>NC_050574.1:221573050-222253050 GCF_011100635.1 Trichosurus vulpecula
AAGCTGCTAAATCTTGTGTTATCCTGACTGTGGCTCCATGATACTCGAATTGTTTCTTTCCAGCTGCTTACAGTATTTTCATCAGGGCAGTTTTCCTTGAAAATTTCTTGAAAGATGATGTCTAGGCTCTTTTTTTGATCATGGCTTATCTCTCCAGCATCTACTTTCCAGGTCAGTTGTTTCCAATAAGATACTTCAGACTGTCCTGTATTTTTTTTCCTTTCTTTTGGTTTTGTTTTGTTTCTCGATTTCTCATAAAGTCATTAGCTTCCATTTGCTTGATTCTAGTTTCTAATGAATTATTTTCTTCAGCGAGCTGTTGTATCTCCTTTTCATTTGGCCAATTCTACTTTTTAAGGAGTTATTTTCTTCAGTGAATATTTGTGCCTCTTTTTCCATTTGGCCAGTTCTGCTTTTCTAAGGCATTCTTCTCCTCATTACTTTTTTGTACATCTTTTACCATTTGGCTTAGTCTGTTTGTTAAGATGTTATTTTCCTCAGTATTTTTTTGTGTGTCCCCTTTACCAAGCTGCTGATGATTCATTTTTCATGATTTTCTTACATCACTCTCATTTCTCTTCCCAATTTTTCCTCTACCTCTTTTATTTGATTTTCAAAATCCTTTTTGAGCTCTTCCATGGCCTGAGACCAATTCACATTTATCTTGGAGGCTTTGGCTGTAGGAGCTTAGACATTGCTATGAGAGTTTGGTCTTCTTAAAATAAAAATTAATCAAGAAACCTTCCTTAGTGTCTTCCAAAGATACGTCATGTAAGATAAAAATATAAACTTAGCCACCTGTACAATTTTATGGTTGTAGGGTTTTGGGTCTTTGTTATCTCATTTTCTTATACAAATTGTCAACTTGTATTGGAAACCTACAAAACCACTGAGGAAGACTTAAGATTACAATACATTATTGGTTGAATTCTTTCTATCAATACATCTTTCATAATTCACATTATGGTGGGCATATTCATAATATATCTAAGAAAATTCACCTTCAAATCTAATATTAGAGTTAGAAAATTTTAAAGCCTCAAAGAGGAAAAAAAAGTTATAAACCTATGTCAGAATTAGAAAATATCTAACAAAATATCTGCATAAACATACAACTATAAATATGCAATATGCTGAACAGGTATGTCTCCTATGTAAAGGAAAATCTATATACAGAAAGAGGGAGAACATAGTCACCAAAGTACATAATGTACCTATGTAAACAGAAATACTGGTACATTATGTTGTCATAACTAGACTGACATTCCCTTGCATTTACTTTGATTGTATTTATATGTATACAAGCTGTTGTCCCTAATAAACTACATCCTCCCTGAGTGCTGGAGTTACCATTTTTGTCTTTATCTCCAGGGTCTAGCATTGAGTAAGAGCTCAATATTTATTGACCCTGTTCTCCAAGACGCCTTCAGAGAGAGATACTATACAAAAGAATGGAATAGAAACCAAATAAAAGGGCTAGAAGGAGCCTGCTGATGCCATTTAGTACATCTCACTTCTCCCACCATCACCCCATGGATGAGAGTACTACCACTATCCTATTAAAAATATGCCTACCTTATTTTTTCTGAATCAGAAGTTAACAAACTCTCGTCTACGGGCCAAAGCCATCCTACCACTTGTTTTTGTACAGCCCACAAATTTAAAATGGTTTTTACAGACCTTTGATCTAAACAACAAGGGAGTATGACAATCTGCTTAGGTAATTAGTTCCACTTTTCCCCAATTAACATCACTAACTTACTAGTACCTACATTTTCCAAATAGATGTCCTGCTCTTATTTCCGGCAATTTGCTCACTTGGCACAGAACCAAATTTAACAAGTCCTCAGGAATAACCTTTTGTGTCTCAAGGTGTAACCTTAGAAAAAGCCTGCCACAGCCCTTGCTGCCAATGAGTTGTCATCAAAAGCGGGGTGAGAACTAGATGTGCCTAGGACACCTCCAGGTGCAGGAAGTCTTTTTACCAATGCGGGATAGCACCCTCTCCCCAACATCCAGTCTGTTCCACCTTCTGTAAAGGATCTTTTCTAGTCTTTAATGTTAGTGCCTTCCCTCTGTTTATCTTGTCTATATTTTATTTGTAAGAACTGTTAGCATGCTGTCTTCCCCATTAGACTGAGCTCTTTGAGGGTAAGGACTGTTTTCCCCTTCCTCTGTCTCTTTTGTAAATGTTCTTTGACTTGGCTTGTCAGAGGTTGACCAGCTCTCTAACCACCATGACAGTGCCTCTCATAAAAATTACAAAATTTAAATTCTTTTTAAAAATGCACAATGCAAAAATTCTGGTGGATAAAACTGAACAAGCACCTGTGGTAGCAAGCATTGTGTTAAATACTGTAGAAGATTCAATTCGACATATATAAATGAAGTACCTATTATATGCCAGGCACTATACAAAGCAGTAGGGATACAGGACAAATTAAAAACAACCCTTACCCTTATCGAGCTTATATTCTACTGCATATAAAGTTGTACAAAATACAGTCCCAGTCACCAAGAGTTTATGATTGGGTTGAGGAAAACATGACATATACTTACATGAAACTAAACAATACTGTATATTACTGAATGTTGAGTCATGTGGTCATAGACTACAAATATAGCACAGACCATAAAGGCTAAAGAAATTCTATGAAAAAAGATGTGATCTAGGATTATCAGGGAAGACTTCATGGAAAAACAGAACTTGAGCCAAGCCCTGAAGGACGCAAGTTAAGACCTGGACAGGCAGAGCGGATGAATGTTGCAGAAGATAGTGAAATGCCCAGAAGACACAAGGATAATGTAAAGGACGGGTGAGGCACAGAAGAAACAGAGGATTCATGACTTGAGAATAGTTGTGCAACAGATTGTCTAAGAATAGTTTCTAGACTTTATTCTCTTCCTTTCTTCTTTGATAAAGATTTCAAAAATATTTTAAAGGAGGTTCATCAGCATCAGTGATACACAATGTCAGCATCCTAGGACGGAATTCATTTGGGCTGATAATGAGAACGTATAATGTGTAGTTACATGTACTTTTATTATAGTTAAAAGTCAATAAATGTTTATTAAGTGCCAGGTACTGTGCTAAGCACTGGGGCCAAAAATGCAAATAAAAAGAAAGACGGTGGCCCCTGCCTTCAAAGGGCTTATAGTCTAATGGAAGACAACACACAAAATGAAAAAGCAAGGGGAGAAGAGGGTGGGTTGAAAAGAGTTCAAAGAAGTACAAAAGCAATGATGCAGGTGGGAAATGGGGAGAAGACTGCACTGTGCCCCCTCCTTAAATCAGAGGCCATAGAGCCTAATTAGAGGGGCAGAGGCTATTGATGAGATGTAAATATCAAAGCAAAAATTACTTCTGTTCTTGGCCACAGAGAGAAAAACAAGGAACAATGAGTGAAAGAGACAAATGTGGGCTTGATAACAGGAAAAACTTCCTATCAATCAGAGGTATCCAAGAGTGGAATGAGGTATCTCATGAGGGAGTGAGTTCCACTCACTGGAGGGCTCCAAAGAAAGGCTGGATGAATGCTTTGTGAAGGAGATAGTAGAGAGAACTGTTGTTCACAATCAAGTTGGACTCGATTGCCTAAGGTCTCTTCCAGCTCTGAGATTCTATGACTCGAGAGAAGAGACTAGACCTTGAATGCCAGGCTAAGACACCTGGACTTGCTCCAGTAATCAATACAGAGTGGAAGATGTGGTCACTTTTTAGGAATATCAATGCAATAGCGACGTTAAAGATGGAATGGGAGAGAGGATAAAATTTAAGGCAGTAAAACCAGAGAAGAAGCTAGAATCCAGATGTGCAGCAAAGAAGTCCAAGACTAGTGTGGTGATTGTGAAAATACAGAGAAAGGAACAAACTGAAGATACGTGACAAAGGTATTATCCATAGACCTTAGTATTGATCGGATATAGGTGACAAAGGAAAAGTAGGCATCCAAGGGCTTAAATAATTTGCCAAATTCCTCAAAGCAAGTTAAGGTGACAATAAAAAGTCCCAAGCCCAGAATTTCTAGTTAGTCCCTTAGCCTCATGGGTTTCACTGCTTATCAGTGAGAGTCAAAGAACTTTTCTTTGAGGAAAAGGATATGAGTGAGGGCAAATCAGGGCACTAGGGTTAACATCCACAGCTGCCAAGCTCTCTGCTAAATAACAATCAAATAGTGATTACTCAACACAGAAAAACTAGTTTGATGTTCTGTTTAATCCTAAATGACATGTATATATCCCCCAAAACAACGCCTAGGCAGTTTGATATGATTCCAAGTCTTAGATTTGTTACTGGTCACAACAGAAATGTTCTGCCAAAAACCACAGGAACATTTTCAGAGATGCCTGCATTGGCTCCTCCAGAACCTCACGTCCTCCTCTAAAGTATGCATCATCTCCTAGCACACTTGGCCATCATCAACAAACATTAAGCACATTCTCACAAAGGGCTGAGTCACGGAGGACACCTTGCTTTGTTCTTGTCTTTCAAAGAAAGTTAATAAAGAAAAAAGAGAATTTCAATCAAGGGAGTAGAATATAAAAAATAATAGCAAACACAAAGTAACATAACATGAATCTCTAGATGCTCTGTGTGTGCATGTATATATGTGCACATACGTGTGACCATGTGTGGGTGCAGGTGTCTGGCCATCTTCTTCTTCTTGTTAGTGGTGGTAAACAGAAGGAAGAAAAATCAAGGTTTACATGGTCACAATATCAGTAAAGAGCGGAGAAAGTTGTCTCCCCTCTACTCTCTGATCCATGAGAAGGTTAACTAGGAATGGCCAAGCCTGTGGTTATACGAGGGTTCCCCCAACAATATAGTGTGGCTTGGTAATCTGATAATGAGGATTCCTCATTCTCAACAAGGCACCAGTATTCTACCTGCCTATATAGATAGAGACAGACAGACAGATAGATAGACAGATAGCTATGTGTGTGTATGTGTGTGTGTATACACATATACTTATTTTATATGTAAAATATATTTATATACAAACATCCATATCCATAGATATATGTACATGTGTGTATATCATACATACCTAACACTAAAACACACACACACACACACACACACACACACACTCCGATTTTTAAACACTTCATCCCTTCTACTGACAATGCTACATAGTTGCTAGAATGCAGGAAGTCAAGAAGACCCAGTTTCAAATCCTTCCTCTGACATTCACCAACATCTATGTGACCATATGAAAGCCACTTAATCTCTCTCAGCTTCTAAGACTACAAATTACAGATGAGTTGCAATCTGGATTAGTGGGTGAAGTTTCCATACTAACAAAATCACAGAGTCCTTGACAAACTGACCAAGTTCACTGTTTAACCCTAGAAAAAAGACTTGGAGCTGCTCCTGCCCCTAAGGTGATTAAAGAGATATTTTCAAAGAGCCAATCTTCCAAAGAAAATCATCTCATTAATCCTGACATTGTCTCTGTGTGCTAGCCAGTCTGCAGATATGAGATGTATCTGTAGAGTACTTTCCAAACCTTAAAGGAATAGTTATCCCTTCCACATCACAACTTTCTCCATCACAGTTTCGATGGATCATGGATCAGGATAAGAAATTAAATGGGAATTCTGGGAGAGTTCTGTGGAAGCTACAGATGACACTCAAAGGCCAAGAGATGACACAGAAAAAAAGTTTAGAAACTCAGAAATGTATAAAATACATATTGTATAATATCAACCCAAATTTCACAATAAGATACTGTAAACGGCACATGAAAGAAAAAATTCAAACCACTTCTCTGGTACAAAGGGAGGACCAAAAATTTTTATATGGATTTTCCGGATTACAGGGCCATCAAGGCCCTAACCTCTCCAATGCGGAAAGGGTAACTGTACATAAATACTGGTAGCTACAGTGTAAAAGATCATAAAACAGGAGAAGAGAACAATTACATGATTTCCGTAAGATCATTTCAAATCACCGGCCAAAAAAAAGGAAAGGAAGGCAGTCAGCCTGACCATCTAAAATAGATTCATTTTGTTGACACCTTTGACAGGGGTCAAACCTAAACAACCTTGGATAGCTAAAAAAACAAAATCATTTGAAACACGAATCAATTAGCCAGCTAGCTAGCATTTCTACAGCCTTTACTATGTGTGCAGGGCTGTGACGAGCACTTTACAATTGTTATTTCTTTAAGTCCTCCCAACAACCCTGGGAGGCTGGTAAAGTGGCTGGCCCTGGGTCACACAGCCGGTTGGGTGTCTGCAGCCACATTTGAACTCAGGTCTTCCCGACTCTGGCTGGTGCTCTATCCACTGTGCCACCTAGCTGCCTCTAGACTATTTAGGACAATCCTAGCATTTAAACAACACTTTAATGTGCTTTACGAATGTTAGCTCATTTCATCTTCTAACAACCCTGTGAGGGTGTTATTATTGTCACTGTTTTTCAGATGAGGAAAGTGGAACTGTGAAAGGTTAAGTGACTTGCCCAGAGTCTCACAGGGAAGCAAAGACTTGAGTAAGGCATGCCTGATTCAAAACCGTTGTTCCACCCAATAGGAGACTGCTGCCTGGTGGTCAGAAAAAGCATTCCTTTACGTTTACAGAAAATATGTAGTAAGACTTCCTAATTAAGGAATTTTACAGGGAAAATAAATAGAATTTATCTAGTGTTCTCTTCCTCTACACTTAGAAATCCTAAGAGGGGGCAGCAAGCAGGACACAAAGGGTTTGGTTTTTTTTGTTCTGTTTTTTTGACTCCCCTGAGAAATCTATTAGATCAAACCTACTTACATTTTTACATATCTGAGACATCCTGATATAGTTTATATCAGATATACTTTATAAGATATGTTATAATATATAATATATACTATGGTATGATGAATTAGACAGTTGTAAAATTATAGTAACATACTTGAAGACAACACTAAAAGACAGCAGAATGCTGGTCCCACATAATGACTGATATTAGTTTCAGGAACCTGATCCTAGAATATACTTTTCTTTTGGTAGAGAGGTGGGACTATGGGCACACAATGCCATATATTTATATATTCCGTCAAATTTAGCTGCTGTATAGAGTAGTTTGACCTAACTTTTCATTGTTGTAAGGGAGGGTACTCTTGCAGATGATTAATGGAACATGGTGGTGATGTAAGAGGCTGAATGAAGTTTGCTGGTTTATTAAATCATACAGGCAAATGGCATAAAGAATAAATTGGAATGGGCAGATAATGGAAACAAAAGACCACTTTGGAGGCTACTACAGTTGCCCAAATTTCTCCATTATGTTTACTTAAATCAAAGTATCACTATACACAATGCAGAATATTTCTTGCCATCAAGTATGAATACTGCTATTTGCTATAGTTAGAGGGATGGAATAAAAAGCACCGGATAGGCTTGGAAAGGAAGGACACCTCTTCTGAGACAGAAAGGAATAAAGATGAAGAAATACTTTAAGGTGGAAAACAGAATAAGGATTGTGTGTGTATATGTGCGTGCACACACACATGTATATACATGTGTACATACATATATAGACACATAGATACTCTATAGGGTGTCCCAAAGTTTTAGTGCAAATCATATTAAAGACTTTTAGAAAACCAGACACTGACATTCTATTCTTCTTCCAAAGTAAAATTAAAACACAGAGAAACAATATACATGGCAAGGAAGGGGCTGGGGGATGGGAGGAGGGATGCATACGTGGGTGGACATGACTTGCTCCTACTTCCCACCTCCCTTTACACTGGCTTACAAAAGGCAACTTAACTGCAACCTCCACCCATTGCTTCTAATTCTGCCATCTGAGAACAAAAAGAACAATCTAACCCCTCTTCTGAATCCCAAAATATTTAAAGGTCTTCTAGACGTCCTTAATGATCTTCTGTCACCAGGCCCAACTATATCTTAGAGCACTGATCGCAGGGTATTAGAACCGGAAGGGACCTTCTTGGAGGCCACACAGTTCTATCTCAAGTGACAAAGGTCACACAGGTGATTTGTGACAGAGGTGGGATCTGTAAACCCTAAGCAAGTGATCTTTATTTCCATTCCCAGTTAAAAAAAATTCTTTGCTATATTGTTAAAGGAAGACCAGTGAATATCAGGGAAAGGAAGAGTGATTCCAAGAATTTTTCAAATTCAAAAATAGGCCATGGCAAATTATACTTACCTAACCTTTGTTTGAAAGTGTTCCTAGACTGGAGATAGGTACATCAGGAGAATGCTGCTGATACAGATTATCAAAGCATTAAACAAAGTCTCTCAGGCTCTTCTTGGGGGAATATAAAGAGATAAGAACTAGGTATTTTGTATTTAGGTGGATTCATATCCAACTGAGCTGGCCAGAATAGCACTATCAGTATTTGAATAGTATTCATTTATATTTCTATATCACCCGAAAAGAGGTCTCTAAAGAAAAGCTCCAAAAAATCTTTGCTTGGTCCTGTGCTGCTTCACATTTCTATCAATAGCTATATAGATAGCACAAGCAGCACACTTTAGTTATTTATGCCTGTATACAACTAATCCACTGAATGACAAAACACCTAAAACCATCTTCTGAGTTTAAAATATGAGAGCTGGAAAGGACCTCAGAGTTCCTCATACAACCCCCTCATTTTACAGGAGAGGAATCTGAGACTCAAAGAGGACAAGTGATTTGCCTAACTTCACACAGGAAGTAAATATTAGAGGAAGAATTTGAATTTAGGTCTCCTTTCAAGAGTAAAGTGAACCCCAATGGCTTCTGGGGCCAGTAAGACACTGCTATGCCTAAATGTTCTTAGTAATATCTGGCAAGAAAAGAATTAGCCTACAGCGCACACAATATAAGGTTACATTTTTGTCTGTGCATCCCTAATGCTGGTACATAAGTTAATATACGTTGCTAGATTGAATAACATTCTGGATCTTGAGATACCTGCACTGTGACATTACCAGAATTAAGTTATAAAATCTGAAACTGCAACAAAAGAGATGGAAAATGCTTTATCAGTTCAAAGGACAGAGAGATCATGTCTTTCCCACCCCTGGATCTGCTTAGCATCATAAGATTCAGAACAAAAATGATTTCTGATCCCACCCCCAAAATAGATCCCACCTCAAAAAAGAGCATGGTCCCCACAAAGTAACACTGAAGAAATCAATCCTGTGACATTTAATGAGTCCGGGCCCATAGTTTTTGTCAGCTGTTCCTAAAGATACAAGTTTCCCATTCCCTGATGAAGAGAGTCCTGGATTCTTCTTTTAAACACCAGAGAGCAAAAAAATCTGACAGTTTCACAGCTTTCTTAGGCATTGCCATCAAAAGAATGTAGGTATCAAGATACAAATTCCCTTAACTTTAAAATTCAATAAAAGTTCAGGAGAAAACATTTCCCTATATCAGAACTTATGTGGATAGGCTCCATGAATCATCCCCCATATGTTTTTTTCCCTTCCATATTCTACAGATGTGCTATAATGTTAACTTTTAAAGGAGTAACTCCAGGCTGTGAGCATAATTCGCAATCTGGATATGAAATTATCATCCTACACTGACATGAAAAATAAAAACAATCAGGAAAACAATTAAGCACTGTTTTTTCTAATGGTGCTACAGTTGTACAATCCCCAAACCAAGCACTTCCACCCCCACTCTCCATGACATCCAGATTTGTCTTCCCACTCCCAACTTCAAGGGTAAGACAGAGGCTCTAAGTGAACAAAGGCATACAGGATTGTAAGGCAATCCATTATCAGCTCTTAGCTTGGCTACTGATACAGTAAATTAGCCAGACCAATGGAGGGAGGTATTAGTGCAAATGATGATAAATGATGAATAATTTCCCAAGCACCATTCCCCAAAGCATGAAAACTTGTGATAAAAGAACCAAGATCCATATATGGTTGTCCAGCTAAGCTGAAGCAACTTCAAATTTACAAAATATAGCAGCTAGGTGGCACGGAAGGACTCCCAATTCTCAAGCAATCCACTTTACGCATAATTCTCACAATCAGATAATCAAAAACAATCTAAATATACATATTTTCAATCTAAATGGTTCGACTTCCACTGACCAGTGTTTGGTTGCTGCTGCTAAAAACATAGCTATATCAATAGATGGGAGATGTCCTCCTCTTGTACAAGGACATTCCCTTACTAAAGTGATAACCAGGCCTCTAGGAAATTCCAAACAGTAAGGGATGATACCCATTCACAGTACGATTAAGGTGGATGGGACCTTCCCATCAAAAACTCTCATTTTAACAAAAAAAGAAACATAGGACCAGAAAAAGGAAGTAATATCCTAGGATACGCCCAGGGATTTGAAAAGCAACACATAAAAACCATGAGGAAAGGAGTCAGTATTCAGGACACCTTCACATGATTATGTAACATCTCTATAGCTTAGACTCCACACCTGTAAAATGTAGATAACTTGCAACCTACTAAAAAAAAAGAGTTGTTTTTAGGGTAAAATATGGCACTAGATATAAAACTAATCAGATAAATAAAAGGCTCTGTAAAAAATTAGTACAACATAAAAGTCATTATTACCCGAACTCAAAATATTTTCCCAAAGTAAACAAGAGTAATACTCTGAAATCACAAGAATTCCAGGGACGCTAAGTGAGCAAACACAGAAACAAACGACAAAAAAGGGATGATATGAAATATTAATAAAAATAAAATTTAAAAACAATGGTCATATATGTCTAGATGGCCATGTCCTTATCACGCGGAAAAATACTTTCCACATGGACTCACTAAGTTAATTACCAGAAAACCTATGAAAAGCCAGAATAGACAATTTCTTTTTTCCCCTTTTTATTAATTTATTTTTAGCTTTCAACATTTCATTTCCACAAGATTTTGAGTTCCAAATTTTCTCTCCATCTCTCCCCTCCCCTGCCCCAAGACAGCATGCATTCTGATTACCACTTCCCCAATCTGTCCTCCCTTCTATGACCCCCTCCCACTTCTCTTTTCCCCTTTCCTTCTATTTTCCTGCAAGGCAAGGCAGATTTCTTTACCCCATTGCCTGTATACCTTACTTCCCAGTTGCATGTAAAAAAAAATTTTAACATTCATTTTTAAAACTTTGAGTTCCACATTCTCTCCCTTCCTCCCTCCCCACCATCTTCACTGGGAAGGCAAGCAATTCAATATAGGCTATACAAGTGCAGTTATGCAAAACACTTCCATAACAGTCATGTTGTGAAAGACTTATTATATTTCCCTCCATCCTATCCCACCCCGCATTTATTCTATTCTCTCCCTTGACCCTGTCCCTCCTCAAAAGTGTCTGCTTCTGATTCCCCCCTGCACCCATTTGCCCTCCCTTCTATCATCACCCCTTCTTATCCCCTTTCACCCTACTTTCCTGTAGGGTAAAACAGATTTTCACACCCAGCTGAGTGTGTATGTTATTCCCTCCTTGAGCCAAATCTGATGAAGGTAAGGTTCACTCATTCCCTCTCACCTCCCACCTCTTCCCCTCCGTCATAAAAGCTTTTTCTTCCCTCTTTTATGCTAAATAATTTACCCCATTCTATGTCTCCCTTTCTCCTTCTCCCAGTACATTCCTCTCTCTCACCCTTTAATTTTATTTTTTAGATATCAGCCCTTATACAGAAACTTCTTGTGCCACAAAGATGGTCCCCTAAGGCGGATGAATAAAGTGTGCATACAGTTAAGAGGCATTGTATCATTTTCATTAAGCTTATACAACAGGAATTCAAGGCTAACATAATCTCTAGAGAACTTTAAAGAGGTAAACAAATTATAATAAAATCATCTCTGTGAAGCCCCTAAGTTTTTTTGGAACCTAAGATGAACAAAGACTCAAAAGTAAGAGCCTTATAAATTAAATCCTATAGTAACCAGCAGTTTGTTTACCAGAACTCACTATTAACCACAAGTCTACAAATAAAATCTTAGAATCAGAATTTTTAGAAAGCACAGAATCAAAAAGTCTCAGAACTTGAAGGGACCTTGGAGTCTACTTATTGAGTCCAGTTTCTACCTAAACAAGAATCCTTTTTAACAACATACCCAAGGGCTAAATGGCATTGTGGAAAGAAGGTTGAATTTTGGAACCATGGGATACGAGTCCAAATCTTGGCTCTACTGTTTGTAATCTGTGTGACTTCAGGCAACTGGTTCATCTCTCTGGCCTCAGCTTTGGCTATGTGCCTTTCTAGCTCTGATCCTAGGCTTGAAGACTTACATGGACAGTTTGCCTGAGGCAACTCATCCTTCCTTTTGGATAGCCGTAATTGATGGAAAGTTTTTCCTGATATCAGGCTAA
The DNA here is from genome assembly GCF_011100635.1 of Trichosurus vulpecula. NCBI lineage: Eukaryota > Metazoa > Chordata > Mammalia > Diprotodontia > Phalangeridae > Trichosurus > Trichosurus vulpecula. The sequence goes on from NC_050574.1 coordinate 221,585,335, forward strand.
AGTCTGCCTTTTTGCAGCCTCCACGTACTGTTCCAAATTGTATAGTCAAAGGCAAAGAAGAACAAGTTTAATCCTTTTCATGCGAGAGCCTGTCAAACACTTAAAGAAAGTTACCGTGTGCCCTTTAATTCTTTGCTTCTCCATGCTAAACACTGTAATTTCCTCCAACCATTTATCCCAAGGCTATGAGGGTTGCCAAAACTCTCCAAATATCCTTCCTCAGAAGTCCCTCCCTCTTCTTATCTCTTCTGTTCCTTCTCATATTGAACCCTGAAATAGAAATATCAAGTCCAATCACCTCTTTTTACAGGTAAAGCAAGTTAAACCCATCTCAGGTAAATGAATTACCCAAGATCATTCAGTGAATTAGAGGCAGTTAAGACTAGAATTCAGGTATCCTAATTCACAGTCCATTCTACAAAAAAATTAATGTCCATGATAATTATCCTGTGGGCACTTACAAGATCCCTATCTTTTGGGTGAAAAAACATTATATTTGTGAGTTTGAAAGTTGTATATTGTAGTACATTCTTTTTCTCTGAAAATTGGTAAATAAAGTACGGCATGTAAATATACTATTGAACAAACATTTATTAAAACCTAGTGGGAACAAGAGCAGCTAGGTGGTGAAGTGGATAGAATACTGGGCCTGGAGTAAGGAAGACCTGAGTTCAAATCTGTCCTCAGACACTTACTAGCTGTGTGACCCTGAGCAATTCACTTGCCCCTGTTTGCCTCAGTTTCCTCATCTGTAAAATGAACTGGAGAAAGAAATGGCAAACCACTCCAGTATCTTAGTCAAGAAAAACCCAAATGGAGTCACTAAGAGTTGGAAATGACTGAACAACAAACAACACAAGCATGGACAAGGTACTATGCTAGGCACCAAGGGTACAAAGATAGAGAGGAAAGGGTCTCTGCCCATAACAAACTTACATTCTGGGAGCAGGGGAAACAAAGTAGAGAACCCAACAGGTACACAGGTAAGTAAATATAAAAACAAGAGTACTACCAGCCATGCTGTAGGAGGAGGCACCTCAGCTGGTCCTTAAAGTAAACCAGAGAATCCAGAAAGTGGAAGTAAGAAGTCAGTGTATTCCAGACAGGGACAGTCTTGAGAATGCAGAGAAATGGGAAAAGGCCCCATTGGATTCAGGGGCTCCCCTGTCAGCCAGTCTGGCTAGATCTTATACATGAAGGGCAGTAATTTAAAATAACTCTGAAAAGGTAGGTAGATAACAGGTTATTCATGGACAGGCTGAGGAACCTATAGTTTATATCAGAAGCAATATCGCGCTTCAAGGTTTTTGAATGAGGAATGACAGATCCATGTTTCAGGAATACTAATTTGACGTCTATGTGGAAGACAGACTTCAGAGGGGGATCAACTCATCAGTTCTCACTGTAGTCCCAATTAAATAGAGTGCCTGGAGCAAAGTGGATGCTATGTGAGTAAGGAGAAGTAGATGGAAACGGGAGAGACAGCAGTGCTATAATCACAAAGACTTAGAATTGGATATAGGAGATGAAGCAGGGAAAGGAGGCAAAAATTAATCCAATACCACGAAGGTGGATGAATACCATGAAGGCCAACAGCACCCTCAACAGAAATAGGAAAGGTTGGCAAAGAGACAGATTTTGAAGAAAATAGCTGTTTTGAACATGCTGAGTTTCAGGTGCCAATGGCAAATCAGGGTGGAGATGTCCTAGAGGTAGCTGACAATGCAAGTCTACGGCTCAAGAGGGATGAATTTAGATTTAGAAGATGCCTGGATAGAGAATATTTAGTCTATGAGATCTGATGAGATCACCAAGAGAAAGAATGTGTAAAGAAATTAGAAAAACAGGGCTCAAAAAAGCCCCTTTGGACATCCATGCTTATTGAGTGGGAGAGAGATGATGATCCAACAAAAATGACTGAAGAACAGTCAGAAAGGCAAAAAAATATTGTATTACAGAAGAAAAATGAGAGAGTATCCAGGAGGAAATGGAGACTGACAGTGTCAAAACCTGCAAAAGGGTCAAATAAAGTGAGGACTGAGAAAAAGTCACCAGATTTAACAGTTAAGAGATCCTTTGTAGCCTTGAAAAGAGCAGCTTCAGTTGGATGATAGTTAGAGGTCAGATTACAAGGAGTCTGGGGGGAAAGGAGGTAAAAATGGAGAAAAAGAATATAGATGATTTTTAAGAGTTTGGTTGTGAAAGGAAGAACAGATAAAGGGTAGTATTTTCAGCAAAAGGCAAAGAAGTAAAGGTTACTCATTTGTTGTTCTTGATAAATGATGGGGGAGACATGGGCATGTTTCTAAGCAGCAGGAAAGGACCTAGAGGACGTGTGCAGATTTCAGATGAGAGAAAGAAAGGGAACAACCGAGGAAGCAAGTTTCCAGGTGAGATGAGAAGGGATCAGACCAAATATGAGTAGAAGGATTGGCTATGGTAAAGAAAAGAGCTATAATTTCATCAGAAATTAGAGAAAAGAACAAGAGAATGGGAGGTGTCACCAGTTGGGGTTGATGTGTGGAGTAGGAAATAAAGGAGATGTCAAGGTGAACAGCATCTATTTTCTCAGCAAAGTAGAATATTTGAGAATATGGAGGCTTGGCTTGAATAAGAATATGGCTTGGCTGAGAACATGGGGAGAGGTGTGGTAGAGAGAGCCTGAAAAAGAAGAGGTTTGAAACTACTGCTGCAGTGAAAGTGATACAGATCATGGAGGAATAAAAGGATTGCTGTACAGCAGTGAGGGTCCAGTTAAAAATCAAAACAACTCTGAGGTACCACATCACACCTATCCAATTGGCTAACACGACAAAACAGGAAAATTATAAATGCTGGAGAAGATGTGGGAAAATTGGAACGCTAATGCATTGTTGGTGGAGTTGCAAACTGAACCAACCACTCTAGAAAGCAATTTGGAACTATGGCCAAAGGGCTATAAAACTGTGCCTACCCTCTGACCCAGCAATAACACTTCTAGGTCTATATCCCAAAGAGATCATACAAATGGAAAAGGGATCCACAAGTACAAAAATTTTAACAACAGCTCTTTTTTGTGGTGGCAAAGAATTGGAAATCGAGGGGATGCCCATCAGTTGGGGAATGGCTGCACAAGTTGCGGTATATGAGTGTAATAGAATACTATTGTTCCATAAAAAATGATGAGCAGGTGGATTTCACAAATACCTGGAAAGACTTACATGAACTGATGCTGAGTGAAGTGAGCAGAACCAGGAGAACATTGTACACAGTAACAGCAATAATCAAATTTGATAGACTTTTAACTCTTCTCAGCAATATAAGGATCTAAGACAATTCCACAATACTCATGATGGAAAATGCTATCCACATACAGAGAAAGAACCATGGAATCTGAATGCAGATTGAAGCAGACTATTTTCTCTTTCTTTTGGTTTCTTCTTTCTCATGGTTTTTCCCTCTGGCTCTAATTCTCCTTTACAACATGACTAATGTGGAAATATGTTTAATGTGACTGTACATGTACATAGTATATCAGATTGCATACTATCTTGGGAAGGAGGGGAGTAAAAGGAGAGGGAGAAAATTTAGAACTCAAAATGTTATAGAAGTGAATATGGAAAACTAAAAACAAATAAATAAAATTTTTAAAATAAAATGAAATATGTAATGGTTTCGATCTTATAACAGAACTCATATTTAATGTAATGTGCCCTATCCTTTATCAAACGCTTATATACTCTCTCTTGTCAGGCAGATAGATGGCGCAGTGGATAAAGTGCCAAGCCTGGACTCAGAAGACTCATCTTCCTGAGTTCAAAACCTGTTTCAGACACTTACTAGCTGTGTGACCCTGAGCAAGTCACTTAACCATTTGTCTCATTTCCCTCACCTGTAAAATGAGTTGGAGAAGGAAATGGAAAATCACTCCTGTATCTTTGCCAAGAAAACCCCAAATGGGGTCATGAAGACTCAGACATGACTGAAAAAAAATGACTAAACAACAAAATACTTTCCACTAAAATTCTAGCTATGTCTCCTAAAGATTTATTTAATCCCTGGCTTGGCCTTCAGAGCTAGGGAATCTAATTGCTCCAAAGAAATTATTTATTAAATGGAAGAGAGGTGGGGCAAGAGATTTAGGATGCTTGAAAAAGATTTGTTGAAATATCTGCAGAGTTTGAGAAAGCATACTCATAGCTGTAAACCGTGAGCCGAGTAAGAGAACTTCTCTCCCTTTTAGGTCTTTTCCACATACTCCCTTCCTACTCAGGTTTCAACACTAGCTGTCAAACCAAGAATCATAAAGCCTCAGATTGCTTTAGGGAACTGATAAGGTAGGGGTGGAGTGGTAGGTGTTAGTAGGGGAATCAAAATGGCACCTCCTAGGTTGGGGGAGGGATTCATTCAGGAGTATTACATAATTTTGTAAACCACAGTTTGCAAATTTTCTAACACATCCCCTTATTTGGGGTGTGAAGGAATTGTTCAGAATAGTCCCTTCCATTTTTACATCCAACTCTCTGCTCCCACATACTATCTCATAACCACAGAACTCTACCACCAAGCAAAGTTGGGAGGTTTGTATCTGTTTACCCTAGGCAAGACCTGAAGTTTGTGGTCACTGAGGTTTATGTCCATTCCTTCACTGCTCCACATGTGATTTGACCTAACGCAAGATAAATACCCAAATGCCATGAAAAGCATGAATTATCCGAGATTAAAATAAGTACTTACAAAAAGGAATACACAGTACACTTCATTGTGTTTTCATGCCTGCTGAGTCGGAGGCAATTGCCTACTTTGCCTAATGCTAGACCTGGCTCAGCTATGAAGAGCTGTTTTTAAATCTTCACAGCATTCCAGGACCAGTCTTTCTTTGACCCTTTTCTTCTCAGAAGCAACTTTTGGCTGTTTTTTTCCATAAAAAATGGTTTCTCCAATCTCTAATGTGTAGTACCTATTGCTTTATGCATGCCATGGCAGCTAGACCAGAGAATCTATTGTCAAGGTTATGAAACTTACTCCAAATCCAAACTAGCAGGAAATCATTAGCATAAAACCTAATACTCTGGATGCACACCTTAAGCAAAACCCTAAAAATCTGAGGCCATCAAACCTGACATTTTGACGGCCTCTGCCTACAGAATCTTACAACAGGCAATCAATTAATTCCACCTCTTTAATGGCTTGGCTTTAACTGCCTAAGTCAGGAATGGGAAACCTGTGGCCTCTAGGCCACAGGTGGCCCTCTAGGTCCTCAAGTGCAGCTCTCTGAATCCAAATTTTACAGAACAAATACCCTTAATAAAAGGATTTGTTCTGCAAAACTTGGATTCAATCAAAAGGCCACACCCAAGGACCTAGAAGGCCACAGGTTCCCCACCTGGCCTAAACCCTCTTAAAAGGACTCCTTTTGTTCTATAAAGAAAATTAAAAAGCGCAATGAATAAGAGGTAATTCAGGAAAGGTTCAAGCTTTAAGCAGATAGTAACCTCCTTTAAACAGCAAATTGGATCTGAATTACTCATCAGTGGGGTGTGGCCAGTCAGGCAGTCACTCTGGGCAAATACCTGAAGCAATTGAGGGGAAAGGGGGGAAGGGGCTGAGACTGAAGTAAAGCCTCCAGAATAGAGTTCTCCACCTGTTTAATTTCTCCCACCTACATGCTATCACCAGCACCTATCCAAAGACAAAAGAAACAACAAGAAAAAGCCACCTCCCCTCTGTGTACACACAGGCACTAATGGTGATCACCTATTTGTGAATCCTCAGGAGAGTCAAGTTCCCAGCGCAGCCAGACTTTAGGCTGAAGCTGCCTCCTACACAGAATATAACCTGGGATTGGACTTCCTGCATCTCAATCCCAGCTCCCAAAAGGAATGCTGCTTTTCAGAACCTGACTGCACTGCTTCTCCCGAGAACCCAAGAAGTGCCTTTCTTCTTACAGTGCTCTCATTTCTTTAAGTCCATGCCAAAGCAGTGAAAAGCAGAACATCATGTGGTTTTGCAAATAACACTCAGTCAGCATATCTACCTCCCTTTGGGTTCTTATGGATGAAGCATAAAGCCTGATTATTTCCAGGCAAGTCAAGTCTTAGCAGGTGTTACTGGTAAAAGCTTTAGTCACGGAAGACTCAACACATAGGCTAAATCTGAAAATATACCAAGAGAAAAAAAAATCTGGGTACATAACCTCACCTCACTGAATATAACTATTCTCCTAATTTAAACAAACAAACCCCTGTTCCATTTTATTCCTCGGATGTGAAGGTACCAAGAAAATATGTGTGGCATTAAGACTATGATTAAAGTCAAACAGATAGATGCTGGTGAAACCCTCCCAGGGTCCCAAGCTCCCTATGTTACCCCAGGCATTTTCAAAGCAATGTTAAAGCTAGCTTAAGTTACCTTTTCTCATTTCCCAACTATTACTACAAACCAAGGAAGGGAAATCCAGAGTCTGCAGCAGTGGAAGAGAGTAGTGATCTGTTTCTTCTTACACAGGTTGGATGTGTGAAACAACTTTTTTTAATCAACACCGGCTGACTGAACCCAAATGAAAATAACTGTGGTAAATCAGATAAAATTTAAAATATTCCAGGAAAACCCAGTATTTAAGGAAAGCCAAAAACTGAATCCACTTGAAATATGAAAAAAAAAATTTCCTATAGGACATAATTCTTCAGTTTTATAATTCTGTGCCTTCTTATTTGTCTAGAACGAGAATTCAGCTTTGTGCACAAGTAAGGTGTGCTAAGACTTTTGCCATTCTCCAGCACTATACAAGAAACCATAGTGTACTACAGGAGGAACGTGACTAAAATGGCTTCTCCTCTTTCTGGAGAACAATAGTGAGAGCTAGCTATTAATTGTATAGACATCATCTAATCAAGTTATTTATCTGGAAGGCAAAGAAGGGGCCTTGTGCACTGGGCTTAAAAATTCTGCATTGATTAGACCCAGGGCACTCCTCTGTATAGTTTTGCATGTGATGATGACTCACAAGAGGAGTGCTTCTTAAACACCTCCAATCCCTCCCCCTCCCTAGTTCCCCCCACAACCTCACCAGTGCCTGTGCAACACTTTATGCTTCAACAGCAGTAGAGGAGATGGAAGAGGGAAAAGGTGTGGCATGGCTTTCCAGGCCCAGATGGCGATCAATTTATGCACAGATGCAGAAGATCTAATTATGGCCCAGATTATTTCTGTTTGCACAATTACAAATGCTATTAGTGTTTGAAAGCTATCCAGCTCCTTTGTTTTTAACCTAACTACAGAACTCTGTCCTCCTCACCTCCTATGGCTACAGACACCTGAACATACTTCATCTCAACATTTAGGAACTGTGTAATATGCAGCTTTTCTACATACAAAGTCTGCACTGTTCCCTATATAATTAAATATACTAACTTTCCTCCCCTAAGGTCTTCCATTCTGTCCATGGCCTGGCAAGGGTTTCTGCCGGTATTTACCCAGTGCTCTCTCTCTCTCTCTCTCTCTCTCTCTCTCTCTCTCTCTCTCTCTCTCTCTCTCTCTCCCCTGGGGTTGGGGATCTGGTTCAAGAGCAAGAAAGAAAATGAAAAAAAAAATCGGAAGGAAGAGAACCTCCAAGATAGCAAAACCTAAAGTTTTACTTCAAAAAAATCTCTAAGAATGACCATACAGTTTATGGAGATAACTGTCTAATCTGTATAATTAGTACTAATCTCTGTGACCAAGTCCAGTCACAGTATGGATCTACTGCCCAGTGATTACCTGCTCTTGGGTAGGCATCTTGATTGCAACATATACAAAATTATTATGAGTTATACGGAGTTATTATCTATTACATTCCACCCTAAGCCTACTCTTCCTCGAACTTTCTCTATTTCTTTGGAGGGCACCATCATCCTCCCAGTCACCCGAGTTCACAATCTTGGAGTCAGTCATTCTGCTCTCTTCCTCTCACTTTTCATTGCCCTTTTAACCTCACAACATCACTCCTTTGCTTCCCCTTCTCTCCATTCCCAAAACACCCCCCACCCGAGTTCAGTTCTTAACCTCTCATACTGGAGACTGGAATAGCTTCATAATTAGTTTCTCTACTTAGAATCTCTCCCCTCTGTAATCCACCCTCCTCATAACTGTCAAATGGCCTAAGACACGGGGCTGCTTCTCCCACTGCCTGGCCCAAAAAGATGACAAAGCTCCTCCTGGCCAAAAAAGGGAGAAACTACATTTAAAGCTTTCACAATCTGGCTCCCAGCCACCCTTCCCACGTCATCTCAGAGTACCCCCTTCCATGAACTCTACATTCATAAGCGTAGACTTAGATCTAACTCCCACATTTTGATGGCCGAGGAAACTAACATCACTTAGCTCCAAAGCATCTGAAGCGGGACTGGAACCTAGGTCTTCTGACTCCAACTCCAGTTGCTTTTCCAAAATGGACCCCCAGCCAAACCTAACAACAGTAGCATTTGTCCAAATGGGATACTCCATCTTCCACCTCTGAGCATCAGTAGCATAAGCTATCTTCCACACCTAGTATGTTCCCTTACCACATCTCTACCTCCCAGCACCTCATCTGGCTTCAAGGTTCAACTCAGGTACTCAGGTGCCTTCCAAGAAGCTGCCTTTTATTTCTCCATCCACCCAGCTGCTAGAGGTCTCCGGTACTAAGGTTAGTTGTATATATATTGTGTCCCTCTAGAACAACATAGCAAGATCCTTGACGGCAGAGACTGTTTCATTTTTGTCTTTGTAACTACGTCAGTTAGCAAGGTTGCCAGCGTATAACTGGTGCTTAATAAATGCATGCTGAATTGAATTTTACAAGTGATTCTCACCTTAGGACACTAGAGAAGGGCCAAAAAAAATTCTTTTGTTTACAAAATGTGCTCATAATTACTACAAGATATATGCCGTATGTACACACAACAGCAGACAATCTTCCCCCTCCCTCCCCACCTCCCACTTGGTACGTGGCACACACCCACACCCACAGCCTAACAAAACACCAGTATTGTGGAAGAAAAAGATTCAAGGATAGCTAACCTCACGGAATCCAAACTGGAAAAGGACAATCTGTCCGAAATTCATAGGAGACTTAGCCAAGAATACCAAACCATTAATATAAGACTAATGGGATTAAATGACTGCCAGATAGTGAAGAGGAGACATTGGAAAGGCAGCAACTGACAGGCCATTTTATTGCAAAGACAATAACGCAGTTGCTCTGACCCTCCTATCAGGATGCGAAATTTCTTTATAAAAACAGAACGTCAGTTATACTTCACTATCAACTTAAACCAAGATTAATGACAGCAAGTTAACTCCTCTGGTTTCCCAACTAGCATCTGTTGCCTTCTTATCAGCTCACAAAAGCCCTCAGAACCCAGCCACCTACAGAACATGTGGAATCCATGCAAACTTAGGACAGTGCTGAGGCTACAGCTAATGCAGGGACAGCCCTGAGTTAAGAAAAGGAAGAAGGAACACTAGGGCAGGGAGGTTTTAAAACGTGTCCAAAAGTTAGTCCTCAGCTTTCAGGTAATCAATGGAAGCACTCTCAACTGTCCCTAGCTACTGTGGTGAGGGCTAATAAGTACCTGGGGTGGAGGATTAAGTGAATGAGGAGCTTAGCTAGGCAGCCTCAGGAACAGCAAATAAACCAGGAAACAAACTGTTAGGATAAAACCTATCATTCAGGATGGAAATAGCTGCAAAGAAGTTTGCTTGTGTTATTTTCTACTGTTGTTGACTTCCTAGGAAGATGCTCAGCTCCACAAAGTTTCCAATTTCCCTTCCTGCCTATCAAAAAAAATTCCTTCCTTTAAGGAGAAAGTCAATACTTCCCTTCAGGCATGCAGCTGTCTATCAAAACCTTCTTCCTGAAGTCCCATCAGATGTTAACAAAGCATAGTGGAAAGAACATGGAATGCAGACTCACAAGCCTAGAGTTTTCATCCCAGCTATGCTACTTATTGTGTGTGACCTGAACCAAGTCAATTACCAATCCGGACCTCAGTTTCCTCATATGACCCTTCCAGATCTAGGTCTAGGACCCTATGCTCTAGCTCTTGTACATGGACATAGCTTTACTGGAGCCTCCCTAAAAGATTTACTTCAGCAAAAAATTATTTGGGCCCTGGAGAAAGCAAGCAAGCATTGGTCAATAGAAAACCTCACAGACTAGTGTGGTTATTCTCAATGAGCCTAGTGGATTTCCGATAGTGAGTTAATATCTACCCACAGATCTCAAGATCAGGCAAACCATGGATAGAAAAGTAAATTAAAGGCCAACAACTCTGATCTAATTTAGCATGGCAGACAGGAAATTTGGGGGAGTTAAAGAAGTCTCTGCTGCATTTTTCATTTGCAAAATGGAGTGACTATATGTTCCCCTCAAATGAGACCAATGAGTTCAGTCAATATTCTCAGCGTTATTTAGGGATAAAAAGAGTGAGGTGAATGAATTTTCATACCAAAACACTTTCCCAAGTGGTCATTACCTGAGAGCTAATGAAGGTTTATCTATATATTACAAGTAGTACTGAGAAGGGTATCAGAATAAGGAGAGGCATTAAAAACAGAAGAGGATGGCTCCCTGTCAGCACCTTCCAAAAAGGGTCTTTATTTTGTCACCAAGTTTTTGAACTTTCAGCATCATCAGGACTAGGAATGATTTTTAAAGTAGATATTTTTTTCAAATTTGTGCAAATCTCTTTCCACAAGTGATCAGTATCCACTATTCAATCAGAAGACTAGCAAGCCTAACAAAACTGAATAAAAAACTAGGAGGACAGCATGATTTGTCTTAACTAAAATGCTATTAGCCAAAACAATATTGTTTGTCGAAGGATCTGGCATGAATTCATCAAGATAAAAGTAAAAACTATATGTGCCACAGGCTCCAGTGTTGCAAAGAAACTATAAATAGTATAATCAGGCCTTGTTGAACACTATCTGGAGAAAATAGATTATATGCATTTATTCATTTCTCAGTAACAAATCAAAACTCCCAGAAACTGTAGAGCAGAACACCCTTGTGTAAACAAATAATGATTTTTAGAATTATAATCTTTACCTGCTATTTGTACTGAACCGTCTTCTCCCAAAAGAATATTACCAGCCTTCAAATCCCTATCAGAAATAAATTAGAAGTTAATTCTACAAAGTATACATATTATGTTATATACATTTCTTCAGGAAGATTTTTTAGAAGGTAAATCTTAACTAATTTGAATTGCACATCACAAATATTATTTTGCATTTTAGGAAATGTGACCAATACTGAGATAACCAGGGTATTTCATATTCTGTCATTAACAGGATTTAATTTAAATCACAAAGCCTTGATCCTGCATGTTGGTAATTGAGTCAGATCTGAAACTCATAATGCTTTTGCTTTATGAAGCACTCCAATATGTTTTTGGGGTGTTTTTTAAAAAAAATTTTTACACAGACTTGTCATTTCATCAGTGTAGAAACCTCCTGGTATACAGATTGACAGTGCCTCCAAACTTAATCTTAAAAAATTGTCTGGACCACTGGGAGATTAAGAGATTTGCCAAGCTATACAGCCTTGTCAAAAGTAGGGCTTGAACCCAGGTCATTACTGATTTCAAGGCTGGCCCTCAAGGCACTATACCATGATATCTCATTAAAATGCTACCTATTTAAAACTACTTTCATTCACAACTGCCTCTGAAAACAACTCCAAAATCCTCTTCAAAATGATCTAATATACATCAATTTCTGCTCTATGTGGTAACTGATTATGGGGCATGTGTCTTTTCATTATCAATACCAATTATGAAGAATAATTCATTCATTCCAACATTTACAATCCTTATTCTCAAGTGTTTGATTAGATGAACAATTCTAGCAACATAGCAGTATTGCTCTCATAAAGAAAATGTATGGTTAAAATTGCCTTTACATGCAATTGGGGAAAAATTTTAAAAAATTTCAATCAAAGAAAATGTATAAATTGGATGGTACAATATAAAAAGTTGGTTGGAGAAAATAACAGTAGATGCTACAAAGCATAAATTCATTCATTGTTCTGAGAGAGAAAAACAACCCTCAAATCATATCTTGGAACTGACGTAGTTACCCACTAGATTAAACTTTACCAACAAAAAGAAAGGCATTTGAATCCCTGGGGTCTTCCAGGCTGCAGGGCTCTTTCAAGAACTACTGTATTATTTTCAAAAAGAGGAAGATCCAGCAAGTCCTTCCCTTTTCCCTCTCAAAAGGATACCCCTTACTCCCATCAACCCATTACAATGATTGCAGCTGTTATCCTAGTCCTAAAAATAAAAAGAATGTCCAAAAAAGATTAAAAACCTCAGAGGATATGTATGACCCAAGCAGTACACTGCAGATTTTTTATGAGACAATCAATACTTTTATATTCTGCAAATTAACTTTTTAATGAAAACTTGACTATTTATCTAATCAAAGCCCTGGACAAATAAACAAAGCCAATAAGTAGCTATGAAAAGAAGAAGTCTAAATCTAGAGTTTAATACATTCCCCCCTCACAAAAAAAAAATCACATATATCTGTATCTCAGATGTGCACTACCTTGAAATTAATTTCCAAAGCAATGTTCTCTAATATAAACCAGCCCCTCAAAATTACAAAATAGATGACCTAACCTTGTGGGCCAATATATTTCACCCAAAATGACTCTTCAGCTTTTTCCTTAAGTATTTAAATTGCCAAACAACGGTTCCTTATATTATCTACAGACACCAAAATGAGAAATGTCACTAAACTTATCATGGCATAATTTACTCTGATAATCTTTAAATAAATATCTAAGTAAGAAAATCTCTACAGATATTCATACCTGTGAATTTGACCATTTCTATGGAGATAGTCTAAGCCTTCCAAAACTTCTTTAAGAATTGTAGCTATTATTGATTCTTCCAGGACTCCATTCTTGTGCTCTCCTCGATTGACAATATACTTTATGATATCCAGCATTGAACCTAAATTGATAAGTATAACTTTTAAAAATAATTACCTTAGTTGACTTTTCAGAACAGTGCTCTACCAACTAGAGGAGAAAAGCTATCTGTCCAAACTTAAAAGAATCTCAAATGAAGACATGTGTGGACTAATACAGACCGAAATAAACAAAATCAGGAGAATATAGATGACAATAATATAAAGTAAAACAACCCTAAAAAGTCATATTAAATGTAATGACAAATCTTGATTCCACAAGGCACCTGATGGAACGCCCTTCCCTCCTCTCAGCAGAGGGATGGTAGACTACAGATGTGGAATCTTGTATCCACTGTCAGACAGGGACATTGTGTCAGTTGGTTTTGTTCAACAATTAGCTGGGTTTTTTTTGTTGTAAAGGAGAGTTCTAGAGAAGCAGAAGATTATAAGAAAGAGACTGTTGTGGAGGAGAAAAAAAAACACATAAAACTACTGATAATTTTTTTAAAATTTTAACTTAAAAAATTAAGCAGTGAGCTTAATTTCCAAATTTCCATAAGCAGTACATTCCTCATTGTGGCTTCACACACACACACACACACACACACACACACACGCACACGCACACGCACACATTTCAAAATAATTTTAAATTTAAACAAGGAAAATATAAATTCACAAGGCCTTTCTATTGGCTCTTTGGCTTATTTTGCTTGATCCCAAATGGCAATACTACAGGCAATGCATGGAAGTTTCAGAAAAGTAGTTTCTGGCTCGATATAAGGAAAAGATTCCTAACAAAAGAAGAGCTGGGCAATGGCTGCCTCAGGAAGACAGTGAGCTGCCCATGACAGAAATGTTGGGAAGTCTTTCCTGACATTAAGTGTTCAGCTTTCAGAGAGACACGGAAGTACTAGGCTCTTTCTCCATTCCTCAATGATGGAAAACCTTCAGGATACAAACGGGACAAGAAGCAAGGAAAAATACTAAAAGATAAAGCTAGGGGAAAGCTGAAGAGAGGAAGGGCCATAGCTCCTCCTCAACAGTAAAATTATGGGAGCCAGAACCGATGGGTGAAAAAAGGTAGCCCACTACCTCAGGACTAACACTGGCAAGCTAAGGGCTATTTTCTTTGTGGGGTCATCAGCACAGGTCAGTTTGAATGCACCTGAGGAAAAAAATGGGTTAACATACCAATCTTTATAATGAAGAACTATTCAATACAATGTTAAAGTAAACAGAGCAATATCCCTTGGCAATGTACAACTCACATTTCAACACACATTAATTAATATTCAGTGCCTCCGGGTCATTTATAATAGCTGTAATTACCTGGGGGTTGAGCATTTCTGAGGAGTTAACAAATGGCTTCTTTAAGGACCTAAAATTGGCTTGTGGCCTGCAGTGATTAACTGTGAGGATGTTGTCTCCCCATTAGACATTACTCCATTAAGCCAACCTCCTCCTCTCAATCTAGAGTCTATTAAAAGTAAATCATCAAGTTTTTCCCCTCAGAGAGACATATTCTTTTAAACTACATTTTCTGATAATTTAGGGAGGAAAAGGCCAAATTCCAAAGGAATTTTGTATATGACAATACTACACCATCAAGCTTGCAAAATAATTTCCTGCTTTGCTGAGAGAGAACAATGAGTAAGTTTCCACATCAGTCTGCATTCACAGGATCACCTGTGGAAACTTGCTTAACTTTCCTCTTATCCAAAGTCCAGTATGGGAAGGTCTGCTTTTTAAGAAGACAGTGATATTTTCTGTAAGGTCAAAGAGCAATAAGAAAAGGAATGGAGTGACTTAATGAAATTTTTATTCAGTAAAGGTTGCTTTATGGTATTAAAAATAAAAAGGCAAACTGAAAAGCAAAGTCAGGAGATAAAACCTGAGACTTATGCAGGGTATTTGATCCTGTTCAGAGTCCCAGGCCCTTGGAAATCCTCCAGTTTTTCTTGCAAGATAGTTCAACCAGAGGCAAGATAATCTTGCATCCAAAGATGAACTGACAGGGCTTCTTCTCTCTCCTCTATTTTTCTCCCTTAAGAAAAAAATTAGCAAGCCAAGCGGGCACTCAAGGAAACAATGACTAATAGGATTGGCTGGAACCCAGAACAAAGCTGAGCTGGGCTCGCCTAGATTCTCCACAAGTCTGCCAAAGTAGATCCAAGGAAGTTACAGCTCCTTGGTATATTTCATTTCTGGGCCTCTTTGGATCCCAGACTGACTTTGTCTTCTTTTAAATTTGGACAGCTCCCTGCTTCCTCTCTGGGGGCCTGGGCTCAGTCCTAGTAATTACATAAACCCTGCTACCACCCGTTTGTCTTTGCCTAAGCAATCCTAAAATGTTCTCTCTTCTGGGGGATGGGAGCTCAGCATCTGAACCAGAGGGTGGTCTATGGAAAAGGTACTGATGTGAGGGAGCCCTCCAGAAAGATTGCCCTCCAATCTGGAAAGCCAAAGTCTTTGTCAGTTCCCAATATTACAACATTTCATTCAAGCTCTGAGGGTCACAACCATCAAACTTAAGTTCTTTATGTAACTATCGTTTCATTCAGTGAAGATATTTCTACAAACACAGATCATAATCCCTGTACCTCTCAGCAGAAAATTTCTTGAGTTGCTATGGTCAGGAAAAAAATAATTATAACCTAGTGGGCAACTTTCTGATGGTGAGCCTCTCAAGAAGCCACTGCCAGGTCTTCACTTGCAGCCTTTTCAGCTTGGTAGGATGTTCCAATCCTGGCAGTCTATTGCCACGGTCTTCAAGAACCCAAGGTTACTTCTATGCCATCAATAAGGCACAGTGGACAGTTAACATGCTACACATAGGAAAAATCTTAACTCTATGTCCCATCATCCCCCAAGTACAAACAACTTACCTCCACTTAATAATTTCATAACCAGCCAAAGCTCATCCTTTACAACAAAAGAGGTGTAATAGGTCACCACGTTGGGATGGCTGCACTGGCTCATGGCTTGAATTTCTTTCTATAAAGAAAGCAAAACATGACACAGGACCATGGGAAGGAAAATAAGGCAACCCTTTTCTTTGTTTGCTAGTATGATTATACATGCCTAAAGTATCAGTTAGACCGAGACATTGCAATGATTTCTTAAGATGTAGAACCAAATTTTTACTCTTGCCCAGAGACAAAGAAATACTAAACAACAGAACACTGGACAAGGAAATAGGAGGCCCAAATTCTAGTTCAAGCTCCACCAATAATGATCACTAACATTTAGCACTTTAAAATTTGAGCCTCAGGACAAGCCTGTAAGGTATTTAGGACAGGTGTTGTTAGGCCTGTTTCAAAGATGAGGATAACTGATTTGCCCTTGGTCACATGGCTGTTAAATGCCAAGAAACAGGATTTCATCTGCATATGCCTCACTTAATGGTATCACTTGTGTGCCTCAGTTTCTCTAATCCAAAAGTGGATATTCACAGATACACATGCATATATGTAACAGTTAATATTACTACTACTAATAATAGCAGTTAACATTCATATAGGAGAGCTAGGTGGCACAGTGGATAGAGCTGGCCCTGGAATGAGGAAGACCTATACTTCTGAGTTCAAATCTGGCCTTAGATACTTACTAGCTGTGTGGCCCTGGGCCAGTCCCTTAACTCTGCTTGTTTCAGTTTCCTCATCTGCAAAATGAGCAGAAGAAGGAAATGGAAAACCACTCCAGCATCTTTACCAAGAAAAACCCAAAAGGGGCCATGAAGAGTCGGACGTGACTAAAAACAACTGAACAACAACAACATTTATACGGTACTTACTGTGTTTCAGGCACTGTGCTAGGTGCTTTACCAATACTATCTCATTCTACCCACACAATATCCCTGGGCAGAAAGTGCCATTATTTTCCCCACTTTAAAGATGAGGAAACTGAGGCAAAAAAAGGTTAAGTGACTTGCCCAAGGGTCACAAAGCATCTGAGGCCAGATCTAAACTCAGACCTTCCTGATTCCCAGACTGGCGATCTATCCATTGTTTTACCTCTCTGTCTCTGTGTCTCTTTCTGCCTCTCGGTCTCTGTCTCTGTCTCTCTCTCTATATATATATATGCCTATACACACATACATACATACATACATATATATATACACACATATATATGTATGTATGCATATGTATGTATGTGTATATACATACATATATACAATATATACATACATACACATATGTATACATACATATTTGTATGCATATGTAAAATAATAACATGTTTATGACATTGTCCCTAAGACACTGAGATGTCCTAAATTATTAAACAAAGATAATGCTACCCTATCTGTATTTGGTAAAGGTAGGAAATAAATATATATTTTACAAAGATTATTTAACAAAACCAATGGAGATACAGCTTTAAAACTTCTCTATAGCTTATAATCCTATAGAATGGCCTGAGAAGGTAGTGGTTTGTCCATTATCACATAACTAGGCCATGTTAGAGGCAAGACTTAAATCCAGGCCTTCCTAAATCCAAGCCCAATGCCCTATCCATTCTGCAGTAATTTCAGTCTGCCCATCCCCTCCCCATGTATTTCTTTGTATAATTGTGTAAACATGTATACACCTGGTGAAAGAAATGCAAGTGCCTTAAGGATGGGGACACATTCACTTTTGTAACTGTCTCCCCAGTGGCTAGAGGTGTCATACATAAGGCATTTAATTTATTGACTGGCTGACGGATTGGTTAACTCAAGGTTAATCAGAAATGTTTGTTTAAATGTGTGCCACTGAATGTCAATAGACCAGCATAAACTAGGTTCTTGAGATTTTTTTCTGTATATTTAATACTAACACTAAATCTCCTTGGCATACACTTCAAAGATCATTGTGATAAGTATGACTGTCAAATAACTAGACCTGTAAAAGATAAATATAAGGAAGAAAGAACTGCCTTTAAATAATCATGACCTTCTACCATAGTGGGAAACATACTACTGCTTTTTATTTCTATTTATTATGCAACATTCTCCTTTCTCTTTCATCTCCTCTCTGCCCTTCCAAAAGACTAAATAATTTCAGCTTTTCTAAATCTGACACTTTTCAATTCAGTCAACTTCTGTCCTTTAAACAAGATCTGAAACCTGGGGTCCAGTTTCCGTCTGTTTCTGGTGTTAGGTTTGGAGATGAGAAGACAATTCTGTAAGGAGCAATGGAAGCCTGCCCAGGACATTCCTTTTTTTAACTCACTCTGACATCTGTTAATTGTTGAGGATGGCCCATTTAAAGTTTTGCAGCATGAAATGGAGTCCAGTTCAAACAGGCATCCCCTGCTGTTCACAGAAACACGAGCAATGTTTTCTTCAACATGCAGAGTTCATATTTCTAATCATTTTATGCTAAATGCAAATGAATACAGGCAACAGTCACCCTCATTCTAGCTATAAACAACTAAACTTTTAAATCATTAAACACAATGGCCCATAAACAGCTCTACTGCCCATCTGCTCTTCAGAAAGGAAAGTCTTCTGTACAAAAGCAGGGTTGGGCCAGAGTCAGGAAAACACTTGTTTCAGCCCTTCTCTTTCAGACAGCCAGTATCACTTCCTAGTGAAAGTATCTGGTTCTCTGACATTGGAGACAGTGAAGAATGTTGGGAGTCCATGTGTACAAATGAGTGTATGTTTTAGGGAAGAAGCCTTAAGGGAACACAGCAAGCCTTTTTGGGCATTCTACGACCTACAAATTATCACACTTCTTTCCAGGAGAACTTCTGGCATTTGGGATCCAGTTGAATATTTGCGTGTTCTGAAGTTTTAGAGGACAGTACCAGTTTACCTCTACCAGAACAAAACAGGGGTAGAAGACAAAATGAAAAATAAAGATAAAGACATTGGTTTTGGGCAGTCCAGCTTCCTCTTCTCTTTCAATCAAGCTGATAAATATCTTCTAGCCCATAAGTTCTTAACTTGGGATCCCAAGACCTCCAATGGGCCCATGAATAGATTTCAGGAGCTTACATGAACTTAGATGGGAAAAAAAAATTACACCTTTACTTTCACTAACATTTAGTCTGCTATGTATTTTATACATTTGAAAATGTTATCCTGCAAAGAAAGGGGTATAGGCTTCACCAGTCTGCCAAATGTGTCTATTGCACAAAAAGAGGTTAAGAATCCCTGCCCTAACCCTTCTCCCTACATGAACCACTTAACTCCTAACTTGGAGGGAAGGGAGGGGGTAGCTAGGTGGTGCAGTGGATAAAGCACTGACCTGGAGTCAGGAGGACCTGAGTTCAAATCCAGCCTGCATGATGCTGGAGAAGTCACTTAACCACAACTGACACCAAAAAAAAAAACTAATAGAACTGGAAGGTGGTATGGCACAGTAGGAAGAACATTTGCCCTAAAGTCAGAGGGCTCAGGTCCTGCTTCTAACACTACCAGTATGACCAATACACAAGTCATGTCACTCCCTGGGTATGCTTTGGTTTCCTCACGTTTGGTTTCCTCAATAAATTGGCTGAACTAGATAATCCCTGAGGTCTTTTCTCAGGTCTAGATTTATAAAAACCCATGTTACTATGGGATAAACCTCAGATTCTTCATTTATGCACTGAGGGGGTTGGACTAACTGGCCTTGGAGGTCCCTTTCAGATCTAAATCTATGATCTAATAACTGATACCCAAAGCTATGAATAATAACAACAACAAAAGAGTTTACCTTTACATAGGCATTTTCCTAACAACAAGACTGTGGGAGTAGATAATGCAATTATTATCTCCATTTTACAGACGAGGACACTGAGGCTGACAGGTTAAACAACTTGCCCACAATAACACAATTAATAAGTGGCTATGCTAGGATTCCATGTCTCTACTGATTCCAAACCCAGTACTTTTTCTACTACACAGTACTGATATTGAGGGAAATGGTCTAGTCTATGATATAGCTGAATCTCTTAAAAAAACAAACACAAAAAAATTCTTACTCCAATGTCTCAGAATGCAAGTTCTCATAGGTTCTACCATAATGGAATGGCTGCAAGCAAGGCCATGGCGACAGACTGAGTTGTCTTTCCCAAGACCTGCCTAGCTATGGATAGAGAGGCCCACTGCTAGTAAACTGGCCACCTGGTGAGTAACTGGCGACAGCAATCTATGAAACAAAGAAAAATGCAAAACAGCCCTTAGTCCTATGTGGTACCCTGTAACCTCTGCAGTAACAGTGACAATATGGTAGAAAAGGGGCTGGGAACACGAAAAATAAAAGTTTTTAGACCATCTATAAATTTTAACTTAAGAGGATGGTAAATGTAGGCCCACTGCTGAATGACCAACAAGTAGAAGTGAAGGAACTGAATCCTATCACTCTTGTAGCTCTTGCTATGAAACAAAAGCAGAAAGAAGTTGCACAAGAATGGAAAGATGATTTACAGGTTCTTCTTGGAGAGGCAAATCAAGAGGCTGGCTAAGTTGGTTTTAAGATAGGTCCCAAGGCAACAAAAAATATTATATCAGGAGACATTCTTACATAGCAGTGCTTGGGATAAGTGCTTGCAAAAAGACTGCCACAAAAAAATAACTGTATATTATGTTGCAAAAGATAAAGAGGTAAGAGAAATTAAGTCGATATACACTTTGATACTTGGTGACATCAATGTAGGGGGAGGAAGAGGAGAGGACAACAAGAAGTTATGTTAAGGTACAGAAACAAGGAATGAGAAAGCCCAAAGATTGGTGTGTATACACAAAAGCCTCATGATTGATGCAACATGAGTATTTTCTTCAAGAAAAGAATCAAGGAGTGCTGGATATGGCAAGCATCAAATGACATCACAAAAAAATTGATTATAATACAAGAAATGACTCATTCATTACTGATGTGGGAGTCATTCCGGAAACAGTTAATTTATGTACAAATAGACCACCCACTTGTTAGTGCAAAAATCAAAACGGTGCAGTCAGAAGAAAGAATAAATGCAGAGGAAACTGAAAACAACTCTTTCCTGATCTAATTCTATGTTATTAATGATAAAAATGGAAGACAGAAGAAAAGGCAAGCAATAACTGCAATAATCTTACATGGAAGTTTAACCAAAATAAATCAACTGCTATAATAAGAAGACCCAAAGAATCTAAAAAAGCAATTGGGTCAACATGCATTAATGTACTGTACTTGATAAGTAGAGAGATATGGCAGCCCAGAACAATATCAATTTAAAATATAAACTTATTTGTTAAAAAAAGTAGATAATAAATTATCAATCAACAAGTATTTATTAAGTGCCTACTATTTCCCAGGCATTGTGCTAGGAAGTGGGAATACAAAACAAAGGGCATGAGACCAAACCATCATTACACTCAAAAAGCAGTATCACCTCATAAAACAGTAAGAAGCAGTAAAGGAGAAAAGTGAGAAAACTCAACTGAGCAAGTTTCTACCCAAGACATTTAAGAATGAGAACAGGGCAATCAACAAAAGAAAAAATAGAAAAGATCTGCAAATTAAGGACAGTGGAATACAACTGAACTCTTAAAATCTTAGTCCAAGAAAATAAAAAGGCAGAAATAGCACTAAAGAAATCAAAGAAGATGCAGCTGAATTAGACCAAATGTCTAAAGCAAAGAACCATGCTAAAGGCAATACAACTGTGAGGGCACTGAGGGATCATCTCACAAGTTATCTGAAAGAGGTCAATATACCAAAAACTTGGAAAAATCTTAGACCTCATTAAATACTACAAAAAAAAGGCAGCCAAGAGAAAAACCAACTGCTACTGATCAATTCATCTAATTCTCTATCTACATAAAAATTTTATAAGAATAAGCTACCCACAAACTGAAACCATTATGAAGGTACTAGTTAAGAATAGGCAAGCATTCATTCCACAGTAGATCAAAGTTTATCATCACACAACTGACTGAAAGATATACTACAAGATACCACAAAAGTATCATCTGATCATGTCATTTCCCTACTCAATATAAAATTCCATTTAGCAATTAAAGCCCTTTATAATCTGCCCCAACTCCCCTCTTTCCAGTGTTCTCATACATTATATCCCATCATGTACTCTGAGTTCCGGCAACATGGGACTCCTTGCTATTCTTCGAACAAAATACTCCATCTCCCATCTCTGGGCATTTTCACTGACTGTTCCCCATGCCTGGAATGGTGTCTCACTTATCATTTCTGCCTCCAGGCTACCCTGGTTTCAAGTCCCAGCTAAAACCCCACCTTCTATAGGAAGCCTTCACCGACCCCTCTTAATTCTAGTGTCTTCCCACTGTTATCTACAACTTATCCTGTATATATTTTGCTTAGATATAGCTGTTTGTATGCTGTCTTTCCCAATAGATCAGGTCTGCACAACTTGTGGCCTCTGGGCTGCTTATGGCTACTGACCAATTGTGGCATGCCAAAGGATTTCAGGCAGCCAGCCAGCAAAAAATGTAGCAGATGTATCCTCTACATTTTTCCAGGCCCTCTGGAAATCCTTTGGCATGCCCAAGGGCCACTTACTGCCGGCAGCAGATTGTTCAGGCCTTCATTAGATTATAAACTTATTGAGGGAAAGTACTGTCTTTTGCCCTTATTTGTATTCCCATCTATTTACCACAGTTCCAGGAACATAAGAGGTACTCCATAAATGTTTACTGATATATTATTTTTTATTGCTTATAAGAAAGCATTAGATTCACTTGAGCAAAATGCCACCTTAAAGGCTTTCTTCCAACATCTTCCTATCCATATATCAAAATTAAAACAGAACAACAGAGATTTTATTCAATGACCCTCTAATTATTATTATCAGGTGAGATATAAAACAAGTATGCTAAAAAGAGATATTCAAGACTATGGTAAGAGACATTGAGCACAGAGCCTAAGGAATTCCATAAACATGGTGAGACCCTTCAGATGATGAAATCATGCTGGCTGCATCAAGCTCCAAAACAATGGCAAACTTCCTGGATGAGATGTCTAACTACTCAAAAGAATTTGGCTTCATCATTCACATAAGAAAAAACATGCAGATGAAGAATGTTTAATTGCTTAGATTATAACACCAGTTTCGGTGGACAGCCAACAGAGGTGGTCCATGAGTGGATATGTCCTATACAGACAATGCAAATACACAATTTGAGCCCAGAGTAAAAGCAGGAGGAGAATGGATTAGATTGCCTCTGAAAAGGTACAAAGCTCCCTTAATTACCCCAAATTTCTCTCAGAAACTAAAGTCCATCTTTTAAATACTTCATTCTTTTTTAATCCTACTATTATTTCTGTATCTCTTCAAATCATGGAACATCATAATCACCTAGAATTAAAAATCAGTACATCATTCGGGGGACAATAAAGAGGATGAATAAACAGGATGAGACACATAAC
This sequence comes from Trichosurus vulpecula, assembly GCF_011100635.1. Lineage (NCBI taxonomy): Eukaryota > Metazoa > Chordata > Mammalia > Diprotodontia > Phalangeridae > Trichosurus > Trichosurus vulpecula. The sequence continues at coordinate 221,608,620 of NC_050574.1, forward strand.
TAAGAACTCCAAAGATAAAAAAAAAAAAGATGCTATTGCAGACCTTCATTATCAAAAAAAAAAAAATGGATTAATGATAAGACAAAAGAAAAATATAACCAGCGGACAGCCTATGTGTTATTCTACTAATGTCAGGAAAAGGCTAGTCCCCACAATGTTATGTGAACCTTCTATGGCAAACTGATGGAAGGAAAGGATGGCCAAGAATGTATTGGTTGTGGTCTATGTCCACAATGATAAGACTGCTGAGCCATGTAAGTGTTTTATTTTAATAGAACTACGTGGGGGGAGGAGGGAGACCAGCGATTCTGTAAGACTGACACTCATTTTGATTGTTACGAATCCTGATCCTGACAGTTTCTAACTTTGATATCTTGGGCAAATCACAATGTCTCTTAGCCTCAGTTGATCTTAGACTCAAAAGGCAGAAGCCCATTAGATTCTAGTAAAGATAAAAAGAGATAATGTATATAAAATGTTTTTTAACTCTAAGAAACTGTAGCAATGTGAACTAATACTGTTATCCTTCAAATATTGGAGGCTATTGGGATGTTCAGATTTACAACTCCATGTTACTATACACGGTGTCCAAAAAGTCTTAGTGTACTTTAAAATGGTATTCTTAAAACCAGATTTTTGGGACTCAAGTCTAAAATTGTTAGTCACATGTGAATGAGAAACTATCAATATTTCTTTAACTATCAATTTTGAAAATACAAACGTTCCCCCCCCTTACCAAAGGACTAACTGCTTTCTTTTGGTATATTGGGTAAAAGTTCAGAGAAGAATTCAGTTCTTCCAAAGAAGAGAATTAAAGCAACCTGGACAATCTAGATGATCTTTATTGATTCTAACAGCAATACCCTTTGCCCTTATGCACTGACCAAATTAAGATAATGCTCAGACTAAAAGGAAGAACTCTTTGATGATTTCATTTAAAAGAAGTATCTCTTGGATTCATCTCTGACCAGGTAGAAAGGAGCATCCTTAGAGCATGCATTCTTTGCCTTTTTTGTGTCCCAGAAGAACCCCTTGGTATCTGGTGAAACCTATGGACCCCTTCTAGCGAGATTGTTTTTAAATAAATAAAATAAAATGCACAAGACTAAAAAGGAAACCATGTTGAAATAATCAAAAAAAATTTTTGTTAAGAACTCTTGCCTTACAGGGAGTGCTCAAAGAAAGGGATTTGGGTTTTAGGCCACGTATTCTTCAATCTGCATCAATATTTTAAGTTCTAATTAGAGTGTTAACTAAAACTCTGAACCTTTGCTCAATCTTGACTATAGGATTGTCTATTGTTTCAGAATACTATAAACCATTAACTCCAATATGGCGTGTAAAAGGGAGATTTTAAAGTCATGGACTAACTCTGCCCATCTTTGGACACTTTTCTTTTGAAGCAGAAAGATTTTGAATGTTTAGTTTAAATTAATAAAAACTGTTTCTAGAAAACTTGTGATTAAAATGCTAAGTAAAGAATTTTCTTCCATAGAGACCAGAGAGACAGTGGATAGTAAATAAGCCTCAAAAAGAGGAAGACTTAAGTTGAAATTCAACCTCAGAGACACACTGGCTCTATGGCCCTGCACCAGTCATGAAACCTCAGGGCTCTAGGCCAGTGACATCAAACTCAAAAAGAAACAGGGCCTGCAGGCCACATATTGACTTAGAAAACCACATATTAACATTATCTAAGTTCTATTGTATTTTTACTTTGTTAAATATTTCCCAATTATGTTTAATAAGGTTTAGGCTGGACTCAGGCATTTTGCAGGGACTGCCTGTTTGATACTTCTGTTCTAGGCAACTCCCTAAGATTTTAAATTGCAGTGAAGGTCCAAGCTTGCATTGACAGAGGTAGTTTACTGCCCTGGAAGTTCCCTATGCCAATGAAATCACAGGTCCAGGCCCTAAACAAACCACATTTGTTGTTCAGTTGTTTCAGTAGTATCTGATTCCTCGTGACCCCATTTGAGGTTTTCTTGGCAAAGATACTGGAGTGGTTTGCTATTTCCTTCTCCAGCTCATTTACAGATGAGGAACTAAGGCAAATGGGATTAAGTGACTTGCCCAGGATCACACAGCTAATAAGTGTCTGAGCCCAAATTTGAACTCAGGAAGATCAGTCTTCCTGACTTCAAGCCTGGCATACTATCCAAACCATATAGTAGCCATTTTAATAAATACTGGTTTCCTTCCTTCCTTCTATTTGGAAGAATTTTTTAAAAGTTATTTTCTAAAGCAAACAAAAAAACACCCTGAAGCAATATGAATGTCATCACACAAAGAAAAAACTAATACTAGGCTTTCTTTTTTCTTTCAATAACAAAAGTTCCTTTGATAACAAGTGTTCAGAAGAAGACACTAAGTAGGGCCTTCACAAGCAGAACATAGTGAAAATACTATGGAGAATGACAAAGATAACCCCAAAGGACCACAAACTGACAAAGAAGAGCTGGTAAAGTCACCTTTAATCTAATTAAAAGACTCAGGACTAACTACAAGAATTCTAAGTTAAGTTCTGGGGGCTTTGTCATTTTATAAATTTGTGGCTGGTATTATCATCTGAATGAAAAAAACTTTCTTACTGAACCGTGTAATAAAACCCCAAATTAATGACACAAGGATTTAAATACAGTTGAACTGTCCCATACTCCCATGTCCCCTTCCCATGAACACACACTGCTTCTAGCACCAATCTCAGACTACTGATTCTGGACTACAAATACTTAGTACTCATTATGCCAGGCCACGTTCTCTTCACAAGGGACTGGACCAGTGAAAAAAAAGAGGGAAAATATATGCAGTTGCTATGATGGTTTGTAGTCAACCTCACTAAGGTGAGTGTATATGAGCAGGTGTAAAGGTAGATTGTAATGGATTTTAAAACAAGAAAAAAAAAACCAGTCAACAAAGCCACCAAACCTTGTAGTGAAACCACCAACTTTGAAATGATCTGTTTGCTTGTAATCAATGAATTGACACAAGGGAAGATAAAAACCTATCCACTTGCTTCTCTGCTCTAAAAAATGTCTTACTTATACAGTCATTCTAAAACGTAATGAAAATTATATGAAGGAAGAAAACTATAGCAAATACAAGAATGGAGGCTTTAGTAAAATGCCTGCTGATACATAGCTAAGTTTCCTAAACCAAGGCCTGATGTAAAAAACTTTCTGCAAGTGTTGTACTAAGTAGGCAGGGCACATGAATAAAAAAGATGTATAAAGTATGAATCCAGTCCAAAGATGTGAAAACCCAGGGGGAAAAAGACACACAGAAGGAGACAAAAGGACTTTTTAATTTTTTTCTAATTTTTTTTAAAAGAGCAAAATTTTGGATCATAAAGGGGAACATGTTTTTACAGTGTTCATATTGTACCCTTTATTGACACAAAAGTATTTCTAAAAATTATGTAATCAATTTATGAAAAATTACTAGCTGTATCAAATCATTCTAATTCCTGAAAGCTGAAATCCAATGACATAGGACAGCTTTACAATAAAAGAGCAAAACTACATTTCTGCCTCCAGGGGGCAGTGCTCTTTTCTGCAGCTCCATTTCTATATAGGAGAATTTTCTTTATCTCCTTGACACTGTAGAGGACACCAAGAATACACTTTGTTTTACTAAAATATTAATTTGAGGATATTGTTTCTGCTTCTCTCAAGTTTTTATCTGCTTTTCATAAACTTGGAAAACTGAAATGACCTTAGATTACTAAAAGTTTCTACAGCCTGTAACAAAAAAGTAAAAGCAAGCTGTAATTGTTATCTACATAAGGTATACTTTTAAGTATCCTAAACATGCTTTTTGAAAAAGCAACCCAAGCTAACTCATAATATATTTATGTTCCTCAACTAAGAAAATTACTTCAGACTTCTAACAGACACAATATAATATTAAGATACCTCATAGATAATTAATACACATATTTAAATTGGCATTTTTAAGTAAAATGAGAACTTCCCTTTCCACATTAAAAAAATAAAAGTTACTTTTATCCCTTTCCTTTCATTTTCCATTGAGGTCAGGGATTCTAACTTTTGTCTTTGTAGCTCTGGTATCCATTTTTCAGGTCTTTTTAAAAAACAAAAATGCTATTTCTTTCGAACAGTGTAAAAAAATACAAAAAGTATCCCTTTTTTACAAAAGAGTTTCCTCTTTTGTAAAAAAGAAGAAAACAAAGGACTTCAAAATCTCCTGAAGTCGCTGATCTCTAACTCTTGCCCTGCTAAACTCTAAATAAAGACTGACAGATGTGTATGTGTGTGTGTATAGAACATTTTTGTATACATATAATGTACATATGTACTTGCATGTATATGTACACACACATATGTGATCCTGTATCATCTAGAGCTGGAAGGGAATTCTGAGGCCAACCAGCAAATCCTTTCATTTTTCAGACAGAAAACTGAGGCTTCCCTAAGTGACTTCCCTAAGGTCAAACAGGCTGTGATCATCAGAGATAGGGTCTGAACCTGTGTCCTCCTCTAACTCCAGAGCAAAAGCTCTTCCCACTGTACCATGAAAATAATTTTAGCATAAGTCAAATGATACATACAGTAAAAATTTAAAGAACGAGACCTACAACATAGACTGTAATGAGTCCAGTCTTATGACCACAAGTGTATTATATACACCCACATGATATAAAAACAGCTACCCAGGAATGATTATCATTGATTAGCCAAGTAGCAACACAAAGTTTTCCATTTCTCCTGCTACTGTAGCATTTCTTCAAAAAATTTCTTCTCTCCCCTTCCCTTTATATATAACTTGATAGCTGGACCAGGACCCTGGTCCTTACCCCTACCCTTAGCTTCTCACCTCCCTCCAGGGATGACTGTACTTTGTGTTGTCAGGGCTGGCCACAAATCTCAAAAAATGCCTCGCTATATTAAAGGCATCTAAAACTAGCAATATAGGGGCAGGGAAGAGGAAGTGGCAAAAAATGAGTCAAATATAATACACTATAGGAGTGTTTGTTAGTCAATTCAATGACCTTACCTCATTTCTTCTTCCCTCTACTACAAACCCTATTCTATCTCAAAGATGAAATGCCCACTAAACTAGAGACTTAGGATCCTTTGAAATATAAGAAATTACTACCTCCATCCAGAGAACCCAAAGATTCACCATTATCACAAAGTACTTTTGTCTTTCCTTGAATTATTAAAATGAAAAAATGAAAAGGATGAATGAGAGAAGAGATAGGAGTGAAACTTTCTATCCAATGTGTTTCCTGTAACTTTTAGCAATTGAAACAACCGTTCCCCGCCTCCACCGTCGCCACCTAGAGAACCTCAAAAGATCAAGGACAGGAAGACAGATAAGAAGCTGTGATACAGAGAAACCACCCACGGGCGATGGCAATGAAAATGGAAGCGGGCTCGCCAATCTCTACGTATTCCCCACAAAACACTAGGGCAGAGAGACAGCCCAGACTGCAGTGTCCCCATCAAGCATCTCCCCCGATATCATCCTCATGCCCCATCCCACACACACATAGGGCCACACTCAAGGGGAAACTTACCAAGTTCAAGTGTTTCACTGTATGAAAGGCATGTAATATCAGCAACAGGAGGAGGAAGGGCAGCAAAAATGTGTCAAATATAATGCGCAAATGACATGTTTGTTACTCAATTCATGAACAAACAGTTTCTCTTTCCAGTTCAGAACCTGCAGAAACACCTTTCCCATTTCCATGGGTGTCTGGAAGGTAGGGGAATCTACTCCCACTGTGTGAGTATAAAAGAGGGGGATTTAGAGCCAAAAAGAACCTTCAAGATCATCTGTTAAGTGTAGGAAAGGCTCCAATCGTGCTGCTAGGACTTCTTCAGAAAAGATGTGAGTCAACCTCAGGTTTATGTAGCCTCACTTATAACATTGTTTCATTGAGAAAATACACTCTGAGCATCGAACTACTGAGGAAACAAACTTTTAAAACAATGTGGGTCCAGTGTAGGAATGAGAGTTCTCAGCAGGTTCTAAACCTGAGAAAAGGGAGATAAATTGTGAACTGATTTGTCTTAAGGAATAAGCTTTCCATCTGAAACTTCTGACCCATTTTCACTGCATAAGCAGCCATATCGTCTTTTATTACCTTGAAACCTCCCCAGAGCACCACCTGGGTGTCACACACAATTGTCAATATTTCATTACATCCTCTAACCTTAAGCACAGTTGCTATCCGCCATAAAGAACAGTTTAGAGTGACCTACAAACAGCACCACTCTCAAATTTAAGAAGTTCAAGTGTCTCACTGTATTAAAGACATGCAATATGAGGAAGAGGGTTGGCAAAAATGTGTGATACGCTGTTGGCATGATTGTTATTAAGTCAATTTAACAAACACCCAAGCACCTACTATGTGTAAAGATATCAAGCTGGGGCGGGGGGGGGGGGGGTGAGGCTGGAAGGAGGAATACAAAAAGAAAGGAAGGAAGGAAGGAAGGGAGGGAGGGAGGGAGGGAGAGACGGAAAGAAAGAAAACAGCTGCTGCCCTCAAGAAGCTGGTGGGAAGGATTATAACATGTACACAAATAAATAAATGATAGAAAGTACATTCAAATTAATAGGTCCAGGCACCTGGACACCTGGATCAGAGAAAATATCTTAGAAGTGTAACCCTTTCATCTCCAAAACATGTGCCCTGTTCCCCTCATTAGTAACGCCTGCCTCTCCAGATACTTTACTTGACTCCCTACTCCACAGCCATCAACGATTTCATTCTGTACTTCCTGGGCATCAACATATCTCCCACTCTAAAATTCCAAAACTATGATCAAACTAATTCTGCCACTGCTCCTGAAAGGAGACTGTCACTCTCCTCCTCTATGGCTCCACTCTACCAAAGTGCTTCCCCCTATGAAACTGTAAGCTCTATGATGGCAAGGGCAAATTCCAGGTTTATGTCTGTATCCCCAGCACTTGGCACAGCTAGGTGGTGAAGTGGATAGAGCACTGGGCCTGGAGTCAGGATGATTCATCTTCCTGATTTCAAGTCTGTTCTCAGACACTTAATAGCTCTATAACCCTGGTCAAGTCACTGTCTTCCTCAGTTCTTCATCTGTTAAAAGATCCAGACAAGAAAATGGCAAACTACCTCAGTATCTGCCAAGAAAACTCCAAATGGGGTCACAAAGAGTAAAACACAATTGAAAAAATGATAAACCACCACCACAGCCCTTAGCTCAAGTATATGGGGCATAGAAATTACTTCATAAATCTTTTTTCGTTCATGATACAAAGTAATTTCAAGAGGGAAAAAACACAACCACTCAGGGTAAGGGAACAGAAATCAGGAAAGGTCTAAGGTAAAAGGTGACACCTCAGCTGTATTTTGAAGGAAAAAGGGGGAGGTACATTCCAGACACAGGGGCAGTCTGTTCAAAGGGAAAGACGCTGTATCCACCAATTCTGGGTAAGTTAAATTCATACATATTATTTAATCAAGACATAAGTGCCAACAAATGAGTTTAAAAATATAGATCCCTCTAGCAAGAAAGAAAGCAGAAAGGGAGGATAACGTCATGAATTTTATCTCTTCGGTAAAGAAGTACATATTCAGCAAAGATGCATAAAAAGTGAGAATTTTATTTTCCTGATCCTAATTCAGTGCTGTAGAACACAAACAAAAAAAAAATAAAAGCAATAATGTGTCTTCCTAGATGAGGACTGACGGGGTTATAGTCCAGTTTCCTGCAAACCTACAGCCACCTAAGGAAAAAATGAATCACCTAAAGTACAACTGGGTGTTCATCTTTATAGGAGAAAGCAGCTATAATCTGACAAAATGTGTCTATTACTGTTATTGTACAACAGAAATATAAAGAACGTCTTCCCAAAAAAGCCTGTAAGATATACCAAGGCTATAAAAAATGCAATGGTTCACGAAATATTTGAAACTTTTCTTACTGCCAAAAGCACAGGGGGGAAAATTAACCATTTTCAAAGACGCAACTTACGAAAAAGCCACTTTCCATACTTCCTATGACTTCAGACTTCTTCGTAGAATCATTCAAACTATGAGAAGGAACAAACTGCTTCAGTATTTTTTTACTACATAAGAAAACAAAGCCAAAGGTACCAACAGTCCCCGGAAAAAGGGTTTTGTGTTTTTAGTGTTCAAAGCTAAATTAAAAAACAAAAAAAAAACTTAAGACTAGAGGGGCTGCCCTGGGCCCATGGATGTTGTAATTTAACCAAGCAGCATAAATCAAAAGACAGTAACAAGTTTTGCCCTTCAATAACTTGAAAAATATCCACCAAGGAGTTGCAAGCTGATCCAGCCATTTTGGAGGGCGGTGTGGAACTATGCCCAAAGGGCTATAGAAATGTTCATACCCTTTGACCCAGTAATACCACTTCTAGGGTTGTATCCCAAAGAAATCACGCAAGCCGGAAAAGGACCCATATGTACAAGAATATTTATAGCAGCTCTCTTTGTGGTAGCCAAGAATTGGAAAGCAAAGGGATGCCCATCAATTGGGGAATGGCTGAACAAGCTGTGGTATATGAAGGTGATGGAATACTATTGTGCCATAAGAAATGGGGATGATGCAGACTTCATAACAACCTGGAAAAACCTACACGACATAATGCTGAGTGAGCGGAGCAGAGCCAGGAGAACGTTGTGCACAGCCACAGATATGTGGATTCCGTGAGGACCAACCCTGACATACTGCGCTTCTCTCAGCAACCTAAAGGGGCAAGGACAACTCCAGGGGACTCACGATGGAGAATGCTATCTTCATTCAGAGAAAGAACTGCGAAGTTTGAATACAGACTGAGGCACACTACATGCTCGCCTTTTCTGCTTCTCTTTTGTTTTTGGTTTTGGGTTTTTTTTTTGTTGTTGTTTTTTTTTTTTTTGGTTCTGTTTCTTCTTTCTTATGATTCATTCCATTGGTCAAAATTCTTCTCCACGACTTGAATAGAGCATAAATTAATTCAATGCGAAGTTATACATGACAGTTATATGAGACTTCATGCCGTCTTGGGGAGGGAGGGGGGAGGGAGGGGAGAAAAACTGGAACTCAAAACTATGTAGAACCGTGTGTGGTAAACTAAAAATAAATAAAGGAAAAAAAAAAAATTAAAAAAAAAAAAAAAAAATAAAAAAAAAAAAAATATCCACCAAGCCCAGAAAATCACTGCAGTTTTATTCTCTAAAAAAAACAGAAACCCCAAAATGGCCTTGCTACTCCACTAAGAAGAAAGGGAAGGGGGGAACAGGCAAGAGAAAGAGAAAAGGGGAGAAAGTTAATTAACAGAAGAGCACCATGAAAAAAAGAGAAAAAATGGAGAAGAAAAAAAAACAGCCTTGTTATAAAGGAAGGCAGTTCTCCATTGATCTAAAGATGCCAGCTTCCAAACATCATAAAACCACTTTATAAGGTGGTGTCAAGTGACGAGGGTAATACAGGAGTTATAGGTTAACCCAGTGAAAGATCTAACCTGACATAATTATGTAGAGGGTATACAGATGCAAAGGGATGTGACACTGTCTATCATCTAAGAGCTGGGATAGGGCAGGACAAGGCAAGGCAACCAGTGTTTACTAAGCATTCTCTATATGCTACACACTGTGCTAAGAGCTGAGAATAGAAACACAAGGAAAATACAAGAAATCTATAAAGATTTCTGTTTTTTTCTTTTGAAATTTTTATGAGCAAGGACTGGACCTAAGGTTTCAAATGTTGAATAGTGAATTCCTAGGTGAGGAACTGCCCTCCACCGATGCAGATCAGCACCTTCTCTACAATTTACAGAAGTACCTGGAGTACTGAGAGTTTAACTGACTTGCCCACAACTTACCACCAAGAAACTTACAATCTAGTAGAGGAAAAAAAATGCAAAACACAATAAAAATCACATAAGATATAAATGAAATTTAATGGCAATAATACATATCACAAAAAAAAATACATGACTGATTTTCAAGTAAAGAATACCAGGCACTAACTTATAGGTGCCGAGATGTGAGCTAGGTCAGTTCAGGCTTCAGTGATCAAGGAGGAGTTGTATTATATCTTTAATTATGGATAGCATTTGAAGAGGAAAAGAAAAAAATAAATTCCAGGAGGGAGACAAGATGTAAATAAAACCTTGAGGGAGGAAGTGCAAGTTGTGTTGTAAGTAAATGAAATTGACAATATTGGAAAGGCTCAGTTTTGTAAGAAATTCAAAATTAGCCCACAAAGGCAGACTAGACCAAATTATAGAGGACCTTAAATATCCAACCTATAGAATATGGACTTTTTAAATTCTTTAATCAGTCCTAAAAAGAAACAACAGATGATTTCTTACCAGGGAAATGACCCAATCAAAGCAATGCTTTAAGAGTAATGAGTCTGACGATGCTGTGCAAGATGTATTGGAGGGGAGAATCTAGATGCAGAGATAGCACTTTGGAGGCTATTAGAGTAATCTAAAGGCCTAAATACAGGATCTATAAGTGTCTCAAGACACTCAAGGCTACACTCAAAAGAGCTGCACATTCTCAGAGGTCCTCAACAGGCAGCTGCTCACAATACCAACGATCTAGCCAAATCAGTTGGCAGGCAGTGCCCAGAAGGTTACTCAGCTGGCATATCAGTTTAATCTCTTCAACCTCCAAGACTATAACTCTCAAAGAAAGTGTCTGTGTGTATCAGCAAGAAGGAGTTTCCTTAACCTGGAGGTCCCTATATCAATGCAATCACAGGTCCATTTCCAAGTGGATGAAGAATACATACTGCAATTAGTCTTGGAAAGTTGCCTAGAGCCCTGAAAGCGACTTAACCAGGGAGACACATATTCAGTATGTATCAAAGGCACAACTTGAACCTAGGTATTACTGGTATAGAGACAAGGTAAAGACATGATTCTACTGACAAGCAGAAAGTCATTAAACAAATCAAGTTATTTCTGTAGCTGAATCTGTCAAAACAATCTTGCATGATAATAATGTATGCACAGACTATATACTTTGTTAGAGCACAAGCTTTATGGCTGCATTTTGCTCTACAAAGTCAAATGTATTTGGGTTTGGGGGAGAATTGTTATAATAAAGAAGTATTTTGGTTTTTGTAATATTCCTTACTCACCATGTTAAGCACTTCTGACTCTTTTCTTGAATAAAGTACTCATGATATATACAGGCATGAAACTTATAAACAATCTACAAGCCTTGGACCACTTTCCTTTCTTAAGACCTGGTTCTATTTTTTACGGCCTTCGTTCCTTGTGTCCACTTTATACTACCTACTTCTCAGGTCGTTATAAGGAAGGCACTTTGTATACTTCAGAGCAGTATAGAAATGGGAGTTGGTGCATCTGTTCACAAAGAAGCCACCAAGTACTGGTTTGGAGAATCTTATCTACTTCTCCACAGAATTTTGCTACTTCTTCTGCCTCTCTACAAATGGTGGCCCATAAAAGTTGCACTTATTTTCATGGTGATCATATTGCTTATACTTTTTTGATAAGCATTATAAAAAAGAGATGAGATGACCAAATGCCCCATGAAATGATGCTTCTTATTGCTTTCGGGCACAGAATAAAACCACTTTCTCCAGTGTCATTATTCATTTAAGGAGAACGTAGAAGCTATCCTTCCATTTGTCTAGCATCTTTATTTCTGTTTTCATTTACAGTGAGGATGTCAATGCAAATATGATTCAATTACTCTATATTAATGCTCTTGAGTCTTGGACAAAGGTGGGATCTGAACTCAAGTCTTCCTGCCTCCAGGTCCCTCGTATCTCCTATAACACACTGTCTCTCACATCACACTCCTCTTCTACTGAAGGGGTCTTCTAGAACCCAAAAACACCTTCATACCATGACTATTGGCAATATTTTGTGAATGATGGGTGAGATTTTATCAGAGTTCTTTTGTCATTAATGTACAACTTATTTTAAGGGTAAATGTATGATCCAAATGAGTAGGTAGTATGTCTGCTACCCAACAGTGCAGCTAAGTATAAAAAGATCCTTTGACAGGATGGATCTGGAAAGAGGGATAAATTTTTCACCCTTAGCAACTCTCAAAGAATGCCTACTAACTTCTTATCATCTGCTTTGGTAAAGGGAATACCCAGACTAGTGAAATCAGAGATGCTCACAGTGCTAAAGAAGTGTGATATTTTTAAAGTTCTACTGAATTAAGTGTATCTTATTACCTTAGCAGAACAGAAAAACTGTTAGCAAATCACTGGGACTTCTGACCTTATGATGGAGGTCAGTAAGAAAACAGAATTCCTGTCGTGAAAAACCACTTTTCTACTAAGTGTTCTATTATGTAAGATTTTGATGTTTGGTGTTTGTGTGTTTGTTTGGACTGGAGAGGCCCTTTGGTACAAGGAAGATCAAAGGCAGAAACTTTCTCTACCAGTGCAGACTGGCACCTGTCCTGCAACTTATGGTCCTAGAGGTCTACTTGGGAAGCTGAGATGTTAAGAGATTTGCCCAAGGTCACAGACACAGTATGTGGCCAACATGAGGCTTAAACCCAAGGCTTCCTGACTATGAGGCTAGTTCTGTATCCACTAAGCCATATTAACTCTCAGGGGTTATTCATATTAAATAAAGCAGAATGCCAGTTAGATGACTTTAAAGGTTACCAAGCCAGTCGACAGCAAAGCCTGGAGTAGAAGTGAGGTCTTCTGACTCCTAATCAGTGCTCCTTGGATTACTACATGCTGCAGGCCTCAGTGGGTACACAGCCATAACCTACATCTAGTTTTTCTATGTTCCCAGAGGCAACACATTTTTGTTAAAAACCCAGCTGAACTTAAAGGTTATTTCACAGTGAAATCAATTACTTATCCCTTCAGTGCAAAAGGTAGGGAGAAAAAAGTTCTCCTTGGCCAAAGGGCCAGGATTTCACATACTAAAACATCATGCCTTTATTCCCAACTGTATCTAAGTCCTGGTGGCTCCTGTGATATTTGACTGCTCATGAAAGCAGAAAAAAATATATAAATTTATAATCGCTGGGTAACAAAGATAAGGATGTGGCACAACACATGAGAGTGGACTACAAAGAATCAGATTTCTGAGTATAGAAAATGAAAAGCTGAGAGGGAATGATTAAAGTCTGTAAAATCATGAAGAAGAACTGACATTTATATAACATAAAAGGCTTGCAAAGCACTTTATTACCTAGTTATCTTATTTGAGCCTCATGAGTTAAGTGTTACAGATATTGTCGTCCCCATTTTACAGATGAAAAAACTGAGGTTGAGAGATATTAAATGACTTGCCTAGAGCAACACAGTTATTAAGTGTTTGTTTCACCCTAGATCTTCCCAACTTTAAATATAACATTCTACTACATTTGCAGTTATAATGTGAATAAACAAAGATCGGTTCCCTAAATTTCAGCATAAAAGAGGGAGCACACCCTGATGCATGAAAATGGTAAGCTCCCTAAGGGCAGAACTGGTTATTTTTGCTTTCATATCTCTCCAGCAGCTAGTACACTGGCTGGTACACAACAGGTACTTTATAAATACTTACTGATTCAAGATGATGCAAGTTGAAGAGTATATACAGCTTCAAAAAAGATTTAGATAAAATTCAGGTTAAGAATACGGCTTATAAACAGACCCCAGAGATATGTGGAGTTTACAACTGACATAGAGAACACCATAATATTCCAGTGCCTTTGGCTCTACTTTCAAAGAGAATAATTCTAAAGGAATAATTTAGTCTGATTTAGTCTCACAATATAACTAGGGAGAGAGACAGAGACCGAAACAGAGAGGGAGAAAAAACACATCAATTATCATAGTTGAGCTCTATCTAGATCAAGTAAACTGAGTCTTTCAAAATTGAGATACTAAATTACTGGGCTCTATTCTGATAATATGACAGTTAAGTAATCAGAGACCTAGGTTTGATAAGGATCACTGGAAAAGCAGCCAAGTTCAAACATTTCTCCAATACACAGTACTGTGATTAAAGATTAATTTGGATTGATAGGCATTTTTAAATGTAAATATTCCCTGAGAGGGTCAAGTATGCCTAATAGTCATTTACTCATTACTGTGAATCGTTTCAATCAAAAGATGGCCTCCTCATTCTGATCTCATTTCCTAATTATAACTTAGAAGGGAGATATAAGCCACTTTGTTTGAGGAAAGCTGAAAAAAAGGAAATGAAAAAGTGCTAATGACAAAATTTTTCTACTTATCTATTTTCTAACAACTCCATGCCACTGAAAATAACCTCTAAATATCATGATTGTTCCTGATCTAGAGAGATCATTTAGGATTTATTAATGTATTCATTACACAAATCCTTATTGAATAATCCTACAGAAGCTATATAATTACCTCCCTTTAAAAGGCTAGCCACAAAAATACATTAAGAAGTTATACAATATAGCCAGAAATTATAGCACACTTGTGTTTTCACATCTATTTAAAGCTTGGACAGCAGAGAAAAAATGAACATTAAATCATAATGACAATTATGTTGTATTTTAAAGTTTGCAAAGTACTTTAAATATATCATCTCATTTGAGCAGCACAACAACCTTAAGAAGTGGTTATTAATATCCCTATTTTACAGATGAAAAAATTGACGGTTAGCTGGGTTACCCCAAGTCACTACACAGCTACTTAAGTGTTAGAGGTGGGATTTGAACCCAACTCTTCCTACCTCCCATGTCTAGCAGTCTAGCATTCTAGCTACTACTTCCTCCCCAAAAGAATGCATTCATTGAGATGAATTAAATGTTATCTCTGTGGCATCAATAAATACATATGCTTAAAAGTTTTCAGCTAACTCATGGCATCAAATGTGCAAAAGCTTATGGAAAAGTATAATTTCATCAAGGTAAAAACCTTGCCTCTCTATGTATTCAACCCTCCAGTTTCTACATTCCTCCTGCTTATACCTACTTACAACTCACTTCTTCAGGCAATTTAAGAATAATAATAACTAATAATAAAGTATTGCAAATCCCTCTCTAATCTGATGAGTTTCATTAAAATTTACTTAGGTTTTTAGCACCAGTGATGTCATCTAATCCACTTATCATTTCCATCTCTTTCTCTCCCTTAATTCTAAAGCAAACTGGCATTCACTCTTGTTTCAAACTTTTAAAGTATTTTTCCCTAAGTGCCAACTTCTGGTAATGTTAGCAGCTGTTGACACATTTTATTTCTTTACCTCTTTCCAAAAAGCTACTTAGCTCAAAGTCTCTTATTTTGAGTTTGGTTACCAGGTTCCCATTTCGAATATCCTCTCAGTGTAAGAGAAAGGAATATTAAACTCTTGGTGGGGGCAAGGGGGGTGAGTAGGGGGATCAAGGAAACCTGACTTAAAACCAAATAAATGAGTTATTTCCCTCAAACACCATGATTTTCCGGAACAAAATATATTAAATAACTAAATGTCACCTTTCTAAGCAAAAGCTTCAAAATTAAAAGCAATCAAACTCTGAGTTTATGACTTAAAACTTTTTTTCAAGTTAGAGAAATCCCCTCTCAGGTGCTACTATTAAGAGAATAATGACCATTTTTCTATTGATCAATACCAATCTCAACTCTTCTAGGTAATCACAGACTATTTCTGCTATAGTTAAAAAAAAAAACCTGCATTCAAAGACTCTATATAAAGTTTCCTCAGCAACAGTCACAAATCTACTTACTATAATATTCACTAAAAAAAAAAAAAAAAAGAAAAACTCAACTGGAGAAAGCTATCTATGCTAGATAGCTCAAAACAGGCAAGGAGTGAGCAAAAGGTTAACATCAGCGTACACGGCCCTCCCATGACATAATACCCTCAGTAGTTTGTGACTCCAGCTACCATTGTTTCTTACAAGAACAATGGCTTCTAGTTAACACATGCCACAGTTTGCAAAAGGATCTAGTGCACTGACCTGGAAAGAAAAAATCCATGTATTAATCCTGCATATAATACACATACGGGAAACGAAGGGATTACTAAGATACCAAATGTTCAAACACTGTCAAAACCTGAATCCAGAGAGATAATTAAATTGCAGGCAACTGCAGTATTACAATTTTAAAAGAAGGCAACCTGACATGATGCAAAAAAAAAAAAAATCTGGATTTGACCAATGAAGTAGAATTTCACATCTTTTATTTGCTACCTGAATTTCCAAGGGCAAGTTATTCAAGCCTTTGGATCTATATCTCTCGAAATATGCCACAGTTTAAATTCTATGTTGTTTTTTTTTAATATGAAAGACATCCTAGGCCTAAGTTCATTCAGTCCCTCTATAAAAGTCAAATAATGACTTGTCTTCCTGTTGAAAATGTTAAATATAAAAACGTGTCAAAGGTTATCGAATGTTTCTACATTTGACACTATGGACTCCCCTTCTCTCCTCCTGGCCACACGACACTTTACTATTCTCCTGGCTCGTCTCTTTCAAATCAGATTACTTCTTCTCAGTCTCCTTCGATTTCTTGTCCTCCACATACCACCTAACTGTGGGTGCTCCCAAGATCTGTCCTAGATTCCTTTCCCTCTAAAATCTGTCTTGGAAATAACTTTGTCTGATCTCACGGGTTTAACTACCATTTCTAGTCCTGACTCACATCAAGATATCCAATCCCAGTCTTTCCCATGAAGTCCAGGCCCCCCACCGTAAAGGCAATCAGTGAATGGGAAGATCTTCCCTGCCCTTCTGAGTGGGCTTTGGGGGTGGGGCTCTCAGGGTCCTGGGGGGTGCGGCTAGCACTGGAGCCAATGGAAGTCTGTGGTGGGAGGAGCTTGCTGAATGGTTGGAGCAGAGCTAAGAGGCAGTTGGAGAGGCAGTTGGTGAGATCAGTTAAGAGCTGAAGGAGAGAGGAAGCAGTCAGCTAGCTGGAACACAGCTTGGAGATTGCAGTGGAAGCAGCGGCAGACGCTACGAAAAAGCAGGACTAGCCCTCGTGGAGACCAGAGAATGCTGAGCAGGGGCTTGAGGCCAGTGGGTGGTCTTCTTGCTGGAGGGCCCTGGCATTGGTGAGGAAGCACCAGTATGGCTTGGCTTGCTGCCCTAATGTTTTCCTGTGGTCTCCTGGTCACTATTGTGACATGGGCGTACTGGTTTTGGAAGGTTCTTGCCAGGATGTTGAATTGGGGACACTGGTCCGTGGGTCTGCTGCTTTTGAGTTTCAATAAATGCTTTAACTCCTCTGCCTTCTACTTAGAGAATTCCTTATATCCTGCGATTCTGGACCACTCAGGCATATTCGTGGTGATCTTTGAACTCATGAATTCTGCCTTAATGATACACCCACCAGAGGCCTAACTGGACATTTCAAACTGGACATTCCAGAAACATCTAAAATTTAACATGTCTAAAACTGAACTCAATATCTTTCCCTCTCAACCCTCCTCTCTTCCAAACTTCCCAATTTTTATCAAAACCATTGCCATCCGGTGGGCGGAGCCAAGATGGCGGCAGGTAAGCAGGGACTAGAGTGAGCTCCGTACGGAGTCCCTCCAAAAACCTATAAAAAATGGCTCTGAACCAATTCTAGTATGGCAGAACCCACAGAACAGCAGAGGGAAACAGGGCTCCAGCCCAGGACAGCCTGGATGGTCTTTGGGTGAGGTCTATTCCACATGGAGCTGGGAGCTGAGAACGGAGTGGAGCAGAGCCCAGCCTGAGCGGCGTGGAACATCCAGACCAGAAGCCAGGCGGAGGGGGCCCTAGTGCCCTGAATATGTGAGCTGCGGCAGTTACCAGACCCCTCGACCCACAAACACCAAAGACTGCGGAGAAGGTTAGTGGGAAAAGCTGCGGGAGTGGAAGGAGTTCACGGTTCGGCTTCCAGCCCCGGGGGCAGCGGAGGTGGGGCAGGTACAGCTGTTGTTACTTCTGGCTACAGGCCCACCTGATGGGAGGAATTAAGTGGCAGATCAGAGCAGGAGTGCACAGCCTGCTGAAGATCTAAGCCTAGTTCGGGTTGGGGGTTGGGGAAGGAGCAGTGCTGGTGTGGCAGAGCCGGCACCTCCCCCCCCCAGACGTGGAACATAGAACTCGTTAGTCTACAAGCAGTCATACTCCACTGAAAAACTCAGTGTTAGCTGGTTGGGAATATGGCCAGGCAGCGAAAGCACACCCAGATTCAGTCTCAGACTTTGGATTCTTTCTTTGGTGACAAAGAAGACCAAAACATACAGCCTAAAGAAGACAACAAAGTCATAGAGCCTACAACAAAAGCCTCCAAGAAAAACATGAACTGGCCCCAGGCCACAGAAGAACTCAAAAAGGAGTTGGAAAAGCAAGTTAGAGAAGTAGAGGAAAAATTGGGAAGAGAAATGAGAAGGATGCGAGAAAACCATGAAAAACAAGTCAATGACTTGCTAAAGGAGACCCAAAAAAATACTGAAAAATACACTGAAGAAAACAACACCTTAAAAAACAGACTAACTCAAATGGCAAAAGAGCTCCAAAAAGCCAATGAGGAGAAGAATGCCTTGAAAGGCAGAATTAGCCAAATGGAAAAGGAGGTCCAAAAGACCACTGAAGAAAATACGACTTTAAAAATTAGATTGGAGCAAGTGGAAGCTAGTGACTTGATGAGAAATCAGGATATTATAAAACAGGACCAAAGGAATGAAAAAATGGAAGACAATGTGAAATATCTCCTTGGAAAAACCACTGACCTGGAAAATAGATCCAGGAGAGATAATTTAAAAATTATTGGACTACCTGAAAGCCATGATCGAAAAAAGAGCCTAGATATCATCTTTCAAGAAATTATCAAGGAGAACTGCCCTGATATTCTAGAGCCACAGGGCAAAATAGAAATTGAAAGAATCCATCGATCGCCTCCTCAAATAGATGCCAAAAAGAAATCTCCTAGGAATATTGTCGCCAAATTCCAGAGCTCCCAGATCAAGGAGAAAATACTGCAAGCAGCCAGAAAGAAACAATTTGAGTATTGTGGAAACCCAATCAGAATAACCCAAGATCTGGCAGCTTCTACATTAAGAGATCGAAGGACTTGGAATGCGATATTCCGGAGGTCAATGGAGCTAGGATTAAAATCTAGAATCACCTACCCAGCAAAACTGAGTATCATGTTCCAAGGCAAAATATGGACTTTCAATAAAATAGAGGACTTTCAAGCTTTCTCAGTGAAAAGACCAGAACTGAATAGAAAATTTGACTTTCAAACACAAGAATCAAGAGAAGCATGAAAAGGTAATCAAGAAACGGAAATTGCAAGGGACTTACTAAAGTTGAACTGTTTTGTTTACATTCCTACATGGAAAGATGATGTGTTTGATTCATGAGACCTCAGTATTAGGGTAGTTGAAGGGAATATGCATATATATATGTTTATGTATATATATAAGTGAATGTGTATGTATGTATATATCTATGTATGTATGTGTATGTATGTGTGTATATATATATGTGTGTGTGTTTTTTTCATATATATATATATATATATGTAAAAGAGAGGGAGCAGACAAAGGGTGACTTGAAGATGAAGGGAAGGTATCTAAAAGAAATAAAATGAAATTAAGGGATGAGAGAGCAACATACTGAGAGAGGGAGATAGGGAGAGATAGAATGGGGTGGATTATCTCGCATAAAGGTGGCAAGAGGAAGCAGTTCTGTGGGAGGAGGGGAGAGGGCAGGTGAGGGGGGAATGAGTGAACCTTGCTCTCATCGGATTTGGCCTGAGGAGGGAATACCATACATACTCAGTTGGGTGTATTACCCCACAGGAAAGAAGAAGGAGGAAGATAAAAAAAAAAATAAAAGGGGGGGGGGATGATGGAGGGGTGGAGGTAATCAAAACAAACACTTTGGAAAGGGGACAGGGTCAAGGGAGAAAATTCAATAAAGCGGGATGGGTTGGGAAGGAGCAAAATGTAGTTAGCCTTTCACAGCATGAGTATTGTGGAAGGATTATACATAATGATACATGTGTGGCCTAGGTTGAAGTGCTCGACTTCTTGGGGAGGGTGAGTGGGAAGGGAAGAGGGGAGAGAATTTGGAACTCAAAGTTTTAAAAACAGATGTTCAAAAACAAAAAAAAAAGTTTTTGCATGCAACTAAAAAATAAGATACACAGGCAATGGGGCGTAGAAATTTATCTTGCCCTACAAGAAAGGAAGGGAAAAGGGGATGAGAGGGGAGGGGGGTGATAGAGGGGAGGGCTGACTGGGGAACAGGGCAACCAGAATATATGCCATCTTGGAGTGGGGGGGGAGGGTGGAAATGGGGAGAAAATTTGTAATTCAAATTGTTGTGAAAATCAATGCTGAAAACCAAATATGTTAAATAAATAAATTTAAAAGAAAAAAAAAAGCATTGCCATCCTTCCAATTTTCCAGATCACTGATGTGGTGTCATCCTCAACCCCTCACTCCTCCTCCCCTCGTATGTCCCATCAGTAAACAAATCATGCCATTTCTACTTTCATAGCGTCCTTCTGATCTGACCCCTTTTCTCCACTTGAATGGCTACCACGTTATTTCAGGTCCTTCTCACCTCTTGATTCCTAAGTGGTGTCCCAGCCTCAAGTATCATCCCATCCTCCTCACCGCTGCTGAGGTGTTTTACTCAAGTGCAGTTCTTACTGAGTGACTTCCTCACTCAACCAACTCCAGACTGAAGATACATTCCTCTGTTTATCATCCAAGCCCCAATCTACCTTTTCAGCCTCACTGGATATTATTCCCCCTCCCATACCCTGCCATCCCTTCAAATCGGTCTTCTCTCAGCTCTTCACACTCCATCTCCCATCTCTCAGACTTTGCCCTGGCTCTCCTTCATGCCTGGAATGAACATCCTTACCTCCAACTTACAAAGTCCCTCACTTCCTTTAAAATGCAATGCAAACATCTTTTTAGATGGAAGCTTTTTTCCAATCTCCCAACTGCTCATACCTTCCCTCCCCAACTACCTTGTATTTAACAACTTTGTATTTATTAACTTTATATTTATACTGTGTATACTTCGATACGGATTTGTTGTCTCTCCCATTACAATGAAAGTTAAGTCAAGGTAGAGATTGGTTCGTTCTTTGTAGCTATATTCCTAGTGCCTGGCACATAGTAGGCCCTTAATAAATACTTGCTGAATGACTGATTATAAGCTCCTATCACTGTTCCAAAATTAAAAAAAAATAAACTTCTAATTTTTCAGATTTCAATAAAACACAAAGGAATACACACACATATACACATACATACACACATGTATGTTATGCTCCTTGTACTATATAATGCAGAAAAAAAAACAAATTGCTAATGAAAAATTCATAAAACTGATAAAAAATCTTCCTCATAAGAGAGGTGAAGGACTGGTAGGACAAGCTGCTGTATACATCATCAGATATGGGCCAGTGTATCTATCAGAGATTTGAGCTTAACTGATTTGATCAAAAGGAAGGGTTCAACCTAGAGAGGTATGAGGGCTTTACCCCGCCTCAATATGATGGTGATGTAATCATAACAAAGATAAAATATTTTTTAAAAAACAGTAAGAACCCACAAAATTCACAAATCTCAAAGCCTCCCTCTCCCTCCAAAACAACAAAGAGCTCCTGCTGGAGGGAGGCATTGGCCCTTATCAGACAGGGCCACCACAAGTGCTGTCTTCCACTATACTTCCTGGTTAGAGTAAATAAAAAGGGAGGGCACATTCTCCTCTGTGACTCTCATCAAGGTATTCTTGTCTCTCCCACATTCTGAGGTCCATCCATATTAGCCTTCTTCCTCTTACTCCCCACAACTTCGCTCTAGTTATCCCCACACCTGGAATGCCCTCCGTCCTCACCCCTCCACCTCTCAGAACCCCTTGTCTCTGATTCAGCTTAATTACCACCTTGTCCATGAAGCCTGTCATGATCCCCCTAGCCGTTACTGCCTTCCCCCCTAAAACAAGCACCTTATCTGTTTCATTTTTGTCTTTTATCTTTGTATCTTTAGTATGCTCTTAATAAATTATATCTGGTTGACTGATTAGGGCCCATATCCTATATCAGCACTACTATTACGTATTCAAAGACACACAAGGGAAACTAACAAGCTTCAAGAGAATAAAGCTTCTCACATGTAGTAGTGACTTAATAAAGGTTAACTGATTGAATTAAGAGGAAAGAAAAAGACAGTCCAGAAGCTGAGGTTACAGAAAAAAAAATCCAGAGTTTTCCATGCCCTGGGAACTCACCCCAACACTGTCAGGTACAAGTACCAAAAGTGCCTCCTATAAGAATGAGGGAAGGCTTGACCTGTCACCCCTTTCACCAGAAATACAAGGCAATTAAAGCCTGAGGCAACAAGGTACAGTGGAATGAGGACTGGATTTGTAGGCAGAGAACCTGGGTTTCAGTCCCTGCTCTGCTACTTACTAGATTTGTGATACTGGACAAGTCTCTTGAGCTTCATTTTCCTAATGCAGAAAACGAGAAGCCTGGACTGGATGACCTCTAAAGCTCCATCGAGCTAAATCTGATCCTTTGAAAAGTAAGCAGACTCAAAGGTGATGATTTCCGGTGATGTTAACAAATAGTGCCATCACCTACAAAACCAGTACCTAATAAAGAATTATTTTAAAATATTCCAAAAAAATTGTGAATCTTTATTTTTCCTACCAAGCAAAGTGACTTTGGAAACTGCAAGAAATAAAAAGGGAATTATTTCATCTACACTGATCACTGGCCACTATGCTCATAACCAGCAGAAAACAAAAGACACTCAGGAGAATTCAATAGTGTGAGTAAGTATATAAGCTTGGCAGCTACATGAAAGGTGAAATTTTGAAGGCAGTTTGAAGTATATGCAAATTAAAAATTAACACTGGATTATGGAAACCCTTTCTCCTTAATCTGAGTTGTAACCAAGCAATCTGTTGTTTCTATCCCAACAAAATCCATGCATTATGCTGCCTAATTTAAATTACAAGACCAAGCAGATCTGGAAAACTACAGCTTTATGCCTGAACTCAATCTAAACTATAGTGCACTGTAATTAAACCTGAAATAAAAGCTATATTCTGAATGGAGACAAAAAGCTCTTGTTAATGACATTTCATTCCCAGTACAGAATATAACAAAAGACTTCTTCATTTAGAGCCAAATGTCATTATACTTTCTAACTTGTTTGGAGCTGCTAGACTAATATTTGCACTGGGATTACTGTTTTAGTAACCAATCAGTTAACTCCTCCCCTGCAGTTTTTCAGCATTCTCATATAAATGGCCAGAAAGAAGAAAAAAGAAAATTGGCAAGCACAAAAATAACTATATTTATGAGATTAAATTCTCAAACTCTTCCCAGCTTGCTGGACAACTTATAACCAGGAGCCAAGCTGTTTATTTAATACTGACTTATTTCAGTAAAATCAATCATTCCTTCAGTCCATCAATCCATCAACCAACAAGCATTTATGAAATACTATGTGCAAGCACTAGGGTGAACACTGGTAATTCAATGAAAA
Source organism: Trichosurus vulpecula (assembly GCF_011100635.1). Lineage (NCBI taxonomy): Eukaryota > Metazoa > Chordata > Mammalia > Diprotodontia > Phalangeridae > Trichosurus > Trichosurus vulpecula. The sequence goes on from NC_050574.1 coordinate 221,632,050, forward strand.
TGCAAAAACAGTACCATTAACTTAACACTACTTTCATACCCACACTGAGGAGCTCCAATCATTACACAAAGAACTTCATTTACAATAGGAAGCACAGGTTGCCTATAGGAAAAACGAGCTCCCTCTCAGTAGCCAAATCCAAGCTCCGCACCAACTACAGACACATAATAACTCCTAAGTCTTGTGAGCCAAGATTCTGGATAGAGAGTCAAAAGTTATACGTTCAAGTCCCGATTCTGCCTCTTACTATCCATGTGATTTTAGGTAACATGAGATTTCTGAGTCTCAAGTTTCCTAATTTCTAAGACAGAGAGACCACACCCTGCCCATCTCACAAAAGGTGATTATTAGAAACAAGTCAGAAACATGAAAGCATCTATAACAGGGCTGTCCAAAATGCGGCCGTGGGCCACATCTGATTTATGCAGCCCACCTACAAGCATAGAAATTTACATAAATGCTTTAGTAAATGAAGCCAAGCTACCTCAGAGCTCTCATTAAAATGGCAAATAATAACATATTGTCTATTGTTTCAATAAAAACCTAAGGTTGGACATCCCTGATCTATAATGTCTGTCCTCAGGACTTTTCTTTCTTTTTTACTCTCTTCCTTTAGACTCTACTTTTAGTGACTCAACTGTCACCTCGAAGCATATGAGTCACAAATGTATACTTTAAGCCTTGACTTCTTCCTTGAGCTGTAGACCCCAGTTTCTAATTTCCTGCTAGGTATTTTACCTACAAGTCCTACTGACACCACAAACTCATTCTCTTTTTCTCAGAACCCATGCTACTTCTCCTAACTTTCCTATTTCTGTTTCCTTTCCTTAACACCCTTCATCCAACCAGCTGCCAAGTCTGAAGAATCACAGAATTTCAGAGAAGAGAAATGATCACATTGGCCATCTAGTTTAATCCATACCTAAAAACAATCAAGTCCTATTGATAAATACCTGTAAATTATCTCTTCAATAGGATGTCTCCATTCTATAGCTACCATAACCATAGATCAGGCCCCAATAACCTCCCTGATAAGACTACTACAGTAACTTTCTAGCTGGTCTCCTTGCCTCTGGTGGCCTCCCTCCTCCAATTCATCCAACACAATTCTGCTAATAAATAGTTCTAATCATGTCACCTCCATTAAAAAAAAACTTTAAATGGCTTCCCATTGCCTAATAAAAATCATATTTCTTAGTCTGAGAATGAAGGCGTACTAAACTGAATTAGTAATCAAGATCCTCTTGGTCAGAGAGAAGTTCTGTAGGTGGCTCTGCAGACTTAAACTAAGGCCTGAACATCCTAATTTATGAGAGATACAACCTACACCATTCCAAGTTTATCATCCAAATTCTCTACCCTCCTGTCATACTAGATGTTCACTACTTACTTAGCAAATTGATCCCACCCTTCCCTAGACACTTTTTCAATTCATCTTCCATTCTTGGAATCATAGAATTGGAAGAGATCTCAGAGGCTATTTAATCAAACCAGTAACTAAACAGGAACCAGCTCTTTATGTGTGCACCTCAGGGCTATATACGCTGGCTCAGTGCTAAAGACTAGGTGTATGACACAGCAATCCTTCTGTCCATGTGTTAGCAGAAAGGGGGAATGGAATTCATCAAAGACCAGACACTGATTTAGGAAGAAATACCCATTCAGTAGACCCAAAGAAAAGACAACTTCCTCTTCTTCCTGTCTCTAGAAAGAGTATGACAGAACTCACTCTCTGGGATTTCCCACGGTGAGGGAAAAGGCCTCTCCTCCATGGCACATATGGTACCTGCTCATTAAAAGCAACACATGTTATTGAAGTAAGCCTAAATTGGGTTCTCAAGGCCCTGGTTGCCTCTTCTGCTTTGTGTTTCTTTCCCAGAGTATGACGTTAAAGATCCTGAGAAAGATGTTTCCAGCTGGGAGACAACCTCATTAGTTCAAGAGATCAAGAACTCTTGGGTCCCTCAACTGGTGATGGCTGCACTGCAGAAGACTTTTCTCAGACAAGATGATCACACATAGAAACACAAGGTCAAACTCCAGCCCACCCTGCCAGAGGACATGAATCTGGAGCGAGTCATGTGGACAGTGCAGAGCCACAGTAAAGGTGAAATATTTATGCCACAGTCACACTAAACTTCCTATGTTTTAAGTATCAAGTTTCTAGAAGAGTAAAATAGGCTATAGCATCATGTTTTATGTCTTTATCAATGAAAGCTTTTGAACCTTTTGTGTTTTTAGCATTTTTTTCTTAGTCAAAGAAATAAATAGCTGTGCTGTACCTGATCTACATTGTACTCTGAGTAACTTTCTATCTTTTGGGTAGACCCTAAACAAGAATGAAACCTAATGATTTTTCTATGAGACTCTGGAGTAGGGGCATAAAAATACAGAAAGTTCCAGAAAGAGCCTGGTCCTTCCCTTTAGAGCCTAAGCTTCCCTAGAACTGAACCTGCTAGCCATGTGATCTCAAAGATAAGGGTCCCTCAGTCAGAATGAGTGAGTAACCCAGGCTCCCTGGGGCCAGTGGGCCTATAGTCACACTTCCAACATCCTTAAGGTGGTCATCCAGCCAGAACACTTTAAGTGGAACAAAGACAGCTCATTCAATTTACAATGAACCCTAACTCTAAAATATTTTCTTCTATCAAGCCTAAATCTTCCTCTTTGCAATTTCTATTATTCTTAATTCTGTCTCTGGGGCCAGGTAAAACAAGTCTAATATCTCCTTAATATGATAGCCACTTAATGAAAGATGGAGGATAATTAACCAAGAAGCAAGATAGGAGAAACACTTAAAATATACACACACACACACACATATATATATGCATATACATATATATGTATATTATTATTATGTATTATATATATGTACACCCCTCCCATCAAGTCTTCTCTTCTCCAGGCCCAGCTTCCCTGGTTACTTAGATGAATTTCCTATGACACTATCCAGGTCTTCCACCATCTTGACCACTCTCCTCTGGATACTCTCCAACTCATTCATGTCCTTCCTAAAAAGCTAAGCACAACACTCAGGATGCATTATGCCTAATGACGAGTCCTGTAGGAGAGGCACAATACCATGTGAGCTTTTTTAACTATCGCATCACTTTGCTAACCCATTCTGAGCTTGCGGTCCACCAACACCCTTTAATTTTTTTCTGACGAACTACTATCTCTTATGTCCTCACTATCCTGAAGTTGTAAAGATGACTTTTTTGGACCCATGTGTAAGATTTTATATTTACCCCTATTAAAGTTCATAAGTTTCACTGATATCATAGTGAAATTGCAGGTCCAGACCAAAAAATATCTGAGATGCAGCCCAATGTTCTAGTTTGTAGAGATCTTTCTAGATTTGAATTGTAGCATCTAATGTAGTATCTGTACTTCCTAATTTTGTGTCAACAGCAGGTCTGCATTCTACTAAAGAGCTTTCAGTAGTTCTAGGATTTTGCCAGGTCTCAAGAAAGCTCACTGACCAATAGTGTGTAGTCTCTTCCCTCTTCTCCCTTTTTAGAAATCTTGACATTAATCCTCCTATCTTGCTTCTTGGTTAATTGTCCTCCATCTTTCAAACATCATGGAAAGTATATTACCCACCTCTACTTGTTTATGACCTACTAATCTATCTACCCAGGGTTCTAACTGATGTACTCAATTAGACTATAAGTTCTTTATTGGAAGGGACCAAGTTTCAATTCCCCAACCTAGCACCAATGTTTTATATATAACAAGTTCTTATGAAATGCTTACTGAATTTAATTACAACATTATAAATGTTAGGTGTTCTCACTATACTAATTAAAAATTTGAGGGGAAGAAGCCTGTAGCTGGTTCCTTAAGAAATAAATGCTTCAAAACTAATACACCCAAGTTGTTACTCTCTTTCCCAATCCATTTTATCAATTGGAAAAAAAGTAAAAAAAATAAACCATCATTTGTTCCACCATGTTTACTTACTAGTAGCTCATCCATGCTCGTCTGGCATTTTTCTAAGTTGATGCGTTTTATTGCTACTCGCTCTTGACGGGGTTTGCATAGCGCGGCCTGGACCACAGCAGTAGCACCGCTGCCTAAAAGAGTTAACAGAGGAGAGGTTATTAAGCAAGAAGCTGACTGGTTACCCTTTAATCTTTGTTAGCACTTTTATGAACAAATATCTGCATAAATAAGCAGTTGTGAGGAGAGGAACCCAAATGCTACCTTTTGACATTTCTAAAATTATAAAGATTTCTTTTGGATACTAAATAACAATAGATAATCATAGGTTATTCGGAATTTTGGAGAAAGAGAAGCAAGGTTAAATGAGTTTCCTTCAAGTAGTTCAATAGACCAAACTTACAATGAGTCCCTGAAACCTCAACTCATTAGGTTATCAAACGTGAGGAACTGGGCCAGAACAGTCCATTTTGACTGACTGGCAGAGTCCATGGTGGAGGGAGATTTGAAAGGGGACTGGAATAATACAATAACACCACACAGTGGAGGGTCTTGAATGCTTAGAAGAGGAGTTTAAAGTTTCCTTGCTGGGCAAGAGAGTCTTTAAAGATTTTTCCACATAAGAATGACATAACCAGATCTATGCATAAGAAAGATAAGGTGGGCAACACTATGAAAAGCTGGACCAGAAGAGGAAAGAGAATGTTGTTTGGGAGACTCGAGACATCCTGATGCAATGGGAAAAGGGCCACCTTTGGAGTCAAAGAACCTTAACTCAAAACCACATTCTGCTACTTACTACCACGGTGACCTTGGGCAAGTAACTTAACCTCCTAGAGCCTCAGCTTCCTCATCTGTAAAATGAGGGGTTTGCACTGGATGACTTTTATGGACCCTTTCCACTCTTGAGCTATGATCCCACTGCAAGAGTACAGGTGAGTAGCCTGGGAAGAGAGGGAGAACAGAATAGATACAAAGGGTTCAAAGGTGAACAAACTTGGCAACTGGTTGGATGTGAAAGACATGGTGAGACAGGGAACGGTGGTGCTCCTCACAGAAATAATGAAGTCAAAAAGAGGTACTTGGTTATTATATTGTATGTCTGTTATGTAACAGTCCATATGTAGCCCAGGAGAGGAAAGCTGGCCTATGGGTATAAGTTGCAGAGTAACACATCTAGGTAAGGATGACCTAAGAATTCCTAATAATTAGAGCTATCAGAAGGTACAGAAAGAGGCGTCAGGAAGGAATCACTGGCTCTGCACAGTTGAGGTCTTCAAACACTGGGGGGTGAGGGGGTCAAGGTGTGCTACAGCAAGGATTCTTAGACTGGAGTGTCACTGACTGTGTTTTATTCCAGTGAAATCATAGAACATACAACTCTTTTCAGGGTTTTTAATGCTATAGCTAAGAAACTCTAAATCACAGAACTGTTTGGAGGCTACAGAAAAAGTGTATAATTTACATTGTATGTGCTGTAGCCATGCATTTGGGTTTTTTCCAACAGGAGTTAGAGATAGATCACTACTCATGAGGAAGCCATGCTACGAGACTTTAGAAGCTTAGATGAAGAAAGCCAGCAGAATGAAAAGCTAGCATGAGAGAACACGAAAGAAGTCCAAGAGAGAAGCTGCTGCCAGAAGACAGAATACAGAAACTGACTTAGCTGAGCAAAGCTGACAGGCAAGTTCTGTGTTTCATGCAGGGAGCTCTCTGACTGGAGGTGAACGCTGCAGCTTTTGGAAAATGATAAAGGTGTATCTCAAAGGGATCCAAGAAAAAGGTAAGGGACCTATTTGTGCAAAAAAATATTTATAGCAACCCTTTTTGTGGTGGCAAAGAACTAGAAAGTGAGGAGATGCCCATCAGCTGCAGAATGGCTGAACACATTGTGGTATATGATTGTGATGGGAAATTATCGTGTTATAATGAGGGGTAGCTAGGTGGCGCAGTGTGTAGAGCACCGGCCCTGGAGTCAGGAGGACCTGAGGTCAAATCCTGCCTCAGACACTTGACACACTTACTAGCTCTGTGACCTCGGGCAAGTCACTTAACCCCAATTGCCCTGCCTTCCACCCCAGCAAAAAATAATAACAAAAATAATAATAATAATAAATTTGAAAAAAAAAAAAGAAATAATGAGCAGGATGCTTTCAGAAAAACCTGGGAAGACTTATATGAACTGATGCAAAGTCAAGTGAGCAAAGCCAAGAAAATATCATACATGAACAATAAAAGCAATATTGTAAGGAGATCAGCTGTGAAAGACTTAGCTACTCTAATCAATTGAATGATCCAAGACAACTCCAAAAGACTAATGATGAAATATGCTATCCACCTCCAGAGAAAGAACTGATGAACTCTGGTGTTTTTTTTTTTCATTTTCTTTATTTTTCTTGCTTTTTTTTTTAAACATGGCTAATATGGAAATAGGGGATAGCTAGCTGGTGCAGGGGATAAGTGCTGGATCTAAAGTCAGAAAGATAGTGTTCAAATCCAGCCTCAGGCACTTACTAGCTATGTGAACTTGGGCATGTCACTTAACCTATTTCAGCCTCAGTTTCCACAACTGTAAAGTGAGCTGGAGAAGGAAATGGCAAACCACTACAGTATCTTTGCCAAGAAAATCCCAAATGGGGTCATGAAGAGTCAGACAGGACTGAAACGAATGAATAACAAAATATGGAAACGTTTTGCATGACTTCATATGTACAATGAGTATCATATTACTTGCCTTCTCAATGGGGCCTGGGAAAGAGAGAATAGGGAACTCAAAATAAAAAAAAATCAAATGTTTAAATACAAAAAAAGAAGCTGACTGGAAAAAGCAGCATCCACCTGGTGAAAAGCTAACTGAGCTCACTGACCTGTAGCATCATCCACAGAACTTCACAGGGGAAACTCCTCATGGGCCTGACTGCATTGCCTTGTATCCTGAGAGGAAAATCCTCCTCCAAGTACAAAGAGCAGACCTGGAAAGCTGCTTGTCCCTAAAATGGCTCAATACTGCTTTCAAGCCTAGGTAAACGAAGAGACCCAACATCAACACTCCCCAGGTTTAAGGTTGCAGTTTCGGCTAAACAATACAAATGTTGCTCCTTATTAGTAGAACTGAACACTAACATGGATTGTTTTTTGCTGTTGTCTGAAACATTTATCACTAAACAACAGTCAATGGTGTCGCTATGACTACTTTGCGTAAGTGGGAAGCACACCAGTGGAAGCTCAGCAATCACAGTGGCCAGTAGTAAGAATGTATTCCCACACACCCCCTCACCCTCACACACACCAGAGTTACACCTATGATTTTGATAGTTGAGTAGTACCCATGTGTCCTCCCCAGAGGTGGGTGGGGGGACAGGGGTAAAAGATCTAACTAGCCCAAGGGGGAGGGGCGCTGAGAGGAAGAGAAGGGTATCCACTTTTCTATACTGCAAAGAATACATTTCCAAAGTAGGGCTATGGGTTACTTTGAAAGCTGAAAGCTCTTAACACTGCCAACAGTTTTTAGGTCATTTCCAAGTGCTACTTGAAGTAAAGTAAAGAACAAGGGCCAAAACCATCTAAAAGATCATTTCCAAGTCACTAGTTTGATTCTGAGTAACAGGGAGGACTTTTTAGACCACTATTTAGTCCACCTTCACTTGAGTAAATAGCTATGAGATGACAGCCCCATGTATTTTCCAAGGAGCACGGATACCAATGTTAACTGTATCCTACTAGGTACCACAAGCAAAAATATCTTCACCAAGTTCACTATTCCTTTTCAGATATATTCCCCAAACTGACAACAGACATTTTCTGGGTTCCATGCCCTCTTCCTTTAATTTTTGCCTTTTCCTTGCTTTTGGAGCCTGAAGAAAATAACATCTATTTTCTGAAATGTCACTGCTAGTTATCCAAACAAACCAAGTTCACTCAGAAACGACCAGAGAAAGATGTCCCACAAGAGAAGGAATTTCAGTCTTGTCTTTGCATCATCTCCAGTGCCTAGAATATAAGTAGGTACCTCATAAATAATAAGTTAATATTTATACAGTGCTTTAAGATCTGCAAAGTGCTTTACATGTATTATTTTAATTGATTCTCGCAACATCCCTGGAAGGTAGGTGCTACTATTATCCCCATTTTACAGATGTGGAAACTGAGGCAGGAAGAAGGTAAGTCATTTGCCCAAAGTCACAAAGGTGGCAAATGTCACAGGCAGAATCTGAACTCAGGTCTTCAGGACTCCAAATCTAGCATAATCACTTATATTACCTAATTACCTCAATAAATGCTTGTTGAACTGAATTGCATATTCATAGTCTTCTGGAACTGAGATCACTAAGTTAAAAATGCAGACAGTGAACTGAGTTGAGCAACCAGGGTTCTTGCTCGGCCACTTATTTTTTTCAGAAGGCAGGTCGCGTCCTCTCTGGACCTCAGTTTCCCCACCTGTAAAATGAGGGGGTTGGACGAAATCCAGGGTTCTTAACGTGGGGTCTGTGGATTTTAAAAATATATATATTTTGATAACTATTTCAGCTGATTTCTTGGTAATTTTATGTATTTTATTGTATGCATTTAAAAATATTATTCTGAGAAAAAGGATCTATAGGCTTCACTAGATGCCAAAGGAGTCCATGACACCCTGGTCTAGATGACCTCTAGGGTCCCTTTTGGTTCTAACAGTCTCTGATTCTAGGATGCATTCTTTTACTTGATTTACCACTTGCTGCCATCTGCTTCATCTTACTATCTCTCTAAATTCGGGAGTCCTGTCTTATCAGAAATATTCCTTTATCTTTTAGCACTCTCGGGATGTAAAAGGAACACCCTGTACTGCAAACTGCTAAATCAAATACCCCTGCCATAAGACAGATGTTATGCATAAAACTCACTGTGGTCGTTTCTTTACAAAACATATATCTCCTCCTTTCTCCCTTCTTAAGGCAGATCCATGTGATGGGCATACTATGGGCAGGAGCACAGATTCATCAGAGCTACAGTGAAGCTGCAACTACTCGGAGTCATCTACCTTTGGTCAAAGGAGAAAAGTCAAATAATTGAATTTTCTTCCAGCATTGTCGTAAGTCACATTTTTAGAGAAAACTGAACAATAAAAACCTGGGAGAGGAAGGAAAACAGCCTCTCAGCAAACTGTACTTAAATTTCACCAATGACCTGAATAAGCTACATTACCTGGGAAAACCTGACTTGTTAAAACATTTGGAGGTCACAGACCTTGCCAATGAAAGGCTGCACTTGTGTATAACTCATCAACAACCATCTGATAATACCACAGAAAAACAAAGACTAGCCTGGGGTTCTGATTTTAAGAGAGATAGCCAGAAAGGGTGTAGGAAATCAAATTGGAATGAATATAATTAAACTCACCCTGGACCTTGAGTTATATCTAAGGTGGCAACAAAATACCCAGTCTACATTCACTCAGTTAGGGTGGGAGGATCCACAAGGGGGTGGGGAAACCACAAACTAAACAGGAGGAGGAACAAGGAATTATGGAAATGAATACTGGAGCATTTAAAAGGCCTAATCTACACAAGTTAAAGGTGTGTTGAAGGATACAGATTTATTTTATATGATTTGACATGATTACAATAGAATTTAACACTAGGTGACCATTCTTGATTTATCCAGGAAGTACATTAGATGCTAGGGAGTAAATTCAACCACTGGTTCCGTGAGCATATACCATTATAAGAACCAATGGATAAAAGCCAAATGAAAAAACAGCCCCTCTCTTCAAGAAGCCTACCATCTTAATAAGGGATACAATATGTGAACGAAAGCAAATATAAGAAAACTGAAGGAGGAAGAGAGAACTAACAATTACTGGGATTTGAGCTGTAGAAGCTTGCTGATGAGTTGAGCTTTGAAAGAAGCTAAACATTCTCAAAAAGCCTGGGGTAAGGAGGGAGTTAATTCCTGGTGTGAGTGGGCAGCTTCTGCAAAGGTCTCCATCTGGGGAATTCTGGGAAGAGCAACTAGGCCAAGAAGAGGAAGAAGGCAGCTCCATCTCTCCACTTTGGCTGATGGAAGGAATGAGTCTGAAAATGCAGACCGGAGCCAGACTGTGAATGGCTTTAAACTACTAGAGTTTATATTGTTTCCTAAAAGGAACAGGAAATCACTGAAGATTCCTGATTAGGAGGATGGCATGGTTAAGACTTGGGCTTTGGCAAGATTATTTTGGCTGCTTCAAAATAAGGAACTGGAGAAGAAAGAGCCTGACATCAGGCAGTCCACACTTAGGGGCTACACTAATTGTTCAGGCTAGGTCTGACCAGCTGTAGAGGGGGTTTTGCATGAGAGAACAGGGAAGACGGATGAAAGACTCAGTGGAGATAGAACTGACAAGACAAGATTTTGTGGAAGTAGACCTGGACGTTTGTTTGCCAAAACAAAATTTCAAGGAGTCCTCTTGAGAGCTCAAAGAGCTGAAAACACCTGACACTGGAATTTCAGAATTCACAGTATCACACATTTACATGCAAAAGGGACCTTAGAGATCACCAAAGTCCAAATCCTTCATTTTTATACATGAGGAAATGACGTCCAAAGAGATTCAAGGTCCTGCCCGTGGTCACACAGGACATATGTGGCCACCACTCCCCGCTCATTATCTGCCCTACGACACTGCCCAATCGGTGACTAAGAACCCCTCCCACCCCAGAATGCATGCTGACTCACGTACCCATGAAGACTGGCAATTAAGACAGGCCCATCCAGAGCAAAGAAGCCAGGACAGAAATAGGAGCTAACTGTTTATTCCTTAGTTCGGAGTTAGGGTCTAGCTCGGACTCTGCCACTAACTAGTAGCTTTTTTTTTTTGAGGGGGAGGAGGTATCATTTAATACCTCTGAGCCTCAGCTTCCAAAAATCTATAAAATGGGAATGACATTACTTCTGACCTACCTACCTTATACATTTGTTGAGAGAATCATAGAGTTTTAAACACGAACAAAAACTTTTTGAGCTTCTCAGTAAAGTCTATGAAAATATATGTTATTAACGTAAAGTAATCAGGTTCTTAATGATTAACTGATTTACAGCTAAGCCTTTTTAAAAAAAAAAAAAAGAACACAAAATATTATGTGTGTTAAGCAATTAGGCTTGACCAGCTTATAAAAAAAATCCCATGAGATAAAAGGTAACATCACCTTCCCAAACACAATTTCTACTCAAACAGAAGTGTATACTTTTTTTTTATTACTGGCCTCAACAACTCACAGTTTTAGATGTGTGGCAAGGTAAAACTTTTTTAATATAAAAGTAAAAACTCTTCTTTTTCTCTCATTTTAAAAAATTGTTTTAAAATTAATCTTTTTTAAAAGGGGGTTCAAGGGGACACTCTAACACTCCATCAGCAATGTGCCAAGAGTTGCTAAGGGGTTTTCCTAGTAACCAGCACCCACACCAACTCCAAAAGGAGGAGCAGGTATAGACATCGACAAGTAGAAAGCCTTTAGGACAATGGGCCCAGGAGCTAGAAAAGTCGACAAGAACCAGACTGCCAAAAGCCTTAATAATATCTGCTACCCACTTACCTCCAAATGTTCTTTTGTTTTGTTTTTGCATACCCAGCCCTGAGCATACTGCCATGCATGGAACAGTTGATTAATAAATATTTGTTGAGTTGAACTGAATTTTTGTGAAGACTGAATATAATACCATATATAAAAGCACTCTGTCAAAACAGAATTCTAAACAAAAATTATTATTATCAAAATGGAATATCTGAGCAGACTGGGTCAGGCACTTTAATCTTTTACTGTAAATTTTTTTTAAAAAAATCAATGCACAGGGTATGCTATTCTAAAAAATTTTAATTGTTGTACTAACAGAACAAATTCAGGTAGAGGAATACCAATACCCAGTAGGAGGTAAGGGTCCCGGAACAATCACAGATCTCCAAGTCAGGAAAAAGAGGTGCAGACTTTATTTTTATATACCAAAAACCTAGCTTTTCCTGCTATGATTTCGTGAAATAAATAAAGTAAAATCTCACAATCTGGCTTGGTTTGAAAAATGTCCTATTCTGCTTGGAGGAGGTCCTCAAATACTGACTAGCAAAAAAAAAGGCTAAAACAAAAAACCTATTCCATACACTGATTAAATCAACTAAATGGAAGCCAACATTCCACAAGGGAATGTCAATTCCTATTTGTCCAGATAAACAATAACTTTTGTTGTTGTTGTTCAGTTGCATCCGAGCCTTCATGACCCCATTTGGGGTTTTCTTGGCAAAGATATTGGAGTGGTTTGCCATTTCCTTCTCTTGCTCATTCTACAGACAAGAAACTAAGGCAAACAGTGTTAAGTGACTTGACTAGAGTCACACAGCTAGTGTCTGAGGCCAGGTTTCAACTCAGCTTTTTGTGACTTTAGGCCCGAAACTCTGTCCACTGTGCCACCTAACTGCTTAAATAGTCATTACTCCCCTCTAAAGGCAAGAGAAAGCACAACTGCCTCCCGGGGGACCCATCCCTGCTAAAATGCTTGTATTATTTCAGGAAGAAGTCTAGTACCAAGTGGTCAAATTAAGTTCACCTAGAGAAAAGGGCTGACAACCTCACTGAAAAGCCTGAATAAGGCAGGTAATGGGCTTTTGGAGCTAGCATCCACCTCTGGGGCAGGAGATGATTCACTAAGGTGGCTCAGTGCTTCTTAAAATAGCCTCTATCTGAATGAACAGTCAAGTTAAATCCAGTTCTAAGCATAGGTGAAACGATTCAACCCAATTCAATGCTTTTTACGCATCTACCGTGTGAAAAGCAGTGAGAATACTCGATAAAGAGCAAGCAGGTCTCAAAGTGACCGAGAAGAGGGCGAAACTCTCCACCCCCTGACACAGACAAATCACTTAACTCCTCGGCAGCCCCCAAACAACTCTCTTAAGAGTATGAGTTGCCAAGCATGGGCCAATGTCCATTGGTAGAGAGAAGAAATTTCCTCACTAGTGGCTCCCTACGTCGGAGGTCTAACCCCGCTTCAAAAAACCAAAGCAGTCACCACCAGGAATACTGGGACAACGCCCAAAGCGGCGCTTGTCCTCAACATTCTCCTGGGGAGGTACCGCATGAACACAATTAACTGTAAATAATACGGAATAAGAGGCTGAACCCTCTACTAAAGCAGGTCAGCACCTTCTCTGCAATATTCAAGTTTTATGAAAAACAAGGTAAAGTCATTTCGAGCAGGAAAGGCCTCATGTAGGAGGTAGTAACTAAGCTATTGCAAGGAAGCTAAGATTTTTCCATAGGAAATGATTCCAGATATAACACTTGATAAAAAAGCTGGGGCGGGGGGGGGGGGGGGAATCTAGGTACAATTAGGGTTTTTTGTATTTTTTTATTTAGTATTTTATTTTGCTCCATTTACATGTTAAAACAATTTTTAACATTCATTTTGAAAACTTTTGAGTTCCAAATTCTCTCCCTTCCACCCTCCCTACCCCTTTGAGAAGACAAGCAATTCGATATAGGTTTGTATAAGTTTTTTTTAAATCAGTTTCATGAATAATTATTTTTCTATTCTATTATACCTATGGAAAATTTGGTGTTTGTTAAGTCCAGTTTACAAATAAAATTCAAAAAGAAAAAAAAGCATAAAAAGGGGAGGTTGAAGTATGGTTTAAGGGGACCAACTAGCAGTTCAGTTTGACTGAAATGGAGTAACATGAAAAAAAGACTAGAAAAGTAGGATTATGAATTTTATCCTAAAGGAAATAGGAAGCCATTCAAGATCTTTGAGTAGAGAAATGACACAGTCAGATCTGTGTTTTAGGAAAATGATAATCACAGTACAGATGCCAAGTAATGAACCACCAAATCATGAAATTTCAGAGTTGAAAGGATCCTCATTATTCATCTAGTTCAACCTGTGCCTACACAGGAATCCCATCTACAACTATGCTAACAAAGCAATCTTCCAGATTCCTCTTGATTATCTCCAGTCTCCACTGCCCAAAATAGCCCATTCCATTTCTGACTAGATCTAATTGTTAGGAAGTTTCCTTACAGTAAGCCTAAATATGCCTCTCAGTAACATCTACCCATTCATCCTAGCTCTGACCCCTGGGGCTAAGCAGGGAGAAAAAAAAACCTAATCTTTCCTTCCAGCTGAGTCTTTCAAATACCTGAAGAAAACTACCACATGCCCTCTCAGGTTTCTTTCTTACAAACTAAATCACTTATCACCAGTTCTCACCAAATACCAGTCACCCTCCCTTTTCTATACTCTACTTTGCCAGTGTCTTTCCTAAAATGTGGCTCCCAGAAATGAATACAATATTCTAGATGTAGTCTGACCAGGGCAGAGTACAGCAGAACTATCACTTCCCTCACAGTACAAAGAAATGCCTCTATTCGATACTACCAGTCTGTTAGTGGCCATGTCACATAACTGACTCATATTTGAGCTTGTGATCCACTAAAACCCCCAGAGCTTTTGCACATGAATTTCTAGCCATGCCACCACCATACTGAGTTTTTAAACTCAAATGTAGGCCTTTACTTATCTCTGTTAAATTTAATGTGATTAGATTTGGTCCATCATCATAGGGCCTGTTGAAATGCTTTTGGATCCTCAAGCTGTCATTCAGCTTTGTGTTAAATGTTCAACAAGGCATTCTACTTCATCTTTACCATGCAGTGTAAATAGCACAAATAAACTGCTTTTCTACTTCTAGATTTTCATGTTATCTGGACTGAGAAAGGACTTGCCCACGTGCATGAAACAAGTTTGTTTCAGGGGAAGGAATTGAACCGAGATTTTCTTGACGCCAAGACTGGCCTTCTATTTACTGTGGAATACCACCTCTCCAAAAGGGTACTGGAAATAAAATGGAAAAAATTAACTTCTTATATAAAACTCCAATCTAATCTCAACACCTCAAAAAAGCCAAAATTAGCAAACAAAAACCAAATGACTACGGGAATAACAGTACTGATATATGAGGCTGGACTAAAATGATTCAGTACATATCCACTTAAGCATAAAGAAATCATAAATGATATGAATAAGGTACTACAACCTTGTTCAAAAAACCTGATATGAATGACAGATCTTTATAGCCTGACAGAGAAGTTTAGGACAAATACAAGGATAAAGTTCACAAACCAGGCAGTAAATTTATGGAAGCAATTACTGTAAGAAAAAGTGAAAAATTTAAAACGTAAAATAGACTGTTTTAAAAGGTTCAACTAAATTAAATTCATGGATAACAACACATAATGGGATACTAAGAAGAAACAAGGATATTTTGAGGGTATGTCCCTAAATCTTTGAGGATGACATCAAGGGACTCAATCATGTCCTGGCATACATTCTTGGAGGCAGCTGAGTGACTCACTGGATAGAGCGCTGGGCCTGGATTAAGAGAAGACTTGAGTTCAAATCCAGCCTTAGACACTTACTAGCTATGTGACCCTAGGCAAGTCACTTAACCTCTGTTTGCCTTACTCCACTGAAGAAGGAAATGGCAAGGCACTCTAATATCTTTACCAAAAAAACCCCAAATGGGGTCATGAAGAGTCAGACAAGAACAAACAACAATAAGGTATGTAACAAATTTTAGAAAAATTTCCATTCAAAATGGCTGAAATAAATTTTAGGTTATTAATCATAAAGTTGTAATTATCTAGAAAATATACTTACTTAGAAACTCTCAATTCTCCAACATTCTGGCTAACTAAGAGAATATACTGCTCTGAAAGGTAATGCTATGTCATGAAATATCATCATGTATTTTTAAGACAAACTTGCCCCCTGGTTCCACTGGCAATAGGCGATCAAATTCTAGTAGAAACAGTATTTGTATATTTGTTGTGTGTGTGTGTGTGTGTGTGTGTGTGTGTGTGTGTTGTGCATGTGCACACATGTACACACGGGGGGGGGGGGGGAAATCCATTAAAAATATGTTGTTAAAATACTGAAACCCCCTCCTTATAGCACAAATGCCAGCACTTCAAAGCTTTAAATACCCCTATTAATTATAAACAGACATATGAATGCTGCTTTGCATGAATAAGTGACTGATCATAGTTACATGACATGTTAAAACAACTGATTTAATTCCTACCTTTCTTAGCTGATGGAAATTATTCAGTTTTAAGTCTTTGCTGCCAATTGTTTTACTTTGGCCTATAAATTGCTTGTAAGACTTAAAATGCCCCTTGACAAGTAAAAATAATGGCTCATATTTATATAGGTATAAGGTACTGCCCCTTTTATATGTGAACAAGCTTGGATGCTGAAAAGGGCAGAAAAAGTACATTTCTGTAAGGAAAACCGATAAAATCCTAAGAAACCAAGGCTCCCAAATGAAGACAATTCTGATGACCAGACATACAAATGCTCCTCAGATGAATGTACTGAGAGCTGTTTGAAGGCTGAGCAATAACTAGGTCTAACGGTGGCTACAGAGTACCGTTGTCCATCAGCTCATTTGCATGAGACTGTTTTTAGAGTTTTAACAGTCCAACTTAAACAGCTGTAAATCAAATAACTATTGGGGGACTACGGAAAGATTATGTAAGAAGTACTGGAATCATACCAGACAGAAAGCTGTATTTCTTGAGTTTTACCTCAGAAGGAAAGGATTAATCACTGATTATCAAGAGAATCTGATGTGAGGCACTAGACGCAAATAAGAAACCAGAGAAAAGGGGGCAGCTAGGTGGCGCACTGAGTAGAGCACCAGCCCTTCAAATCTGGCCTCAGATGCTTGACTCAGCTGTGTGACCTTGGGCAAGTCACTTAACCCCAACTGCCCTGCCTTCCCCCCTCCAAAAAAAGAAAAAAAAAGAAACCAGCAAAAAAGCTACAGGAAAAGAGACAGAAGAAGCAAGAAAGTGGGCAGAGTAGAGAAGTAGGTTGGAGACAGAAGACACAGAAGCTTCCAGCTGAGCCAGCTGACCTTTCAGCTGTTCCAGTATCAAAAAAGAGACACTGCTTTGGCTAATGAAAGGCCCAGAGCAGCTACTGGAAGCTCATTAGAAGACAGTTGAATCCTGCTGCCTTGTGATGCCAGGGCTTATTTCCCTCCGATCCCTAAGAGAGAAGAAACATCTCCCCCTGTTGCCCTGTCCTGCCAGAAGAAACAAAGAAAGAAAGAGGCCCTGCATCTACTTTGCTGAGAGGATTTAGGACATAACTGGACCATGCAGAATCCTGTGTTCTTTGCAGATTTAAATGCTGAGCAGCTCTCTGGCTTAAAAGGAATTTCTGGTCACTACAATCGCATAATTTACTCATTGTCCTATTAAGGGTGGCTATGAGCTTTAAAATAATAACATTAAAAATAATAAGCTTGTCATTACTTCACCACCTGGAGAGAAGATGATAAACAGCTTTGCCCAGCAGGGAAGGGCCAAAAAGAAAGGCTGCTGGTTCAAAGCCATGAGTTGCTTCATATACATCAGTTTTTGTATTCATTAATCAATCATTCAACAATTATTAAGTGCTTGCTTACTATGTGCCAGACACTGTGCTAAGCACACATGTGTCTCACTGCACAGTTCCGATAATTAAGTGACCACTTTTCCCCTTTCATTATAGAAGATGACCCAAGTATGTGAGTGGACTACGATACTTTGATAATTCCCGCTCTTGCCTTCTACTGAGTAGAAGTTAGGATTATTTCTGGTTTTGCCTCATAATGAATAAATCACTAGATAATGGATAAATATTATTGATTCCTATTTCCTAATATATTCAATAATAAATGATTTGTGTGAAAGAGTTCATGGTATCATGGCATCTGACTGTGGAAATGGGAAGCACATTGGCAGAGGCTCAGAAGCAGTACCAAGCACCCAGGGTACCTCTCCACACATGTGATTACACCTCAGCCCCTAAGGGAGAAGACTGAGAGGCAGCGGCAGGGAGTAGCCTATTCTGGACTCCAGACTTGCCTCTGGCTAGTGCCAGCTGCCTCAAGAGCCAGCTCAGAAAGTGAGAGTTGGGGTTCACAATACACCACGGCTACATAGGGCTTTAGAGTTTACAAAGCACTTTCTATGCGTCCTCTCATTTGCTCCTAGAAACATTACTTTGAGATAAGTGCTACTATCATCCCTATTTTATAAATAAGAAAGCGAGGCTTAGAAAAAGCAAGTGACTTGCCCAGGGTATCCAAAGAAGCACAAGCCACAGGACCCTGAGAGAGGTTTGCTGGTGATGATGCCCGATGTCTAAGCTACAAACTCTACTGACATAATTAAAAGATTTTAAAAATTTATCCTATAAGTAAAGAGGAAAGAATGAACCATGGGGCTCCCTGTTTAGAACCTCTTATGACCCCACTAGTAGTCTAATTAAGCCTGTGGACCCCTTCTCAGAATAATGTTTTTAAATCCATAAAATGAAATATCCAAGATTGCAAAGGAAACTAATTATATTGTGCTGCTTATCAAAATATTTCTTAAAAACAAGTTCACCAATTCCAGGTTAAGCATCCCTGGAGCCCTGGAAGACCAAGGCTGGATTCACTCTGTTACCTAAGCATCCACTGAACTTCTAACCCTTGTCAATAGTCTCTGCAAACACATAAGCAGACGGGGGCTCAGTGACACGTCCAAAGTTACACAGCTAACTACGTATCTATAACAAAACACAGAGTCAGGTATTCCTGACTCCGAGTTCAGAACAACAGTCCCCCTGCCAAGATGCTTTGGAGAACAGCGTCTTTAGTGGAAGGAGCACTCTTTGTATTCTGAGGACCTGGGTTCAAATCCCATTTCTTTTTTTTTTTTTAGACATCTGTTTTTAAAACTTTGAGTTCCATATTTTCTCCCCTCTTCCCTCCCCACCCACCATCACTAAGAAGGCAAGCAATTCAACACAGGCTACATGCGTATCATTATGTAAAACCCTTCCACAATACTCATGTTGTGAAAGACTAACTATATTTTGCTCCGTCCTATCCTATCCTCCTTTATTCAATTTTCTCCCTTGACCCTGTTCCTTTTCAAAAGGGTTTGTTTTTGATTACCTCCTCCCCCTATCTGCCCTCCCTTCTATCGTCCCCCCTTTTTTATCTCCTTCCTCCTTCTTTCCTGTGGGGTAAGATACCCAAGTGAGTGCGTATGTTATTCCCTCCTCAGGTCAGTTCCAATGAGAGCAAGATTCACTCATTCCCCCTCACCTGCCCCCTCTTTCCTTCCTACAGAACTGCTTTTTCTTGCCACTTTTATGTGAGACAATTTACCCCATATACCCCATTCTATCTCTCCCTTTCTCCCTCTCTCAATATATTCCTCTCTCAACCCTTAATTTGATTTTATTTTTTTAGATATCATCCCTCCATATTCAACTCACCCTGTGCCCTCTGTCAATATATGTGTGTGTGTGTGTGTGTGTGTGTGTGTGTGTGTGTATATATATATACATGTATATATATATATATGTATATATATATATATATACATGTATATATATGTATATATATATATACATGTATATATATATATATATATATATATATATATATATATGTATATTCCCTTCAGCTACCCTAATACTGAGGTCTCATGAATTATACACATCATCATTCCATGTAAGAATGTAAACAAAGCAGTTCAACTTTAGTAAGTCCCTTATGATTTCTCTTTCTTGATTACCTTTTCATGTTTCTCTTGATTCCTGTGTTTGAAAGTCAAATTTTCTATTCAGCTCTGGTCTTTTCACTGAGAAAGCTTGAAAGTCCTCTATTTTATTGAAAATCCATATTTTGCCTTGGAGCATGATACTCAGTTTTTCTGGGTAGGTGATTCTTGGTTTTAATCCTAGCTCCATTGACCTCCGGATCAAATCCCATTTCTGATGCTAACTGCCCGGGTGACTTGACATGCTGGGCCTCGGGGCTGGACAAGAAGGCCTCTGAGGTTCCTTCCAGTTCAAGATCTATCATCGTATGAGCCTTTCCAGATAGAAATCTATGATTCTCTGAACACACCCCCACCTCGCAAGAGTGAGAGAAGACTGCCCCAGAAGTAAATGCTCTGCCACTGGGGTATAGTGGGACAGGTGTGTCCCACGGTATTGTCATCTTGAATAAGAAGAAAACAAACAAACATGTTCTATGGGAAAAACAAAATTTTGTTATTAAACCCAACGTTATCATACCAACACTACCATAAATCATCCAAAAACAAAACAAAAAACAAAAATCCCATAACCCAAAGATACTCCTAATCCCTCCAAAAACAAGAAGAACAAACTTCACCATGTCCATATTCCCTTCACACACTCCAATCAGCACCAAGAGGTATTTATCATTCCAGGAACCCTGCAGCCCTACACTAACATTGGTATACATACATATAGAGTGGACTATTTTAGGCCTTATCTGGATGATAGCTCAATGATTCAATTATATGAATTACACTGCTTTGATTAGATTAAAAAGACATCATCAAAACAGAGGAATAAGAATGCAGTAAGAAGTTGAAATCTAGCAACTACTACAGAAAAAAAAAACCTCAGCAGTTGGAAATGAGCAAAGGTTCCTAGGTAGCAAAGAGAGGTTATTAAAGAAAATTATAAGCGTTCAATCAATTAACAAGAATATTCAGTTCCTACTATGTGCTGGGCAGTGCTTCACAATTGACGTTTGTGTATAATGCTTCATTACCCTCACCTGGGAGAAAAAAAGTATAAATAAACAAGAAATACAAACTTGAAAGGGACAGTCATTTAATAAGAAAAGCTTATTTCTGGAGGTTTTAAGTTTTTTGTTTTTACCTCTGCATCCCTTTTCTTCTACAGACAAGAAGAAACTCTTAAAGTATCTAAAAATCTTAACAGTACCAGCTATAAACATTTTCCCTTAAATTCAATTATTAACCTAACCTTCATTCAAACTAAGGGCTAAAACACTAGCAAACATAAATTACGAGGTTAACTCATTCGTTCCAGAAACACACAACAGATACACTGAGGCTGACAGCTAGAACAATGGGTGAGGAGCCTGAAGGCCTCGGTTCTAGTTTCCAGGTCTGCTAACGACTGGCTATATTCCTTCTTCCCATCTTTGAGTCAGTTTTCTTATCTGCAAAATGAGAGGGTTGGACTGAGTCTCTAAGGTATCTTCCCCCACTAAAATTCTGGGATTCCTATAAATAGAGCAAATTCTATAATTTGCCTGGCGGGGAGGGGCCACGTATATGTCAAAGGCAGAACCTGAAACCTGCCTGAGATCTCTATCCACTGGTCTGCATTAATGGAGGGAGTTCCCCCACGGAGAGTTCCCTACACCAATGAAATCACAGGTGTGGACCAAAAGAGAAAAGGAAGAGTGGAAAGGGAATCAAGGGATCTGGGTTCTAGTTTAAACTCTGTCCCAAGGAGATTTATTCAGCCCTCTGAATTTAAGAGCAATAAAATTAGAGGTTAACAGCCCTTCTAGGAGTTGAGATCCCCCAAGTCCCTGCTGTGCAGCAAACTCCATGACCTTGGAAAGGTCATTTCCACTGTCTAGATCACAGTCTCCTCATCTGTAACATGAAGAGGTGGGATGAGATGACTTTTGAAATCTGTTCTCACTCTAAAATTCTGTCATTCTATGATTTAAGTGTCAGTGTCTTGCCAAAGCACGCCAATAAAAAGAAAGCGACAGAACAACCTTACTTAGGGTTTATTTAACTAGGAAATTGGAATGGAGGACAAAATACCAGTGAGGAGATGAGCTGGGGAAAGGTGCCAACTTCCTTTTAAAAAGGTGAGAAGGGAGGAGGATGGGAAGGAGGAGAAAGTATATTACTTTACACTATCATCCACCACCAAAATTCATTTTAATGTTCACTGTTAAATTTTGTTGGAAAGAGATGCCAGATTAGATTCCTCAGATAGTAGCATCAGAGGGTTGCTAAACAAATACAGATAGCCCTGGTTGTGAATTACTTTCCTTTATATTTAAAGGTCTGTAGATAAAGAAAACCAGGACAGGGATGTTCAGTACACATGAATGGAGATTGCAACCTATTTAGAAGTTCCATTTTCAGCTTTCAGAATTCTCAATGACAGGTCTAAGAAAGAAAGTGATATATCTGCATACAATGCCCAGTTTCCCAGCTGTCTTCCAGATTCTTCACTCCAGCATCATATTTTAGGCATTCCTGCCCTTCACTCCCCTCCACAGCTAAAAATAGCATGCTACAGGGGAGTGCTTTGGGTCAGCCGGAAATGTACAGTTCTTGCATGCTTTGACCATGAAGAGGTTAATAAGCAGCTCGTCCAAAATTCACTTAACATAATAAGGTTTATTTTCAATGCTTTAAAAGGAGGCAAAGGAGCTTCTTCACATACATCTATAAAAGCCTCTTCTTGGCCTTAGAGAATATTGATGTTGCTCCAATGGTGTTTATATTTGCTAAACTTAGCTCATGAGCCTGCCTAGCCATCTCAAGAGAATGCCTGGAGCAGAGTAAGAGATTGCTATCTACAGGCCAAATCCCACTGTGGGAGTACCTAGATATATGTTCCTGAAAATTTGTGCATAAATTGAAATTTAATAAATTGAATCCTAGAGTTGGAAACATAAAACCTGGGTATGAATACAAGTTCTTCCACTTATTGGATGACTGACTTTGGGCAAGTCCCTCTGAGCCTCAAGCATATTCACTTGTAAAACGAAGATAAATACATGTATACCGAGTTACCTTACAAGGCTGACTGCTAATCAAATAAGATAATGTAGGCCTATAAAAATAACAACTATTGTTATCAGGCTATGCAATGTATGTACCCTGTTGGATTGCCCAGATTCTTCAATCATATTGGAATGTGGTCACATCAAATACTGCTTGAAATAACCAGGCTGTCCGCTGGGGCTCAGAAATGATTTGTTCTTAGATAATTTGGTGGCAATGTTACTTTTTTTAGTAAGGACAAACTTAAAAGACAATTCTATATTTCCAACAAAGAACTCAGGTGACCATAAAACCCTTTTCTTCTTGTATCAGCTACCTTCAGGTGACACAACAAGCAAATAATTTCTAATTGTTCATCCTAGCATTTCTCATGAATGTTTTCGTTAGCAGCAGCAGCATTGCCTACACTCATCGAGGGCTTTAAGATTTGATATCACTTCATCCCCATCACAATGCTCTAAGGTAGGTGCTACTGTTATTCCCATTTCACGGATGAGCAAACGACTTGCCCAAGTCAGGCAGCTAGTGTCCAAGGCACATCTTCACCCCAAGTCCAGCATTCTATCCCTGGCACACTGCCTTCCTTCATGTGTATCCCATTACAAGCCATCCATAGAACCATGTCAGAAGGTGGTGAGGACCCTACTGGATGAAAGCCATGGAAGAATTAAAAGCCATGTTGCATCAGCAAATCCATGCAACACACCCACATGCACAAAACCACCACCTTTCCTGCTTTTCTACTCTCAAATAAAAATTATAAACCATTTAACTAAGTGAAACGACATGCTTTCTTTTCCCGTTTTCACACTTTTAAAATATGTCAAGATAAAAATCTCCTCATTTGGATTTATTCTGTAATTATCACATAAATGTCTGGCAAGCGCTCTTCCTCTTTTCACCACTTCATAAACATTCCTTTTCATTTTTACACCAAGTTTACAAGTAATTATACTGCCTTTGTTAAGTCTTCTTGTATTCTGATGACATGAGTATACCCACACATGGCACAGATAAGACTCTGCATAAGGTTGTCACCAACTAGTATCATTTAAACACTATAATCAACGTCCACTGAAAAGTTGGGAAAGCCAGTGAAGTAGCCCTATGTCAAATCAGTTAACACTAGGCTGGGTCAGGGGTGGGGAACCTACAGCCTTGAGGCCACCAGTGTGGCCTTTTGACAGAATCCAACTTTTACAGAACAAATCCTTTTATTAAGGGGATTTGTTCTGCGAAGTTTAGATTCAGTCAACTGGCTATACTTCAGGACCTAGAGGGCCACATGAGACCTCGAGGCTACAGGTTTCCTACCCTGGGCTGGGTAGATGGCATTAAATAGGACAAGACACAATTATTTCAGAATAAAGTAGATTCATTTTTTTCTAGATATCTAAAATTTGACAGAATCAGGAAAACTGCTAAATAGAAAAAATGTTGATTGAGGAAATGACAGAAGTTTTTTAAAATGTACAATAATGTCTGTTAATATCCCATCAAATTAAATGTAAATTTCCATCCAAGATTTCCTTGAAAATAAGCCCTACAAAGAGTTAAAATTCTAAAAGGCATTTCTCACAATGTTTACGGTTTCTAACTACATTGCCAGATGGGTCTGGATTTCAAACTCTTACTAGATAAACCATGAAAAAAACCTCCCAGGATCTTCCATTTAAATATTTAGGAATTGATGCCCTCCGTGCAAGGTTGGAATTTAACTAGCAGCAAGAATGTTCCACTGGACAAAAAGTGGTAGTTAAACTATGACTAAGAGGAAGAGGTCTGTAGGATGCCTTAGTGGGGTTTAATGGAAAAAGCATGAGCCTTGGGGTCAGACCTGAGTTCAAATCCTACCTGTATTCTTTCTACCTGTGCAAACCAAACCCAGCCCCGGCTGTGCCGCTGACTAAATGAGCAAAATAGGCTAAGTCATGTAAAATCTGCAGGCATAAAGCTTACTCAACTATAAGAAAAATATGGAACAAACATTATCTCTAAAGGCCTCACCACTGCAAAATGGCATAATAGCTAGAGTACTATATAAAGTCAGGAAGATCTAGGTTCAAATCCCCTCTTAAACACTTAATATCTGTGTGACCCTAGGCAAGTCCCTTGGATTCAGTTCCTCATCTCTAAAATGAAGGGATTAGTATCTAAGGTCCAATCCAATTCTGTGAACCTAAATCAGAGTTCTGAGTTAACCATATCAAACAACTTGTGTACCATGAGCCTAGGCACAAATGGACAAGGAGAATTCTCCCAGCTTAAGTTTATGCATTATTCACCAAAAACTTCTTAGGATACCAGATCAGAAAGTTTTAAAAGGAAGCATCCTTAAAAAAATGACCTCCAGCAACCATCAAAAACTAGGACAAAGGGGGCAGCTAGGCCCTGCAGTCAGAAGGGCCTGACTTCAAATCCGGCCTCAGACACTTGACACATGTACTAGCTGTGTGACCTTGGGCAAGTCACTCAACCCCAATTGCCCTGCCTCCCGCCCCCAAAAAAAAAAACTAGGACAAAGGAAGTTTTATTCTGCCAAAAGAACAAATAACTCAGAAGGATTTCCTACCTCAGGCTACACAAGATAGATGCTTCCTGAGAGGGCAAGAGCTAGGGTCATGTTTATGTATTATAAAACATCCAACAGGGAAGATAACTGAGAACCATGCCTGTGGTGGATAAAGCAAAGTTCCAAATGGGAACCTTAGGGAACATAAACTGAAGTCCCTAAACCTCAATTCAGCCTCAACAAGAGTTACTAATGACCAGCCAGACTAACTGTTCCTTTCCCTTCCCTTGGCTACAGAGGCTTTGATACAAACACTTAGGAAGAAACTGAAAAGATAACCTTGAATAGGTACATTGAGTGCTTTGAATGCAGAAGATGATTAATAAAAGTTCGCTGAACAGTTAAAAAATAGTTTATTGATTATTCAGTACTGGTCAAACTATTTATAGAAAAGTGTGTGAGCAAACCCCATCTAACGTCATTAATCTGTTCCAAGGAAGTCAGATGTTAGGTAAAATAGTAACAGAGGGGCCAGTGAGTTTCCAGAGGAAAACTTATGAATGGGCCATACATGGAAAACTTAAAATAAGGAGGGGGGAAGAGGGTGGGGAAGACTAATGGGTTGGAAAGCAAAGCAATGAAAGTGTTTACGTAAAGCTCTGCTAGAAAGGGAAGGGGTGGGGGAGGTGAAGACTGGAGAAAGTGAGGGGCAGAAGACAGACTAGATGTCCTTACAAGGTCCCTGCCAGCCTTATAAGCCCTCAAATAGCCAGAGGGAAGAAATAAGGAACATCAGTAATCCACAAACTGGATAATCTACCTAAGGTGGCCAAGAGTAGTTCATACACAGGAAAACAACAAAAGGGAACAAGGAGGCACAGAGAAAGGTAGGGGAAATGTTTTGCCTTAGAGAATCAATCATAAAATGTTACATCTCCAGAGTCCAGCACCTAAGAGTCCTGCCTGAAGCTGCTGTTATAAAGAATAAGATTTGTCACAGCTGTCAGGAACGTCAGCTGCTAGACCTTTTTTCTATCATTTTCAATAGCCCTGACATGACATCCAGGATTCTGACAAACTAGAAAGTGAACCGTGAACAATAGGATCCCTAAAAGACGCCAGCAAAGAAAACAGGAAAGGGCTGTAAATGCTTGGGGGAAAGGATGCACACTCCTGAAATGCATCGTGTGCTTTTAG
Source organism: Trichosurus vulpecula (assembly GCF_011100635.1). Classification (NCBI taxonomy): domain Eukaryota; kingdom Metazoa; phylum Chordata; class Mammalia; order Diprotodontia; family Phalangeridae; genus Trichosurus; species Trichosurus vulpecula. Next base: position 221,658,363 of record NC_050574.1, read on the forward strand.
GACAAGAATAACCATAGGGATTCCAGAGATTTAAACACACAGGGGAACTTCTTGTCAAACAGTATGATCTGCGAAGTGCCCATGGTGGCATTTGAGGCACTGTACATAGACCTGTTTGTTCCTCACCCTCAAAGACCCTGCAACCTAAATGACACTGTAAAGATGCTAACAACTCCAGTCCTATACTGTGTTTGGGAAGCCACCCAACCCTGAAACAATGGACCTTCAGACATAACAGGGATACCATCGAGGACAAGGCAAGATAAAACTGGCAACCAAGCCCTCCTCATCACTGGAGCAATAATGGGCCCAGAGAAACCAACAATGGGCTGCCAGAACAGATCAGACCCCCCCCCCCAAAAAAGCCACTTATCTATACCTGGAAGAACAAGACAGTCACAGAAGTTGAGCAGTGAGAGAAGCACGGGAAAAGAAATACCACTCTGGTTATTCCTTAGGAGCCTGTCACTCTGTTACCCCCATGTCTGAGCAGATGCTAAGCCCACCACCAACGGGTCAATCAATAAGCATTTACTGAAGGCCTATCATCGCCTTCTGGAGTCTGAGGAACAAAAGAAGGGAGCACCTCCACCCTCACAACGCTCCCCTTACCCTCTAGTCTGATATGTACCTCGGGCCAGTCACAGCAAGATCATCTATCAACGAGGATAGTGGCGTGAGGGAAGCCCACTCCCCTCGCCTTTAATCTAACCAGCTCTGCAGCCCCTCGGCCAAGTTTCAGTCTTGAAGCAGGCTTCCTTGTGTCCCCACCAAGCTCAGGCCCCCTGCCTTCAGTCACTATGTGTTCAGGGAATACGAAATCAGTGAAACACCTTTTTTTGGCCCCAAAGTCTTCAATCCAAATGATTTCACTGGGCAATTTCATTAAGAGGGAGGAGTAGCTCTCCTACCAATGCAGATAAGGGCACCTTCTGGACAAGATACGTACTCTCAGGGAGTTTCCTGGGGCACCAAGAGACTAAGCAACTGGCCCAGGATCACTCAGGCAGCGTCACATGGAAGCTAGACTTGAATCCACTTCTCTATTCACTCTGCTATGCTGAAGCAAAAACACAGCGCAGAAGAGAACGCTGGCTCAATTTTTAAAACATCATATACATTCCAAATACCTTCCAAAGTCAAAATATATTGGAAAGAGCATTGGTGGTGCCAAAGCTACAATTTAATGGGTAAGTCGTTTCATTTAAAGCTTCTCGGCCTACGTCACAGCATATACAGAGGCTGAATGAGATGACCTCTAAGAGGCCTTCCAGAGACAACATTCTATAATTATTCACTGTTTAAGCTTATACTTTAGAAGGAGATCACTGAGAGGCTAACTTAATATATAAGTCGAGCCCATAATCTAGCTCAGCCAACAGCATCATTAACCTTTGGCAACACAAGGAATGAGGATCTAATGGTCAGCTTTGTCAGCAGATATCTTTTAAATCTTAAAACTGTTTCCACTGACCCTAAAACCATGACTAATAATGAGCTTTCAGTTTCGAAAGAGCACCCAGCACCCAGGCAATACCTGATATATGTGTTCAATGAGGACAAGCAAAATCATGAGCTGACATGTTGTTTGCCATGCCCCACCCCCACTCTAACACCGGTCCTGTTGCTGACCTTCCATCAATACATGTGTGTGTGTTTTCTGCACATACATTAAGGAGGAGCCCATGCCCTCTTCTGCACAAGCACCAAGACAAGTGGCTAAATCCAAATGATCCCTTCCAGACAATAAAGAAGACGTCAACCAACAATAAATCAACAAGTACTTACTATGTGGAGATACTACACTAAAGGCTAGGGACCCAAGGAAAAAGAGCCCCTTTTGAGTTTACACTCTAAAGGAGAAGACAACATATAAATAAATCTGTACATACAAGATAAACACAGAGGAGATAGAAGGCACCAACAGCTGTGGGGACCCAAAAAGGCCTCCAGGAGTTAGAAGTGAAGATTAAGAGGGAATGAGTTACAGGTGTGGCCAGAAAACAACCAAGGAGACACAGGAAAAGTGGGTCCAAGGGAAAACAGATAATCTCAAAGAAAAATCACAGGTGATCAAACAGAACAACTAGGTAAGAATATGAGACAACTTCCTGAATTTACTCAAACTCTCAAACGGTCCTCCAGAGGAAATTTAAAGTTAACATTTTTACCAGCCAACCATCTGTGTACTAACCAGCATAACCAGTTTTAAGCAATCTTTATTGGCCTCTGATTATTTACCAAATTGACTCTGCTTTCATTGCAACCACCGTGATTCAGAGTTTCCCAGAATTAGGGATATTTGAACAGGGCTCTGAAGGATAGACAGGATTTCAAGAGACAGACATTAAGAGTGTTAGAGAGAACCAGGCATTCCAGACATAGGGGGAACATAAAAAACCAGAGATATTAAAAGAGCTAGACCAGGTTGGGGAGTAGGTAATCCAGTCTTGCTGGAAGTGTTCAGAAAAGAAAATCCACAGAAACACCATCATGATAAACTTAAAGGGTGCTTAGCAGAGGTCCCTGGTAGACATGGGAAGAAAGATTTATTCATATCTGCCTTAGTAATGTCAGCAATCATTTTACTTATGTATATACATATGTGTGTGTGTGTATATACATATATGCACATATACACACACACACTCTGTTTAGGCACCCCTTCTATATGTATGTATGTACATACATGTATATGTATGTAGAGATATTATTCACTGGGTAATTTTCATATGACATCCGTGGATTGCCATTTCTCTTTTTTAATTAAGTATATGCCACCTTTCAACCCCTCAATAAGACGCTTGAGAACAGGGACTATCTTGTGTGCTGTGGCCTAATAAAGTCTTTGCATTATTCCAAGGAAGTTCTAAAATAGCCTAAATTATAATTATTTTTATTGCATTTAATAAAAGAAAAGGCCTGGGAGTGTTTAAAATGGATTAAAGTTAAAAGGTCCCAGGAATCGTGTGGCGGGGAGTATGGGCAACTGGAAAGGATGATATTTTCCAGACTTCATTTCTCAGTGTTCATTCATTCAACAAGTTTTGATCGAATACCTACTATGTGATAAGCACTGGGGATAGAAAGATAAAAGTCACAACAGCGGAAATCTCTAGGAGCTCTCATTCTTCAGCCTGTGGTAAGCATGTTCTGAAACGGCACTGCCTCTTCCCACCTCCACCTCACAGGTTCTGGCACTATCTGGGAGATCTGGGCCAAGAATTAACCTCTCTGGTCTAAGTTTCCTCAACTATAAAAAGGCATGGTACTCAATACCTTCCAAGGTCCCACCCAATCCTAAAGTCTATGATCTTATGCCTCTTTCCATCCAAGTCACTACCTTGCAATAAAGGTTGCTTCCTGAAGCTGACAGATGACAATCAACAGGACTATGGAAAAGCCAGATCCCAAAGTGATAAAAAACACAAAGGAAAAGGACCCATATGTACAAAAATATTTATAGCAGGACCTTTAGTGGTGGCAAAGAATTGAAAATTGAGGGGAATGGTTGACCAAGTTATGGTATATGATTATGATGGAATATTATGCTAATATAAGAAACGATGAGTAGGATGCCCTCAGAAAAACCTGGGAAGATCTACATGAACTGATGCAAATTGAAGTGAGCAGAACCAGGAGAACAATATACACAATAACAGCAATATTGTATGATTATCAGCTGTGAATGACTTTGCAAGTCTCAGCAATACAATGATCCAAGATAATTCTGAAGGGCATATGATGAAAAATGCTATCCATCTCCAGAGAAAGAACTGATGGAATATGAATGCAGATTGAATCATATTTTTTTACTTTATTTTTCTTGGGGATTTTTTTGGTCTGTGTTTTCTTTCACAACATGACTAATATGGAAATATATTTTGTATGACTGCATATGTATAACCTAGCATCAAACTGCTTGCCTTCTCAATCAGGATGAAGGGGGGAAGGGAGAAAGAGAATTTGGAACTCAAAAATTTAAAAAACAAATGTTAAAAATTGTTTTACATGTAATTGGGGGGAAAATAAGGTTTTTTTTTAAAAGCCAACACAAGAACAGCTCAAAAAGTTAATTTTTATAAACTGAATTTTGACAAGAAATGATGTAAGACTTCAAGGAGACAACAGAAATCAATACGACTTAGAGAATGAATAAAAGGCTAAATGACTAAGTGAAAGGGACCTTTACACTTTACCTAGGGTGCTTATTATTTTTTATACTGGCTCCTCTTGGGAAAAATTAATGTCATCTATTTTTTTTAAAACTCATTTCCAACTCTCCCTGTATACAGTACACTGAATCTTTAAAAGTCAAATCAGATAAAGCTGACAAGTTCTAGGCACTTGATTTTTGGCGGTGGTGGTGATATTATTTTAAATATACAACCTCAGAAAACCCTGGGATTGCTAATCTCTGTGAAGTAGCTCACATAACATGCATGAACAAGAATTAAAAGCTTTAGCCCACAAAACTATCTCAAAAGTCCACAGCAAAAAACACGTATCACCTAATTTTTTATATCCTTACCTAAGTTAAGAAATGCAAAGAAAAAGGTTTTACAGTTTGATGAATTCTTCCAAATCAGGAGTTAGGCACTTTTTTTAACCAGTTATGGGACTAGACGTGTTGTAATAACACAAGCATGTACACACTCAGATGCATTCATGCAATGTATAAGTGAGCCCAAAAAATGTGCAAGAGCCTCTTTGAAACATTTTTAAGTAAGAAGGGAGTATCTATGAAATCCAATTCTCCTTTCATCCTTCTTTCTTTAAGAATCTATTCCATATCAGATTTTCAGGAGTTAACAGTAATAAAGAGGGATTATCATTGTCCAGTCTCATCCTCACCACCTAGATGCCATTGCCTTGGATATGCTAACGATAATGATGATAATAATACTGGCATTTAAATAACTCCTCTAAACCATTTTATATACTTTAACTTGTGTCTCAAAACAACTCTGTGAGATAGGCACTATGGCTGTTGCTTGTTCTTCATTTTCAAAGAGGACCAACGACATCACAGGTCGCTGACTTGCACATGAACTGGACTTAGGTGAGGCAGAGTTGCATAAAGTCATCAGTCTCACTTTCTCTTCCAGAATCAGCCAAGTCCAGTGGGTCAAGAAACAGTTAAGAAGATTGGCGATGGCCCAGGATGTAGTGGATGCCTTTGGTGCCTGCTTCAGATGCCTTCATGGATGCTGGAACAAATTGTTTCCATTTGTCATTCTGTTGGGGGAAGTCTTTACATGCTTGGGGAAGACATCCCCCTACCTCACCAACAGGTTTGAGGCCCTTCGGTTACTCTCTACTTAGCTTAGCCCATCAGCCGAGACAATTTACTAGGGTGTGGCCACTGCGGATGCTACAGCCTCTTGAAGTCACAGGTGAGAGCTAGGTGAAGGTGGACACCAAAGGGCTCAGCAAGGCCTCACATTAGAGGTGCTAGTCCTGCTGAACACTCCACAGACTATCCCACTATGGCTATTATCCCACTGATAATATGAGGAAGCTGAGACACAAAGAGATTAGTGACTACCCCACAGTCACATGGCCAGGAAGTGACAGAGCTAGAATTTGAACCCAACTCTAATCAGACAAGGGCCTATGAAATAGTAAATGCAGCAAGGGTTGAAAATCTGGTCAACATCACTATTTTAAAATAAAAGCATGCCTTTTATCTCTTCACTCCTCCCATTACTTTTCAAGAGTGTTACTAAATATGGTGGTATTGCTCAACTTTGCAGCAACACATTTAAAAGTAAATATTATAACTGGACAGACTAACCTTATATTAACTCAAAAGGAAGTAACTCTAATTCTCTTTGTTTACTGATAATCCCGGCCCCTCCAGGTACTTGCAATACTGTACATAAGATGCATGTTTGATTATATTAAACTCCTTTCACCAAGAAGAGTTTACTCAGAGTTCAGCACATTCATCACATGAATAGTTGACAAGCTATGCCTTCCCAACAAATTTGTACCTTACAGCTCTGGTTCTGAATAAATACCCTGATATACTGAGGCACAAAACTGTTCCGGAATTACAGAAGCTCCCAAACACAGAAAGAAGACTGCAATATAACTTTGTACCATGTCATGCGTCACTAAGAAATATAGAAAAGATGGAGATAAATATGATTTAGTGGCCTGAGAACTCACCTTATTTCAACACATACAGAAAACCTACAGGCTACAAAATCAAGGCTATCAATTATGCAAGATGGGCAAAAATATGCTTATTGACCAAAGTTTTCTATTGTTTCAAGGTGAAGAACCACAGAATACATATCAAAATCTTGTGAACTCAATGCCAAATTGTATAAAAACAAGAGACAGCCACAAAAGAATACATTATATGCTCAAAATTTTAAGGGATGTTAAAAGTTGTAAGATCAGTTTTGTCAACAAATTTAATTACTTTATTTTATCCAAGTTGATTTGCATACCAATTTGCATTTTTTTCTGTATATACATACATACAGAATACATATACACATATATGTACATATCTGTCTCCTTCATTAGAATGTAAACTCTTTGTGGGTAAAGATTTTTCATTCTTCATATCTGTATCCCCAGGGCCTAACAGTGTCTGACACATCCCAGGCATTTAACAAATTTTTGTTAATTGATTAACATAACACTGGAATATAATGTGGAGGGTACCAGATTGTTGATTGCATCAAATGTGGGATGAGGAGTTTGACTCCATAAGTAATAAGGAGTCACTAGAGGGTTTTTAAGACTTGGAGTGACATGACCAGATAAAGAAAGATTAATCTGTTAAAGGTATGACTAATGGATCAGAAAGGGAAGAAATTAGAATTAGGAAGAGCAGTTAGGAGACTATTCTTAGGTGATGAGGGTCTGTCTATCCTAGAGTGGTAGCAGTAAAGATAGACAGGAGACATGAAAAATAGTTAAAGGACCTAGGAAAAAGCTCTGAGTTTTGAAAGGAGTCAGAAAACAGAAGAGTGGTTAAAAAGGGAAGACAGTGTTCCACACAGAGGAAGTGGTCAACAGAATCAACAACTCCAGAGGATGAAGATTAAGAAAAGGTCCTTAGATTTGATGATAATGGTGTCAAAAGTGGTCCTTGATTGGGGGTGGAGGGTGGGGCTGAGAATTGTTGGGGGAAAGGTATGACGTCATGAGGAAGTAGAGGCATTAAATGCAGAATACTTTCTTTAGGAAGTGTGGTAATAAAGTGGGGGAGTGAAGACATGATAGGCTTGATAGAATAAAAAGGCCCAAGGGTCATCATTTTTTTCAGAATAGGGAGCTCCATACATGTCTGTAAGCAAGTGGGAAGGAGGTATTAGAAAAGAATAGATTCAAAATGAGTAAAAGAAAAGAGAGTGACAGGTCTCCTCTCCCCCTCTTCTAATCTACTCTTTTCCCCATAAGCAACAGCCATACCAGTCAATCAGTTGGCTTACTTCTAGCCATGTATGTTAAGCCATCGTCAGCCAAGAGCTCCATAACTGGCTGCTGATCTGGAAGTTAGTGAGTATACGAAAAGGGCAATTCACCCCTCCTCCAAGAAGAACACAGCTCTGAGCTATCCAGAGAGTTTGTTAGAAAAGGGATCCCACTCAATTTCCCAGCCAGCTGAAAGCTATGAGTATATGGCCCTACCCAGGCAAGCCAATGTCCATGATGAAATGGGGCCATCTCCCTTTTTACAGGGTCTTGTGAGAACCCAAAGGACCTAAAGACCTAGAGTTTTGGTGGCATCTCTCATCAGCAAGGCTGTGGCAATAGCATCTACCCCTTGGACTGGCAGTGAACTATCTGCATCGGAAAACCCCTGCACTGGGCAGTTCTACCACCACAAAGACAAAGTGCCCCAAGCACTGGCATGAGAAAGCTGGTGTCTAGGGAGGAGATGGCAACAGAGAGAAGCCCCTGGAAATATCAAGTTCAGTTGACTGATGGGACAATGAAAACAGAAGAAAAATATACCATGGCTGATTAGCAGCCTTGCAAAACTATTTATGCCCCAAAAAGTTTTGAATATTGACCTCCCAGGTAACTGTGCTCATGACAATAAGTGAACAACCAACTTCTGTTCTGGTCATTCTATTATATGTTATGATTCTCTTGTGCTTATAATGGCTTTCTTAGAGTAGGAATACATCATCTAACCTGTATCTGTATCCAATTCTTGTTTATGTACCAAGTACTCATTTAACTTTCCCCTCTTGTAAACAAAGACTAGACTAGTCTTTGACTAGACTGGAGCCAAAAATAGAATTGTCTCTGGAGTAGCCAAGGTAGGGGTAGTGAATCAATGAATTTAAGAGTAGAAAGCACCACTCCTGGAGGAGAGGTCAGACACCTCCAGTAATAAACCTGGTCAGTAACCACATGGCTAGCTTACAGAACAGGCCTTCAGCCCAGGGACCTTAGCCAATTCGTACCGTCGCTATGTTACAAAGGTCTACCTAATAAAACTGGGCGAGGTATAAAAGAATGGTACACGTAAGGGAATTAGCCCTGAAAAGCAGTAAGGACACTTCACCCTCTGAGACAGAACTCTGGTCTTAATTATCGTAAACTAAAATGAGTACTTTCATATATGTGTATGTATGTACGTTTGTGTGTCTGTGCGAAACGAGTTGTACATACAACTATGAGTATAATAAATTCAAACTGTTACTTTAAAAGCTGTCCTGCTAGACTGCAGTGCCTTCTGGCCTCCCTTCTGTTCTCTTTTATGCATTTCAAAAACTTATTCAATGAGTTCAAGTTCTGCCCCTGCCATTTATTTCAGAGAAATTATTTTGGTCAAGTCACTGGACTTCTCTTAGACTTGGATTTCTTATCTGTTAACTTTTCATGATATTTACACTACCTGCTTCACAGGGTGTTTGTGAACAATACAAGTTGTAAATTGTAAAATACTCCGTAAACATGAGGTATTACTATTACCTGACACAGAAGGCATAGGAGAATAGATAAATTAAAATTTAAACATCAAGCCAAACAATCCCATAATGGCCATGTCTGGACAGGTTTATCTCCCTTGGCACTCTGAGGCCATCCATCACCTCTTGGTCAGGCGCTGGGCGGCACATACTGGTTCAAGAGGACCCGAGAAGTCTCTTAAGTCTTAAAGTCATTGTCTGGACGATGCTGTTGTTACTGTGTAAACAGTTCTGGTTCTGCTCACCTAACTCTGCATCAGTTCATATAAGTCTTCCTGGGTCTCTCTGTAGCCATCCCTTTCATTATTTCTTATGGTGAAATAACATTTCATCACATTCATATACCATGACTTCTTCAATCACTTCCTAATTGATGGACAGCCACTTAGTTTCCAGTTCTTTGCTATAATAAAAGGGGCTGCTGCAAATATTTCTGTGCATATAAGTTTTTTTCTTTCTTTGATCTTTCTGACGTACAGGCTTAGCAGATGTTACCTCTAGGTCAAAAGTATACACAGTTTGATGACTTTTTAAGTAAGCATAGCTCCAGACTGCTTCCGGAATATCTATACCAATATCTGACAGCTCTACCAACAATGCATTAGTGTGCCTGAGCACCTCCCTCTCTTCCCACCAACCACCACCTATTAATAAGTAAAGTGGGTCCCAAAATATTTTACTTAAGTTCATATATATCATAAGTGGCATTGTTAGGAAAGTGCAGTAAGTATAAAAAGCAGGTTTAGGACTATCAACTATTCACTGATAGGATTACTAAATCCCTTTCTAGGTTCTGTACAAGGAGCTCAAATGTCTCAAATGTCTATGGCATTTTTGAATCTTTCCTTTAAATATATATACATATATACATACACATAAACACACGTATATATTATACACACACACACACACACACACACACACACACATATATATACACATATATGGCTTCTGGATACAAGGGATACACATGCGTATGTATAGCACATACATAAGGTATATAATATGTATAACATGACAATCATATATAGGTGTGTGTATAAATCTTATATTTTTGATATCCTACTATGATACAGTCATCCAGTGAACACACATGCCCTTTTCTAAAAAATGCCCTTGTCGAAAAGACCTCTTTGCACTTGTAGGATGCTAGTCATAGCATTTTGATTTAGAAAGGACTTGAGAGGGGGCAGAGCCAAGATGACAGAGTAAAATCAGGGACTTCCTTGAGCTATCCCCCAAATCTTTTCCAAATACCTGTAAAAAATTACTCTAAACAAATTCTAGAGCTGCAGAACTAACAAAACGACAGAGTGAAACAAGTCTCCAGCCTAAGAGAGCCTGCAAGGTTGATGGGAAGGGAGCAGAGGGGAGCCCAGCATGGGCCATGCCAACAGACTGGGCCAGGGCAGGCCAGGCAGAGCAGATCTCAGGGCACTGGATCATTGGCAGCTGTGGAGGTTTCTAGACTTCTACGCCAAAGACATCGTAAAAGTTCAGTGGTAAAACTGTCAGACCTGGGTGAGAGAAGAGCCCATCTGTCCCTAGCCCCGGGCAGTGGAGGCAGCGGCTGCTTCCAGAGCTCCAGGCCCACAGATGGTGGGGGAATCAAGCATCTGATCAGAGCAGGAGTGCAGGGATCTCTTTGCTGGCACTGAGACAGGATTTTCTTGCTTTGCCCTGCTTGGATCTGGGTCGCAGTCCTGGGTAGCTGTCCTAGAGTGAGGAGAAGTGGGCATGGCAGAGTTTGTGGGGGCTGTGGAGCAAGAATCCTCCTCACAGTTCCAGGGCAGAGAAGAGTGCTTTAGGTCACTCACAGACCAGAGTACAGGCTAGGACAGGAGTAAACGCCTCTCCTTAGATCATACCACCTCAGAAGAACTGAAAATGTACAGGTGCCTACAAGTAACTCTGAAAACAGCTGCGCAAAACCCCTGAAGCTTGGGACAGAGCACTCTCCACTCTGGAAGCAGAGCCATACTTTGACAAAGAGTTCAAAAGTCAAGTAATTGGCTGGGAAAATGAGCAGATGGCATAGAAAGGACTTGAGAGAACACAAGGTCATCAAACTAGAGCTGGCAGGATCCTGAGAAGACAACTATTTTAGCCCCTTCATTTAAAGGTGAAAAAACTGAGGACCAAAGAAGTTAAATGGCTTACCCAAAGTCACACAGGCAATACTCTTAAGAGATGGAATTTGAACCCAAGTCCTTTGACCCCACATTACTTTTTCCACGGGACCATGCCGCTTCTCATCTAGTCCAAATTCCTGTCCAATGTATGAACCTATCTATAATATAGATGACACATGGTTATCCAACCTTTGCCTAAACACCCTTAGGGATGGAAAACAACCTTACAAGGCAGAACATACCAATTTTAGAGCATTCTCATCACTAGAAAATCCTTTGTCAAATATTAAGTCAAAATCTACTTCCCAGAACCTCAATCCATTAGTCCTAGGTCTGCCCGCAGGAGCTACAACAAATAGATCCCTCCAAATAACTGAAGACAAGTATCTGCCCGCTCAACTCCCATTCCTCCAAACATTCCTTACATGATGAGCTTTCCCACCATCTGGGTAGCCCTCAAGACATGCTCTAGCTTATTAATGTTCCTCCTTCAATAAGCACTTCAGAACTGAATTATTCACCTGAGCTCCTACAGGGAAAAAGGGAGAACAGCTCAATGCTAAGTATTCTAATGACAATTTTAAGTCCAAGGAGACAGGATGGAGGACAGGAGGAGGCCTGGTACCCAGGAAGGCCTCAGTTCATATTCAGGCTCTGACACAGACAGACTGGCTATGGGAACATGGAAAAATCAATTAACTCAGGCATTCCTGAGACTATTAGTTACTGAGGAGCTGCTGATCTCCACTGGTGGAGGGGGTTGTCACACTGAATTCACTGCACTTATGAAATCAATCTGGATAGGGTAAAAAAAAAGCCAGCCAATGAAATCCTTATTTCTTTTATTGCTGGAGTTCATGTTGTTCAGTTGCTTTCCGGTCATGTTCGACTATTCATGACCCCATTTGGGGTTTTCTCAGCAAAGATACTGGAGTGGTTTGCCATTTCCTTCTCCAGCTCATTTTGCAGGTGAGGAAACTGAGGCAAACAGGGTTAAGTGACTTGTCAAGGGTCACACAGATAGTAAGTGCTTGAGGGGGCATTTGAACTCAGGAAGATGAGTCTTCCTAACTCCAGGTTACTTAGAGGCCCACTGGAGTACACACAGAAAGTGAAAAGACAGCAGCTTGAATATACCACTCCTCAGAAAGGAATGTGGTCTCCAAGTAAAGAGAAGAAGCTGGAAAAGATAGAGTATCTGGAATACCTGGAGTTTTAAGCAAATGGACCAGACAAATACATCTGTTTAATTAAGTGTTTACATAAGCAGTCACTGAAAATGTGCTGTTACTGAGTGGGCCATTTCCTCCCCAGCCTCAGCAGAGTGACACTCTTAGTTCTAGCCTTAATCTAGCATCAGAAGAAACCTTACACCACCATCTATTCTTTCTCCCCTCCTCCTTCCCCAAATACACATACCCCCTTCCAGTCAAACTAGACAACCCAGTATAATGTAAAGGGCACTGGGCTGGGAGACAGGAGTCCCGGGTTCAAAGCCTGGCTAGGACACTAGCTTTGTGACCTCAGGCAAGCCCTTTGAGCCTTCCTTCCCTCCTCTATAAAATAGGGATGACGGTTATGGCTACTCCATGAGTGTGTGACAGGACTGGCACTTTGTAAACCTCTGAGTGCTAGGTAATCACTAATTATTATTATTATTATTGCTTCTAACGCATAGCAAATGTAATACTCAATGACTCAGGCTCTAGGATAAATTCAGTTAGTTGTGTGATCGTGGCCAACTCATATTGTCTTTGAGCCTCAGTTTCTTCACCTGCAAAAGGAGAAGGGAGCATTAGCTTTTTAAGGCCCTTTCCGGTTACAACTGGAAAGTTCTATGATTCCTAAGTAAGATTTTATTAGTAATTTTAGGATAACTGTTAATAAGATTTTTCAAATAGCAATGAACCATCAATCAGGAAATGTATCAAGCACCTTGAAGAATACAGTACAGGATTCAAATGCTGTTCAAAAAGTAATACCAAAATATATGAACACTATCATCTTAAGTTTGTAATAAAACACACACACACACGCACACACACACACGCACGCACGCACGTATGTTTTAAGTTCTCAGAGGGCATGCCAACCTTGCTTTTTATACAATGCACCATGTAATAGGAGGACATATAGCATAACAGAGACAGTCAGTCTTGGAGTCAAGAAGCACTAGGTTCAAGTTCAGTCCTCATTGGTTATAGAATAAGAGCCGATCTACAACTGGTAAAAGGAATTTTTCTTCATCAGGGTTCCCCTTGCTAATGAAATTACAAGTCTGAACAAGGAGAAAAACACATTAAATAGGTGATCAATATGCAATCATTAAATGTATTAGACACTATATGCCTAGAAGAAAATCCTGTTCTAATAGATTACGGATATACCTCCATCATGTTTTACTATTTTCTGAAGGGGATTGGGAGATGAGCATGGTACATTAGAGAGTGCACTCCATTTGGAATCTGAGGACCTAGTTCAAATTCTACCTGAAAACTCATGACCTGTGCCACTTTGGGAAAGCCAGTAATCCTTCCTGGGCCTCAGTTTCTTTATCCATAAAATGAGGTAAAGAGACAGGACGGCCTCTGGAGGTCTATCCCAGCTCTGGGTTCTATAATCCTATGAAATCAACACTAGGTAATGGACTATGCTCCCAAACACTATTGTCAGTAACTTCACCTCATCCAGGAAGGGTCAGCCCTAGAGAACAGCTAATGGGGAGGGTGTAGCACAGGAGGACACCAAGATCTACGTCTGGAACCTTAACTGGCACTCCACATAGACCAGGCAGCACACGACACACCTCTCCACTACTATTACTAAGTCAAAAGGAGCAGGATCACTCCATCCCTATCAACATCACTGTAGCGCCAAGGTGACACTCACAGGGCCTACAGTGGCCTTGAAGGTGCTGGTGCGGTTCTGAATCCCAAAATATAACAGACTCTCTGGGTGGAACACAGAACCAAAGCATTTATTCAAACACCAGAAAGCCAAGCCCATCATAGCAACAAAGAAGTCTATACGCATCAGACGGCCATCCCCAGGCCTGCCCTCTGCTGGGGCCTCCCCACAACAAGAGCGAAACCACTCCCTCTCTCACTCCCACTAGTCCCTATGCCTGCTCTCTGTCTCCCAGCTCTTCTCCACCCGCTCTGCTCCACAAGCTCCTCCCACCACAGGCTTCATGTGACTCAAACTCACGTGGCTTAGGCTCCCATGTGACTTAAGCAGGTCACACAGGCCTATTAATAGATGGGAGAGCTCTTCCCATTTACATTACCATTACACACACCCTGCCCCTTTTTTGTTAAAATGGTGATGATGATAGCAGGTCAGGGCTGTCCAACCTTAGGTTTTTATTGAAACAATAGACAATATATTTTGATTTGCCATTTTAGTGAGAGCTCTAAGGTAGCTCCCCTTCGTTTACTAAAGCATTTATGTAAATTTCTATGCTGGTAGGCGGGCTGCATTTTGGAGAGCCCTGAGCTATGTTATACAATACTATACATACATTTTAAGCATTTCTGAGTTTCTAAACTTCTTCTGTACCATCCGCTGGCCTTCCCATATCACCTATGACTTCTGCAAAACTCCCAAAAAATTCCCATTTAATTTCTTATGCTGATGCATCAAAACAGCGATGGGAAAAATCAAGTTATGAAAGGAATAGCTGTACATAGTACTTTAAGGTTTGCAGAGCATTTTATAGATAACTCATTTTCTCCTCACAACAAGCCTGAGAGGTAGATATCATTATCCCAATTTTACAGATGAGAAAACTAAGGCAAGTAAAGGTTAAGAGTCTTGTCCAGGGTTACATAGCTAGTAAGTATCTGAAGCTATATTTGAAATCAGGTCTTCCTGACTCCAGGCCTGGCACTCTAACCACTGCATCACTTAACTTTTCTCTTTCAAGCCTAATCTTAGTAATCATTTTAACTTAATTTCACAGTATAAAAGGAAGGATGGAATATGTGGGGGAAGTATACTATGCAATTTGACCTAAACTGTATCACCTAGGAATGAGCCTTACCAGCAACTAACCTAAACTCAGAAGCCACAGCTTCCCTCTTCCCCATGTCTTCTGCCTTGAGATTAAGTATGAAAACCAGGCTGTCAATGAAAGAACCAGTTCAGAAGAGAGATGCCACACGGCACAGTTTCTGTGACGGGTTTTAAAAGAATTGAATAGGTGAAGGCAAAGGGGGGAATTGTTGTGAACAAAGGCATGGAGGCCAGAAATCACATGGATGTGAACAGTGCGGGAAACAGACAGGCATGTGGGTCTGCAGAGTTCATAAAGCGGTTAGGGAGGGCAAAATAAATCAGCTGTGGGGGTGAAAAAAGATTGCCAAGGGAGAAGCAATGGCTTGGCTCCTCACCAAGAAGGTACATGAAGAAGAGGGCCAAGGACAGACCCTTGGAAAACACCCACATCATGAGGTCAAAAGGAAGATGAGCAATGGAAGGAGATGGAGAAAAACATGCTGAACTTTCTGGCCAAGGTTTCCTAATACCTCCCGCAACAGGTATCCTAGTAAAGAGAGTTTTATCAGGACTGAATGGCCAATCAACCAAATCAAAGCCAGCCCTTGTGACAGTTAGTCAAGAATACCAGTTTTCTTCCCTCAGATGAAAAGGAGGGACAAAAATCTGACATCTGTAAAGAATCAGTAACCATGGAAAGAATCATGCAAGAAAGAAACAAAGTCGCATTCTCCATTGTACTAAGAAGCTGGGTTTGTAGAAATACAAGATAAGACATTTGTCTGAGCAAGGCTAAAGGTCATCCCCAGGGGCACTGGTGGTGAGGACAGAGCTGCATCTCATATGCACCGGGCATCCTAGTCTCATATGACTGACCACAGAGGAGGATCTGTTGAAGTGCCAAGAGTGATTTGGCATCCATGAGGACTCAGGCAGTTATGCAATACAATTAATTTTTGCATAGTGTCCTTCCCACAGAACATTCCAATAAGCTTTACAAAGGGCCTCATTCATTCATAAACACAATAAAAGCAAAAGTTTAAAAGGGGAAACTTTGTAGCTTAGAGGAGGGGCAGGAAATAAACAGTTCAGATAGGGGAGGGGACTTCCCACCTCCTTCCTCCCCTACCTTCCATTTTCCCCCATATGAAAACTATTGGGATTCAAACACAAGGGTTGAAGAGAGTTCAAGATGAACAAAGTACATAGATGAAAAAGGGGTGGCAGGAAAAAAAATGGTCCTAGAGAAGAGGTTAACATAAAGCTCCCCTAAAGAAACATTCTAGTTCTGGTCATATAAGAGGTCTCCCTCATCTGTTGGGATGGAACAGTTTATTTCTTTTTATTTAACTATCAAATTATAACTCCAGAATCAAAATATGCAATTTCTTTCCTCTTGTCTCCCTCATTTTGCACCCAAGTGACCAGGCAGAGAAGGGTACAACTACATTCAACAGTAAAGACCATTTGCCATAATGGAAAGAAAACTCACCTAGGAGTCATAGGACCCACAGAGCCAGAGAGAGAGGCTCTAAATTCAATCCCCTCATTTTACAGATAAGGAAAATGAATTGCAGGAAGTTTAAGTTCCTGGTCATAAGTGTAATAAGTATCAGAGGCTAGACTTGAACCTAGGCACATGGTATTAAGCAAGGCTCTTTCCACTGG
The DNA here is from genome assembly GCF_011100635.1 of Trichosurus vulpecula. Taxonomy (NCBI): domain Eukaryota; kingdom Metazoa; phylum Chordata; class Mammalia; order Diprotodontia; family Phalangeridae; genus Trichosurus; species Trichosurus vulpecula. The sequence goes on from NC_050574.1 coordinate 221,675,104, forward strand.
ACCATGCTGCCTCAAGCCAACACAAAGCTCTGCAGTTGTATGGCCTTAGACCTCTCCGGGCCTCTGCTTGAAGTTAGATTATTTACTTAATTTCCATCAGCTCCAAAATGTTATGTTTATGATTCTAAGATCCCACCTTTAGATGTCTACAAAAAGCCCCTGGATGACATTGCACTCAACTTAGGTAATACAAGTTTGGGAAGAGGAGGAGGTTCCACAGTAGATGTAACCTAACGAAGCAAAAAAAAAAAAAACACAAAACCCAAAAAAACCCACTATTCTGAGTTGGGTAAATCCCACAGAAGTTTCTGTCCTTAGAGAAGGGAGAGTTGTTACCATCAACCCTCAAAAACATATCATTAGTGTGTTTTCAATCATGTAATTTAATCAAATGCCTAATTCAACCAGCACACCTCTTTTCTATTGGGTCATCTCATAACCAGAAGAGAACTTCTTTTGACCTAACAAGTAAACATATTACTTTATTCTGAGTCAGACAAGCAGGAATCTACTTTCCTTTACCTATCTCCATTCTATATTAAAGTGACACCATAAATAACAAAACCTCTGGGAACAAAGTTCCTCCCAACTAAGTCAGCCAGGACAGAAAGTGTTAGAGGCATAGTTAAAACATCTCCACATTTGTTTAGCAGAAATCAGTCAACAAGCATTTATTAAATGCTTACTGCATACCAGACATTGTGCTAAGTGTTAGGGATACAAAGAAAAAGCTGAAACAATCTCTGAATGCGATTGAGGGAGTTTATGGTCTAATGAGGAGGAATGTACTTAAGTAGGTACATTCAAGATATATATGAGAGAGAGAGAGAGAGAGAGAGAGAGAGAGAGAGAGAGAGAGAGAGAGAGAGTAGATGGACAGCAGCCTTAGAGGGGAAGGCAGTAGTGACTGGTGAGATTGGGAAGGATAAAGTAGTATTATCTCAGTCCTACAGTGAGCTGACTCACCAGGCTTGACTGAGAAAGGGATGACACCCTCCAATCACCTGAGAGTGAAGGCAAGGTGGCTTGGGCCTTAGCTTCTTTCTTACTGGACTAAGAAAGCAGTGAATGACTTCTTGCTCGAGCCAGAAGTGGAGGAACCACACAGAGCCTTCCTCAGAGGGGCAAAAGAGAGGAAGTGCCCCCTTAAACTCTGTAGTTCCAGAATGACTACCAAATATTGATACTGACTTCCATAAGTCACTTACAAAATTCCATCTAATCCTTTGAAAGTTAAGCCTTACACCACTTTCCACTGACTTCAAGCAAATCATGACTGGCTCTTATTCCCATCCTGATTTGATTTAAAGTATGTGGATGGCAGCTCCAAAAAGAGAGAGGCACTATAGAGAGACAACAGCAACAACCCCAAGACCATCAGCAGAATGGAGTTCTACTTATGTAAAAATCACAAGAGTTCTAGAGCTAAGCAAATTCACTGAATCTGAAAACTGCATAACCTCAAAATTCTGGATAGCAATTTTCTGTTAAAAGAAAACACCTATTATTTTACCCTCCACCCCTCTCCATAAACAGGGAAGGATTATAGAATAATCAGGACCAGTACATCAGAAAACAGCACTGCAAATGTATCCGTTCCAAAATAAATATTGATTGATTTCAAGGTCATTGCTGCCTTAGTATTGTTTTGGAATGAAATGATGCACTATCAGTGAATCTCTAAAAGTAATGAGACTTTGAAGATTACAGGCTGTGAGAGAGCTATACAAATTTTTACAATTCTTTCTCTTAATAGCCTTAGAAATCAGGGAAGCGAAGTCGTCCTTATTTTGTTATTAAGGGATCCCAATGATAAAGTTCCAGGTCACAAAAGAAATCATTGAGGCTGCAGCCTTGATTTCCAGTAACTTGTACTCTACCTTCCTAAACATTATTATTCTCATTTTTACTGCTCACTGAAGAATAATGGGTATATAATTTTTAAATGGAATTCTATGCCATATCCCTTAGGCTCACCAAGTTGGACAATTAACTTCGAGACAACAGAAGCTAAGATGATTCAACAGTCTGAGGAAAAGCAAATTTCCTATTTTTAGTGGTGATTAGTTTGTCATCTTTTCTAGGAAGCTTCTGAACCAGCCCTCCCCCAGGAGAGGGTTAGAGCAATAAGCGCACCTACACACATGGACAATGGTAGGACAGCATTTTCAATAAGACTTCTTTGATAATAAGGTTAAAAGAGCATTAACCTGAAAATTCTGGAGGATGGAATGGAAAGCCTTCCTCAAATCACCTAATATTTGCTTATCTGAATCTGTGTTATATTCCCACCCTTAAATAGAACATCATAGAACATGCCCTGGGGACAAGGACCAGTTTATTTTTTTTCTCTTTATATTCCCATCATCCAAGATAGTGACTTGCCTATTGCAGGTACCTATTAAATATCTGGTTAATTAGTAAAATGAGTTGAAACATTTACAATATTTAGAAATAAAGTCAAGGAGATTTATGAGACTTCTAAGAGAATATATCTAGAGCTGGAAGGAATCTTAGAGGCCATCTGGTCCAACCCTCTAAGTACAAATGTGGAACCTGAAGCCCCTGGAGGTGACGTGACTTGCCTAAGGTTACCTTTTACTTAAGGATCATACGTAGGATTTGAGCCCAGATTCTCTGACTCTCATCAGGAATTTTTCCACTATATCATGCTGTCTCCAATCTGGTGCATCTAATCTCACCAACCAAACAGCACTTCTTGAAATTCAAACAGTGTCTGGGGATGGGGGTGGGGTGGGGAGGGATGATTTAGCTAGATAGAGTTGTGAAAGTAAAACAAAGAGAAGAGGGTCATTGAAGTATTTTTTAAAAGCACTGAAGAGAACAGAAGGAAGGCCTGAAGGAATCACCAACAAACAAGACAGCTCTGAAAGCAACATCTTGAAACTATGAAACAATCAAAATTGAATGTGGCAGAATTACAAAAAACAGATTTGATACCAAAGAAGAAAGATGAGAAGACATCTCTCCCTACTCCTTTGAAGAAATGGGACATCTACAGATGTGGAATACTGAATATAACATCAGTGTTTTCAATGTATTGATTGATTTCTTCCTCTTTCTGTTTTTTCTTAAAAAAAAATTCTTTGTTTATAAGGGAAAACTCTGAAAGGGGGAAGGGGCAGGGCTACAAATGGATAGTTATTCAATGATGACATCAATAAAAATCTATTTTTTCAAAAAGTTAACATGTTGCATTTATTATATATTTTCAAAGAAAAGCAAGCTACCCATTAAGGAGACAATTTCATGTAATAATCCTCCTTCTGTTCTCTGTATATGGTAGTGCTTATTATATTTGGTATTTTCAAAATAAAACTAAAAAAGTATATTTCAGGAGATGCAGATGAAGCAGAGGACAATACCACAAGGAGGGAAGGCACAGAGAAAATGTAAATCAGGCCCAGTAGACTACAGCATAAAGATACAGAGGAGAGGGAGATGCTTGGAAATATGGAGACACAATGAAGGGAAAGGACACCAAAGAGGTGGGAGCAACCAACATACCACACTGGACCAGTTACTATTATTGCCTTTTGAGACCCCGCTCCTTTTAAGTGCCCAGAGGCCAAAACTTAATCCCATTTTAGGATATATAATTAAAAGATTTTCTCAGCTCTTCATTCCCTTCATCTACCACCTGTGTAAGAGCAAAAGCATGGTTAGTGCACGGATAAAAAAAAAATCATCAAAAGTAGACATAAAGGTGACCCAGTCCTCGTGAGAGACTATACTCTGGGAAGGCAGACTGCAAATGAACAGTCCAATAATCTGTCAGAAGTCTCTTCCCAGCCACAGAATAATGTTGATAGCACCTGAACGATCCCTCAAAATGCCTTTTCATGTCTGGCTTCTGGGTGCATCAATTAAAAGAACATAAAGTTTTCAGCTACTGTTTTCAGGGAGGTGGGGGGAAACTTCAAATCATTAAGCCCTCAGCTGGGAACATACAGATGCTCTATCCACAGATTAACCATGCTGGGATTACCTTCTGTCCAGTGCCTAGCAGATCCCACTGACACCTTCTCCAGCCTGAGCTTCCCAGAACAGACTTTCCCTCTGGCTCCCAACCCCACCCAGCTTCAGAAAGACAAAGATCTATTTGTTGGCTTCCTCTGTTCCTCCATTGTCCTGGTCTAAGCACAGCCAGCCAGCTGTGACAGGCTGGGAGAGGACAGGGGAAGGACATAGAAGGGTTTTTTTTTCATTTGTTTGTTTCCAAATCATTCCCTGAGGTTCTCCCAGGGAACCTAGTACCTGGTTTTAGTACAAAAACTTCTTATCAATTAGTCAAGGATATATTGTGTTTGTCTTTCCAATCTCTAATGTTCCACGCTATGCAACTAAAAAGAAGCCGTTTTGCAGAAGAGATTCATCTCATCAAAGGAGATGAAGATTTTCTCCACCCCTAGGACTCTCCCACAGGGCTTTCTTCCAGTACCCTGCTTCCCTTGAAATCATATCTATTTCCAGGACTCTGGTCACTGTGACACACTGAGCTTTCTCAGGAAGATGCCCAGAATTCAATTATTATCCACACTCATATTCCAGTCCATTAACATGGAAAATTGAAAGTTGAATATACAAGTATACAAGGAAAAGAATGCATTAAACCGGTAGAAATTACAAAACCTAATAGGCATCTTTCTTATAACTTACATACACCACCACTATTAGAAAGCCCACCAACAGAAGTACCTATTTCTTATATTCTGTAAATTTCTTAAATTAAAATACCTAATTCTGTAGAGTCAAAGTGCCTAGAGGTCAACAGGTTGACCCTTGCTGAGAAGGAGAAGACCCGCCCTGAAGAACATATGCTAGACTAAAAATATATAAATGTAAAAATGCCTTCTCACTTCTATCTCCTCATACCTTGCTTCACACGTAACTGCAAAAAAAAAAAAATGCAATAAAAAGTCAACGTTTCATTGAGTCAGGAAGCACACAGTACAACTGGTGTTACAACCTTTTTGCCCCATATCACTACACTGTTTTTTTTAAATTTTAGTTAACATGTAGACCCTTAAATGTTAGTTTTAATACTTAAGGGTCTACATGTTAACTAATAGAAAGAACACAAAAGAGACAGGATACTTGATCCAACTAAGCTAATATTCCAAAAAGAAGGCTATTCCCAGCAAATGAGTCCAAGTCTTAGGATTCTTAGGAGAGTACCACCAATAGAACCAGACCACCAAATTTAATAATAGTAACATTTATATAGTGCTTACTATGTGCCAGACACTATGCTAAGCATTTTACAATTATTACCTCATTCGATCCTCACAACAACCCTGGGAGGCAGGTGTTATTATTATCCCCATTTTACAGATGAGGAAACTGAGGCAAATAGGGTTTAAGTGATTTGCCCAGGGTCACAGTAGTTAGTGTCTGAGGCCTCATTTGAGTCATCCTGACTCAGCACTCCATCTACGGTGCCCCTCAGCAGCCTCATATGCAACATTCTGCTCCTATAGGTCCCCCACATCCCTAATGACAGGACAAAGGAATGTTTCATTATCTGTAGATTATTTGGCCAAGACTGGTTACTGAAGTTCAGACCCCTTTCAGCATTGTTTTCATTTACATTATGTCAACAAATATTAACTAAGCACCGACTTGATAAAGAGAGAGATGACCCAAGCTTTGCCCAAAGTAAAGATGAGAAAGAACGTGAGGCAGGAAAGCAGTGTGTGGTTCGGTTAGAAAGTTAAATATAGGATGAGGAATAATAGGATATAAGGTTAGAAAGGTAGGGTGGATCCAGATTTTTGAGGTCTCAATGCCAGAACTTTGACTGACAGGTACTAACTTTCTTCCTAACTTTCAAGTTGCATCAATAGACAGGACGGTAAAATGTCAAGTGTTCTGGATTTGGAATGAGAGGATCCTGGCTTTGCCATTTATTTCAATATAACCTTGAATGCGTCATTGAAACCTCTCCAGACATCAGTTTCCCCATCTGTAAAATGAGGAAGTCAGCCTACATGACCTCTAAGAGTCCTTCCAGCTCTAAATCTATCCTAAAAACCAGCAGTCAGATCCAAACTGGCAAGTTTTACATATTTACAGATCCAATGTTTGGACAAGTTCTATAGTTCAATGATGCTTATACACATGTATTATTACATTCCAATGGTTAAAACTGTCTAAACTAGATTTGGTTGGCAGTTTGGGGGTTTTCTTTTTGTTTGGTTTTGTTTTGATGAGCATGTACAAACACCACTCTCTCATCCTGGTAATAATTTACTCACTCTGAGATGCATAACATTTTATTTATCCTCTAAACAAGGAAGAGAGTAATAAAGAAACAACACTCTTACTGTTGCATCTAAGGAACTAAATTTACAATTGTTCTAAGAATTCAACCAATTGGCAACAGGATATGAATTTAATCAAGTTGTCCTTTGGAACAAAAGCATCCTGCTTGCTGAGAACATTTCCACTTGTCCCATTATTCTGCTCATCACCCCACTTTCACTGAAATCAGCAGCTGTATTATTGCTTCAACCAAGTAGACAAGTATTTCTAAGATAAAACAAAGGATCTGAAGAGGCTTGGATATTCATACTTGATTTCAGCATCTTGTTGAGTCAATATATAAGATCGAGAGTTTTTAGCTAGAAGGAAGTAGCTTGTAGAAAAGTGGCCCACTCAAATGACCCCACAAAATGTAGCTTGTATTTAAATGGCGTATATATTAGCTAAAGAATTAGAAAAGGTGGAGCTGGCCAATTTCATGATTTGGACAGATAAAAAATGACATCATTTTCTACAAAAATAAAGTAGATGCTCTTGAACGCCAAAGAAGCTAATTAAGCACATGGTAGAAAGATCAGATCATCAATCACCCAGAAAACGGCAGCTCCTCATTTGAGAAGTTTACTTTTATGGATTTCACTAAAGTTAAATCTCTCAATGTCACTGATTCCCCAATGGATTTTGCATCTGGAAGTTCATTTCATATCTTGAGTGGAAAAGAAATAATTCAAAGTGTTTCTATGATCCACTTTATAACTTCAATCTTTCTATAACTATGTGGGTCTTTAGTTGGCACCAGCTAAAGTAGCAACACAAACCTCTCGGAGTACTTTAGTTATAATTTCCAGTATCACTTCAGTTCCTCAATAAAAAGGATGCTCAGTTAAATCCTTAGAGCTATTTTTAAAGTACGTTTCATGCTCTCCTCTTTCCAATGAAGCTTTTTTTCTTAAGTTTTATTAACAATGAATAACACCAATTATCAACTTGACTCAATTAAAAAAGAAAACTTAAGCTTCCTCTTTTCCACTTCCTCCTATCTCTTTAGATATCTACCCACAGCATACACTCTGAGTGTTCTATTTCGCAACAAAGGAAGCAAATTGTATTTAAATAATAAAAGTACAAAACTACAAGATAAAATAACAAAACAAAAAGTAACTTTAAAGGCGCAAGGGAAAAAAAGACTAAAAGAAACACAGGTATCACTAATCTCTTAACAATTTAACTGGTCTCAGAGAGTTAAGGAGGTTTGATGATGAAAAGAATATTATAATAACTAGCATTTTTACTGTGTTTTTTACTGTTTTTTATTTCACTTGAGCTCGAGGTAGGCACCATAAGTACTATTATGCCTATTTAGCGGCTGGGAAAACTGGGTCTCAGAGAGACACAGTCACTTGTTCATGATCACATAGAGAGTGAGTATGTTAGGAGACAGGATTCAAACCCAAGTCTTCCTGATTCCCAAATCTAACATCCTATCAACTACACTATGTTGTCTCTCCTTTTCCCAATTGGGTTAATGAGTTTCATCTGGGTTTCCAAAACCCTTCTCTCAAAAGGCATAATGAAATTATTTTTTAAAATTTAAAACAATTACTTTTAATTCATTTTCATTTAAAAACATGCCATACGGCACATTTAGGCAATAGAAGGGCAAGTGTGTTCCAAAAAAAATTAAAGCAAAGTAAATTCTAAATGATTAGGAACCCCACCCAAGAGCAACTGCACCTGTTACTCTGGGTTATACTGAATGGGAACTTGTCTTAGCCTACCCCCAAATCATCCCTTGCATTCTCATACTTCAATAATTTTGGTTTTTCCTTGGGAAAGGTGAAAAAAGTAAGTTGAAGGATTTTTTAAAATTTTTTATTCAGTTCCTAAACTAAAAATATTAAAGTCTGTAAAACTTAAAGTTGCTCTACTAGTCCATAAAAATAAGGGCATTTGAATATCTACTGTTACTATGGGCATCATGAATTTTTCTCCCCCACTAAAGCAAAGAGACTGACATGCCGTATCAGTCAAAACCAGGTTGCCCAAAGGAAAGTTTAGAGTTTCACTTAGAAAAGAGACTTAAAGGAATTTTCCACAGTCTAACACCACCTCAAATTCTTTAATAAAACAGATGCTTAATGTTGCTGATCTCTAAAATGTCTATTAGTGCAGGATTAAAATACAGAGCTAAGGTCGGTAAGAATAAACATTGCAAAATAAACAAAGGCTTCTTTGCTTGGCTTTTCTAAAAGTAAAAATGCCTTTCTTTGTCTTTTTTACCAAACCCAAAATCCCCCCAAATGAGAGTCAAGCAAACAGTTTTAAAAGGGTGCGTCTGAACTCAGATTTCAACTATGTGTGTCCAAGAAATAAGCACTCTCATTTAAAAAGGCAGAGAGCAGATCTGCAGCTGGGCAACCTCTGAGGGCCTCCGGCAGCCCAAGTTCAGAACTCAGCAGCCGTTCAACATTTCCACCAAAATATCCCCTCAGAATATCACTGTTTGGGGAGAAAATGATTGGGAGGGAAGGAGGGAGGAGATCAGGAAAAAAGATACCTTGAAGTTGACCCCTCACAGGAACACAAAGCAGCCTCCAGAAATACTCCACAGGGAATTTTTAACATTCCTTCACCTCTGAAACACTAAACTACCAGCTGCACAATGAAACACTTGGGGTCAGAAATTCCTCCACCAGATCCATGCAGAAGATAGAGCTGAGACAAAACTGAAGTTATCTACAAGTTGCTTTATGTTTTGACATGGGAAAATGACTTCTTCCAGTGGCTCCAGGTTCCAGAGAGAGAATTTTGGAACATAATATGGAAAGATATCCCCTGCTCCAATTATTCTGACAATCTATTCTACACAGTGTCTTTAAAAGATTCATGCTGAATAAAAAGTATGGTAAGACTTCAATAATTCAGAATTCAAGGATTTGAGATAGTTCAGAATAAGGGTGAACTTACCTTTTTAGGGGGAAGAGTAATAACAAAATGAATGATGCAGACAAGGAGGAAATGAATAGTATAGACAAGGAAAGGGAGAATACCTACTCGACAGGACAAAATGCTTTATTTTTTACTACTTTCACATACACTAATGGACCAAAACTGGTGTTTTGATTATTACAAAACATTTTTATCTATTCATTAAAGCTGATAAATACTATTTTAAAATAATTACTACTAAACAATTTTTTAAAACTTAAATTTAAAACTTCATTAAAAGTCTATTCTTTCATTATTAGCCTCTATACCATCACAAATGATGTTCATGAATTACTGTGAGTGAAAAAAAAATCATAACCTTGGTGGCCAGCCTTCTGGTGACCAGTCTTTCCAAGCTGAGCTCAACTGGCCCTCAAGTGATAGACACAGTCCATCACCAAGCCCATCCTCAAAGTCTTTCCAGCTAGGAAAGACCTGCCAGAGCTCCTGTTCTACTACAAAATAAGGCAGCAGAGTAGGATCTTTGGAAAAATAAACTATTTTTAAAAATTCAACAGCTATATCACATCATTTATTAAATCTTAGATGTAGAAAATTCTGAAGTCATGTAGTTCAAACCTCTTACTTTGTAGACATAAAAACTAAAGCCCACAGAGGTTTAAAGAGTTGCCTAATGTCACAGAGGGAGTGTCAGAGGTGGATCTGAACCCAGTTCTTCTGACTGCAACAGCCAGCACTCTTTCTACTTACTGCATGACGTAATAAATTACTAATAACAACTTATTTACTCTATGTCCCTTGCTGAACTCTTTGACCATCTATGGAAAGTTTTATACAGCATCTGTAAGGGTGCTGGGAGATTGGCCTACGTCTTTACATTCTTCATAGAGAATCTGGCTTTAGAGTAAGAGGACCTAGGGGAGGGGGGTCCAAAACCCACCTCTGAGACTACCTATCAGACTTTGGGCCAGTCACAACCACCCTGGGCCTTAGTTTCTTCATCTGCAAAATGAGGGGCTGACCTACATAGCTTCTATGGTCCCTTCCTGCTACAGATCTATGATCCTATAACCCATTTGCCAACTGTTTTCCAGCATTTCACTGTTACAAATAAAGGAACTAAATGAGAAGGTTTCTGAGAAACCTGAGAAGACTTGTATGAACTGATACAAAGTGAAGTGGGCGGAAGAAAATTTATGCAATAACAATATTGTAAAGACAATTTTGAAAGACTTAAGAACTCTGATCAACACAATGACCAACCACAATTCTAGAGGAGATCATGGTGAAATATGCTACTCACATTCAGAGAGAAATGATGGACTCAAGAGATAGACTGAGGCATAGGTGTTTTGTTCTTGTTTTTTTTAACATAGGCAATGTAAGAATTTGTACTATTTGACTACTCATGCTTTCTCAGTCGGGAGCAGAAGGGACGGGTAAGTATAAGGGAGATGAAAATTAAACAAAATTGAATTAAACAAACAAGGTAGCAATGAATGTTTTCATACAGATTTTTTTCTTTTTATTAAAACTTTAGGGAATATTCACTGTAATGAGATAGCTGGGTCAAAGGATATGAGTTTGTACACTGGTCTACAAAAAGATTACACCAATTTATAACTCCTCCAACTATGTAATAGTACACCTACTTCCCCAAAGCCATTATTTAAAGTTTTGCCACTTTTAATTATTTTTTCAGATTAGATGTAAGTTAGTAACAAGGTTACTTTAATTTACATTTCTTTGGTTTTTCTAATAGATGATTATTTACAATCTGTCTTTCTTGTTTTGTAAAATGTCTAAGTACTGTCAATTCTACCAATACAACATTTCTTCAATCCATCCTTTTCTCTGTATTCACAAGTCCATCAAGCTAGTTTAGGTTCGGTATTATGCTAATGGCTTCTTAATTGACTTCCTCTTTCCACTTTCTCCCCTTTTCAACCCATACACCATCCAGCTATGAAAAAAAATGTTCCCAAGGTATAGATCTGGCCAGGTTTGTCTTATTCCTACCCAAAGAACCTTGTGTGTGTGTGAGGTAAATAAAATGTGAAGACTTCACAGGGAAGATATGTATAAATATACATCTATATATGTACTAAGAAATGTTTAAAAATCAAGAAATAGGGAAATAGGGAAGTGGAAAAATTCTGAGGCCATTAGAGTCTGATGGCTCAGCCTCTGGGAAAGTTTACCCTGAAACTTTTCGTTCTTTCTTCCAGTTCTGGTTTAAAGATTTGTTCAGTAAGAACAGGGTCACTGTGACCTGCTTTCCTTTACTGTAGAAGAATGGAGAGGGTCTCCCCCTCCCCTTATCCTATTCTCCTTCTTTAGATGTATACATGTCAACTCAGTTGTAATCATTAACTAAGGGAATGGTAATTGGAGTTTCTGCGCCTCCATTTTTTTTCTTTGTCTAGCTTTCGTGCTCAGATTGTAAGCCCACCTCCCAGCCAATGGTGAGAAGGGTCAGAGGTGGGTGGGAATTCTCTTGTGTTAGGTATAATTATTGGTGCTTTGCCCCTTATAAAGGGCCTCCCTTGCTAGATCTGTTCTGGCAGAGGACGCCCTATTCTCGAGAACTGAATAAAATTTATTCCTGTTCCCACCCTGAGATGGCTCCTTATTATAAATTTAATTGGTGAGGGTCTTTCATCCCACACATGTGGCTCCCAGTTGCCTCTAAGACAAACAGATTCTTCTGTCTGGCATTTAAGACCCTCTACAAACTGGCTCTAACTAATTTCTAGCCTTATTTTACATCACTGCCGTACATCCAAAAGGCAGCTAGATGGTCCCGGGGATAGAGTACTGGGCCTAGAAAGTCAGGAAGACCTGAGTTCAAATCCTGCCTCAGACACTAGCTATGTGACTCTGGGCAAGTGCCTTTATCTGTCTGTCTTAATCCACTGGAGAAGGAAATGGCAAACCACTCTAGTACCTTTGCCAAGAAAACCCCATGAACAGTATGGTCCACAGGGCCACAAAGAGTTTGAAGGACTAAACAACACCCTCCAATCCAGCCAAACTGGATTACTACTTGGTTCCCCAAACTCTACAAATACAATCTCCCACCTTGGCACACTGACGATGTTTTTGTTTAACGTTGTTGTTCAGTCAAATTTTCACTCAAGTCTGACTCTTCTTGACCCCATTTGGGACTTTCTTGGCAAAGATGCTGGAGTGGTTTGCCATTTCCTTCTCTGGCTCATTTTACAGGTGAGGAAACTAAGGCAAACTGGGTTAAGTGACTTGCCCAGGGTCACACAGCTAGTACCTGTCTGAGGAAGGATTTGACCTCAGGTCTATCTGACTCCAGACCCAACACTCTATCCATTGTGCCACCTAGCTATCCATTCACAAAATGTCCCCCAAACCTGAAATACATTTGGCTTTTTATAATCTTAATCCCCTTTCTCCAGAAACCACTTTGCATTTACTTATTTTTGTAAAATAAGTAAACAAAACATTCTTGGCTGCAAATTTTACTTTAGTTACTTGCATTGGTAATTAAGATGGGCTTTTAACACTTCTTCAGTCAAGTGTCCTTGAAGAGTTTGGCCTTTGTTTCCTTGATTAAATTAGCAGTCCTTGATGACCTCCTTGCCTCAAGGGAAAGCCTAGTTTACATGGGTTTGAGTGACATGTTTGTGGCATCAGAGGCTTTAAGACCACGAGGGTTTAAGTTGAATTTTTGTGATGCTTTTAGGTCACATGGGTGAGTCAAATGGGTAACTCACCTTTGACCCTGAACAAGATATATAAACCCAGAGGTTGGCATTCTCCCTTGGAGCTCTGAGCCACAGGAGGAATGGCGCATGACTCTGGGCCAGCCATTGTTATGAGCTCCTCAGTTCCTGAGCTCAGATGTTGATGCTTTTTGGTAACTATGAATTGTGATTTGGTCTGTTTCTAAGGTATGTTTGTATTTGTATTTGCACTGAAGTTCAGGTTGCTGGCTTTTCCTCCTGAACTAAGTGAGTTTTTATGTATATGATGGATTAAAATAAGATTGTTAACCCCTTAAAGTTACTTTCCTTAGTAAAGCAGATCAAAAGAACTTGTGCTGGCAGCGTTCTTGTCGTTGGACTTGTGTTGGTCTTTCACCCCACCACAGCTGCTAGCCGAACTGTTGCAACATTACTACATCCCCAGAATCATGCTCCTTTTACAAGGGGATGAGCCCAGGGATCTCACTGGTATCCTGGTGAGAAAACACCATCTACCAATGCAGATCAACTTAAAGTCTTAAGTGACCTGCCTGGGACACTGAGAGATTAAGTGATGGACTCAGAGTCACAAAGGCAATCCATGTCAAGGGGCAAGGCCTGAGCCGAGCCCAGGTTTAACCTCTCTAGCTTGTTCACTATTTGGCCTCTCACCCTGGAAACACAGGAGGTACTTAATACATCTTAAACTAACTTATTCTCATCCTTGGCCACTTATCCACTGTTAACAGAGTGTATAAGCTTGCATCATTTCTTTAGAGAATCTCGATGTCAGAGCTTTAAAAATCTATTTTTCCCAATCACTTTTCTTTTTATTTTAGTTTTGGTAGTTGCTGTTGTTAGATGAAAGCTTATTTGATAAAACTGAATATCTATTTTGTAACATAAAAAGGGTTCAAACAATCAGTTTCATGAATTCAAGATGGGGGTGTGTGGCTAGAAGAGTTCAGCTAAAAAATATTTGATGCTTTTGATGAACTAGACACTCCATAAGAGCTAACAACGTGTTAGCCAAGAAAGCTAGCAGGATCTAGACTATACAGGGCATAGCTTCCAAAAAGAGAAGTGACAATCCCTCTGCATTCTGGCCTGGTCAGAGCAATTCTGGTCAGTTCTGGGCACTATGTTTTACAAAAGAAAAGCTAACAAGCTGGACAGCCTTGAAAATGCTAAGCAGCAATGGGGAGCCACAGAAGGTTTTAAAGTAATAGGTAGCATGACCAGACTTACATATGAGGAAAGCTAATCTGGCAGTAGAACTAGGGCAGGCAGCCACAATCTGGGAGAGCGGCAAGGAAGCTTCTGCAAGAGTCAGGCAGGTGATAAAAAGGAGGACCTGGACACTATCGGGGCTCATGAAAAGAACTTGACCATGGGTTAGATGTTTGTGAGAAGGGAGAGGAAGGAATCAAAGATGACTACAAGTACAACTGACAGGAAAAGGAATCATCTTACTGACGAGATTTTGAAAACTGGGACAGAATTGAGAAAAAAAAAATGGTCATTTCAGTTCTAGACATGTTATGGCACTGCAGCTGATACTCTCTTCTCATCTCAATTACTTTAAAAAACAGTTCTGAAGATCACATTATGATATACAGACATTATCATCATCACAGTCAAGTAGTAAAACACTCTGCTTATGATCCTATACTAAGGCCTACTGCATATACCTGAGTCTGTTTTTTCTCCCCCTAACAAACACATCAGTACTTGTATATCCAAATGACTTAGTCTCCATCTAAGTAGTCGATCGCTTTGGGAGGTAATACAGTCATTTCATTTATACTGAAACTGCTCAATATTCTATTAGAACTTTTATTTTTTTCTTGGCAGGGTGGTGGTAGAGGAGACTGAATTAAAATCCAATTCATAAGCTACACAAGAAAGTCATTTATTCCTTTATTGTAGCAAGACAAAAATTAATGAGACTGATGATGTGTCTACTTAATAATAATAGTCAAATGTATCAGGTATATATAAAACCAAAAGACAAAAGTAACAAATTAGGATTTACCCAGTTCGATCAACCACCTCATTCATAAGTATTAGCCTCAAATGACTTTGGACTATTTCCACCACCTGCCACACCACCACCACCACCACCACCACCACCACCACCACCACCAAGATTCAAATATTTGCCACCACTGGGGAAATTCAAAAGAACATGCCATAAGTTCTGATGACAACTCCAAATATGGAGCTCAAAAATAATTTAACCCAAAGCACTCTCAATGGAGATAAAGCGTACCTTCCCAAGGTGACTTCTCAAAGGCTGCAAGAGCTACTTGGACATGGAAGCTCTGGTTTATCTGTTCAACAAAAAGATTCTTTTATAGTTACAATTCATAAAATCTCTGTCCCTAGTGTTGTAAACTCTTTTCTTCTAAGAAGTTCAAAGAGGTTATTAAACTTTTGTTCTACTATGCACACTTGAAAATAATTTCACTTTTCAAAATAATTACCTTTTTAATGTCATAAAAACTATTAGCAGGAAAATACTAATTCACTACTTGTCACCTTTATCACCTGAAGATCAGTCACACTGCTAAATATTTAAAACTAATGTTTAGTCAAATACATACACTACTTGTATCACCCTTAATTAGCTATTTTCAAGGGGCCCTGAGAAGTAACCTAAGAATCTGAGAAACACCACTATCAAAAAAAAAAAGGAATTATTTTAGCTTAGTTTTTCATCTTATCTTACCTATAATACACCCTAATTTTTCCAAAAACAAGAATCAGGGTCCCCACAGACAGAAAACATTCCATTTCCCAAAACCTATTAAGGGACAAAACAAAAAATGTTTAATGCTTCTACCAAAAACTGATTTTACTTAGCTTTGACAATGGTGTTGTTATTCAGTCATTTCAGTCATACCTGACTCTTTGTGACCCCATTTGGGGCTCTCTTGGCAAAGAAACTGGAGTGGTTTGCCATTTCCTTTTCCAGCTCACTTTACAGATGAGGAAACTAAGACCAAAGAGGGCTAAATGACTTGCCCAGGGTCACACAGCTATTACATGTCTCAAGCAGGATTTGAACTCAGGTCTATCTGACTCCAGGCCCGGCACTCTATCCACTGCAACCACCACCACTGCCTCTGACAAAGATATATCTATACACCTGAATGACAGAAAAAGATGATCTCCTAATCAAGAAACCACAGCTAAGAGATTCAAAACATCCCTCTATCCTTTTTTAGTAATTCCTTTTTCTACAGCACATTTTCTCTCTTCTCTCTCTCTTTCTCTCTCTCTCTCTCTCTCTCTCTCTGTCTCTCTCTCTCTCTCTCTCTCTCTCTCTCTGTCTCTCTCTCTCTCTCACACACACACACACACACACACACCCCAACACTTTTCTTGTGTCGCACTGAAAAACTTAAGCAAAACCAACTGACACAGTAACCATATCTGACAAATGACGATGCAGCAGCCAGAAGTGATCATTTTCCTGCAAATTCTCCACAAAAATCAATCTTCCATCCCACTTTTCAGTGGTTGTCCTCCAATGCATGTCCTAACCTCTACCTCTCAGAATCTCTGCCTTCCTTTAAGACTCAGGTCAGGGGCTATCTCCTCCAGGAGGTTTTTCATGGACTGCTCCCCACCCCATACTAGTGCCTTTCCCCCTAAGGCTAATTTATCTTGCAAGTATCTATTTATTAATACCACTGTCTCCTTCATTAAAATATAAATCCGTTAGAAACAGATATTGTTTTTGCTCTGGGAGGGTGGGGGGCACATTTTATCCTAGCTCTTAACACTGCCTAGAATAAGGTAAGTGCTTAATAAATGCTTGTTAGTTGGTTGGCTGATTCTACCAAGAAGAGGAAGATGTGTTTCATTATTTATTTGTCCCCTTCTCCTATACTTCTTCCAATCTCCCAAATAGTTAAGAAAGTTAAAACATTATAATTTTTTTTCTGTAATGACACTGGTTTAAGGTCAGGCACTGCAATTAGGACTCCAAAAATATAAAACAGTCGATGGAGGAGGCAAGTGGAGGGTGGAGGGTGTAGAGGGTGTGAACAGGAGGATTACACAGCTCCAGTCCTTGGAACACAACCATTCACATAAGCAATGCTAAAGAGAAGACTGTTCCCAAATAATCCCAAACCAAATTAATTTAATCTCCCTATCTATACTATTTCCTCCACCAAAAACTTTCTTTTTTCATAAAGCAGTCATTTTCATTTTTCCTGTGTCTATATAAATCTCTACCACAACAGCACCTTAAGTTTGATCCTTAGCAGTTCTAAAATCACAGATTTAAAGCCAGAAAGGGCCTGAAAGGCCATCTAATATACCAGCCTCATTTTACAAATAAGGATCCTGAGGCCAAGGGCACTTAAGTGACAGAAAAAAGCAGGTTTGATCCCTGTCCCCTGATTCCAAAGTCACTGCTCTTTGAAGGATATGTATGTATGAGCGTGTGCGTGCGTGCGTGCGTGCGTGCGTGCGTGCGTGCGTGTGTGTGTGTGTGTGTGTACGTACACCAAATAAATCTGTATCTCTATACAGGTCTATGTATCTATACACATATACTCTACAATCTATAGGTGTATATATACACATACAGATGTGCAGATGTATGCATGTAAATATAGGTATCGATATGGCTGTAGTCCTATACACATTTCTTAGGATATATTCATAAATCTAGAGCTGACAGGGACTTTAGAGACAATCTAATCCAGCCCCCAAATTAAGGAGACTTACACTCAAGGAGGTTGTGAGTCACTGAAGATCACAAAGGCAATATGTGTGAAAGGCAAGATCTGAACCCAGATTCCCTGAATCCAGATGTGTTTTTTCCATAGTACCTACCAGTGTGTGTAAGAGAGAGAGGTCCTCCCTCATTCAAATCACAGTCAACTGCAAGTCATGTCATCATTTCCCTGATGTCATGGTTCTCTTCGAAAAAGAAGGGCCAAAACAGTAAGAGACAGAGAGAGAGAGAGAGTGTGAGTGTGTGTGTGTGTGTGTGTGTGTGTGTGTGTGTGTGTGTGTGTGTGTGAGAGAGAGAGAGAGAGAGAGAGAGAGAGAGAGAGAGAGAGAGTGAGAGTGTGTGTGTGTGTTTTCTACGGTCTATAAAGCCTGCCTACTAAGTCCTGATCAGATACTTCACTTTGATTTGGAGAGTATAAGTGAACTCTGGGCAATTAACCATGCTGGAAAGGTTTTGAGTACCAAACAGTGATGTGAGAGAGAGAGAGAGAGAGACAGACAGACAGACAGACAGACAGTGTGTATGAGGGATATCTGGGGACTAGCCACCAACCTGGTCACAACGTAATAAAACATTTGGCCAAAGCAACTCTCAAAGACCTATTCCTAAATTGGAGGGACTGTCGTCTGTGCCAAGGGGAAGAGTACAGGCACTGACAAAATCCCAAATCCTTCAAGTCTATAAACAATTCTTCACATACTCAAAGGATTATCATGTATAAGGAAAATTTTGCCTGGGTCCACCAGGATCTATGGCAGATTCTCCTACAGAAAATAAGACTTCAGTTCAATCTAAGCAAAGCATTCCTAATAATTACATGTTTCCAAAAATATAATGGACTGCCTCCAGAGGGCTACTGATTCTGATCTGGCAGGGCCTGGAGAGGCCATCTAGTCCAATCTCCTCATTTCACTGATAAGGAAACTTAGGCCCAGGGAGGCTCCCAATTTGACCCATAGGTAGTAAGCAAGATATGAACCCAGGCAGCTAGGTGGGAAAGTGGATAGAGTTCCAGGCCTAGGATCTGAGTTCAAATCTGACCAGCAGTGTGACCCTGGGCAAGTCACTTAACCCTATTTGCCTCAATTTCTTCATCTGTAAAATGAGCTGAAAAAGAAATGGCAAACCACTCCAGTATCTTTGCCAAGAAAACCCCAAACGGGGTTACAAAGAGTCAACATGACTGTAACAACTAAACAACATCTCTGACCTCCCAGAGTCAGTTTCTTTCTACACGTGGTAGAAGAGACTCTTGACTAGGACATGAGCTGGATGAGATCATCACTTTTTGAGGTCTCTTCCAACTCTAAGATTCTGGATTCTCATATCCCTCCTTTGCAAAATCAGTCAAGAGAGTTTAACTAGACACTCTGAGGCCCCCTTGAGTAATCAATTTTATATGTACATATATATGTGTATATATATATATATATATTATACACACACACACACACACACACACACACACACATACAGACACACATATATATGTATATATAATTCACAATCTTCAATGATCAAAAAGACCAAACTGTATTACTTTCGTCAGGGTTGGAGAGCACATGGCCCTCAGAGGAGCTTTTTTGTATACTCCTCCAGACATATACAAATTGGGATACACTTTGGAGAATAAACCCACACATATAATTGGTTTTAGGCTTGATGACCGAGGAGCTTTTGCACCCTCTAAATGAAGGCTTTGTCAAAGGCTAAGTTCACTGCCACGCTTTCCCTCTGGTCACTGCTCCCTATCAGGCTTCCTCCAACAGTCTCTATCTTCTCTCTCATTGCCCCCAAACTTCATGCCATAGCGAGATCTTATGCTTTTGTCCCAAATCCTGCAAAGCTGGAACTGCCAACTCCTTCCCCAAAAGGGACTATCTCATTAGTCCTCTGGATGC
Organism: Trichosurus vulpecula; assembly: GCF_011100635.1. NCBI lineage: Eukaryota > Metazoa > Chordata > Mammalia > Diprotodontia > Phalangeridae > Trichosurus > Trichosurus vulpecula. The sequence continues at coordinate 221,694,711 of NC_050574.1, forward strand.
TTGTGGGAAGGATTACATAACAAAAATTAATTTTAAAAAGAAAAAATATATATGTTTCTATCTCTGCTTTAAGCCAATGACTCTTGGAAAGGGCAGGAATTTAAGTCCAATCTTTCAGTGATTTCAACAAACACTGCTGTGACTGCCTCTGACAGTAATTAATTTAAAAACTTCCCTAGAGGAGCAACTGTTTCTTTTCGGTTTTGTTGGTTTTTTTTTTTGGGGGGGGGGGGGGCGTGGTTTCCCTCACCAAAAAACATTACCAAGATAGATGTTCCCTGTCAGGGTAAAGGATGGGATAAAAACTGAGATGACTCTGGTCCCTCAGGGTTTCCATTTCCTATGGAGAAGAAATCCCAGGACTCTATATAGAGTTTTTCCTACCACTGGGACAGCGAGTCCTTGCCTGGTCACAGGCCAGAGTAATCCCTGTAGTGCTCTGCCATGATCCTTTTAAGAAAATGCAATGTTTTCCTAAGTTTTTAGAATATTGCTATTGACTTTTCTGGGGAATGTGGAGGGAGCACATTGTTTTGTTCTTCATGGAAATCACAAGCACTTACAAAACAAAAACAAACATTCCCAGGGAGAGATGAAAGCTCAACTGGAGAGATTAAAAAAAACATACACTTCAAAACGATCCCCTCACGTCATCAAAGGTGTCCACTTTCAATACACACAGGGGATCAGCGTTCTTCTTAAAACATGAACTGACCAGATTCCCAATGCAGACCATACTGAAAGAAATGTTTTTATAGTTGGGTTCCCCTGGCCTGCTGGACTTCTACAATCCTAAAATCAGCATAATGTCAACCATCAAACACAGGGTGGGGAATCCCAAGCCTTGAGGCCACATGTGGTCCTTTGGGTCTTCAAGTGGCCTGAGGCTGCAGGCTCCCCACCCCTGCACTAGGGGAAAAGAATTAAAACCAGTTATTCCAACTAACCCAACAGAAAGGCTTTGTAGCAGCATTAGAGGCCGCAATATTCATTAATCAAGGGACTAACCATAGCTACTTAAGAAATCCTTCAAGGCAACTACATTTTTATTCAAATGTATCCCAGGACCCACACAAGTCTTCAAGATTTCAGGACTGTTAGTTTTACATAATTTGGGTCAGACAGTGGTGATCTGGAGAAGCATCAAGGTACAGTGAAGAAAGCATCTGACAAAGTCAGAAATTCCTGGGTTCAGATCCCACCTCTGATTCTTACTAGCTGTGTTGATAGATAAATTGGTAACAGTGAGTAGGCCAAGGTAGCATATCATGTTATAAGTCACTGGTGTCAAACTCAAACCTTGAAACCAACATAGGGATCCCTGGTGGCTGTACAGTGACTTCCCTCACTCAAATCAAAGTCAACTACAAGTCACGTCACCATTTCCCTGATGTCACAATCCTCTTCGAAAAGGAAGGACAAGCACAACAACAGTGACTCAGAAAGTCACCTATTAACATTATTCACCTTCTAGTGCCTTTATTTACTTTGTTAAATATTTAATCCCAATTGCATTTTAATCGGATTCTAGCATTCAGAAGTGTAGTGGGTCTGCAGGTTGCTTCCACCATTAAGTGACATAATTTAAGCACTACTGTGGGAGCCTGGGCCGATAAGGTGAGTGGTAAAAATTGTTAAAGACAACTCTGTGAACAAACTCAAGAATACCTAAGCACACAGGTCTTGGTCCTGGCAAATGGCTAGTGGTGCAGTCTGCTGGGGGTGGCTGGGAGGGAAGTCTACTACTTGTAATTCATTTTCCCACTCAATTTTTACTGAGTTGAGAAAGCAATTCTTCTCAATGGTCAGCTTTCCACAAAGAGTTACTGTAAAAGGTTAAAAAAACCTCCAAAATATTGTTAATATTTCTTGAGAAAAGTGTTATATAAATATAGAGTATTATTATTACACCTGTATGGGAATTGTCCCCAGGCAGACACACACATTGATTCTACTAAAACAGTAATTATAAAATTCATTGAGGTCAGTAGACCATATCCCACCTGCTAGCTTTATTGCTCTTCCTTTCCACTGGTAGAAAGGAAGTTTGGCAAAACAGGAGGAACACTAGGCTAGGAATCAGGAGATCTGTGTTTTAGGCGTGGCTCTGGGTCTAACTGTGAGATCTTAGGGACAAAGCATAGCCTCCCTAGACACAAATCGGTCTAAACAATCCTTCAATCAATCAACTGTGCTAAGCTCTGGGGATACAAAAAGAACAAGACAGTCCCTGCCCTCAAGAAGCTTATAATCTAAGAAGGAGCCAGCAATGACCTCTAAAGTCCCCTTTGTATTGCAAAATTCTTTGACCACAGTATACTATGCCTCCCATCACTTAGGTCCCCCAGATTTTATCAAAGTAAGGATAGAATTTTAACCTATAATTGAAAGGGCCTGCTCAAGCAACATGGGCTGAGGCCAGAGTTACACAAGGCAGATTAACAAGAAACAGATCCAGAAAACACAAGTTACAGAAGCTACCTCTCCCATCCTATGCTAAACACCTTTTTTCAAGCCTTGGTCTTATAACCAGAATGTTCCTCACCACCGCCTTTAATAGTAACCATTATGAAATCAACTCGGGAAAATACCTAGCTTCTTCAAATATTTCAACCTTAACTAAGAATCCTAAAAGGTAATAGAGTATTCCAATGATCTTAGCCTCTAAAATAATCCCAATAAAGATCTGCCACTTACATGGCAAAATTAACCAATACCAACTCTATCTGTCATCTCCACTTTTCAGGCAAATTATTTTTAATAGTAATATGTAACTTAACCCCAATTGGCTTTCTGCAAAGACTAAAGGTTAGAAACATGGCAGCCACAAAAATTAATGTTTCACCTGGGAAAAAAATAAATTAATAATATCTAATAGATGGAATGGAAAAGATTAAGAAATATGGTCTAAGCATTGTGCAAAGCACTACAGATACAAAACAGAGAAGCAAGACGATCTCTGCTCTCAAGGGTCTCAAATTCTAATTAGTGGAGACCAGCTTCAGCGGCACAGCAGATGGAAAGGTAGTCCTTAGGGTGCAAAATCTTTTCCACTAGGCATTAACCTGGCAAAAAAAAAAAAAAAAGTTTTGTTTGGGGTTTGGTTTTTTTTATTTTTTTTTTATTTTTGGTCAGCCTCTGATTTTATTGGCATATATAGTTCCTGAAAAGGAAATCCCTTCCACCAATGCTAACTGGCAACAATTCTGCAATTTTATTACTCTAAGAAAGATATGGGGGCACTGAGAAGTGACTTGCCCAGAGTCACACAGCCAAGATGAATAAGAAAGAGGACTTGTCTTCCTGACTCCAAAGCCCACCCTTCTCTATATCCATTTTGCAATACTGTTCTCACTTATTTAGAAGTGCCAATATATATAACAACTGTCAGGGCTTCTAAGCCTTTTAAAGACCAATCATCCCAAATTATAGTTTATGTAATCCCACAATATGAAGTAAAATGTAATACTTTTAAGATTTTATTTCTATTAGTTTTTTAATACCCAAAAATCTTCCTGAAATAAAGTTTTAGTAGTCTCAACTCAGCAGATGGCTAGTGAGAAGAGACTTGTAATATACCTCTGTATCCTCACATAGGGTTTACAAGATGCTGAGCTGGAACATCATCACAGAACTGCAGGTATGGCGGAGAAACCTCCATGGCCATCTAGTACAACTCAAACTTAAAGAAGAATTCTATCTACCACTGAGTCCTAATGTTTCTAGCTCCAAATTATCTCTCCAATCCATTCCCTCTTTTTTGTACCCAATGATGGTACCATAGTCCAATCTCTTATCTTCTCTCTCTTCCTCTGGTCCTTCCCTTCTCCAGTCTAAGCAAAACAATACCGCTAGATCAGCATTCTTAATGTAGAACTCTGATCATGTTAAGATGTAAGATCCTCGAGAAGGTAAGAATGGAAGCTATTGGACTATTTTTATTTTTTGTTCCTAAAGTTCCAGTATATCCTCAGATGGATCTATGATCACACCAATTTGGATATTCCCTCTAGTAATAAAAAACGGCAGCCTAGCCAAGTCTGCCCGCCCTGTACACTTCTTGTGCATGATCTTCCAGAAGTCAACCCAGAGCTCCGAAAGCCTTCCTTGCTATCTTCTGACATTGAAAATACCATGGGAGCACTCAGCCTGTCAACCACTAGTCAAATCTCATCCTCACCACGTGACCAGCCTATCTTCTTTTTTTCTAGCATACATTTTTCTAATAACATCAAAGTTCCTCATTTGTTTGTCAGCTGTTGAATCCGGCTTGGAACACCATAAGCCTCACAATTACTCTCTGTGCGATACTACTCATTTTATATATCACAATGGCATCAGGGATGCATGTAACAAATACTCGTTGAATGACTGTCACTTCCTTGCTCAAAAATTTTAAATGGCTCCCTACAGTCTAAGGAAACAAGTCAATCAATTCTAGAAATAAAAATCCTGCTGGTCTATACTTTTAGAAACACTTCCAAACTTTCCAAAGTTCCTCAATTACATTACATCCTGTGATGCTTCTCTAATAAAGTATAATGAAGTCTTACATGCCCCACCCTGCCCCAGCATCAAAGATCAGATTTTAAAGAGAAATCAGAAAATCATTTTTGAAAAACTGTCATAATGCTATGCCTTAAACATAACTATCTGGGCACTGAAACAAACTAAATCAATTCATTTAATGATGTGAAAATTTCTCTTTCCAGTAGAAGAAAACCAGTATTCTCCCATAGAAGATACTATAGGGAAGTTAAACATCTCTGAATTTTGATGACTAAAAAAGAGAACCAAATCTGTGGTCCAGTAAACAGCAGGCCAATATTTTCCTCAATATCTTGTATTTTTAATCAAGAATTCCCACCATCAAAATGACCTCTGAAACCCAGCTTGCCACAGATTCTGCTTATTCTTCCTATATTCCAATTTCTCTCCCATCCTGACTTCTAAAAAATGTATTTAGAAAAAAGTCCAGTATTAAGTAAAACAGTGCTGCCACTCCAACTACCTAGACCTCCCCCAAACCACCCCTCCCCCCCACTCAAAAAACTTGGAAGGGTAAACTACTAAAGAAAAAGTTAAAGCAGCAAAGAAAACAGAGGATGTTCTGACTTGATCTCTTGACTCAAGAGATCCAAAGAAAAAGATCCTAGAAGTGTGGACTTCATCCTTTTCTTAAACTGTACGTCTGCTTGCTTTGACCTCAGAAAACTCCCTTTCTGGATTCACATGACACAGAATATTGGAGCTGGAGAAGACCTCAAAGTGGATCAATCCAACCCCCTCATTTAAAAGAGAGAGAAATTTATCTGGCCCCACCTCAGAGCACCTACCTACAGGACTCAGGAAGGCAGAAAACACTAGAATTGCTTACCCTGGCTTTGTGGGGATTAATGAGCTAATTTCTGCAAAGCTCTTTGAGCTGATTGGCTGAAAAGCCCTAAATAAGCACCATCATTAACAATACGGGTCTGTAGAACCAGCAGGACAATTTTTTTTTTAAATCAAGCAACGTTCCCCTTCAGGGGAGAAGGCCCTTCTGGTCTGCAAGATGACTTTTACCTAAAAGCAAATTTCTCTGGCCTCCCTCCTAGCTCTCTGACAGTCAGCTACACTTCCTGCCAACACGGCAACCTGCACAGGGTGAACTCGGAGGTAGAAGAAAACTGCAGTCCTGGCAGGCGGCTGCTACATCCTTTTTTAGAAGAGGATGTTCACTCCTCTACAGCAGCCCTTGTGAAAGTTAGGCTCAGCACTTGTGGAACAGGCCACTGACAACAAACGCAAGCAACAGCTCAAACTGCCTGAGGTTCCACAGCCCCTTCCAACCCAAAGCAAAGAAAGAGAGGTGGGTGGAGTTTGAGGACATGGGTTCAAATTCCAGGCTTGCTCAGCTTCCTCATGGCCTCTTTCTCAATTGTCATCCAGTTCTGCAGTGAATAGGATAATAATAACTAACATTCATATAGCTCTTCCAGATCTGAAAAACACTTTGCATATAGTATTAATTTGTTATCATTATCTCTATTTTATAGGTGAGGAAACCGAGGTTAACAAAAGTTAAGTGACTCACCCAGAGTGAGTGTCTGCTAGTGTCTCATGCAGCATTTGAACTCAGGTCTACCTCCCTCAAGTCCAGCACTCTAAGCACCAAGCAGCACTAAGCTGCTTCCTAGATTCTCTGACTCTCCACCCAGGTGCTAGCAGAGAAGAGGAGGAAACCACAGCAGTAATCTCTCTTCTCATTTTGCTCTTTCCTGACAGGAAGCCATTCTATTCCCTTACCACACACAGGCTGATATCCTGCCCCAAAATGATGAAGAGTCCAAAGTTCGAAAAAGACCTTTCCTAGTAAGGGTATTTCAATGATCTCTCCTTCCATCAGTATAGGTAAAGGGTCCACCAGTGCACATCACAACTCCTCTTTGCCTTTGTTGATAGTTTTTGTGAGTTACTATGGCTGAAAATAATCATCGCCCCATGGGCAGTCTTGCTGGCAATGAATCTCTTTTTCAACTAGAGGCAGATCCTCTGATAATTCTATCTCTGGACAACAGGACAATGCTACAACCTTTTTACTGCATATTAAGGCTTACAAAGAGCTTTCTTCCCAATAATCCTATGAGGAGAATAATGCAAATATATCCTCACTTAGAGAGAGAATGGGTTCGAAGAGGAAAAAGTGAATTGGTCAAGGTCACAAAGTGTCAGAACCAAAATACAAACCAAGATTCCTTGAGACTAGTGTCCTTACCACTACATCACACAAGGAATCATTGTTGCCAGTAACATTGCAGAGACAACCTAACCTTTTTCATATTTTAAAGCTGCCAACCATGCAACTCCAACGGCACATTATAAGAATAAGTCTACTAGCCCTTACCTCACAGGGTTGTTATGAAGGTCAAATTGTACAAAGTGCTTTAAACTTTAAAGCATTATAAAAATGTTAGCTATTACTATTGTTATCTTGTTCTTGTCAATAATAATAGTGATGATGATAAATGCATCTGCATACCAAACTAAATCATGCATTGGAAAAGAAGTGCCAACACTGCTTTACCTAAAGCAGTAGTTCTCAAACTTTTTGGTCTCCAGACCCCTTTACAACTCATAAAAATTATTAAGGACCCACCAAAGAGCTTTTAAGTGGGTTTATAGGGTTGAGTTATATGGATCAATATTTACTTTACTAGAAATTAAAATGTCTTATTATTATAAAATAGTCTTGACCTCACAGACTCCCTAAAAGCGTCTCATGGTCCTCCGGTCCAGGTCCCTGCACCACATTTACCTTAGAGCTCAGACCTAAAGGTTTCTCAAAATGATTTGTATAAGCGAGAGCACAACCAGAGCCAAACTTGTACTAAAAAACAGTGGTACAAACATTCTCTCAAATAAATATGGTTTCCTTCAATATAAAATAGTATATAGAATATGGAAAGAATTTTGGATAAACTATGTATTCAAAGGAAATAAAACTTTATACATTTTCATAGGATCATAGAATGAAAGCTGGATAGGCCCTCGGAGATCATTTAGTCCAAACTCCTCATTTTTGGAGGAAGAAACTCCTCACCTTCACAAGCATAACAAGGGGCAGAGGTAGCTAGGTGACAGTTCATCTGGTAAAGCTCTAGGGAGCATTGTAGACCACAAGTTCAATATATCAACAGTGTGATAGGGAAGCCAATCAATCAGCGAGCATGTATTATGGGCAGCCAAAAAAAAGCTAAAGCAATCGTGGACTGCATTAGGGAAACAAGTATCTGAAATGAGAGTGATAGTACACATGCTGTATTCTGCCCTAATCAAAGAACATCTGGAATACCACATTCACTTCTTGGCACTCCATTTTTCCACAGGACATTGATAAGCTGGAGTGTGTCTTCAGACAGATAACGCGGATAGTGAAAGGGCCTTAAATTCACAGACTATCCAGGCTTTCTTTGTCTTATTTAACATGAGGATCAATTGAAGAAAACTGGGGATATTTATTGTAGAGAAGAGAAGATTTAGAAGAAAACATGATACCTGGCTCAAGTATTTCAAAGGCTGTCATGTAGAAGATACATTCCGCTCTGTCCCTTAAGAGGGGAACTAGAAGTAATGAGTAAACACTGAAAGGAGTCAATTTTTAGGCTTGATTTCAGGAAAAATGACCTAATAAGCAGAACTATGCAAGAGTGCCTCTAAGGTAGTGAGATTCCCTCTCCTCACTTGAGGTCTTTAAGCAAAGTCTGGGTAACCACTTATTGGGAACATTGTAGAGGTCACTTTAGTCTAGGGATGTGTCGGACACATGCCTCTGATGTCCTCTGAAATCCCTTCCAACTCTGAGATTCTGCAATTCCAAAGCTTTGTATAGCATTATCCAACAAATAAGTAAGATTAGGACACATTCCAGAGTACAGTCTAGTTCCTGTTTCAAATACTATCAAAAATTTAACACTAATAGAAAATAGCCAGAGGGGAAAATAATCAGAGCTAAGAGGCAAATCGGTGCATAAATCAAATGCATAAAGTAGGAATAGAATAGATCTGTGGTTTAATTTTCCCATTAGCCACAGGCTTTCCCCACTGTAGTATCAACTGCACCTATAAAAATTATTTCAGTATATGTTTTTCTTGGCTTTAAAAAATTTAGTTAGGGGCAGCTAGGTGGTGCAGTGAGTAGAGCACCAGCCCTGGAGTCAGGAGGACCTGAGTTCAAATCTGGCCTCGTACACTTGACACATGTACTAGCTGTGTGACCTTGGGCTAATCACTTAACCAACCAATTGCCCTGCCCAAAAAACAAAACAAAACAAAATAAAAACTTAAAAAAAATTTAGATTAAAAAGAATTTAGATAAAAATTTAGATAGAAAGACTTATGAACACTATATTGTACCCTAGTCAATTCTTTCAAGCCTTTTACTATTAGGATTAAAAACCCCACCTTAATAATAAAACTAAGATCAAGATCTAAAGGATTCTAAGTCAGAGCCTACATACAGATCAATGAGATGCCGTCTCTCAGATGTGACCAAAGCTTTGTCACATTGAGTGTCCAGAAATCCACTCCACTGCCACTGCCTTCCTAATGCTTCCCAAAGCAGCTTCCACAGTTCCCTTGGAAGTTTTATGCACACTGGGGACACCTCAAAGGTGCTGGGCAAAGTAGAAACTCCTTAGACTACAATGATTCTTTTCTAGAATGGAACCATTAAAAGTATCCCGATTAGGTAATAAGCCTTTGTAACATGGCCACCTATCTTCATTAACCAGGATGTGGAAAAGGGGAAAAAAAAATCTATCTTAATAGTCATCTGTCCAATCTGGAAAGCAGGCCAAGGAGAATCCAAAGATCTTATTATCACCTCGTATTAGGAATTCTAGAAATCAAGAATTATATGCCTGTATACATACACACATACACACACATACACATGTATACACACAGATGGCACCTACACAGTTACAAAGGAATATATGTACATATGGCCTTGACTAATACTACTGGAGCAATGAGCTACCTTTTATGTGGTCCTGACTCATCATCAAGGACAAGAGGACAGTGATGCTTAGAAATCAAGAACAAAACTACTGGAAAGGCAGGCCTGCCAGTAAGTGTTCTGCATCCTGCAAAAAACAAACTCAACAAAATAAAACACTTTAGGTAAATGATCCATTTGGTAACTAAGAGAAAAAAAACAGAAAAAGCTACAACTGCTGCTTTAATTAACTGATTCGAATTTCCAATTATGCAATCCAATGAAAATATTTTAAACTCAAAACTTTAAATTAACTGGAGTTATAAAATTCCATCATACAGTAGAAAGGCCACTGGTTCCAAGTCAGAGAAACCACGTTCAAATCCTACCTCTGATGCTTCACTACCTGGGTGACCTTCATTTAACTTCCCCAAGCCTCAGTATCAACTGTAAGATGAAGCAGTTGTGGCCTCTGAGATACTTTCCAGCTCTAGATCGCTGAATAAAAAGATTTCTGGGAGGAGACAGTGAGGGGTCACAATGAAATCTACTTTGACATCTCTTTCAAAAACTGCAAAATAAATGTCAAAAAGAAGAAAAATTACTAGAAATCCTTAAAAGAAAATTTTTTAAATCCCTCAAAGAACTAAAGAAGCCAAAAAATGTTCCAACATCAAAATATTATGGATTAAAAGAGGCCAAGGCAAAAATTCTAGAATGAAGAACAGAATCAGAGGAAAAAAAACCTAAAATGTTCTATAAAATACCAGAAAGTGATTAGCAAACATAATGAACAAGTTAAAGAAATAATAGAAGATATATCGAAGATGAAATTTTAAATTATGTATGCCTACATAATCACAGGATGATGATTTCTAGACTCATTGAGTTTAGAAACATACATGGCAAGGATAAGCAATAGATCCGATTAAAAGTGGAATTATTTAAACTAGAGGATAAAATAGGGAAAAGGAAATATGCAAGCAGAAAGGAAATCCTGGAAAATTATGTAACTCAAGAAAATATCTGGAAGCAACGAAGACGAAAGTGGCAATGCAACTGGGAAGCAAGGAGAAAAAAAAATTTAAATTATTGGTATTCACAAAATTCATCAAGAAGACTCTGACACTGTATTTCAGGAAATCACAAAAGGAAACTCATTTAATTCAACAAGCATTTATTTAACTGAAAATATTGAAAACAAGAGACCAATTATAAGCAGACAGGATTCGCAGGATACCAACAGGAAGCATATTCTAGGACACAGGTATTAGTCAAAGGTTTTGGGATTCCCTTATTATTTTCAGTTTTTCAAATCAAAGATGATTAAATTAGAATACTGTTTTATAAAACTTTTTTTTTAGTGTTTATGAAAACAAGTGAAGGGAAGAGTATGAAAGAAACAGAAATTTCCTTCACCTACATATATTTGTATATGAAATGTCTAGTTATAGAAATATTTTAAATATGCCGTGACTAACATACTGACAGCTGGAGAAAAAAATCTCATATTTTTAACCTCTCCCTGGCATAACCCCTCAATTTACTTCAGGTAGAGTTTTAGCTTGCAATAACCTGTGAAGATGATAAAGCCATAGAATGTAACTATTTTCTCTCTGATCTCATACAACTACAAGGATGACAAGGTCAATAAAAGAAGTTTATTTTTAGACTAACAAAACCTTCCATTTTATTTGAGGGGGGAAAAAAAAAGCCAAACCACTGAACTTGGGTTGTTTGGATTTTCAGTAAAACAATTCTCTCCTATGCCTGAAACTCAAACCTCTGCAGAGAAGGTACTAGAGGAAAAAGTATTCTGTGGAAAGTTAAAACACAATTACATGTCACTTCTCCTACCCAAATAGGCATTTCTGGGCCTCCTGCTGGTCATGGTTTATACTGCTGGAGAGTGATATATGACACCTGCTGTATGGTAGTTCCAGAGCCAAAGACTTTAAAACTGGAATTCTCATTGAAACTGGTTCAGTGTTTGTACTACTAACTTTAACATGTAATGTTTAGCTTAAAAAAGGGCTTATTCTTAAGGCTTGGTGGAAATGGGTTTACAGTGAAACTCTATAAATATTAATCCCCTGCAAAACCCAGATCCACCTATTTAATTTGCAATGACATAGCTGCCACAGTGACACTTTATAGTTTGTCCATTCATCACGAACATCCAACTAAAAAGAAATAACAAATTGGCACCATGAACAAAATAGGGCAATGGGTGCGGTTGGGCAGAAACCCAGGGCAAGATATTAAACAAGCTTCTCTTACAAACTTTCTCAAGAAAATGGATGATTTTTCGTTAAAGAGGCCAACTAATAGTCAACAATGTTATCGCAAAGAGAAACAACCACTTTAATTTTAATTTAAATCATTTAAATTATTTTGATGGAAAAGGCAAAAATTTTTCTAATGGTTCACAATTATCAATTCAAATAAGCATTCATTTTTTAAATATATGGGCTGTAAATTAACCCTAATGAAATAACAAGCCTAATACTAGCGATTTCTTTTTGTACAGACCATGAAAAAAAAGCATTAAAGCCACAACAGGAACCAACTAAAAAATGTCCAAATAACACTATGACAGGGCCAACGAGTCTTTTTCTTAATTATTCAAAACTAGCTTGGGGGAGATGGACTAATCCTTAGAAAGTCTCTGTTCCAGACTCATAATAACTATGAGATTTCAAAGACCTGCTCTTGAGTTTCAAACCCTTGGGATCATTTCTACAGCTTCATTTGGGACCCACCATTTATTCTGAGAAGAGAAGAGAAGAGAAGAGAAGAGAAGAGAAGAGAAGAGAAGAGAAGAGAAGAGAAGAGAAGAGAAGAGAAGAGAAGAGAAGAGAAGAGAAGAGAAGAGAAGAGAAGAGAAGAGAAGAGAAGAGAAGAGAAGAGAAGAGAAGAGAAGAGAGAAGAGACAGAGAAAGGGGCAGAAACAGGGATTATCAAGATCTACAGATACATCTCAACTATGGAAGTCTTTTTTAGCACAACATGGGACGGTGAATAAAGGATCCCCTCTAAGAATAAGGAAGACCTGAGTTTTAATCCTGCTTCTGAAAAACTGGCTGTGTGACATTTAGCTGCTCAGTGCCCAGATGTTGCTGACCTACATTGATGGAGTTTCCATACCACAAGCATCTATACCTACACAGTCAAGAACCTGTACCCCCTCAAAAACATTCCTGTCTGTAGTTACTCCACAAGAGTGCACTGAAGACCCACCAAGAATTTATTTCCCTCTTCTACCCCTAGATTTGTTGGCTCTATAAGGTACCCACTTTCCCAAACCCTAAATAGTGTACATTTACACAGGTGATAAAAGTTCCCAAAGTTGGAACAAAGCTGTAAAAAAGGGAGACTAAGAAAAAGTAAGGGTGTCAAAAAATTTTAATAGAAAAATTCTGAAACTTCATCACCCTGTTCAAATACCCTCACGACCACTGAGCTGAATCTGGCCACAAACCTAGGTGGGGAGAGCCGGTGGGGAATGCAGAACGAGCGCACCCCTGGCCACCTAGGAGGTTTCCCTTCTTGGGTTTCAGACTCTCAGCAAGCCAGCCTCAAGGAGAAAAACCACCAGCCCGAGCTTAAATCAACCTGGCCCTTCACGTTAGCGGCCCGAGAGAGGTCATATCCGGCCTCAGCGTGGAACTTTCCCAGGTTTTTAAAAATGCAAGCTACTGTCGTGTTGGTGAGCGGACTCAGAGGCCCCCCCAGAGGCCGGGAGGCGATCGCAGGCGGGTGGACTAAGGTTTCACTGCTCGCAACCCAGCGCTGGACCAGCGAGCGAGGACAGCAGCATCAGCGCGCACGGGCACCGCGCCCCCATCCTGGGGAAGGCGCAACGCCCGGCACGGGGAGGCGCGCTTGGCACAGGGGGCTTCCCAAAGACGCGCAGTGGGGGACTGGGGAGGGGGGATGGGGAGGTACGAGAGAGAGACAGAGAGAGAGACAGAGAGAGAGAGAGAGAGAGAGAGAGAGAGAGAGAGAGAGAGAGAGCGCCGGCCGGCCGGCGTCACATCCAGATAATAAGCATCTCCTCCACCCACCCCACCCAACCCCACAACCCACCACCCTAACGATGCAGGCAAATACAAACCGGGGTCCAGGGGAGGGTTCCTTTCTCCCCGACCCTGCCCCAGACCCCAGAGATAAACCCAAGCCCAGATCGTAAGGTTAAAAGGCCCTGGAAGGAGGAGAGAGCATTCACAGCCGCAAGAGTTACGAGTCCCCAAAGCGTACGCGAGTGAGAAGGGGTGGAGGGGAGCCAAGGAAGAGCAGATGCAGAAACAGCTGCATGCATGCGACCCCCCCCCCATACACACACCCCCCGCCTCGAACATCTGGAAGGGGCTTCTCGCTTTCCTAGAGGAACCGGAGGAGGAGAAGGAGGAAACCGGTCCCTTCTTCACTCCTCCCCGGCTGCCAGGGACCCAGGAGATAAAAGTTTGCACTCTGCGGCTCGTCTGCAGTGCGAGTCACATCCGCCGCGCTCAAGCGCTCCCACAGACCATCCTCCTGCACCAAGAAGCTCCCACAGGGTGCGGGGGGGAAAAGCCGGTAGGCCGCGAAAGCCGGCTCCCCGCCGCCCCCTCGCCCTTCTCGTCCTCGGGGAGTGCATGCATGCATGCATCCCTTCCCTCCCTGGCACTCACCCCACCCACCCGGCCAGCCTCCCTCCCGGCCCCGGGGTCGGGCGAGCCCGGCAGCAGCACTGACCGATCACCTCCTGCAGCTCATACGCGTCCCTGCAGATGGGCCAGCCGATGGCCTGGGCCGCCGAGGCCGCCCCGGCAGCCGCCGCCACCGCCGCCGCCGCCGGAACCGGGGCTGCCGTAGCCGCGGCCGTCGCCGTCGCCACCGGGGCTGCTTGCTGGGGCTGGACGTGGACCGGAGAGTCGCCGGGCTCCGCCATGATGCTGCTGGAGAAAAAGGGGGTGGGGGGTGGGGTGGGGGGGAGGGAAGAGGCGCCCCGAGCAGCCAACGACCTTCTTGCTACTCCTAACTTCCCTTCCTTCCCGGCCGACACCTTTCACCCGGGCTCGCGCACTCCCTCCCTCCCTTGCCTGCCGCCTGCCCGCCGCCTGCCGCCTGCCTGCCTGCCTGCCAGGGCCAGCCACAAGGGGAGGGGAGCCGGGCCGAGCCGAGAGCTGAGCACGCCGGGGGAGGAGGGAGGAGGGAGGAGAGGAGGGAGGGGGAGAGTGAAGAGGAGGGAGGAGATGAGGGAGGGGGGAGGGGAGGAGGGAGGGGGGAGGGGAGGATAAGGAGGGGGGAGAGATGGAGGAGGAGGGGCGAGGAGGAGAGGAGGGAGGAGGAGGAGTGGGAGATGGAGGGGGGAAGAAGCGAAGGAGGGAGGGAGGAGATGGAGGAAGAACGAGGAGGAGGCGGTGGCCGCTACCCGCTCACACCCGCTCCCGCTGCGGCTGGCTGCGGAGGCTGCTGCCGCTGGTCTGGCAGCACCACCCGCCCGTGCCCCCAAAGAGCCAAGAGAGGGAGGGCTGCTGGGTCATTTGCATTAGCTGGGAGACTTGCTGGGCTAGGTCTCTGCCATTGGGGGGGGGGGCGGGGAGGGCGGGGGGAGGTAGTAGAGAGAAGTTTCCATTCACTGAGCTGCAGCAGCACTATGGGTTTCTTTTTTTTTTTTCTTTTTCGGTTTATTTGTTTAGTTTTAATACCTTCTAGGTCTCACGCGGCCCCTTCCTTCCGATGCCTGGAGGGAGGTGAGAGGGAGGGGTCAGATGTGCAATAGCCTGGCCCCATCCTGATTCCTAGGGGGAGGGAGTTTCGAACCCCCGACCACGCAATGTGGTCCGAAATGCAAAGACCTGACACCTCCTTTATGAGGAAATGAAGGTCTATTAAAATGGTAGAGAATGAAGCAACCTCAAGGCACTTTTTTTATTAGGTCGCCTGTTAAAAAATAACCTAAGTTGTAACTTTCCGGTGCTCTCTACCTGCCAATATTCCTTCCCCACCTTTCCTAATCTAATCGTAGTCCTACTTTTTTCTTGGTGAGTGAAACGCGATTCCTACGCTTGCAGCCGGTTTGTTCCCAGCCCCTCTGATCCCTGGGAGGTGATGATCTGGAATTCTGGAGAACGCTATGGGCAACTCGTTTTCCAATTCTAAACACTTAATAATGAGACCTATTAACCCATTCAAGAACTGCTGGCCAGGTACTTAACATACTGGTAAAAGAATTTCCTGTATTGTAAGAAAACTGACTTAAAATTAGTTTACTGTTACAATCCAATCCGCCAGGCATTTATTGAGTGCCTACTATGTGCCAGGCACTGGAGATTAAAAGTCAAAAGGAAAAATAAGTGGTGCTTTCTAGAAGCTTTCATTCCTTGCAGAGCAATAAAATGTGTACAGATAAATATGAGCATAAATTGGAGAAGGGAGCTAGTGCTATCAGAAAAGGCTTCCTGTAAGAGGTGGCACATGAGCAGCACCTTAAAGGAAGCCAGAAATTTTAAAGGAGAGGTTGAGTTCTGGGCATGAGAGACAGCCTGTGTAACAGCATTGGAGCAGAAGATGAAATGTCAAATTTGGACAACCCAAAGATGCTTTATTCTTAAACTTACAAAAGTATTTTTGCTATATATTTTAGGTATCGGCAGTCTTAACTATAAATACATGTATTATTTAACGTTAACAATACTCAAATTGAACATAGTAGGTGCTTTATATGTGGTCAAGTTGAATTGGATCTGGCCAATGATGGCCCCATTTGCTCTGCACTATACATTGCATTTAAATGACAGTCCTTAGCCTTAGAAACTAAAAAAGAAAATTAACAATGAATAATGGGTCACAGTCTTGTGTGGATCTCACTACTTAATATTATATTAAGGAGGCAATAGGCGTGATTTTTTAAAGACCTTATAGGATTTTACAATCTAGTTTCAATAATCTACAAGAATTCCCTGAAAAGAATTTGCATGGCTGCCCAAAAGAAAATTGGAAATGTTATATGAAAAAGACAACTCAGGGTCAAATGAAAACATTGGTGTAAAGTAAAGATAAGGGGACTTAATTACTTAAGAGTATTAGGAAACAATGGGCCAGTTAGGGAAAGGCAATACTGTATTATAACTGTTTTAGCCAAAACAAACTAAAATCCAGCTTAAAAAAACTATGAATTCTTTTTGTGGTTCTATCAAGAAATAGGTTCCTGGAAGAACAAATTCGCTTTAGCACACTTGGTCTAAGGAGGGGGCAAATAGGTAGAACATGCTCCACCTCAACACCCACCCAAAAGCCCGGTCCCCAAACATAGAGCACCAAGCCAAAAAATAAAATAAAAAGTATGCTGAAGGAAAAAGAAACATTAGATGAATGTGAACTCCACTAAGTCATCTGAATGTAAATGGAGATCTTGAAGAAAGTCTTAGATTCTTCTAGCCAAAGCGTCAGGACTCAAGAGAAATATCAGAATGGTAAGGAAGTTAGTGTTACTAGTTTGAAACATTTACAAAAACCAGTTAGCTTCACCCAGACAACCACTAACTTCTCCATCTCCAAGCTTTGCCACCATCTTGCATATCCCTCCCACTCAGAACAAGAGAAACAATCCAGTGCAGAGCTACCAACACTACCACAAAGTCAAACTAAAGTGCATACATAACCTACCAATAGGTCAATAGTCGTTACAGTACCATTATCTTTATGTGTGAAGGATACTGTGCTAATCAATCAAAGACATAGGCTCTACGACCAAAAGGTATGGGGGGAAAGGGGAGGGCCAAAGGGACTTTACAGTTTACATTTGCCTTATTTCCACATACAAAGAACGCTTTCAAGTAAAGTCAACTTTACATGCCACAATACAATGCCTCTTAGAAGAATCAATGTTATTTGTTCTGTGGCTTGATTTCTTGACTATTTTTGTGTCATCAACCCCTTTGGCAATTGGAAAAAGCCAATGGGCCCCTGATCAGAAAAAATAAATTTTAAATGCATAAAATAAAATACATAAGATTACAAAGAAAACCAGTTATAATGAAATATAGTTATCAAAATGTTTTTAAAACATGTTCACAGAACCTAAGAAGTGCTGAAGGGGTCGAGAGTGGGAAAAGTTTAAGAAGCCCTGGACTAGAGGGTATCAGGAACTTTAACACACATTTCTTTCCCCCTCCTCCCCCAAGAATGTAAGCTCTCTGAAAGCTGTGACAGTTCTTCATTCTGTTTCCCCAGCACCTAGCACATAGTAGGTGCTTAATAAATTCTTCCTAGTCTGTATTAGAGAGAAGCAAATAGCACTGGTTGTGGAGTCAGAGGACTTAGATTCAAATTCTGCCCTCTCTCAAATCACTTCACCTCTCTGGGACTATTTCCTAATCTATAAAAGGAGGGAGTTGTACCAGATAGTTTCTGAAGACCCTTTTAGCTCTAAATCTGTGATACTGTGAATATACCCAGAGATGAATTGGAAAAACTAAAAGCAAAATAGAAACATAAACAATCCTGGAGACCCTTTTGGACCCTGACAAACTGTATATTCTTAAGTTTGAAATTGATAAAATATTATCTTTATGGGAGTGACTCACTTCAATTAAATTAAGTATATTAATATCTGGAACACAAAGCAAAGTGATTACATTTTTACAAATCAATTCTTCACTTTGCCACAAATTCACCTTAGGATTTCTTTTTTTTTTTAATTCAATTTTATTTTCTGAACCTGAATTTTTTCCCTCTCACCTTCCCTTCCTTCCCACTGAGAAGGCAAGAAAAACAAAACGCTACAAATATATATAATTGAGCAAAAAAAAATACTTGCATTAACCTCATTTTAAAAAATGCTTCAATCTGCACCCCAAGCCCATCAGCTCTGGGTCTGGGGGTAGGCAATGTATTTTACAATGAGTCCTCTGCAATTGTTGTTGGTCATTGTGTTGATCTGAGTTCCTAAGTCTTTCAAAGTTGTTGGTGTTTACAGTATTGTTGCTATTGTATACATTGTTGTCCAAATTTTGCCCATTTCACAGTGCATCAATTCATGTGAATCTTCCCAGGTTACAGTGAAATTGTCCCCTTCATAATTTCTTATAGCACAGTGGTATTCAATCGCATTCATATACCATAACTTGTTCAGCCTTGCCCTAAGTGATAAAGATCCCTTCAGTTTTCAATTCTTTGCTACTACAAAAAGAGCTGCTATAAATATTTTGGTACACATGCATCCTTTTCCTTTTTCTTTGATCTCTAGTAGAGATCTCTAATTTCTGTGTTGCTGGGTCAAAGTTTAATATTTTGGGGGGCATAGTTCAGAATTCCTTTCCAGAATAGCTGAATCAGTTCATCTCCCAAAAACCATGTATCATTTGAAATATTCCTTTTTTGTAAACTTTGTCGATCTGTTGGGTGTGAGGTGATAATTGAGAGTTGTTTTAATTCATATTTACAGTGATTTAGATCATTTTTCCATATGGCTATTAATAGCTTGGATTTCTTTCTCTGACAACTGCCTATTCATAGTCTTTAACCTTTTTTCAATGGGGGAATGGTTCTTATTCTTTTAAATTTGACTCTGTTCTGTATCTCTTAGAAATGAGATCTGTATCAGAGAAATTTTCTGATCTGCTCCCCCAAGTTCCTGCTTTTCTTTTAGTTTTAGCTGCATTAGTTTTGTTTGTGTTTTAAATTTTACATAATCAAGATTGTCCGTTTTACTTCCTGCAAACCTTTCTACAGGATTTCTTTAAATAGCAAATTTTCTTAGTACATTGTTAAAACTTACAAACTTGCAAAAAAATCAGTTTTACTTAGATTTTTAGGAAAATATCTAGTGTAGTAATAAAAATGGTCTTTTGGGCAATATAAATCTAAACAGAAAAAACGTTAAGGAATGAGCTTTAAAGTACAGCAAAAAGAACATTGTCATTTCATGGAGAAAGGCCAGTTCCTACATCTTTTGTCAAGGGTAAAGAAAACTATCAACATATCTGCAGTCATTACCACTACTGATAATTTGTCTGGGCAATCACATTCACAACAGCTCATTAAGATGCCTAGTTTTAAGGTTTTAATTTGATATGATCTCCCAAGATCTAAGATGAGGAACCTTATTTTGCTATCAAAAAGTCAAAATACCCAGGAATTGAATGGAAGTGATTATATAGAATAGGATAATAGAACTTTAGACCTAGAAGGATTCTTATTAATCACTTAGTCCAAACTTCTTATTTTGTAGATAAGAAAATTGAGTCCCAGAGGTTAAATGACTTGCCTAAGATCACACAGATGGTGACAAAACTAAGACCAGAAGATGGTTCTGATTTTCCATGTAAAGGTTTTTCCATTATATCAGATTATGTACCTTTAAAAAAAAGTAAACATTTTAAATCTTTGTCTTAACTTTTTGAATAGTCTCCTGGGAAACAGCTTGGAATATACAAAACTTTACCATGCCCATAAGACCAAGGATTCTTGAACACATATTGTTTATGATAGAGATGTCATGTACTTTATACTGATATAATTTAAGCTGCTATCCAAAGTCCAGAGTTGGGTGTGATTCCATGTTCTTAAGTTAAATACTGTTCATAATTAAGACGTCAGTGGTGACTATTTTACTACCACTAACTTAGAAGGGGAAAAAAAGGTAGAAATTAATTTTAGGCTAGATCACAAGGTCCCTGCTTTTTAAATTCATAGTTTAACTATTCTAAGGAATTCAATTCATGAAATGCCACTTCTAGACTTATGCTTTCATTTATTTTCCCAGCCATCTCTTTAAATTGACTTTATATTACATTTTATATTACATACAAAATTGCTTTTGTGACATTTAATGACTCCCCATTAATCTCAGTGACCTTCTGACTGCTGATGCACACTGATGTGTGTTCTGAATGAGGGAGTGGCATCATGGGAATTCAACTTCGTTGACACCTAAGTGAAGACTCTTTGTGTCTAGCTAGGGTTACACTTGGTTTGGGAACCAAGGAGCATTACTGATTCTGTTTTTAAAGAAAATAAAGTGGTGGTTTTTATTGGCTTATTGCTTTTATCAAAAGTTTTGCTTAATTAAAAAATATCCTCAGATGTTCATTCGTTAAGCAGGTTTCCATTGTGCCCCTACTATGTACAGAATCCTGTGCTAGGGACTGTGGGGATACCAAGGTGATTAACACACTGGTCAAGCAATTAGGAAGCTTGCAAAATTAAAGGGAATATGTAGCGTTTCGCCACATATGCAACATTCGATTTTTGGCACCCTCTAATGAGTTCAGAACAGTCAAACCCAAAGGTTACTGAAAATGCCTACAACTGTGAATGGGGATAAAAACAAATTCTGAATAGATCCATGATGTTAAAGTGTGATTGATTGGTTCTTGAACAGACCTTAAGAAAGGAGAGCTCTCTTTAGTTGCTATAACTGTCAAAGCTAAGCCCCATTGATGCCTATGCCATAAAGCACAAGAAAAGCGTCAAGATAAGTAAGGAGAAAAAAGAAAAGCTGATATAAGTGTACGGAATGAGCCCCCTCTCCCCCATAACACTAATGAAACCCAGTGCTGTGTAGGAATTTTTAATAAATGGAGCCCTAGGAATAAATAGTAATTCAGTGTGGGAATGAGGGGAATGCTATCTGGGGGCCAGGTATCCCCAAATGCTCCCATGTGTTTACAACCTTCTTGAGAAGTGATATCAGAGAACAATGTACATAAAGAAGGAGAAAGGGGGAAAAATAATCTCAAATAGCAATATGGGTCATTTCATTACAGGTCATAGTAAGCCCAACATACACAAATAAACCCATGGTGCCTTAGAGCAAGCTAGTCTCAGGAGAGCCAGTTGTTAAATTTTCAGGGTGAGCATTTTCACCTCAGAAACCCACTAATGTTGTTAGGGATTGATGCATTGTTTTGTTGATTATGTAGACTTAAGAAAGTGATGGAAAAAATGTTAATAATGCAAATTAAATTTAAAAGTATGTCATACATACCTGCCACCACCCTCAGCTAGTTGTTAAACATTTACCAGCATCTACTACAAATAACCCTTGTGGAAATCAGTGTCAGAGTAAACTAGAATATCACAGCAGTTTGGGGGCTTTCAGTGTAGGGGCAAAGGTCTTGCACATCAATACCTTTGAGAGCATGGCTGTACAACCCAAATGAAACATGAATTCAACCAGTACAGGCAACCAGATGGCAGCTCTTCAGAGAGAACTAGTCGGCCTGATGGATAAAGTGCTGGGCTTCCAGTCAGTTCAAATAGGACCTCAGACTCTTAAACTAATTGGTGACCCTTGGCAAATCACTTAATCTCCATTTGCCTCAGCTTCCTCAACTGTCAGATGAGGAGGTTGAACTGGATAATCTAGGATCCTCCTCCAATTTTGCTTTACACTTACTTTTATTGGGAGTGCCTTTAATATATCTCCATTGAAGATAAGGCTATCTTTCAACCAACCTATGTAAACAAAGATACATTTTATTATAGTAAAGAAAAATCCTTCCATTCCTATTTTTTTTTTATTTTTAGCAGTTATAACATAAATAAATGTTATTCTTTATCAAAGGCCTTCTGGGCATTAGGTGATATAATCATAGGATTTTCTCTGTTTTTCTTGCTGATGGGGATTATTTTTATTGCTTTTCTACTATAAAATATCTCACATTCTTGACATAAAGCCAACTCAGTGATAATGAAAAATTTGTTTTTTTATATTGCTATATTCTATTTGTCAATATTTTATATAACTTTAAAAACAGATATTCATTAATAACTGTCCACAAAAGACCTATTTCCAATCACAGGATGGATGTGACCCTGGATTCTTAAAGGTTATACCAGTGAAGAACAAACTCTGCCAAGTTCTAACAAGCTGGAAAGGTCATAGAAACAGAATGTATCTGCCTTCCAGCCTAGGTACGAAGAGGAAGATCACCAGTAAGTTGGCTATTGCGGTAATTCCTTTTGGGGGACAAGGTATAAAATAGTCCTCTATCTTATGTTGTCCTCTCCTCTTTAAAAAAATATTTTTGAGAAAAAAGTTTTTGAAAAAAATTTTATTGATCACTCAATCCATCACAATTTATTTTTAAAAATTTTATCGACATCTATTTGTACATCATTTTCATTTTCCAATATGTTCCTTTTCCCTGCCCCTCCCAAAGAGTCATCCATTACAACGAAGAATTAAAAAGAGGAAAAAAGAGGCCATCAAAACTAAGCCCCACATCAACCAAATCTGAATTATAGATGTTCCACACCCAAAGCCTCCTACCTTGGCAAAGGCATTGGGCGGGGTGGGGTGAAATTCTTTGGTAGTCCCTTCTTGTTAAGCAGTAAAAGTTGTGGAGGG
The DNA here is from genome assembly GCF_011100635.1 of Trichosurus vulpecula. Lineage (NCBI taxonomy): Eukaryota > Metazoa > Chordata > Mammalia > Diprotodontia > Phalangeridae > Trichosurus > Trichosurus vulpecula. The sequence continues at coordinate 221,717,531 of NC_050574.1, forward strand.
ACAGAAAAGGAGATAGTGAGTGCTAAGAATCACAGTTGTTAGTCCCCTTAAGATGTGATATTTATCTAAGGACCAACAAATTGATTCACTACTGTCAGAACTGAATCCCAGTCGCACAAATAAAAACAGACGATATTAAAGACTAAAATATACCTAAACAGAAAGATGTTTCAAAGGCTCTCACTAGAGAATCAAATAAAGGAATTGATGAGGATAGTTTCATCATATGCCCAAAGGTGACAAGAAACATCATTGCACAAATATCTTGATTTGCAATGCTTCAGTATATAAGCAAACAGAGCACCAAGAAGTTGATTATGGCTTAAATGCTAAAATCTATTACAGAATATCATATGAACAAGATGAAGTTTGGAAAGTCCATGAATAACTCAACGAGATCCTCTAAACTAAGTAAAAATAAAGAAAGATATTTGGCAAGGTCAAAATGAAGGTGGTGATAATGGTGAATTCTATATTGGAAAATATGGTGAAAGATCAGGAAAATAAAGAAGCCAAAGGCTGCTTAGAATCTTCATATTTATGTCATGAATGCTAGTTCTTTAAGGAAAGCATCAAAGGCCCTGGACAAATCTAGCATCAAACACCATCATGAAATATCTTCAAGTCTCAAGGTCAAGCTCAGTGAGAGCAGAGACCAAGTGCTGTCTAAAAGATGTAGCTTTCCTAAAGCCTAGCACAGCACTTGGTACAAAGAATACCCTTAATAAATGTTTGTTGATTAATGTGGTAGGAGCTATACCTATTTTATGTTGGATGGGCCTGCTATCTAAACAGGTGGAGGAAGCTATTTGGCTTCTTTGCTGGCTGAGGTATAAAAGGCCCAGCTTGGGGAAATTGGCGTCAGAGGATTTAAAAGTGCTTTTTGTGCCTATTGAAGAACACTTCCCTGATTCAGCAAGGGTAGTGTCTGTGGTGACTGTGGAGATAGAAGGCAGCAGCATTTAACTTTAGAAATTATATCCTTTTAATCTCTTGTTATGCTACATGAGTGCCTTAATATATTTTAAATCCCAAGCCTGAATTACAGGACTGCCCTAGGTTAAAACTAGGGCAGGATATTTGACTGGCAAGTAGTTGTTTTACAGTCATCTGATTAATTTTTAATTTTAATTAATTTTTTCAAGTGGGGAGAATGGTATTGTGGAAGAAAAGGAGCTGTGGGTGATTGGGTTGTCAGATACAGGACCAGGTTTCCAATGACTAAAGTGCTTTTTGGGTTTATAGTGAGACGTTTTATTGAGCTAGTCATAAAGTTCTCATCCACCCTGTGGTAAATGTACTATGGATAGATAGAAGTTTATTGGGAAAAATAAAATGGAATGGAGTATTCCATGGCTTTTATTTACAGTTTTGGAGAAGCTCTAATTGACAATGTAAGGGGTAGAAAGATACATTCTTCTTGTATTAGAGAGTTGGAGTCAGAGGTAATTAGAGTCAATTAGAGTCAGAAGTAAATGAACTTTGTATTTTTTAAAATCATGCCTTGAACCCCCTTTAAGAAGCGGTGGGTGTGGCTTTTGAATCATGAGGAAAGCAAAAGATAACTGAATGAGTCAGCCTATGGAATATCAATAAAATTGTATCAAACATTTGACCAACAAGTATTTATTAATGCTTGCTTACTAGGTTCCAGACACTTCAATAATTTCTGGAGATAAAAAGAAAAAGCAAAAATAGTCCCTGCCTTCTAGAAGCTCACATTCTAACAAGGAAGGCTATATATATAAATCAGAATATACAATATAAATGTAGAATAGATAGAAGGCAACTTTAGAATGTTAATGCCATCTGAGGGGATCATGAAAATCCTTCTCCAAGAGGTGACACCTAAGTCTTAAAGGAAGCTGGGGATACTAAGAGCTGGAAATGAGGAGTAAATTAATTCTAAGTGTGGGGAGTTATCAATACCAAGGCACAGAGATTGATGACAAAATGTCCTGTCCAAGGAACAGAAAGGTCACTTCGATTGAATCAGAATTTGAGGAGAGGAGTAGAATGTGAGAAGATTGGAAAGGTAGGAAGGAGCCAGACTATAAAAAACTTTAAATGAAAAACAAAGGACTCTGGGGGTAATATGGAGTCATTGGATTTTATTGAACAGGAAATGATTTGATTCGACTACACTTTAAAAAAAATCACTTTGGCAGATGAGTGGCAGATGGATTGGAATGAGGAAAGACTTAACAAGGGGTGATCAATTAGAAGGCTATTGTAATGGTACAAGAAAGAGGAGATGATGGCCTGAACAAGGTAATGACTATATTAGGTGGAGAGAGCTGGACATATGTGAAAGTTAGTATAGAGAAAGAAATTAGGAGATTTGGCAACTGATTGGATATGTGGAATGATCTAGAGTAAGGAATTGGAGTAACATTAAGACTTTGAACCTGGGAGAGGGAAAGGATAGTGGTATTACTTCATTTATTTATTTATTTGGTTGTCCATTTATTTATCTATCTATTTATCTATCTATCTATTTATTTATTTATTTATTCATTCATTCACCCATTTATTTATTTATTTATTTGCTTTTTTGCTCATTTATTTATTTATTTATTCATTCATTTATTTATTTATTCATTCATTTATTCATTTATTTATTTATTTATTTGTGTGTTCGTTTATTCGTTTATTTATTTTTAGTTTACAATATTCCATTCCAAAAGCTTTTGAGTTTTAAATTTTCTCCTCCTCACTTCCCTCCCTCCTCCCCAAGACAGTGGGCAATCTAATATAGACTCTACATATACATTTATATTAAACATATTTTCACATTAGTCAGGTTTGTAAAGAACAATTATAACCAATGGAATGAACCACAAGAAAGAAGAAATGAAACAAAGAAGAGAGAGAGCAAATAACCTGCTTTGATCTGCATTGAGACTCTGTAATTCTTTCTCTGGATGTGGATATTATTTTCCATCATGAGACTTTTGGAGTTGTCTCTTCATTGCTGAGAGGTCTATCAAATTTAGTCATCACACAATGTGGCTGTTACTGTGTACAATGTTCTCCTGGTTCTGCTCCCCTCACTCAGCATCAGTTCATATAAGTCTTTCCAGGTTTTTCTGAAGTCTGCCTGCTCACCATTTTTTATAGCACAATAGTATTCCATTACATTCATATACCACAACTTATTCAGCCATTCCCCAATTGATGGGCCTCCCCTCAACTTCCAGTTCTTTGCCACCACAAAAAGAGCTGCTATAAATATTTTTGTAGATGTGGGTACTTTTCCCATTTATACCATCTCTTTGGGATACAGCCCTAGAACTAGTATTGCTAGGTCAAACGGTATGTACATTCTTATAGCCCTTTGGGTATAGTTCCAAATTGCTCTCCAAGATGGTTGGATCAGTTCACAACTCCATGAACAATGCATTAGTATTCAAATTTTCCCACATCTTCTCCAGCATTTATAATTTTCCTGTTTCTTCGTGTTAGCCAATCTGATAGGTGTGGTGTGGTACCTAAGAGTTGTTTTGATTTGCATTTCTCTAATCAATAGATTTAGAGCATTTTTTCCACATGACTATAGATAGCTTTAATTTCTTTCTCTGAAAACTGCCTGTTCATATCCTTTGACCATTTATCAATTTAGGAATAACTTTTAGTTTTTTTTTAAATTTGACTCAATTTTCTATGTATTTGAGAAATTGGGCCTTTATCAGAGACACTAGTTGTAAAAATTCTTTCCCAGTTTTCTGCTTCCCTCTTTATCTTGGTTGCATGGGCTTTGTTTCTACAAAAACTTTTCAATTTAATGTAATCAAAATTATCCATTTTGTGTTTCATAATGTTCTCTATCTCTTGTTTGGTCATAAATTCTTCCATTCTCCATAAATCTGACAGGTAAACTAGTCCTTCAGTGAGGCAAGGTCAGATACATCATAGCAGAACCTCTCAAATTCTTATATTTAAAAGCAAGAAGCCAAGGATGGTCAACACCTTTTTTTTTTTGCTTGTCTCTTATCAAAGAATAAAGTTTAAGTTCTAAAAGTAACATTTAGTTTTGGTAGCTAAAAGAAAAGCAGAAGAATATTATGTGTATTTTCTAATTATCTTTCTCTGAAGTCCTAATTTACAACCAGCATTAGCTTTTTGGACCAAGAGATATATCCAATTAAAAGATGCACACAATGTCTAATACTCCAAAAATTCTCCTGCACCCTCCCCTCTACTCCCATCTCAAAAAGGCCCTGCAAATGGCAAAACCCAAGTGCACATAAACCACACATTCAGATACTGGAGTATCCTTTGGGTAAGGTAAGGAAAAAACATTACTCCTTTTGTGTGGTAAATGCACATGTGTGTGTATTTATTAACCTAATCAGAAAAACCTCCAAGTGACTAAGTAATTTGATCTGAGTAATGAAGAAACACAATGAATTAGAATTTGTAATTTTTTTCTAGCCAGTTAAATTCAACTTAAACAGTAGTGTATGTCAACTGTCTTTCCTCCAGAAAGGCCAGGGACTTACATGTGCTGGTGATTATGAGGTAATTTACAGGGAAAGAATTCTGCTGGGGAAACAGGCATTGGACCAATGTATGATTGAGAGTGGATCAATTTATTGCTTATTGCTTATTATAGTGCAACCCCCATTTTTGGAGATTTTCTTCTTGGCAGATGAAACATTTGTATTAAGTATAGTTTAGTGTAATTCTCTGTGCTTGCATATTTAGAGTTTATAGCTTTCTTTCGAAGGAGGACCAATCACTTCTTTTTAATAGGCAACTTGAGGATTAAAAGTTCAATGGGTTTTCTTTTTTTTTTTCCCTTTCTCCCTTTAAGGATCATTACTATGCAAATTTTGCCCCTCCCCTGTCCTACTCCTTCTCAAAGACAACTGTACCTTCTGCCAAGGGGATTCTAAGAATAATTATTAGCACCTGCACTGGGCAGGGTGCCCATTCTAAGAGAGTCACCTCTCAAGGTTACTAAATGTATGTCATCCTTGGGCTAATTATGAGAAACAGTCCAGTAGAGATCTTCAATCCAATAATAGTTACCTTAGGCTGAAAGTGCTAAGAATGTTGAATGTGTGCCAAGAATAAGTTACCCAAAAGATAAATCATGAATTCAGAAAAACTGAACATGAACACAGCTACCTAGACCCTGAGTCACCAACACTCCCCAACCCTTAAGGGCAGATTCTGAAGTGAAACATCACTTTTTCAATCTATAAGGGTGTACAATGCAGCCTCAAACTGCTGATTAAAATTTGTCCAATGACTCCCATGTGTATACTAGAGCTTATATTGATCTGTTGACAAATGGCATAGGAACAAGAGCTCTACAGGCCCAGGAAAGGCTTTACTTATAAATACATGAGGAGGTTCTAGCAGTATTTATGATACCTGTGTTTTCTACCTATCTAAGATCTCACCAGTTATATCATAATATGATATTTATTTCTTATATATTTCATATAAACATAAAATTAGTAATTATAATAAATATAATATTATACCATAATAAATGCTATTTATATAAAAATAAATAAAATAATAAATATAAAAGAAATATAAGATATATTTATATAAATATAAAATATTTGATAAACTCTATGACAACATAGGTAAATTGTGTGTTGGGTTTTGCTTTCATTTTTAGTTGCTGCAACATTTATCATTTAATTCTCCATATAGAGAACATTTATTCCTAAATGTTGGAGAGCGGGTACAAAAGATAACTTTCTCCATCCTTGGAAATAACTCTTTGAACCTAGGTCACCCAAGCATAAGTTATAGAGAAGCTGTACATCTATATCAGTGGATGGAGTTTTCATGCTAGGAGCTCCCTGAATGAATAAAATTATAGGACTAGAATAAAAACCACAATTTTGAACAATGATACATTTAGTCATAATGGTAGACCTTAAGAGCAACTCTGTCCTAAAACTCATACTAAGGATGTATGTATCAGGCTTCAGAATATAAGGAAGATGAAGACAAAGTATAAAACTTAAAGTATGTTATAATTCAAATTCAAATCCAGGTGTCACTGATCTCTATGTCTTGCATTCTTTCTAAGATGCCACACTCCTGCTCAACAGTTTAACATTTTAAACATCATCAGTCATGTATAATTTAGTGTGAATAAGTTTACTAGATCATTCCATGAGAATAAATTTGATAGAGACAAGAAAGTATCGATCAATCAAACAAGTATTTATTAAATGCTTAGTATGTACTCAAACCTATGGTAGGCACTACAGGTGCTAAAACAAAGAATGAAATAATCCTTATTCTCAATGAGTTTACATTCTGGTGGGGGAGATAACAAGTGAATAGATAGATATCCTAAATATAAAGTTAATATACAAAACAAAGTAATTAAATAATCAATCAATAAACATTTATTAAGCACCTACTATGAACCAGGCACTGTGCTAAGCTCTGGGGACACAAAAAGTGGCCTCAAGGCCCTTACAGTCTAATCAGGGAGACAACATGCAAACAAATACACACAAAGTGAGCTATATTCAGGATAAATAGGAAATAATTAAAAGAGGGAAGGCACTGGAGCTTAGAGGGGTTGGGGAAGCCTTCTTATAGAAGATGGGATTTTGGTTGATACTTATAGGAAGCCAGGGAGGTCAGTAGTTAGACTTGAGTAGGGAGAGCATTCCAGGCATGGGGAACAGCCATAGAAAATTCCAGGAGCTAAGGAATGGATTGTCTCATTTGTGGGACAGTTAGGAGGCCAGTGTCACTGGGGCACTGGAAGGTGTGCGATCAGGCAAGGCTTCACGTAGAAGATGCTGCCTGAGTTGTATCTCAAAGAAAGAGAGGGACTCTCTGAGGTAGAGGTCAGAGAGAGTACAGTCTAGACATGGGAGATGGAGTACATGGAAAAGTGAGGTGGAAAGTAGAAGCTATTTCAGGGACAGAGAGGGTGGTTGTAACGAGCCAGAAAGAGGCAAGCAGCTAAGGTATCAAAGGCAGATTTTATCAACCTCACAATTTTAGCTCACAGTGGCCTTGTTGGAGAACATATTGTATTATATAGAGATTTACTGGCACAGTTTTGTACCAAATAATTTCTAAGGTATCTCCAGAAGAGACCCACTTTCATAAAAGCTGTCTCTTAAGATTACAATTTTATTTCTTTTAATGCACAAAGCTATAGGGTTCACATAGATATAAATAGATATAGTTATATACACATATATATTTCTTTATGTGACTCATTCATTCAGTGAGCATTTGTTGTAATTTAAACATCAAAATAGCAAAGCAGCCTATGGCATCCTCATTATCCAATGTGTCAAAACATAAAATACACTTATACCTTCAACCTTTCAATTCTCCCCCTACCCCAAACTCACACACATACACACAAACGTAGTCAAAGGATTCTTTTTTTATGAGCAATGATATAGTCCCATTGACTTAGCCTTCCATGTCATATGATCCACTGGTTGGACAGTATATGCAATTTTTCATAACATATTTATCTGGTATGAAAATATTTGCAATAATCTGAAAAAATGCAATTTTCTTTCTCTGAAATTTCCTAGCATTAAGGAATCAGTTGTGTCTGTCTTGAGTAGACTTAATTTGAATAGCGAATGTGCCAGCTTTATCGTTATGACTTACACATTTTTTAATTAAGATGCCGACGCTGTCAATGATGTAGCTCAAATCAATTCAATTCAGCAAACATTTAATAAGCTAATAATTTCTTGACTTGCTATAATGATGATTCCATCATTCAAGTGATAAAGGAATCAATAATAGGAATTCTATTCTGGATCTGATTTTTATAAAGAAAGACCAATTTGTTGGTAGAATAGATATGATGGAAAGCTTGGGGATAACTGACCTTTCTTTCTTAGGATTTGTAATGGAGAAATATCAGAAAGCAGGGCATAGTTTGATATGCATCCTAAAGTTTAGGAGAGCAGATGTCATGGGATTTAGGAAAAGGATAGGTAGAATCCCAGGAAATAATATGCCACTGGAAAAGGCAGCCCAGAAAGAATAGAAAACTCTCAGAATGAAATTTTGAAAACATAAAGAAAAACAATTCTGATGAAGAGGTAATAGAGAGCTGTCTGAAGAGAACTATGTGATATACAGAGAACTGGCCAAACAACTACAATTTTTTTCCATTTTAAAATACTTTTTATAAAGAAATTGAAGGAATTAGAATAGGCAATGAGGAAACAAAACTATCACTCTTTGCAGATGATATGATGATATACTTAGAGAATCAATTTAAAAACTACTTGAAATAATTAACAACTTTAGCAAAGTTGCAGGATATAAAATAAACCCACATAAATCATCAGCAATTCTATATGTTACTGTCAAAGCCCAACAGCAAGAGATAGAAAGAGAAATTCCACTTAAAGTAACTGTAGACAATATAAAATATTTGGGAGTCTACCTGTCAAGACAAACCCAGGGCCTATATGAACATAATTACAAAACACTTTTCACACAAATAAAGTCAGATCTAAATAATTGGAAAAATATCGGTTGCTCATGGGTAGGCTGAGCTAATATAATAAAAATGACAATTCTACCTAAATTAATTTACTTATTCAGTGCCATGTCAATCAAAGTACCAAAACTTATTTTATAGAGCTAAAAAAAATAATAATAACAATTCATCTGGAAGAACAAAAGGTCAATAATATCAAGGGAACTGATGAAAAGAAATACAAGGGAAGGTGGCCTAGCCACACCAGATCTAAAACTGTATTATAAAGCAGCAATCATCAAAATGAATAGAGTGGTGGATCAGTGGAATAAGTTAGGTACACAAGACATAGTAGTCAGACTATAGTAATCTACTGTTTAATAAACCCAAATACTCAAGCTTTTGGGTAAGAACTTGCTATTTGACAAAAACTGCTGAAAAAATTGGAAAACAGTATGGCAGAAACTAGGCATAGGCCAACATCTTATACCATATGCCAAGATAAGGTCAAGATGGGAACATGATTTAGACATTAAGGGTGAAACAACAAGCAAATTAGGAGGGCAAGAATAGTTTATCTGTCAGATCTATGGAGAAGGGAAGAATTTATGACCAAACAAGAGATAAAAAACATTATGAAATACAAAATGGATAATTTTGATTACATTAAATTAAGAAAGTTTTTGCACAAACAAAGCCAATGCAGCTAAGATGAGAAGGGAAGCAAAAAGCTGGAAAACCATTTTTATAGCCAGTGTCTCTGATAAAGGCCTCATTTCTATAATATGTGGAGAATTCTGTCAAATCTATAAGAATACAAGTTATTCCCCAACTGATAAATGGTCAAAGAATATGAACAGGCAGTTTTCAGATGAAGAAGTTAAAGTTATTTATGGTCATATGAAAAAAATGCTCTAAATCACTATTGATTAGAGAAATGCAAATCAAAACATCACACCTATCAGATTGGGTAACATGACAAAAGAGGAAAATGATAAATGTGGGAGAAGATGTGGGAAAACTGGAATATTAATGCATTGTTGATGGAGTTGTGAAATGATCTAACCATTCTGGAGAACAGTTTGGAACTATGCCCAAAACTGGGTCTACCCTTTGATCCAGCAATAACACTACTAGGTCTCTAAAGAGAGCATAAAAAAGGGTAAAGGACCCACGTGTGCAAAAATATTTATAGCAGCTCTTTTTTGTGATGGCAAAGAACTGGAAATTGAGGGGGGACACCCATCAATTGGGGAATGGCTGAACAAGTTGTGGTATATAAGTGTAATAGAATACTATTGTTCCATAAGAAATGGTGAGCAGGGGACTTCAGAAAACCCTGGAAAGACTTATATGAACTGATGCTGAGTGAAGTGAGCAGAACCAGGAGAACACTGTACACAGTAACAGCAATGTTATGCAACGACCAACTTTGTTAGACTTAGCTCTTCTGAGCAATGCAATGATCTAAGACAATTCCACAAGACTCATGTTGGAAAATGCTATCCACTTCCAGAGAAAGAACTGAATGAAGATCAAAGCATACTATTTTCTCTTTCTTTTGTTGTGGTTTTTTTCTTTCTTAGGGTTTTTCCCTTTTGTTTTGATTCTTCTTTCACAACATGACTAATATGGAAAAAGTACTTTTCTATTGATGCATTTTGTTTTTCATATCACCATGTTGTTGTGGTTCATTCATGACTCCATGGACCATACTGTCCATGAGGTTTTCCTGGCAAAGATACTGGAGTGATGTGCCATTTCCTCTTCCAGTGGATTAAGGCAAACAGAGGTTAAGTGACTTGCCCAAGGTCATAGAGCTAGCAAGAGTTTGAGGCCGGATTTGAACTCAGGACTTCCTGACTCCAGGCCCACTACTCTAGTCATCTAGATGTGCTATTGATAAGATATGTTTTTTTCCTTTATAATTTTCTGACATTTACTTTTTATGGCTATTCTTTTCATTTAAATTACTGTAGTCATTATGTGAATTGTTTCCTTGGCTCTGCTTTTTTATTCTATATCAATTCATGTAGATCTTTCCATGCTTATCTGTTTTAGTCACATAGCTTTTTCTTACAACACAAAAATATTCCATCATATTTACATACCACAATTTGTTTATCCACTTCTCCAATCAATAGGCATCTAACTTGTTCCATTTATTTGCTATCACAAAAAATGCTGCTATGAATATTTTGGTGTATATGGGGACTTTCTTCTTATTAATTATACCCTTGGTGTTATATGTCCAGTGATGGCATCTCTGGATCGAAGTGTACGAACATTTTACACACTTTATTTGCATAATTTGAATTATTTTCCAGAATTGTTCAATCGACTCATAGCTCTACCAAAAATACAGCCCTGTGCCTATCTTCCTAAAACCCCCTGACATTGACTATTCCCATCTTTTATCATCTTTGCCAATTTGTAAGGCATATGAGGGAAAACCATATGGTTGTCTTGATTTGTATTTCTCTTATTTTTAGTGATTGGAAGCATTCTTTCACGTGGTTGTTAATGGTTTGCAATTCTTCTTTTAAGAACTGTTCGTATCATTTGACTACTTGTCTATTAGGGAATGGCTTATGGTGATGTGTGTGTCTGTATGTGTGTGTGAGTTATGTGTGAGTGTATTTTTCGTACTAGGCCCTTATCTGAGAAAATTTGATACAAAGATTATTTTTCCTCATTCAACCACTTCCTTTCTTAACCCAATTTGCATTAATTTTGTCTTTGTAGAAGCTTTTCAGTTTTATATAATCAAAATTATATCTTATTTTTTGTAATTAGCTCTATCCCTTTTTTTGATTAAGAATATAATCTCCTACCCGTAGCTGTGAGCATTATATAATTTGCTTCTATTTTAATTTTTTAGAGTATGAGCTTCAGTATTAAAGTCATATATCCATTTAAAATATATTGTGGAATGCTGTGTAAAGTGTTCGTCTAAGTCTAATTTCAGCAAAGCTGCTTTCCAATTTCCCAGCATTAAAAAAAAATAGAGAGTTCTTTCCCAAGTAATATGTTTTTCATTTTATTGAACAATGAGTTATGAAGTTCCATTGCTTCTGATTCTCTCTTGTCTCTTCTGTTCCATTATCTATCTCTCTTATTTTTTAACCAGCACCAGATGGTTTTTATGACTGCTACTTTATAACATAATTTGAGGTCAGGAAGGACTATTCCCTCTTTGTTCATACCTCTTTCTATCACTTCCCTTGATGGTCTAGATCTGTGGTTTTTCCAAATGAAGTTCATTATTATTTTCTCAAGTTCTATAAAGTATCCCCTTGGTAATTTGATTGGTGTAGCATTAAAAATATAAATTAATTTTGGTAATATTGTCATTCTTATCATATTGGCATTGCCTGGCCATCCCACTATGTAAGTTGTTCTTTATGTCTTTAAGGAACACTTTGTAATTAAATCCATACAAGACTTTGGTGTGCTTTGATGGATTGATCCAAGAAAATTTTATATATTTTATAGTTATTTGGAATGGGATTTCCCCTTCTATTATTGCTTCTTGGATTTTGTTATTAGTTTTAGAAGTGCTATTGATTTTTGAGGATTTATTTTGTAACCTGCAACTTTGCTAAGCCTTTTAATTGTCTCATTTAGTATCTGCTGATTCCCTAGAATTTTCAAAGTAAACCATCATATAATCAGCAAACAGGATTATTCTTATCTCCTTTCTACCTATCTTTACACCTTTAATTTCTTTCTCTTATCTTATTACTTTTACTAGCATTTCTAAAACTATATCACATAGGAGTGTGAGGAGTGGTCCCCCTTACTTTACTCCTGTATTTATTGGAAATCCTTGTTGCATATGATGCTTGCTTTTGATTTGTATCTTTGTAGGGATTTTAGCATAAAATTTATTGTGTACTTTTTTTTTGTTTTGTTTTTTGGCAAGGCAATCGGGGTTAAGTGACTTGCCCAAGGTCACACAACTAGTACATGTTTCAAGCGTCTGAGGCCGGATTTGAACTCAGGTCCTCCTGACTCCAGGGCCGGTGCTCTACTCACTGTCACCTAGCTGCCCCTAATTGTGTACTTTAACAAAGGCTTTTTCTAGTGAGATAATCATGTAGATCTTTTGATCTTAGATGCTTTTGTTTTTAATAGGGCTAATTATGTTGATTGTTTTCCTAAATGTTGAATCATCTTTGCATCTTAGGTATAAATCCAATTAGATAAGGATGAATTATTTCTTGGATGAATTTTTGTAGTCTAACAGTAATTCACTTAAATTTTTGAATCAATATTCATTAATGAAATTTATATATGGTTGTCCTTCTATGCTTTAGCCTTTCTTAGTTTGGGTATTTAAATTTTATTTGTCTCATAAAATGAAACTGAGTAGGGTGCTTTCTCAATTTTTGAGAACACTTTTGTTGCATGGGTACTAATTGTTCTTTCAGAGTTTGATAGAATTGTCCTGTGAATCCATTAGGACCAGTAGCTTTTTTTCTTTGATAGTTCCTTTACAGTATATATATTTCTTTTTCTGAGGTTGGGTTATTTAAGATTTTTCTTTGGTCTTCTGCTGTTGACATTTGTCCTCCTCTTGGTAATTTTTTCCCATTTGATTCAAAGTTCAAATTCTTCCCTGCATCTATGCTTTCTTATACTTGTCAGCTGCCCCTATCAGTGCTCCTGAGGCAGGATGAGTTGTCTCTCTAAGTACCAAATCCTTGAAAATTATGCTCATTGAAATTCCATTTAAAATAACTGTAGACACTATAAAATATTTGGGAGTCTGCCTGCCAAGACAAACCCAGGAACTATATGAACGCAATTACAAAACAGTTTTCACACAAATAATGTCAAATCTAAATAACTGGAAACCTGTAAGTTGCTCATGGGTAGGCCAAGCTAATATAATAAAAATGACAATTCTACCTAAATTAATTTACTTATTCAGTGACATACCCATCAAACTACCAAAAGTTATTTTATAGAGCTAGAAAAAATAATAAAATTCATCTGGAAGAACAAAAGGTCAAGAATATTGAGGGGGATGATGAAAAAAAAAGCAAAGAAAGGTGGCCTACTCATATCAGATCTAAAACTATATTATAAAGCAACAATCATCAAAATTATTTGATACTGGCTAAGAAATAGAGTGGTAGATCAGTGGAACAGTTATGTACACAAGACATAGTTGTCAATTGCTACAGTAATCTACTGTTTGATAAACCCAATGACTCCAGCTGCTGGGATAAGAACTCACTATTTGACAAAAACTACTCAGAAAACTGGAAAACAGTATGGGAGAAACTAGGCATAGACCAACATTTTATAACATATACCAAGATAAAGGGTGAAACTATAAGCAGATTAGGAGAGCAAGAAATAGTTTAACTGTCAGATCTATGGAGAAGGGAAGAATTTATGACTAAACAAGAGACAGGGAAGATTATGAAATGTAAAATGGATAATTTTGATTACATTAAAGTAAAAGGGGTTTGTACAAACAAAACCAATGCAACTAAGATTAGAGGGAAGCAGAAAGCTGGAGAACAATTTTTCAGCCAGTGTCTCTGACAAAGGAGAGAACTGAGTTAAGTTTATAGGAATACAAGTCATTCTCCAATTGATAAATGGTCAAAGAATATGAACAGGCAGTTTTCAGATGAACAAATTAAAGCTATCTATAGTCATGAAAAAAATGCTCTAAATCACTATTAGTTAAAGAAATGCAAATTAAAACAACTCTAAGGTACCACCTCACACCTATCAGATTGGGTAACATGACAAAACAGGAAAATGATCAATGTTGGAGATATGAGAAAATTGGAACACTAATTCATTGTTGGTGGAGTTGTGAATTTATCTAACCATTCTGGAAAGCAATTTGGAGCTATACCCAAAGGACTATAAAGTTACTCTTCTTTTAGGTATATATACATTCAACAGATTGTTTTCAAAGGTGTCCTGCTTGCCTGTGTTTCCTACTGACTTTGTTTTATTTTCTTCTAAAAAAATACATCAATGGACTTCTATTATTACTTTTTTCTTCTCATTTTGGTAACCCTATAAATAAACTCCCTCTGTCCATCCTTCAAACTAATCCTCCTCCCCAAAAAATACTGAAAGAAAGAAAAGTAAAAACCCTTGTATCATATGGCATAATCAAGAAAAACAAATTGCTTCATTGGCCATTTCCAAAAATGTATGCCTTGTTCTATACCTTGAGTTTATTACTTCTCTGTCAGAAAAAGGGCTGCATTTTTCATCTGTGTTCTTGATTCTTTCTAAGTTTTTTTTTCTTGTTTTTGTTTTTTTGCAGGGGGGAAGGCAGGACAATTGGGGTTAAGTGACTTGCCCGAGGTCAAACAACTAGTAAGTGCATCAAGTGTCTGAGGCTGGATTTGAACTCAGATCCTCCGGACTTCAGGGCCAGTGCTCTACTCACTGCACTACCTAGCTGTCCCTAGTTTTTTTTTTCTTTACAATGTTTTTGTCATTATATAAATCATTCTCTTGGTTCAGCTCACTTTACTCTGCATCAGTTCATACAAGTCCTCTCAGGGCTCTGAAATAGCCCTTTCCATAATTTCTTACAGAATAATAATATCCTCTTATGTGCATATTCTCTAATTTGTTCAGTCATTCCACAATTAATGGAAATACCTCAACTCCCTCAGTTGCCTCTTCCCTCTGATTGGAGGGCTAGAGGGTGAAACAATAAACTCTTCCCAAAGCCTTCCTTTATAGAAGCCTCAGATGAGGACTTTCCATAGAACTCTCCGTTTTCTATCAGCAGTTCTCTGATTTTGACTCAAGGGAACATCATTCCCCTCCCCTGCCCTGGGTACTGCCTGGTGCTTTCTTCCCCACCCTTTTCAGCTTCTTCTTGTCTGTGGTCTTCCCCCATTAGATTTTAAACCCCTTGAGGATATACGTATATGTGTGTGTCCTACACATATATGATTGTAGATATAGCTATAAAATGACTCAACTAATTTTGCTTCCATTTGCTCTACTCAGGAGAATAATCTTCAGAAGGATTTTTTAAAAATAGTTAACAGAAGGTAGAAATCTGTGATAAGTGAGGAGATGGAAAATGAGATGCCCTCAGTGAGTTCTAAGACATCAGATTTTGATAATCTGTATCCCAAGATATAGAAAGAAATGGTGGATATGACTGTTAAGCTATGATCAATGAGCTCTTAAAAATGGCTGGGGTACTATAGGAAACAAATAGTCTGATGTCTCAATTAAAAAAAAAAACCCTAACAAACAGAAGAGTGTAGATAATTTAAAACTATAGACTGGTGGGCTTAACTTGAAGGGCTAATGTGGCACATTGGATAGAATGCTAGTCTTAGAGTTAAGAATACCTGGGTTCTAATCCCCCCTCACTCCCTAGCTCTGTGACCTTGGATAACACTTGGTTAATTGTCAGACAGAACTTTTGACTTGTATTCCTCATCTATACAATAAGACACCTACTTTACTTGATTGTTATAAGGAACAAATACTATAATGCATCATCAATTATTTTTTACTGAAAAATTCTCAAATATATTATTAAGAGCATGGTCTATTAGCATTTAGAAGGGGAAATGGTGAGTACTAAGAGCCAGTACAGGTTTATTGAGAACATGCAGTATCTGACTGTTTTGACTTGATTACTAAATCAGTGGAATATCACGAACTTAGTAACTTGGATTTTCAACAAGGTTTTTGACAGTACTTATTATGACATTATGCTGCACAAGACATAAGGATGTCCTTGGATGACTGGTTGCTAGCAAGAGGATCCACAATGCAGAAGATAGGGTTAGATTTCTTTCATGCCCAGGCCCAGAATGTCTTCGGACTGTTGGAGACTTTCTGCTCTTTCATCCACTCTCCACAGGATTCCTTCAGGTTGCTGTAGGATTGTGCTTTTGCTTGTATTGTTCCGATGAGGCTATATTGTTCCCTTTAGATCAGCTCGTAGTAAATCAGGTTCATTTATTTCCTCTTTCCCCCAGTGGGCAGTGTCCCTTCCTAGCATAATAGTTAGCACAGTGTTAAACTGGAAGTCAGAAAACTTGGGTTCAAATCCCTCTAGTTATTGCTGAATAGTTTCAGTCATGAATTCTCTGTGACCCCATTTGGGGTTTTCTTGGCAAAGATGCTGGAGTGGTTTGCAGTTTCCTTCTCCAGCTCATTTTACAGATGAGGAAACTGGGGCAAGCAGCCTTAAGTGACTTGCCCAGGGTCACATAGCTAGTGAGGTCTGAGGCTGCATTTGAACTCAGGAAGAGGAGTCTTCCTAACTCCGGGCCCTGTACCCTATCCACTAAGCTACCTAGCTTTCCCCAAATCGCTCTATTACCTATTAGACCATGAGAAAGATTCTTAATTTCTTTGAGCTTCAATTCGCCACATGTAAAAGGAGGGAGTTGGACTAAGTGGCCTCCAAAGTCTTTTTTAACTTTTAAATTTATGATCATTTGAGTCTGTGAACCTTCCACTTAGTTTTGGGGTAAAGGGAAGGGTTTTTTTTTTCTGTTTCCTTTCCCTGCTTATGTTCTCTTCCCCATCTTCATTTTGGGGGCGGAGCCAGTGTTGCAAATTAGCGTGGGATTGTCCTCTGAAAAGTCGTAGAGATCTATGAAAAGAAGGAAGGGCATCCAGCAGTTTTCAGTGTGTACTCCTATCACATGGACCTGTGACTCAGCATGCCGCCATTTTACATCATTTCTTATTCAATGCATCGCTGAAACTTTCAGCAAATACAGCCAATTTCAGTGATGAGTACAAATTGTCAATAACACAGGTAGAATGCGTCATTTAAGCAAGGCAGGCAGATAGCCCTGCCAGACATGCCCATCAACACTCATTTGTCTATTTTAGTGAAATATGGTCATGTAAATTTTTAAAAATCCCATGTATAATCAAATTAAAATCATAGAATATATGAGAATTAATTTTTTTTGTCAAGATCCTGTATTCACCCAATGGGGAAAAAAGCAATTTAAAAAAGTTTCTGAATGAAGAATCAATATGTTTAAAGGAAACATGCCATATTTCATCATAAGGATGGGACATAAAAAATGCAACTTCCATTCCCAGGATATTTATTGAATGCCATATAAAGAATGAGAACTCTATGAGATGTTGTTACTGAACTCCTCCTTCCTGAGGGAGTCTGTAAGCACAGAACTTCAAATCAAAAAAGAAAGGAGGGTGGAGGAAAGCACTTTTAGAACTAGAGATGTAATTAAATTCATTTTTTTTTTCAAGAAGGGCTCAATTAGGAGGGAGCAAATGAGTCAGCACAAAGTTTAAGCAGTGAAGTGATGCTATGGGTGTTTTTCTCACATTTTTGCTTACTTTGGGAAAGCATGATACCTTATTCAAAGAACACCTTGAATCTGTAAATAAATTTGTGAGAGAAAATTTGAAATGTAGTGGTGGGGGGGAAGACAGTCAAACTCCATTGTAGTACAGAGTATTATTATTTCAGTAAATGTCCATTTTTCTACAATATAACCTACCAGAAGGCTCAGAGAATATTTTCCCCCTCAATTCACACATTGCTTTTATAAGAATGAGAAAACAAATAAAGTGTAAACAAGCTGATGTCAGGAATTTATTGACAAGATCAACTTTTGGGGACAGACCTGGCATCAATTTATTTCATCATAGTCTACTGCATTGAATAACAGACAGGCCCAGCATGATTCTGAAGTGCCTTTGGAATAATCAGAAAAAAAAACCAGATTAAATTATCTTCCAAACATTTTTACTGTTAAATATTTTCACATTAGTCTAATTCCATGAAAATTAATAATTCATATATTTTATATATAGAACATTCAATCAATCAAAATCTTCTGCTAAGCAGAAAGCCCAGAATTCTCTAGCCATTCAAGATAAAAAAAAAACCAAAATAACCAAAAAACAAAATAATCAAGTTTTTTTGTATAGATGGAATCATAGAAGCTCAGAGATCATATAATGCAACCCATACCTGAACAGGTATATCCTCTAGCCCACTTAGTCTCTTATTTAAAACCAGCAGTGCTGGAGAACTCAGTACCCCTTGAAGCAGTTCATTTCACTTTTAGACAGTTCTAAAGATGATTATATTTTTCCTTGCCTGGAGCTGAAATCTGCCTCTCTCTGATTTCTATTCATTATATCACATCTACCCTCTAAAGTCAAGCACAACAAGTTCCACCTGTCTTCCATTTGACTGCCCTTCAGACACTTACATGCCATTCTCATGTGCCCCCAGGTCTTCTCTTATCTTGGCTAAACATTTCCTTCAACCAAAATGGCATGGTTCCTACTTTTCTATCATCCTGGTTGCCCTCCAGCTTGTCAATATCCTTCCTAATTGTGGTGGCCAAGAAGAAACATGATGCTCCAGACATGGAACATTATGTGGCTTTGACCAAGGCAGAGTACAATGGGACAATCGTATCCCCAATCAATGTAGCTTAAGACTGTTTTAGCATCAGCGCCCATGACAACTCATATTACTGATTCATAGTGAGCTTGTAGTGCTCCAAAACACATGGATACTATTCACATGTGATTTGACATGTAAGTTGACTGGCCCTACTACCCCCACTCTATAATTTTACAGTTAATTTTTAAAATGCAAGTGTAAAGTGTACACAACTTCAATATTGGGACAGATGTGTGATCTCCTCTGCATGGGCAACATCAACAATGATGCAGATGATGATTACTCACACCTACCCATGCCCATACATACCCATACCCAATTCTTGTCCATGTCCTCCCATAAATCCTCCTGCCAATATGCTGGAGGCCGTAATTTAGGAATCTATCTCTCTCTCTTTCTGTCTTTTTCTTTCTCTGTTTCTCTCCTCTATTTGTCTCTATCTATTATGTGTGTGTATATATACATTACCCCTCCCCCCAATATTCATAGCAGTATTTTTACGGTAGCATAGTGGAAACATTGATCTGAGAATGGCTGATAAAAACTGATATATGAATTTAGGATATTATTGCACTATAAAAAACTTTGAATCTAAGAAATTCAGAGAAACATAGGGAGATTTATATTAACTAGTATAGAATGAAGTAAATTGACCCCAACGAACAACTATCATGGTGTACAAAGACTACAATAGTGTAAATGAAAAGTACACTAAAAATCAAGGCAAAAAATTGTATCACTGTAATGAATAATCTTGTCCCTAGAGAAGAGAAAAGCAAGTATCTTCTTCCTTTCCATGTAGACCTGGATGCCTGGGAGAAAATACTGGCTATATTGGCAGATGCATTCATTATGTCTTTGGATTTTACTTAACTTTTTCCTTTCCAAAGGGAGAGCTCTTTTGGAGGGTGGAATATCTGTCACTATTTAATTGTGGCTTGGACTGCCATGTTGGTTAGAAGCGAAGAACAGTGACAGTGTCTGGACAGAACCACAATGATCTCCAGGAGCAGATGCCAGTGACAGCAGAGTGATGGAATGAGTGCCTATAAAAAAGGAGCCAGTGAGGAAACAATGTGGGAAGGAGTCTGAGCAAAGGAAAGTTTAATAAATGAACAATTTCTGAGGAGCAACTACCAAAATGATTATAGGTCAAGGTTTAAAGAGGCACAGTGCTCTGATCTAGAGGAGTGAACCCTGAACCTTCCCCAGAGGAGTAATATAAATAATGGAGAGTCTATCAATGCCTTCACCAACAAAGAATCTCATTAGTCTTTAATGAGACCTGAGTCCTTTATCTTGCTAGAGGTCCCACTTAGAGTAATACCGTATATTACAATGACTGCATAGGGCTCGAAGTATGACAAATGCCTAGCATAATATCTTATACATATTATGTGCATTTAATATGTTTGTTAAATTGAATTATTGAGTTGTTGAAATAATATGATTCTGAGTTCAACCTTCTGCGTGAGGTCTTTCTTCATAGGCCTGGCCAGCATTAATTTCTCTTTCTGATTATCCATAGCACTTACTATGGCATTTAATTATACTTAATTCAATATTCTATTGTATACTGTCTTAATTTTTTCTCATATTGTTTCCCTACTCATCCCTCAAAGGCCCAGCTTAAAGTTCCACCTGTACCATGAAGCCTTTAAGTAAAGTCAAGGTAGCCAAGTGAACAAGCGATTGCATATTTATTAAGTGCTTACTGTGTGCCAGGCACTGTGCTAAGTGAAGGTGACAAAGAAAGAGGAAAAAAAAATCTATAGTTACCATACTTATGGAGTTTACATTCTAATGGAGGAGACAACAGGTAAATAAGTAGGTAGATGCAAGACATATGTAGAGTAGATGGAGAGGACTCTACAGGATGAGGAATCAGGGGATGAAGAGTCAAGGAAGGCCTCCTAGAGAAGGAAAGATTTGAATTGCATCTTGAAGGAAGTCAGGGTATTGACAAATTGCAAGTAGGCCAGTGGTGCTGAAACATGGCGTACATGGAGGAGAGTGAAGGGTAAGGAGCCTAAAAATGTTGATCAATCAATCAACATTTTAAGCACCTGTTATGTGCTAGTTACTGTGCGAAGTAAGCGCTGGTTTATGAAGAGTTTAAATGCCAAACAAGGCAGGTGAAACGGAAATACAGGGGCTCTCAGTGCTCTTTTCCTTCCCTAAAGTCCTGTTGCGCTTGCAGTTTTGTATATTATATACGATTTTATAGTAATCTCTACGTCTTGCCTGTCATATCCTTTCAGCTCATTTGTAAGCTCTTCAATCAGTTAATCAATCTGTAAGTGTTTATTTAGAGCCTACTATGTGCCAGGCACTGTGCTAGCTATGGAGAATACAAAGGGGACACAATCCTCACCCTCAATGAATTTACAGAGAGACAACATTCGTATGTACAAGTATATGCAAAACGTATACGAAACAGATACAAGGTAACCTGAATGGGGGAAGGGAAGACACTAGCAATGGCACTAATACTAATATTCTTCTAAAGGCTTCTTTCATATGACTCAAAGTGCTTAGAATAGTGTTAGGCGCCTAGCAGGTGTCTGATGTATTTGTTGAATTGGACTAATGATGAACATCAACTAAAATTATTGCTAGCTTACTATGATCAGGTAGGGTTTATATCAGAAGCACAGGGTTGTTTTAACATAAAAAACCTGTAACTATAATAAGCCATGTTAATAATACAAGTAATAAAGGGTGGAGCCAACATGGCGGCTGGAAAGCAGGGACTTGCGTGAGCTCCCCGCCAGGTCCCTCCAAAAATCTATAAAAAAATGGCTCTGAACAAATTCTAGAATTGCAGAACCCACAACATAGCAGAGGGAAGCAGGGATCCAGCCCAGGACAGCCTGGATGGTCGCTGGATGAGGTCTATCGAGCACGGAGCAGAGGGGAACAGAGCCCAGTGTGGGCGGCGGCAGGACCAACCAGGCAGGGAGCTGGGTGGAACAGGCCCTAGCCCTCTGAATTAGTGAGCTGTGGCAGTTAACAGACTTCTCAACCCACAAACACCAAAGACAACAGAGAAGGTTAGTGGGAAAAGCAGCGGGGGACAGAGTTCGAGGTTCTGTCACTGCCCCAGAGGTAGCGGGGGTGGTGCAGCTACAGAACTACAGCTGCAGTTACTTCCGGCCCCAGGCCCACCTGGTGGGTGGAATTAAGTGGCGGATCAGAGCAGGAGTGCAGAGCCTGCTTAAGATTTGCATTGGGATGGTGGTTCTTGAGGAAGGAGGAGTGCTGGGGTGGCAGAGCTGGCTCTATAGAAATAGCTCTGAAATCAACAGTGCATCCCCTCAAGCTTGGAACAAAGTACTCTTTACTCTAAAAGCAGTCATACCCCGACGAAAAACTCAAGGGTCAAGTAAGTTGGCTGGGAACATGGCCAGGGAGCAAAAATGCACTCAAATTCAGTCTCAGACTTTGGAATCTTTCTTTGGTGACAAAGTAGACCAAAACATACAGCCTGAAGAAGTCAACAAAGTCAAAGAGCCTACATCAAAAGCCTCCAAGAAAAA
This sequence comes from Trichosurus vulpecula, assembly GCF_011100635.1. Classification (NCBI taxonomy): domain Eukaryota; kingdom Metazoa; phylum Chordata; class Mammalia; order Diprotodontia; family Phalangeridae; genus Trichosurus; species Trichosurus vulpecula. Next base: position 221,739,954 of record NC_050574.1, read on the forward strand.
CATGAACTGGTCTCAGGCCATGGAAGAGCTCAAAAAGGATTTGGAAAAGAAAGTTAGAGAAGTAGAGGAAAAATTGGGAAGTGAAATGAGAAGGATGAAAGAAAACCATGAAAAACAAGTCAATTACTTGCTAAAGGAGACCCAAAAAAATACTGAAAAAAATATTGAAGAAAACAAGACTTAAAAAGGAGACTAACTCAAATGGCAAAAGAGCTCCAAAAAGCCAATGAGGAGAAGAATGCCTTGAAAGGCAGAATTAGCCAAATGGAAAAGGAAGTCCAAAAGACCACTGAAGAAAATACTACCTTAAAAATTAGATTGCAGCAAGTGGAAGCTAGTGACTTGATGAGAAATCAAGATATTATAAAACAGAACCAAAGGAATGAAAAAATGGAAGACAATGTAAAATATCTCATTGGAAAAACCACTGACCTGGAAAATAGATCCAGGAGAGATAATTTGAAAAGTATTGGACCACCTGAAAGCCATGATCAAAAAAAGAGCCTAGATATCATCTTTCAAGAAATTATCAAGGAGAACTGCCCTGATGTTCTAGAGCCACAGGGCAAAATAGAAATTGAAAGACTCCACTGATTGCCTCCTCAAATAGATCCCAAAAAGAAATCTCTTAGGAATACTGTCGCCAAATTCCAGAGCTCCCAGATCAAGGAGAAAATATTGTAAGCAGCCAGAAAGAAACAATTTGAGTATTGTGGAAACATAATCAGAATAATCCAAGATCTAGCAGCTTCTACATTAAGAGATCGAAGGGCTTGGAATACGATATTCCGGAGGTCAATGGAGCTAGGATTAAAACCAAGAATCACCTACCCAGCAAAACTGAGTATCATGCTCCAAGGCAAAATATGAATCTTCAATAAAATAGAGGACTTTCAAGCTTTCTCAGTGAAAAGACCAGAGCTGAATAGAAAATTTGACTTTCAAACACAAGAATCAAGAGAAGCATGAAAAGGTAATCAAGAAAAAGAAATTTCAAGGGACTTACTAAAGTTGAATTGTTTTGTTTACATTCCTACATGGAAAGATGATGTGTATGATTCATGAGACCTCAGTATTATGGTAGCTGAAGGGAATATTCATATATATATATATATATATATATATATACACATATATATAATGGGGTAAATTATCTTGCATAAAAGTGGCAAGAAAAAGCAGTTCTGTAGGAAGGGAAGAGAAGTCAGGTGAGGGGGAATGAGTGAATCTTGCTCTCATCAGATTTGACTTGAGGAGGGAATACCATACATACTCAATTGGGTAACTTACCCCACAGGAAAAAAGGAGGAAGAAGAAGATAAAGAAAAGGGGGGATGATAGAAGGAGGGCAGATGGGAGTGGAGGTAATCAAAAACAAACACTTTTGAAAAGAGACAGGGTCAAGGGAGAAAATTCAATAAAGGGGGATAGGTTAGGAAGGAGCAAAATATAGTGAGTCTTTCACAACATGAGTATTGTGGAAGGGTTATACATAATGATACGCATGTGGCCTATGTTGAATTGCTTGACTTCTTAGGGAGGGTGGGTGGGAAGGGAAGAGGGAAGAGAATTTGGAACTCAAAGTTTTAAAAACAGAGGTTCAAAAACAAAAAAAAAGTTTTCACATGCAACTAGAAAATAAGATACACAGGCAATGGAGCATAGAAATGTATCTTACCCTACAAGAAAGAAAGGGAAAAGGGGATGAGAGGGGAGTGGGGTGACAGAAGGGAGGGCTGACTGGGGAACAGGGCAACCAGAATATATACCATCTTGGAGTGAGGGGAAGGGTAGAAATGGGGAGAAAATTTGTAATTCAAACTCTTGTGAAAATCAATGCTGAAAAATAAATATATTAAATAAAAAAATGTGAAGAAAAAAGAGGAAGAAGGCAGGAATCTCAGGGGTAATGCTGAAAAAAAAGTGGGAAGGAAGGGGATCTATCAGTAACTGTACTACAAAGTAGAGATCATTAAAACAGTTCAGCACTGCTAAAGAGACAAACAGAAACAGAGAAAGAGAGAGATAGAAAGTGGTAGGAAGGCAGAGAGAGACAGACAGAGAAAGGCAGAGACAGAAATAGAGAATCAGAGAGACTGAGAAATTAATCAGTGGAACAGAGTAGGAACACAACAAACAGAAGCAAAGGAACACAGTAACAGTGTTTGATAAATCTAAAGGGATGTGGAACCTGCAGCCTCGAGGCCAACATGTGGCCTTCTAGGTCCTTGGGGGAGGCCTTTCGACTGAGTCTAAATTTTACAGAACAAATCTTTTTATTAAGAGGATTTGTTCTGTGAAGTTTGGATACAGTCAAAGGGCCACACTTGAGGACCTAGAGGACCACATGTGTCCTCAAGGACACAGGTTCTCCACCCCAGTTGCAGTTCCTGGAGGAAGGGCAGCTCTACCTCATACATTTAAATGTAATTTACCTACAAGTCAGGATATTACCCTTGTGATGTCATTGGTTTTGTGCAAGAACAGCGGTAGCAGCAGCAACAACCACAACTAATATTTGACAAAAATTTCTGGGAAAACTTGGCAGCAGTCTGGCAGAAATTAGGTTGGAGTGGGATGGGAGTGAATCCATTCAGTCAAAGGGCCTCACTTGAGAACCTAGAGGGCCACATGTGGCCTCGAGGCCACAGGTTCCTCATCCCTAGTTTAGACCAACACCACACTCCAACACCACAACACCACAACAAAATAATCTCCAAATGGATACATGACCTAGATATAAAAGATTGTAACATAAAAAAGTTAGAGGAGCAAGAAAGACGTTACCTTTTGTATTTGTGAAGAAGGGAAACTTGCTAAAGAAGTGACAGAGGTAATTGGGAAATATCTTTATAACAAGTTTTTAGGGTAAAGATCTAATTTCCGAGATATATAAGACACTGATTGAAATTTATTAGAATAAGATCCATTCCCTAATAGATAAATGGTCAAAGAACATGAACAGTTTTCAAAGGATGAAATCCAAGCTATCTGTAATCATATGAAAAAATGTTCTAAAGCACTAAAAATTAGAGAAAAATCGAAGCAACTTTGAGATTCCACCTCACCCCTATCAGACTGACAAAGATGGCAAAAGAGGAAAATGACAAATGTTGGAGAGGCTATGGGAAAAATAGGTATGATAGTGTACAGTTGGTGGAGCTGTAAATTGATCCAGCCATTTGTAAAGACAATCAGGGCAGAGGAAGATCTTCCCCGCCCATTGGGTCCTGGGAGGAGTGGCTAGGACTGGAGCCAATGGAAGCCTGAGGTGGGAGGAGCTTGCTGAATGGTTGGAGCAGAGCTAAGAGGCAGTTGGTGAGATCAGTTAAGAGCTGAAGGAGAGAGGAAGCAGTCAGCTAGCTGGAACACAGCTTGGAGATTGCGGCAGAAGCAGCGGTGGCGATGGCGGCAGGCGCTACAAAAAAGCAGGACTGACCCTTGTGGAGACTGGAGAGTGCTGAGCAGGGGCTTGAGGCCAGTGGGTGGTCTTCTTGGTGGAGGGCCCTGGCATTGGGGAGGAAGCACCACTATGGCTTGGCTTGCTGCCATAATGTTTTTCTGTGGCTTCCTGGTCACTTTGTGAGATGGGCATACTGGTCTTGGAAGGTTCTTGCCAGGATGTTGAATTGGGGACACCGGTCTGTGGGTCTGCTACTTTTGAGTTTCAATAAATGCTTTAACTCCTCTGCCTTCTACTTAGAGAATTCCTTATATCCTGAGATTCTGGACCATTCAGGCATATTCATGGTGATCTTTGAAATCATGAATTCTGCCTTAATGATATACCATTCTAGGAAGCAATTTGGAACTCTGCACAGAAAGTTATCAAACTCTGCATACCCTTTGACCCAACTATACCACTACTAAGCCTATGTCCTTAAAGAAATCAGAGGAAAAGGATCTCTATATACAAAAATGCTTTTAGGAACTCTTTTCATAATAACCAAAAAGTGGAACTAAGTGGATGAGGTATCCTCCTATTTGGGAATAGTTTAACAACTTGTGAGATATCTATCTATATCTACATCTATATCTATATATGTAAGTATGCATGTATGTGTGTATATATGTATATCTGTATAAATATACACACATATATACATATGTACATACATAAAATATATATTTGATATAGCGAATAAATTATATGTAATGTATATACATATACACACACACATATATACATATGATTGGAATATAATTGTACTATAAGAGATGGAGAAATGGATAATTTCAGAGGAAACTGGGAAGACTATTTTTGAACCAATGCAGAATAAAATGAATGGAAGCAGGAGAGCACTTATACAATAAAAACGTAAAAGAAAAAACCAACTTTGAAAGACTTTAGAATTCTTATCAGTGCAATGATAAACCATAAATCCCCCCCAAAATGAGGATGAAACATCATCATTATCATAACAGCTAACATTTACATAGTGTCAATTGTGTTCCAGGCACTGTGCTTAGCTCTATATAAAAATTATCTCATTTGATCCTCCCAACAACTCTGGGAGGTATGTGCTATTAATTTTCCCATTTTAAAGATGAGGAAACTGAGGCAAATAAAAATTAAATGACTTGTCCAAGGTCATCCAGCTCAGGCTGGACAGGTCTTCCTCTCTCCAGGCCCAGCACTTTATCCACTTTTCCACCTTATCTATTCTTGCCCCACTTTCTAACAGAGCTGAACTTAAATTGCAGAAAGAGACATACATTTCAAAAGGCATGTCTCAAAACTAGAATTTGAGTTCAAATCCTAGATCTCCTACTTACTACCTTATATGGCCTTGAGTGCATCCTTTTGCCCCCATGCTCACCCCCAGGCCTTATTTTTTATTTGTGAAATAAGGAGATTAGACTTGGTGATCTTTGAGATCCCTTCCAACTTTTAATCAATAAGCCTATGAGCCTGTCACCTGAGAAGGATATTAAAAAACTTCACTTTGCACAAAACATAGTAGCCTGTTTAAAGAGAGATATCAAAGAACAGCTGCTTCTATGTCCTATAGACTGGACAGCCTCCCTATTTCCTTTGAGGCAAAATATAAGGTGTCAGTTTTAGTCCATGAAAACTGGTATGTGTGGAGACTTTGCTATATTTCAGCAGCGGACTTCTGAGACACTTCTGTATCCTAGGGAGATGATATGGATGAGGAGGGGTACCCAGACACAAGAAAGTGTTACCAGAAACAGATGACAAAGAGCAAGGCTAGGAGAAGGTGGGAGGGATGTGGGATGGAATTAATACCACAACAGGACGCCCTTTGGGTAAAGGAGCACAGTTTGGTCATTACGTATTTAGGTTTAGGCAGACTAGAGGTAGGAGTTTTCATATTCATTTCAGTGATTTCCTAGCCCACTCCCCACCTTAGTTATTCCAAACCCCAAGCCTTCATTAGACCCTCTCAGAGGCAAGCTGGGCGATACAGTAGATAGAATGCTGGACCTGGAGTCAATGGGACCTAAAATTTCCAATTCAACTTCAGGCACTTACTAGCTGTGTGAATACTAGACAAGTTACTAAACATCTACTTACTACTTCCTTTCAGGACTGTTGTGAGGATCGAATGAGGTGATATCCAAAAAATAATTTTGCAAACCTTAGAGCACTATATAAGTGCTTCTATTACTATTTATCCTCATCATTCTTTGTTGTCGTTCAGTCATTTCAGTTGTGTCTGACTCTTTGTTACCCCATTTGGGGTTTTCTTAGCAAAGATTCCTTCTCCAGCTCATTTTACAGGCAAGGAAAGTGAGGCAAACAGAGTTAAGTGATTTGCTCAGGGTCACACAGCTAGTGTCTGAGGCCAGATTTGAACTCAAGATGTCTTCCAGGTTCCCAGCCCAGTGCTTTTTCCACTGTGCCACCTAGCACTTGACCTTATCATTATTTACTCTTGGCAGATAACCTTGCCATCTATCAAAGTTCGATTAAGATCCCTCATTCCTTCAATAAGCGTTTATTAAGTGCCTACTATGTACCATGTATGGCACCATGGTACTAGGAATACAAAGACAAAAAGGAAATAGTCCCTGCCTTCAATGAGCTTACATTCTACTGTGTAAAACATTGGATTCAACAAACATTTATTAAGTACATACTGTGTTCTGAGTACTATGCTAAGCACTGGAGATGCAAATAAGAAAGTCCTCGCCCTGAAGGAGCTTATAACATAACAGAGGAAGACAACACACAAAACAAAGATGCAAATGGGGGGGGAGGGGAAGGACTTAAAGGGGAATGTGGCTGATATTCTGTGAAGTTGAAACCAAGCAGAGTTGCTTATGCAAAATCTAGAGTTACCAAATTGGAAGAAGCCAACATCTTGAGACTTGAAGAAAACATGGAACCCTCTGTCCTCTCTCGAATCTGGAAGTCAGACAAACTTGATCTCTCTTCTCCCTCAAGCTCTTCCCAACTCAACTCTTCATGTCTCTCTGATAGGCCTGGAGTATCAGTCTTCACCAGTGAAGTGAGTCTTATGCAAACAAGTTTTGAACCTCAGGTTATGAGAGAATAGAATTCTGCCTTAATCATGAAATTAGCTGGTCACCAAACTGATAATGGTAATAACATTTTAAAGGTTGGCAAATTTTTTGAATCCTGAATTTTTTTCTTCACTTCTAGGGGCTTTAAGCATTTTTATAACATGTTGTTGATTATATAGGGCCTTGCGGGAAGGAAGAAAGGGAAGAAGAATAAGCAATGAGGGAAAGAACAGAAAAGTTTAAATCTGGTAAATATGTTAAAGGTCAGTGAGATGTACGCATTTCAAAGATTACAGAAAAAGAGCTTCAGTTTGGAGTTGAAGAATAAATGTGATTTAGCGGAGAGAGCCCTTGAGACATACCTCAGTTGTGGTCTGCTGTATGACCTTGGCCTCTCTGACCTCAGTTTTTCCATCTATAAAATAATGGGCCTTGATCAGATGATCTTTAAAACCCCCTCTAGCTCTAATCTTTCATGAACCAGTTCTGGAAAATACTACCAAAAGGAAGTATCTTTGTTAGTATACACTGAGTTGTGGTTTTTGTGAAAAAAGAAAATGCTTCCGGTGAGATGATTTTTATCAGACTGAAGATAAAAATGCTTTTTGGGGGGAGCGGGGGGTGATACATTTTGTTTCTAGCACTTTTTCCAAGAGCAACCTTCTAAAGTTGTTAGAGGTTATATTAACAAGACTGAGACAAGAATCCAGAATCAGCATAAAGTCTTCTCAGCCTGCTTTTATTGATTTGAACGCAAATAAGATTAGTTCCATTTTTTGAGACAGCGGCTCTATTCCCTTTGTCAAGAAGAGGATATTATTGAAATGATGTTATCATTTAAATTTACAATCCATCTTGATTATTGGCTTAAAGCCCAGTCCCACATATTGCAACGGCAAAACTCCCTCACTGATGTCAATTAGAGTTTTGCCTGCATTCACAGTGTGGGACAAAGAACTTCATAGAAATTCCACACCTGAGACCAGAATACAAGAGCTAAGTTGAAGTATACCCATGTGAACAGTGGGTCTTTGACTGGCCATCTCTTCATGTGTATATACTTACACATGGATAATATACTACATATAACACCTGGGCCGTATATGCTAGTAATATGTGTGTATGTATGCATGCATGCATGTATGCATGTATGTTTATATGTCTATATAGGAACCCTCTTAAAACAAAGATATTAGAATGACTTCTTTACTCTAGCATTCCAACCACCATGGTAGAGAGTACTTAGGGTACTAACAAGTACCAAAGCTGACATATCTATATCTAATCCACATGTATATATACATATATGTGTGACATAATAGATATGTATGTATAAAAAACATCTTATATAACACAAAAGTGACATATATAGCATCTATGATATTTTGGCATCTAACATGCATGTAACATGCATTTAACGTACATAAAATGAGATATATAAATAATGTAAGCATACTCAATGACATTGTCTATGTATAATAAGTGACATATCATACTTGCATATCTAGTAATTTATCACACATGGGTAATATGCTACATACAAAGCACAGCTGATAGATGTAAGCAATATGTATGTGTGTATGCAGGTATGTATGTACATATGTATATGAATATGTATATGGCTGGCCTGGGAGCCCTCTTAAAATTAAGACTTTAGAACAAGTTCTTTAGCTCTCCAATGAGGTAGATAGTACTGAGGGTTCTAATGAGATGTGAGTACCAAAGCTAACATGTGTGTATATACACATATTTTTACTCATATGTGTATGCAAATGCATATCCATGTCTCTATATGTCTACACTTGTGCCCACATATATTTATCTATAGACATACTTGTGTACATAGACATGTGTGATATATAACAAATATGTATATGTAACATATGTCAATATAATATGCAGAATTTGTGTTTTACATGATACATATAACACACATATAATATATGGCACACACATTTAACACTCACAGCACATTAACATATATAGCACATCTTTAACTTATACAACATATACCATAAATGATGAAAGAAAATCAGTGACCTATTGAGCAGGTATATTAAATGAGACACAATGTGATTGTGTCATTTATTCCACATGGGTATTATATATTACATGTGATACATAGGTGAGATATGTAAGCAATATACATGACCAGATGGCTGGCCTGAAAGCCCCCTTCAAATGCTGGCTTTGGAAGTTCTTTGCTCCACACTTCAGTCCTTCAATCAGAGGATTAGAATGTACTGTGGGTATTGATGAGATGTGAGTTCCAAAACTGCTATAACATAGAAGGGTGATGAATTTCCTAATGATGGGGTTTCTTGGGGACATGATGGAGTTGAGACATGATGAGATGCCTGTCCTGGCATCATCTTTGAATGGAGCATTTCAAAGGACTTTTTTTACTCTGCCCTCTAGCCTAGCAGCCTTCCAATTAGGGGGCCAGAGAGTGCTGCCCAAGTGGTGTTCTTCAGCAGCACCCTATAAGGATTACTTTGGCAATTAAAAAAATGAATCCATTTCTCAATGTGTGCATTTTCCCACAGATGCAGATTGTAATACTGTCCATGCCTTCCATAATGGGTTTCATGAGCTGCTGGGGACAAAATAACTCATTGATTGGCTGACTTTCTCATGAGAAGCTTTTCTGAAATTAGCTTTACTGGTTCTCATTAACAGATACCTTCATTAGACTTGTAGTGGAAGCATTTCCAGCTTCATGAGCTCTGTCAGAGCCTCTGAGGTCCCCCCATACCAGAGTATGGCTTTATAGCAGTTTACTTAATGAATCTTCCAGCAAAATTCTAGGGTATGCATATTGCATTCAACTCATTGTAGTCTAGCTAGGCACTGTTTGAAACATTTGAATAGATAGAGTTCCTGATACGTGGTTTTGAATGATTTCAGCCAGGCTTGATGAAATTTGTAAGGTCTCTTTTTCAGGAGTGATTAGCTGTTGACACAGCATAGTCCTCCTGGCATTGGGCTACCTGTCTGGCTCAGGATATTGATTCGTGATTTCATTATCAGTAATTCCACAATGGTCCCAACTCCAACCAAAAAGTAGTGTCACCTGCTATTGTTCAACCATTTAAAAAAGAAAAACATTTTAATAAAAATACATCAGTACAGAGCCACAACAGCATTTGGAAAGGTGGCAGTGTACCGGTTTATAGATATAACTCCTCCACAAGGTAACTGATACCATGCTTTCATTGACTGACCTCAGTACCTAGAATGTTCTTTCTTCTCTGTATCCTGGCTTCTTGCAGGTCTCAGCTCAAATCTCATCTTCTACAAGAGGCTTTTCTGTTTCCTCAAAACTAGTGCCTTTCCTCTGAGATTACCTCTAATTTACTCCATATTTATCCTATATATACATAGTTTTCTGCATATTATCTCCTCTATTAGTATGTGAACTTCTTGAGGGCAGGAGCTGTTTTTGTCTTTCTTTGTATCTCCAGTTCTCAGCCTAGTGCCTGGACTACAGTGAGTGTTTAATAAATAAATGCTTGTTGACTTGACTTCTCTTGAACAGTTTTTACCCATTCTCATTATCCTGTATAATGTCATTGATGACCTATGGTTGTCAAGATTTTGTTAGATTATTCCTTTTCTTTGGATCCAGTATTTCTGAGGGGACTTGGTGCTGAAAGAACTCAATCTATATCAAAAAGACAATACATTTCAAAACTATCCAGTATTAAAATATTAAGTAGTTAACAATTAATTTATGTAAATAATTAAAATTAATAATAATTAAAATAGAAATTAAAAATGGAAAAGTAGATCAGTGGCATAGACTGATTACGTAGTACTATAGAAGAGTAAAAACAAATTGTCTCAGCAGTCTACTATTTGATAAGCCTAAGTATGCAAGGTTACCAGGAATGGAATTCTATTTTATAATTACTTTTAAAACTGCAAAAGAGTCCCTAATAGATAAATGGTCAAAGAATGTGGATAGTTTTCAAAGAAAAATAAGGGAAGTTTAAAAAGTATGCTTCAATCTGCATTCAGATTCCATCAATTCTTTCTCTGGAGGCAGATAGCATTTGTCTTTGTAAGTCCTTCAAAATGGTTTTGGATCATTGTATTGATCAGAATAGCTAAGTCATTCACAGTTTATCATTGTACAATATTGCTGTTACTGTGTACAACGTTTTCCAGGTTCTGCTCAGTTCACTTTACATCAGTTCATATAAGTAAGTCTTCTCAGATTTTTCTGAAACCATCCTGCTCATCATTACTTATAGTACAATAGCATTCCATCACAATTATCTACCACAACTTGTTCAGCCATTCCTCTCAATTACCAATTCTTTGCCATCACAGAAAGAAATATTTTTGTACATATAGGTCCTTTTCTTTTTTGTTTAATCTCTTTGGGATACAGACCAAGTAGTGGGTCTAGGGTCAAAGAGTATGCATAGTTTTATAGCCCTTTGGGCCTGGTTCCAAATTGCTCTCCAGAATGGTTGGACCAGTTCACTACTCTACTGACAATGGATTAGTGTCCCAATGTTTCCATGTCCCCTCCAACAGTTGTTATTTCCTTTTCTGTCATATTAGCCAATCTGATAGGTGTGAAGTGGTACCTCAGAAGTGTTTTAATTTGCATTTTTCTAATCAATAGTGATTTTGAGCATTTTTTCATATGACTATAGATAACTTTGATTTTTTGTTCTAAAAACTGCCTGTTCATATCTTTTGACCATTTATCAATTGGGGAATGACTAATTTTCTTATAAAATTGACCCCATTCTCTATCTACTTGAGAAATGAGGTCTTTGTCAAAAAAAAAACTAGCTGCAAATCCCATCCCCACCCCTGCCCAATTTTCTGCTTTCCTTCTAGTCTTGGCTGCATTGGTTTTGTTTGTGCAAAATGTTTTAAATTTAATGTAATCAACATTATCCATTTTACATCCCATAATACTCTATGTTTGGTCATAAATTCTTCCCTCATCTAGCATATTGTAATAGGTATTTTTAAACAGGTCTTCTTGTTTCCAGTTTATCCTTTCTCCAATATATTTTTCAATACATTTTACAAAAAAAAATTCTAAATATAATTCTCTGGCAATGTCAGTCCTTGACTTGAAAAATCAATGGTTCCTTATTGCCTCCTGAATAATGTATAATCTCCTGATCTTGAGACTCCAGGCTCTCTCTAGTCTGGCTCTAACTGATCATTCCAGCCTTATTTCATAATACTGTCCTTCACTTACTTTGCTTTTCAGGAAAATTAGACTTGGCAGGCCGTTTGGTACAGTGGGGAAGAATCCTGGCTTTGGAGTCAGATGACCTCAGTTCAAATTCTGACTCTGCTACTTTTTACATGCATGACCCTGGGCAATACGTTTAGTCTTTTGGGGCCTCATTTCTTCATTTTTTTTTGGAGGTGATCAGAGTTAAATGACATGCCCAGGGTCACACAGCTAGTAAGTATCTGAGACCAGATTTGAACTCAAGCCCTCCTAACTCCAGGGCTGGTGCTATATCCACTGTAACACCTCGCTGCCCCCATTCCTCCATTTGTAAAAGGAAATTGGACTATATTAAAGCTTCTTAGGAAGTTGAAGGGGTCTAAGGATAGCTTGGAGGGGGGGCAGTATCTGTGAGCCTAGATGGTAAAAAATTTACATTTTTTACTACCTCTAAGTGAAATAGAGCATTTCCTTCAATTATAAGTACAGTCAACAAATCACAGCAGTATTGTTTCACCAGACTGACAAAGGGATCCATAGTGCATGCATGTGCATGTGCACACACACACACACAAACACACACACACACACATATGCACACACATACACACACACACACACACACACACACACAAATGTTAGGAAATCTGGAGTAGATGATAACCAAAGTCCCTTTCAGGTATAAATCTACGATTCTATACTACTTTTCCTTCTATTTCCTCCTATTCTATCTTAACTCCCTGTCTTTCCTCATGCTCTTCTCTAATCCTAGAATAGATTCCTCCCTCCCTCCTTCATTTACACTTGTTAAAATCTCTTTTTTTCTTTCAAGACCCAATTCAGGTACCCTTTCTTCCACCTTTAACCGAGCCCTAGAGACTTGACTTTCTCAGGATTACACAGGTCTAGAGGAATCCAAATTCAAACACAGGTCTTCTGACTCCAAGCCTACTGCTCCACCCATTCCATCTGCCGTAAAGAAGGTCTGGGAGTGCTGATAGGGGGAAGAAGAAATGAACATGCCAGTGCAGAAAGTTTGGCTGAAGGAGCTATGGGAAGTATACTAACTTATATAAGAGAAATGTCTCATTTACTTGAACTCTACGGGCTGAGATATAACATCTTGACAACCAGATTCCTTACCATCTAAACCAATGGTTCTCCATCATTTAAAATAGGAGGAACTCCTTTTTAAAGTGAAACAATTTTCTAGATCCTCTTTATTGAATCTAAGAAATTCAGTAATAATAACTAACATTTATATAGTGCTTACTATGAGCCAGGCACCGGGCTAAACACTTTATTATTATTATCTGATTTGATCTTCAGCTGTTGTTGTACCTTCTGAAGTAGGTGCTATTATGATCCTCATTTTGAGGAAATGAAAGATAAGGAAACTGAGGCAGAAATGAATTAACTTGCCTACATCATAAAGCTAGTAAACGTTGAAGGCCAAATTTGAACTCAGGTCTTCCTGATTCCAAGCCCAGTACTCTGGCTTCCATTGTGCCACCTTGCTTCACTGATTAAATGCATGCTATGTGCCAGCATGGTGTTCAGCACTAGAGAGGCAAAAACAAAAATGAAATAGTTCCTTCTCTCAGTTGTGTGTGTGTGTGTGTGTGTGTGTGCATATGTGTGTGTGTGGGGGGGGGAAGATATCACAACAAAAAATACAAAGTAAATACATGCTTTATAGAACTACATCAAAATAATGAAAGAATTCATTTGGAAGAACAAAAGGCCTAGAATCTCATGAAAAATAATGAAAAAAAAACAGGTATGAAGCGGGAAAGACCTATAATCTGATAACTTTCTATGAAGAAGAGGGAAAGAAGTTTGTTTCATCACTGGTTGTCTGGGACCAAAATTTGTCACTGGAATGAATGTGAGTTTGGCTGTTTTTAGTGTTGTTTATTTTTTAGAGTTCTATGGATGCTCTTTTCTTTTTTTTTTATATTACTATCACCGACCGATGGTTCTTTTCATTTACCCCGTCCACCCCTAACCCTTCCACCTATAGAACCATATTGATTGTAACTAATGAAATCAACAAAACAAATCAACATGTTTGGCCACGTCTGAAAATGTATGCTTTGTTATCCACTGCCTTTCTACTGATAGAAGTCTTACTTCACCACCAGCTCTCTGAATCATTACTGGTGATTGGATCAGAGTCCATAGACTTTTTCAACAGACCAACCCAATGAAGGTGTAACCTTTATCACTGGAAAATGGGGAGGGGAGAAACAACAATAATTTTAAAAAATCAGAAGCATTCATGAAGCATTTTCTATATGCCAGGCACTATGCTAGTTTGGGAGGATAAGAAGACAAAAACAGGGCAGCTCCTGCCCTCAAGAAGCTTGCATTCTATGGCAAAGGATGAGGTGGGGACAGGGGAGGAGATAACAGATACCTATAAAATTAAATACAAAATAGCTACAAAGTAATTTCTTGAGGTGAGAGAGGGCACTAGCAAGTCTTTAGCCTTCTTTTAAGAGGTAGCACTTGAGTTTAGGCTTTAAGGAATCAAGAGGTTCTACAAGGTGAAGATGAGGAGGGAATGAAATTGTAGGTATGGGGTACATGGAATGTCATTCAAAGAGGCCAACAATCAGTCTAGAAAGCCTTAAAAACCTTGACTAGATTCTACCATCCCTATAAACTCTCATCCTATATGTCTTCTTTCTTTCTCAGTCAAAAGAGCTTTCTGTACTCCTTATATCCATTTTCTCTTTTCTACAAACCCCCTGTACTTTGTCTTCTGACCTCGTCACTCAGCTGAAACTGCTCTCTCCAAAGTTACCACTTATTACCAAATCTGATGGCTTTTTCTCAATTTCTTCCCCTTCTTGGCTTCACTGCCGCATTTGATACTGTTGGTCACTCTCTCCTCCTTTATGTTCTTTCTTCTCTGGGTTTTCTTTGAAAATACTATCTTCATTCTCTTCTTATCTGTCAGGCCATTTATTCTCAGCCTACTTTGCTAGATCTTCGTATCATGTTGTAACCATGGGTGCACTTTCAAGGTTCTGTTCTGGCTCCCCTTCTCTTTTCTCCCCATACTCTTTCACTCGGTGACTTCATCACCTTTCATAGGTTTAATGATCATCTCATGCAGTTGACTCCTCAAGTCTACATATCCAGCCATAGTCTCTCTCCTGAGCTCTGGGCCCACATCACCAGTTGTCTCTTATTAGATGTTTCAAAGTGGTCATTTCAGAGGCATCTCCAACTTAAGATGTCCAAAACCCTAAACCCACCCTACTTCTGGACTTAAGAAAAATTTTTTATTTTCAGTTCCAAATTTTCTTCCTCCCTCCACCTACCCACCCATTATACACACAAAGTCCTGCAAAACATATTTCTGCATTAACCATATTTGGGGGACTTTCCTATTTCTGTCAAGGATACCACCATCTTTTCAGGGACCCAGTTTCACCATTTTAGTTCATCCTAGATAATTTTAGTTCATCCTCTCTTCTCCCAATTTGAGATCCAGCCATATTCATCTACTTGATGCTTTGCATACCTGAGCTCCATTCCCACAGTCATACTTTGCAACAATAACTTCCCTCCCTTCCTCTCTGCCCATGGGAATGCTGTCTTTTCTCATCTCTACCTCTTGGAATCTCTGTTTTCCTTCAAGACTCAGCTTGTATCACATTCTTTATGAAGTCTTGTATGACTCCTGCCTTTCCCAGGTACCACACTCTTCTCCCCAGGTCTTTCCATAAGAACTAAGGCTACACTTTTAGGATTTCCAGGCCTTTCCACTCTCTCTGCTGAACTTTCTGTTATTCTTTTTTCTCCTAATTAAAGTATAAGCTCTATGAAAGCAGGGGCTATTTCACTATTGTCTTTGTGTCCCTAGGGCTTAGCATAGTGCCTGACACATAGGAGGTTCTTAATAAATGTTTGTTAAATGATTGACTATTGTTAAACCTGAAAATTTGGTTGAAGGAAACAACAGAGCTAGGTGATAGAAAAATCCATGTTGTTTATTATTTTCCCTTAAAGCATAGCGGAGCTAGCTTACTTGTACGTACAAGGAGTCAGAGTATAAACTCTGGCTGCCTGAACAAAGCAATGAGAAAACTTATATACGTTATTTTAGCAGAGCTAGCAAGCCTGTATGACCTCATTTTTATGACCCCCATGTATGTTTAACCCTGATACAAGAAGAGGATTTTCCTTAATGGAATAGAGTTGTCAAAGATGTTGACAAAAGTCAGTTGAGACTACAGCCCAGCGTCTCTGTGTCTTATTACATTCCATAATATAGTATATATCTGTAGAATATTAAGCAAGGTAATCTCTCTTGGGGTTAGGGTCTCATCCTTAATGACTATCAGGGGTAAGAATGTCCTTAGGTCAGTCTAATCTGGCCTTGTTGACAGAGGTGAGGGTATTTCCTGAGCAAACTTTTAGAGAGAACAAAGAAGCCCAGATTCTGGATCTTTAACCAGTTACTCATTAATTCAGGCTCTGGGCCTAGTTGAAATTAAAAATGATATAAAATAGTATAATATTTTCCACACTATATAAAGGCTGATATAAAAAAAAAAAGGTAGTTCATTTATCTAGGAAGATTCCATTGTGGTCATGGAAGTTAGTGAGAGTAATGATAATAGCTGAAGCATGTAAGTTCAGAAAAAGCTGGAGGATAAGACTCTGTGCAAGACTGGTCTTAAAAAAAGTTTAATGAGAGCAGGGAACATGACAAATATAAATTTTTCTGGTCCCCGGTTCACCTAATACCAGACCCTTAATTCCCAAATTCTGATTGTACCCCTGTTTTTTACCCAACCTCATCTTTAGATAGTATTACTCCCTGAGGACAATTTAACTGTGAAATTAGAAATCATAACAAATCATTTCGGATTCTGCTTCAAAGATTGTCACTGCATAGCCCTCTCAGTTCCCAGTTGTTAAGTATGTCACTGTGTGTACCCTATATCCAAGAATCTTGGAACTCAAGATAGTCGCTGCTGTCTGTATTTTGGCTTTGGATATTTTTTGTTTTGTTTTTGTAAAACTACCAAAATACTAAAAACTAAGATCTTTAATGGGGGCAAAGGAATTGCAATTCAGGATACCAGTCAGCACAGAAATCCTAGAGTGCCCAATGTGGGCAGGGGACAGGGTTAAATACATTTTGATGGGGAGGGAATCTCATAAAAGGCACAGCCTTGAGAAGCTGCTACATAAGCTATTTTGCATAACAACCAAAAGCCCAGAGGGTAACACAGGTAAGCAAAGTTGTGGAATCCTTTTCTTTTTTTTAACTAGTTTCTGTAGTCCTTTTTAAACTAATTTCATTTACCTTCAGGCAACCCATAGCTCTAGGATCAGGCAAGGTCAGCTCCAGGTCAACTGCAATTAATAGGATTTTTTCCCCCATTGCTCAATACATCACTCTGTTCAACTTCCTGTGTTGAGTATCTTGGTGACTAATAGGCAAGGCCCAGAGAGTAGGGTTTGAGCAAAGGAATTTTGTGTAGTGGAATATAGAGTAGAAGGAAACAGGAGTATGGAGAATTCCCAGTTCTAGGTTGGAGGGTCAGTAGCTTCCAGTCTGACATACTTTGGAAATTTACAAAATTGTCCCTGGTGTTTCCTTGGGTTTGAGGATGATATTGAGTTCTAGAGAATGATGATTACTCTTCTAGAGTGTTATTGGATTAGGGATTCCAAAGATTGTGGGATTAGCTAACTTGCTTTGCCTTGCCTTGCCTACAACTGGTCTTGCCTTCCCTCCCTTATGACTTGTCTTGCCTTGCCTATGGCTTGCCTTGCTTATGACTTTTATTTATTTCAAAATATGCTTTATTTTCTTTTTAAAATTTGATTTTTTTTTAATTAGTAAGCATTCATTTCCTCTCTTCTCCCTCAATTAAACAATAACAAATAACAAAGTAGCAAACAACAACAACAAAATAACAAGTAACAAATATGCAGACAAGCAAAGCAAATCCCTGAACTTCTTGTTTCCAAAAATGAATGTCATGTTGTACATATTGATTCTATAACCTCTCCTTGAGGAAGTGGGTGTGAGCTGGCCAAGATGGCTCTTAAAATAGAGGTAAGTGGGACTGTGCAGGACCTTCATACTGAAATTGAAACCATGACTTTTCACACTATCTTGTTACAGCAAACCTTGCTGGTATATAACAAGTGGGGAGAAGTGGGTAAGGTCAGGACCACTAACTTGCCATTAGGGTTGTCTGATGAATATGTACCAGTTATGACATTGCACCGTATTAAGTATAACAATGACATGCTACTACAAGACTCAAAGTCTGGAGGCCTGCAGTGGGAACAAACGGTTTGGTTATCTGTGACAGGCAGAAGTCAGTTGTTGGTTGGGAAGGGGAGGGGGGGTGAAGATTGATGGGCTTGTGATTGTGGGGTGATGCTACACATATTTCTAACGTGTACCCATTACTTTGCTTATTAAGTCACCCAAATCAACATCCACTGGTGAGAACTGAGTCAATTTCCTTTATCCAAGTGTGTGGAATGAGTGAAGACTTCTCATAAAAGGGGACAAATTAAATAAAAAGAAATAAGTAGGATAGTGAGTCCCATTTCTCTACTTAGATATTTTCCTTTCTATAAGCCAAGCTAATGACCGTAAGGCCCCCAAGGATAAGAATAGTACACAGGATGCTCACATCCTGTGTATTTACCTAATGGTGAGAAGCCTGAAAGAAAGAAGGGTTGAGGTGAATAAGTCAGCAACCATAAAATCCTCTGAGAATAAGGATAGGACACAGGATGCTCACCTCCTGTGCATCGACCCCAGGATAAGGGACCCTCGGCTTGGGAGAAGAACGGATGAAAAGCTGGAAAGCTAGGTGCAATGTAGACTTGCAAGACCAGTTAGGTGTGAGTGATGGGAGACAAGGTGTAAGGGTGCTGGGGATATCTGTCACAGATGTAATGGTGATGGGAGGCATCCGTTGCAGAAGCAAGGGTGATGGGAAAGGCTAGTTTGCCACAGATGTGAAGATGAGGTAACCAACAACTGGCTTCTGCCTGTCACAGATAACCAAACCATTTGTTCGTTGTCATTGTCATTAAGATAGATTTATCACTTCAGATTGATTGGAGAATGGGATAAGAATGGTGGGAAGGTTATGTCTGTCACCTGCTTGTCAAAAATAACCATACTATTTGTTCTTTGCCATTGTCACCGGGTAGATTTATCGCGTCCAGATTGTACCCTCAAAGCTTACGTCTGCAAGCTGAGAGGAAGCAGGGAGGGGAGGGGGAATTGCGGTTAGGGACCTATATAAACACCCCAATTCTCTGTGTCCAGCACGCTCTGACACTGAGAGGTGCCTGGAGTTGCCCTTTCCTGCGGGATCATAATAAATTTTCCTTTCTACTTTCACCTTGAGATGCCTCTGTTTTAATTCATGGATTCGTAAATCTGTACCACAGGCAAGTGACAACACCAGAAAGTAATGTACTGGAACAGTATCTGAGGGGTTTGTCTACCCACTGGTGTGTTCTTGGCCTTCAACCCTGCCTCAGGCAAGATATGATGTCACTCCCTGGGCCAGTGCAAGACCTCCCAACTGAAATCTTTACCATTTCTCTACCTTTGGGGGAAAATTTCAGTCAGTATTGGGAAACCCATGAAGCTAAAGCTCCTGGCCCCACATATTGATTTGCAAAATGGCAGATGAGACTTGCAAAAGGGAAGAGAAAAGTTTGATTGGGGGGAGCAAAGTAATAGATTCAATTTTAAAATGCTCTTTTGAATTTAAAAAAGAGTGGGTTAAAATTATTAGGTAAATCAAACAATATTACTGTTTCTTTTATTCAGTAAATCCTTTTAAAATAAAATATAGCAAGAATTTGTTTCATAAAATATCTTCTTTTACTCATAGAATACAAATGCAAATCTAATAGATCTTTGAAAAAATAATTATATCTTGTGTCAAATGGACCCTGAAAAGGAAAACTGCTATCCTTTAATCAAAACAAAAACTCATTTAGGATCAGAAGTTACTGCTAAATGGTCCCTAGTCATTTCTACTTGCACATTATGGCTTTAAAACAGCAAACAATTACTGTGGTAATACCAGTGAATTCTTTCTAAGCAAACATATATGACATTCTGAGTTCAGAGACATTGCCTACCACTCTCTACTACTGCAGCCTCTCAACATGGTGTATTAAAAGGCAAAGGTGCCCCCCTCTTTTTTGTTACATCACAAATAATATTTATTTTTGACTTTGTAAAAACTATGTTTCTCTCGCCCACCCTCCCCACACATACAAAAAGCAGTCAGCTCAGCCTACCACCTGTCTCCTCCTTCCTACTCACCTCCCTTTTCCCTGTTCCAGCCAGATTCCAAGATGGTGATGGTGGTAGTGATCAGAGTGGTGTCTAATTTCCTACATGGCTGGACATTGGGGGAAAGATTGCAAAGGGGCAGAAGGAGAGGGAGTCTGTTGTTAGGGAGGGGTCTAGAATGGATGGGGGCGGGGAGGGAGGGAGATCCCTATGGAATGAAGCCCTCCCACCAGGCTCTTTTGCTTTTTTACTCCTTAGGAAGAGAGTGCAACTGGGTAGAAAAATTGAAAAATAAAAATAGGGGAGAGAATAAAAATTTATATTGATGCTTACTATTCACTGAGCACTGTGCTAAGCACTTTACAAATATTATCTCATTTGATCCTCACAACCACCTGGGGAAATAATCGTTGTTATTATCCCCATTTTACAGTTGAGGCAACTGAGGCAAAAGTTAAGTATCTTGCCCAGGGTCAAACAGCTAATAAGTGTCTGAGACTGGATTTAAACTCAGGTCTTTGGGTCTCCAGGCCTAGAGCCCCATCCACTTCACCACCAAGCTGCCTCAAGTTTTTAATGAATAAAAGTTAATGAAAATTACTGTAATTTCTCTAGATTAAATCTTTGTTTGCTAGGATAATAGAAGTTTAGTTTATTCTGTACCCATTGGATTAAATATAGTTTTCTTTGTCTCCAGGAAACTTCCTTTGTCTTTGGCTTACTACAAGGCCATTGTTTTCCCAATTCATTCACACTGGACAAAAGGATCATTCTGCTCAAAATGAAAGAGCTGTTTTTTGGGTTTTTTTTTTGTGGAAAGGGGAAGGAGAGTAGAATTCCAGACATGTGATTTCATCTATACAGTTAACTCCCATTGCGGGAATTGCTTTCATCAATGAATATTGGCAATAGTTTTGCAAATTATAAAGTGTTGCCAGGATGCTTTCAATGGTTAAGTAACTTCTCGGTGGTCACACAGCTATTGTATATCACTGTCCATCCATTATGTCATGTTTCCTCTCTTCCATATAAGTGTCCAGTGAAAAACTACCCTTCTTTTAGTTTTGTGATAAAAAATAATTTAATTTGGAAAATGAATGGATATTTAAATAAACTCATTTATAAAACTAGTGGCTAAGAAAGATGAGCTCTTTGGCACCACGAAATATTGGTATTTCAATGGATTTCATGACTGACGCCATGTTTGGGGGCACTCCTTCCATCAGGGCAGGATGTAATACATCCATACTTTCACATCCTGTGTGATTCTTGTCTATGTTGTTCCATTGTTAGATTCAGGAGAGAGACAGAAACAAAGAGAGATAATATACACAGACACGTATATATGTACATATACACATATTAATCCAGAACTTTGAGGGCCCTCTTTTAGGACAAAACACTCAAGCTGTTTATTAATTCCAAGCAATATGCAGTTATTAAAGTATCTGCATGATTAGCCAGGCACTGTGTTAGGTCCTAGGGGTGAGGTGTACAAACCAACAAACAAATCTCAAAAGTCCCTGCCCTCACTCTGGTTATATTACTGGCAGACTTTATTTTCTAATCACATTTTTTTGATGATATCTTCTGTGTAGTTTTTGGTCTTCAAGTCATCATTTACCATCATACATACGTACATGTCATATGATATTACATATCAGTATATTAATAAGCTGTAGTCCACTTATACCCACCATGCATCTCTCCATTGATACACTTGCAATTTGGATTCTTTGGAAATCATTGCTTTTCATGATCTGTAACTTATAAATCTCTGGGATAATAGCATATTCAAAGGATAAGGTTTTGTGTCAGGAAGCAGCTTAAGAACATTAAAAGCTCCTGAAAATTTCCTAAATGTTCTCCAGTCTCCTATTATATTCACTGGCATGTGCTCACTCTTCCTCACCCACAGCCACAGCCCAGAACCACATCTGACCAACACAATTGAGTCTGGTGTCCCAAGATAGTGGAGGGTCCTTCAATCTTCCCCTACTCAGCTGTCTGACCCCCACACTGTCCATGAGGTCTCTGTCCATGAAATGAAAGTTCCTGATGGCAAGGCTGTTATGACCCAATTGCCGCCAAAGCTTGTTGTTTATTGATTCAGCAGAATCTACCTGGAAATGTTTGCACTTCGCTTGGGCCAAACCTCCACACCTGGAGATCTAGGTCTTTCCTAAGGTCCTCTCAAGTTGTCATAGGAGGACAACTGATTTACCCCAACTTTTAATTATTTCTGCTGTTGAAAGTTCAATTTTATCTTGTCTGTGGGAGAAATTTGGAGAGCTTGGTATTTACTGTCTTATTCCACCATCTTCCCAGGAACTCCTCTTTTTTGACATCTTATATTTCCAGTGTCCATTTGAATAATCATAATATTTCTTCAATACTTCAAAGATCTGCAATTTCATCACTATGAGTACTCTTTCCAAGAGTGAAGATTTCATTTCCATCTATGACTTAAAAAATGATCTTTAAGAGTTTGTGTGGCTAACAACAACAACAACAGCTATATTTAAATAGTGCTTTAAGTCTTCCCAGCTATTTAGTAACAAGTAATTTACCATGAGCAGTATAGCACAGTGGAAAGAGAACAGACTTTGAAGTCAGAGGACCTGAGTTCTAATCTTTTCTCTGCCCATTAATTTCATGAGACCTTGGGCAAAGATCTTCTTTGGGCTTCAGTTTCCTCATTTGTAAAATGTGGAGGATGGACTAGATCAGAGGTTTGTGTGTCCTGGGGGACCTCTATGGCAATCTGATGAGGGCTATGGAACCCTTCTCAGAAAATTAGGGAGATGAATAGAATCTTAAATAAGCTAGATATGTTAGATATCTGGAGAGAATTGAATGGGAATAGAAACAACACACCTTTTTTCTCAGTGGTACATAGCATATTTACAAAAATTTACCATATATTAGTGCATAAAAACTTTATAGTTAAATGCCAAAAAGCAGAAATACTAAATTCATCCTTTTCAGACCACAATAAAAATAAAAATTATATTACACTTGATGAGTGACCATGGAAACATAGATTAAAAATTAATTGGAGACTAAAAGACCTAATCTTAAAGAATGAGTGGGTTAAAGGACAAATCATAGAAACAACCAATAATTTCATTAAAGAGAATGACAATAAGGACACAAATATTAAAACCCATGGGTTTCAGCGAAAGCAATAATCAGAGTAAAATTTATATCTCTAAACACTTATTTCAATAAAACAGAGAAAGAGCAGATCAATGAATTAGGTATACAATTACAAAAAACTAGAAAAAGAACAAATTTAAAAACACCTACTAAACACCAAATTAGAAGTCTTAAAAATTAAAGGTGAGATTAATAAAATTGAGTGTAAGAAAGCTACTGAATTAATACATAAACCTAGGAGTTGGTTTATGAAAAAGCAATAAAATAGATAAACCAATGATTAATGTGATTAAAAAAAGAAGAAAACCAAATCACTACCATTAAAAATGAAAAGGGTGAATATATGATTAATGAAGAAGAAATCAAAGCAATTATGAGGAGTTATTTTGCCCAATTATATGTCAAAAATTTAACAATTTAAAAAATGGAAGAATATTTAATAAAAATATAAACTGCCTAGATTAACAGAAGAAGAAATAGAATTTCTAAACAAATCTATTTTAGAAAAAGAAGTTTAACTTGCTAAGAAAAAAGCATCAGGACCAGATAGGTATACAAGTGAATTCTACCAAACATTTAAAGATCAACTAATTCTAATATTAAATAAATTATTTGGAATAATGGGCAAAGGAGGAGTCTTACAAACTCCTTTCATGAAACAAATATGGCACTGGTACTCAAACCAGGAAAAGCAAAAACAGAGAAAAAAATTATAGAATAATTTCATTAATGAATATGGATGCAAAAATCCTAAATACTAGCCAGGAGACTAAAATAATATATTATAAAGTTATACATTGTGACTAGGTGGGATTTATACTGGGAATACAGGAATGGTTTAACATAAGGAAAACTATTAACATAATTCATTAGATCAATAACAAAAGGAACAAATCATATAACTATACCAATAGAGGTAGAAAAAGCTTTTAATAAAATACAACACTCAGTTCTATTAAAAAAAAAGACCATAAAACAGGTGTAAATGGATTTTTCCTTAAAATGATAAGAAGCATCTACCTAAAACCATCAGCAAGCATTATTTTTAATGAGGGTAAGCTAGAAGTCTTCCCAATAGGATGAGGAGTTAAATAAGGATTCCCATTGTCACCAGTAATATTCAATATTGTATTAGAAATGCTAGCAATAGCAATGAGAAGAAAAAGAAATTGAAGGAATCAGAATAGGCAGTGAGGTAATAAAATTATCTCTTTTTTTCAGATAATATGGTATGATATGCAATTATCCTTTCCACATCAAAGGGATTAGGGGTTGTAGCCAGAATGGACTTTGTTTTCTTTGAATGACTCAGCTTGCCTCGTTGAGCTTCCCTGGACGCTGGGGCTTGCTCTTCCAGGGCAGGAAGCCCAGCGACCATGCCAGCGATCGGAGAGCTTCCTGTGTGATGAGTCGTGGGGCTGGCTGAGGGGAGGTGTGTTAACGTGGTCTACGCTAGGGGGAGGGGCCAAGTCAAGAACCAATCGGCCCTGGTCGTTCAGGCGGCGCTTGATGATGTCAAAAACTCTATAAGAGGGGAGAGGACAGCTTGAAGATCCTCCTTTCCTTTTCCGGTTGGAGCCAGAGATGCCTACAGCCGAAGCTGAGCTGCCGGTAGCAGAGCTGACTAGAGGCTAGTGGGTAATCTTCTTACCATAGAGGGGAAGCATATATACAATTTTGCCTTATACCATCTCGCTTCTCTGTGGCCTCCTGGTTACCCTTGTAAGGCAGACTTATTGGGCCTGGAAGCTTTTGATGAAAATATCAAAATGGGGACGCTGGTTTGTGGGCTTGTTATTGTGGAGTGTAAATACATGCTTTAGTTCTCCTGCCTTCTGCCTAGAGAATTCCTTATATCCTGTGGTTCCGGACCTTTTAGGCACATATGAGATTCTCTTTGAAATCATAAATTCTGCCTTCCTAATATATTTGGCGACGAGGTGGATGGGATCGCTAGATATAAGGTCTCTGTTCAGAAGCAGAAGAACTTCAGAGGAAGAGATGAATATCCCAGGGTGGGAGGATCCATTTTATTCCTCCTTAGCAAAGCAATTGGCTAAAAAAGCCAGACTCTGTGAAAACTGGGAACCAAGGCTACAGAGAGGAGATCCTAAGGATTTGGAAAGGTGTTTACAAGAGGTTGGGATTCAGTCAGGGGCATCACTATCTAGACAAAGCTGGATAGTGTTATCAGCCTACCGGCTAGTATATGAAAGATTGAGATTAAGTGAAAGAGATGGGGGCACTCCTATCCCCACCAGGGGAATCTCAGATAGCAGGAGAACAAATTGCTGCTCAAGAACCCACTGACTCAGATGAGAACTTTTCTATTAATGTGGCTAGGAGCAACAGGAGGCCAAATAAGCCAAGAGTGCATCCCAACTCACCCCAGACCAAGCCTGACTGCCTGCTTTGTCCTTGCCATGGTGGCAGAGGAAGCGAGTGGGGGGAAGATGAGACAATGTTAGGGGCTGAGACAGAAAATGCTACTAGGGTTCAGGACATCCCTCGCACAGAGAATGGGAGATGGTTAAATACTCAGACAAGCGTTTGTCCTATAGAGAGGAGGAGGACAGAAACCCGAGGTGGCAATTTAGTTACGAGGGAATTTCAGGAAGATTTCTCACCACAAGAGGTCACAGATATTTTGAGTAGATTCAGCCAAGGAGTAGGAGAACCATTAATATCTTGGATGGTAAGGCTCAGTGATCAAGGGGCCGGTGGAATATTAGTAGATAAGAGGGACTGTATGAGATTCATAGGTATCAGCCACGATCCTCTAGTTCAGCAAGCTTTTAGGGAACATCATCAGCGAGGAGATGATGCTAGCAGGACTACTCTGTTGGCATTAGCTGCTGTGGGATGCAATAAGAGATATATTACTGATTCTATGTGGCCCACTGAGCACAGACCCTGGTATTCACTTAAAGATTGTATCATGAGACTAAAGGAGGAGGTAATGAAGACTGCTATTATGACAGAAACTGCAGACAAATATTACAATGATCCCATAGGAATCCCTCATAGGAATTTAATAATTAGGACAGCTCCCCCTGCTTATAAACAACTAATTTTGAATCTGTTACTTGGGGAAGTAGGGAGCCATCTTATAGAGGTGATAAATAAGATTTTACAGTTACATGACTTAGGAGACTGGGGAAGGGATAGATCTCCTCAAGAGAGAAGGGTGAACAGCCAGCAAACTTGGCGCCAAAATGGAGTGACAAGAAAAGAAATGTTCACTGCTCTATTGAGAGCAGGGGTAGATTTTGAAATGATAGATGGCATTCCAACCAATGAATTGTACAGGATGTACCGAGATAAAGGACTCGATAACAGGAGAGATAGGGAAATAAGAACTGCTCCTGCAAATGCTACAGATGTTGAACCTGCATACCCAAGTGAATCACATGCTAGGGAATACTAGGAAACAGGCCAGGCCCCAGCCCAAATTAAGGAAATACACAGGCTGGATTGCAGACCTCACATTAACTTGACCATATATTGGAAAAATGGGTCAAGTACAGTAACTAGGGCATTAATAGACACTGGGGCCGAGGCCACCCTTATCTATGGGAATCCAGACAAATTCAGCCATGGAACTCCTATTACCATCACAGGACTAGGAGGGACTGAAATATCAGCCAGACAAGTTAAATTGATGATGAAAATTGGACAGTTGCCCAAGAAAGAATATAGTGTGGTTATTGTGCCTATTCCTGAATACATAATTGGAATAGACATTTTGAAGGGTATGACCTTAAATTTACCTGAAGGGAAATACCAATTTGCTGTGAGGAAAATAGGCATTAATGCAGTCTTAGTGGGGAAAATCAAGATGGATCCAATCACTTTGCCCGAACCTTCTGAAGTAATTACTTTGAGGCAATATCATGTGCCAGGTGGGCAAGATGAAATTGCCAACACTATAAGAGAATGTGTTGAGGCAGGAGTGTTAGTCCCTACAACTACTCAATGGAACAACCCTGTCTGGCCAGTCCGAAAGTCAGATGGGACACGGAGGAGACAGTAGATTATAGACAGCTGGACAAAGTGACTCCTCCCTTGTATGCTGCTGTTCCAGACACGGTTACTTTAATAGAGAGAATACAAAAACATGAAGGGACTTGGTATGCAGTTATTGATTTGGCCAATGCCTTCTTTACGATCCCAATAGACCCCAAGCAATGGAACCAGTTTGCTTTTACTTGGCAAGGCCGACAGCATACATTTACACGCCTGCCACAAGGATATATTCATAGCCCAACTATTTGCCACAGGATTGTAGCTGAGCATTTGGATGAATTAAAGCTACCTGGTGTACAGCTTACACACTACATAGATGACATCATGATACAGGGAAAGAATATAAAAGAAGTGGAGGAGAGTTTAGCATTATTAATTGACCATATGAAAAGCAAAGGATGGGAAATCAACCCCGCAAAGGTTCAGGGGCCAGCTCAAACTGTAAAATTCTTGAGGATACAGTGGAATAGAGGACTGCGAGAAATTCTCCCACAAGCTCGACAAAAAATCCAGGATTTTCCCACCCCTACTAATAAGAAAGAGGCCCAAAAGTTCATAGGGCTATTTGGTTATTGGAGATACCACATCCCACATTTGGGACAGATTTTAAAACCCTTGTATAAAGTCACCAGAAAGAAATATGAATTCGATTGGGGCCTTGAACAAAGTAGAGCTTTTGAGGAAGCAAAGGCTGCTATACAATTAGCTCTGGACTTATGGCCTATGCAAAATGGGCCAGTGGAGTTACAAGTGACTGTACAAGATGACTATGCAAATTGGAGTCTGTGGCAAAAACAACAGAGCCGAAGTGTACCTTTAGGCTTTTGGTCAAGGAAACTGCCCTCATCTGGAGTGCAGTATACACCTTTTGAGAAGCAGCTGTTAGCTGCATATTGGGCTTTAGTAGAAACTGAGCAACTAACCCTGGGTCATGAAGTGATATTAAGGCCTGGAATTCCAATTATGACTTGGGTAATGAGTACCCCAGCTTCTCACAGAATTGGACATGCACAAGAGGCGAGCATAATCAAATGGAAGTGGTATATTCAGAATAGGTCCAGAGCAGGCAAAAGTGGAGTTTCTGCTTTACATGAATCAGTGGTGAACATTGGCACTGAGAGAAATGAAAAACCCATTGAATCTAAGCAACAGATGGTGCCATCCTTAGTGAAATGGAATAATGGGTATGATGGACTAAGTGCAGAACAGAAGAAACACGCTTGGTTTACTGACGGGACAGCAAAATATTTAGGACAGAAGAGACATTGGAAAGCAGTAGTCTATAATCCCTGTACTAGGCAAACTCTGGAAAGTTCTGGGATAGGGGGAAGTAGCCAATATGCTGAACTGGTGGCAGTACATCAGGCCATCAGAATGGAGAAGGGAGGACAGTGTCATATATTCACTGATTCATGGGCGGTAGCTAATGGATTAGCTACTTGGATGCCTATATGGAGGAATCAGAATTGGGAGATTCATGGCAAACAAGTTTGGGGTAAAGAGTTATGGGAAAATATATGGGACATGTCTTTGGTTACGGATTTGTCAGTTTTTCATGTTGATGCTCACGCGACCCTGACCACACCAGAGCGTGAGTACAATGCACACGCGCATCGACTAGCAAAGATTGCCACTGAAATGTATTGTCCCTACTCCAACTCCAACTGATGACTCAGCCTTAGCAAGATGGGTCCACCAGACCGCCGGCCATTTAGGGGTCCAGGCCACCCACCGATGGGCACAGGATCGAGGTATCAGTATCTCTCATGCGTTGTTAAAACAAATAACAGAGGGGTGTTGTATATGTCAATTAGAAAAAGAACGAACTCTTCCTAGGATAGTAACTGGAGAAATAGCAAGGGGAGAAGTTCCAGCCCAAATCTCGCAGATAGATTATATTGGCCCACTACCCCAGGATAAAGGATGTAAATATGTATGTATGTGTGTTGACACCTATTCAGGTGTACTAGTGGCTGGTCCTTATGATGCAACTCAGAAAAACACCTGTAAAACCCTAGATATTTTAAGTTTATACTATGGAACCCCAATGCAGACTCAAAGTGACAATGGGTCACATTTCAAGGGCAAAGAAGTGAAAAGATATTGTGTGTTGAATAATATAGAATGGATATATCATATTCCATATTACCCACAAGCATCTGGGCTGATTGAAAGAATGAAAGGATTGTTGAAAGAACAGCTGAGAAAATTAAGCTCTAATAATTCATATCAACATTGGAAGGATAATTTGTTTATTGCCTTATGTAATTTGAATAATAGGCCCTTAGGGGGGAGTACACCTCTAGCCAGAATGATGACCCCAAATTTGCAGATTAGAGAACAGCAAACACGTGAGATCCAAAATATTGAATTTTGGACTGTGAGGGAAGATGTCCCACTACCATGTCCAGGAACACCTGGTTTGGCAGGATATGATTTACATTGTATAGAGAATTTTAGGTTGAATAGGAAAGAGATAAGAAAAACCCCTACTGGAGTATGTATGAGAATCCCCAAGAATCATTTTGGACGGATATTACCTAAACCAGGATTAGCAGCTCAAGGAGTACATGTATTGGCTGGAGTGATAGATTCGAATTATCAAAAAGAAATTGTTGTAACACTCCAAAATTTGGGTGAAAAACCTGTACAATTTGGTAGGAATGATAGGATAGTTCAAGTGATTATTATCCCCTGTGAAAAAATACCCTTTGTGAAAACTGACCCTCCTCCCAAAATAACTACTAGAGGGGCAAAAGGGGCTTGCTCCATTGATAGAATAAAGTTGGGAGCTAAGGTATGGGTAAAACGGAAGCCAGATGATATTCCAAAGGCTGCAGAAGTCATAGCCCATGGGAAGAACAACACTGTAACAGTTGTCTATTCAGGGGAAGATAATTACCAAATCGTGCCCCTGAACCATATATTTTACCGTGAATAGGGATATAATATTAGATTCACGGACCCCACAGGTATGGCTGATGCTGGTAATTGACACAAGCCACTCAGAGGGAAGGTGACTTTGTGTGATTAACGGATGAAAGCTTGTACATCTGGGGAAAGGCTGGGAGGACAATCCTAGTCTATCTAGGATGGGATCCTCCTGGTTTCCCTTGTACATCTGGGGAAAGGCTGGGAGGACAATCCTGATCTCCATCTAGGGTGCAATCTTCTTGGCTTAGTTTCCTCATTGTGTTCCGTTTAAAAAGAAACATTTTCCATCTGAGTTTGGCTCTGATATTGGATCTCTGCATAACTGAAATTTCAACTAAACTGGAGATGATTTTATTTGAAGGATAATAGCCCATACTTGCCTACTCTTTTTGTTCTCTGTTTTAGTTAACCTTGTCGCTAGTTCTGTCTCTTGCAGGTTTAAGCACCCTGCAGTTTCCAGTGACTGCCTAAGCATGTAGCATTCTTGGAATACCTGCAAGCTCGCTAAAGAACTGAACTCTGGAATGGGACTCTTTGGGGCAGGGATACCTCTACGTCCAATTTCAGCAAGAAGAAGCTATGGAAAATGAGACCTTCACCCATTACCCCAAGATTTTGAGCCCCAATTGTTTGAGGGGGGGAATGATGATAGTGTTCTGTGTACTTATTTTGTGTTATCCTTGCTATATTGTTTTATCGTTATGATATTATTGATCATATGTAATGGATACGAAGATCTAGGGGTGGACATTTGAATTATTAATAATTATTTTGGGATGACTGATTGAAGAGATTATCTGGCTGGGATCTAGGGGTGGATCACATTTGAATCGTAAACCAATATTTGGGAATGTCACTGAATGATATGTTTTGCTTTATTGTGAATGATATGTTTTAGTTTCCTGCATAATTGGATCACAATGTTCTAGGATATATAATTTAGTTTGAATTATGATTGGATTGTGCATCCTAGAACATTGTGAGGGGTGGAGTGTAGCCAGAATGGACTTTGTTTTCTTTGAATGACTCAGCTTGCCTCGTTGAGCTTCCCTGGACACTGGGGCTTGCTCTTCCGGGGCAGGAGGCCCAGTGACCATGCCAGGGATCAGAGAGCTTCCTGTGTAATGAGTCGTGGGGCTGGCTGAGGGGAGGTGTGTTAACATGGTCTACGCTAGGAGGAGGAGCCAAGTCAAGAACCAATCGGCCCTGGTCGTTCAGGCGGCGCTTGATGATGTCAAAAACTCTATAAGAGGGGAGAGGACAGCTTGAAGATCCTCCTTTCCTTTTCCGGTTGGAGCCAGAGATGCCTACAGCCGAAGCTGAGCTGCCGGTAGCAGAGCTGACTAGAGGCTAGTGGGTAATCTTCTTACCGTAGAGGGGAAGCATGTATACAATTTTGCCTTATACCATCTCGCTTCTCTGTGGCCTCCTGGTTACCCTTGTAAGGTAGACTTATTGGGCCTGGAAGCTTTTGATGAAAACATCAAAATGGGGACGCTGGTTTGTGGGCTTGTTATTGTGGAGTGTAAATACATGCTTTAGTTCTCCTGCCTTCTGCCTAGAGAATTCCTTATATCCTGCGGTTCTGGACCTTTTAGGCACATATGAGATTCTCTTTGAAATCATAAATTCTGCCTTCCTAATATAGGGGTACAGTGCCCCCATGATCTAAAAAATCTGCATAAAATTTTTTAGCCCTCTCTTCATGCCAGAGAAGTCTGAATTACTATGGTATTAAAAGATAAAATATTTGATATCATACAATACTATACATACATTTTATGCATTTCTGAGTTTCTAAACTTCTGTATTGTCTGCTGGCTTTTGTATGCCATCTGCAGCTTCTGCAAAACTCCCCAATTTAATTTCCTATGCTGACCTGTTACATATCAAAACTGCAATGGGGAAAATTACTGTATGGAAGGGACAATTGTACTTGGAAAATCCAAAAGATTCAACTAAAATGTTAGTGGAAACAATTAATAATTTTTGCAAAGTACCAGGATTAAAATAAACTCATATAGATCACCAGCATTTCTATATATCACCACAAAACCCTGCAAGAAAAGATAGTAAGAGATACTCCATTTAAAATAACTGTAGACAGTGTAAAATACTAGGCGGTATGCCTATCAAAAGAAACCTAGGAACTACATGAACATAATTATAAAACAATTTTTATACCAATAAAGTCAGGTTTAAATAATTGGAGAAATATTCATTGTTCATGGATAGGCAAAGCTGATACAATAAAAATGACAATTTTACCTAAACTAATCTTTTTATTCAACGCCATCCCAATTAAGTTAACAAAAAAAATTTTACTAAGCTAGAAAAATAACAACAAAAAACATTTGGAAGAGCAAAAGCTCAAGAATATCAAATAGTTAATGAAAAGAAATGTAAAGGAAAGAGGTTTAGAGGTACCAGATCTTAAAGTATATTATAAGGCAGTGATTATCAAAACTATCTGGTACTGGCTAAGAATTAAAAACATAGATCAGTGGAACACAGTAGACATATAATACACACTAGCAAATGATTACAGTAACCTAGTGTTTGACAAATGTAAAAATTTAAGTTTTGGGGATAAGAATTTATTATTTGGTTTAAATTGTTGGGAAAGCTGGGAAGTAGTCTGGAAGAAATTTGACATAGACCAATGTCTTATACCATTTAGGTCAAAATGGTTACATGACCTATATATAAGGGGAGATATAAGAAAATTAGAAGAACATGGAACATATTACCTATCAGACTTATAGATAAGAGAACAATTTATGAATAAATAAGAGCTAAAGAGCATTGTGAGATGTAAAATAGATAATTTTGATTACATTACATTGTAAAGTTTTTGTACAAATAAAACCAATGTAGCCAAGAGAAGGAAAACAGAAAATTGGGAGAAAAATTTTACAGTTTCTCAAATCAAGGTCTCATCACAAATATATAAAAACTTTGTCAAATTTATAAGAATATGAGTTATTCCCCAGCTGATAAATGGTCAAAGGATATGAATAGGCAGTTTTTTGATGAAGAAATCAAAACTATATATAGTCATATGAAAAAATGTTCTAAATCACTATTGATAAGAAAAAGGCAAATTAAAACGACTTTGAAATATCATTTTAGACCTATCAGATTGGCTAAAATGATAGAAGGGGTAAGTAGCAAATGGAGGGCATCCGGAAAAACTGGGACACTAATGCATTGTTGGTGGAGTTGTAAACTGTTCCAACCATTTTGGAGAACAATCTGGAGTTGTGCCCAAAGAGTTACAAAACTGCGTATACACTTTGACTCAGCAATGCCACTATTAGGTCTGTTTCCCAAGGTGATTAGGAAAAAAGGAAAAAAAATTATATGTTAAAAATACTTGTAGCAGTTCCCTTTGTAGTGGTGAAGAACTGAAAGTTGAGGGCTAAAAAAATTGTGATATATGATAGTGATGGAATTGTGCTATAAAAAATGATGAGCTTGTTGATTTTAGAAAAAACATGGAAAGACTTGGAGGAAATAGTGACAAGTGAAATGAGCAGAACCAAGAGAATACTGTATACAGTAACAGCAATATTGTTCTAAGAACAACTTTGAAGACTAAATCATTTTGAGTATCATAAATACTCAAATCAACTACAAAAAACCCAGGGAGGAAGATGCTATCCACATCCAAAGGAAGAGGTGACAAATAAAGTATGTAAGTATGTATATTATGGTTTTACATACACACACGTTTGTGTCTAATTTGTGTCTAAGGCAAGGTGGGGAGGGACAGAAAAAACTGCCAGCAGAGAACAAAGGAAAACTTAGAAGAAAATACAGAAAAGCAGAATAGGTTTGAAATGATGTGTATTATTTATTACATAGTTTTTTTTTAAAAAGTAAAAGTGTGAAATGGAAATTCATGGTTTTAATTGAATCTTTTTATATTGGGCTATGTATATGGAACTGTTCTTTTTTCGGTGTTTCTGTATTTAATTTCAAAATGAATAAAATTTTTTAAAAAGGAAAGAAAGAGGATCCTATTCAACTATGTGTTGGAATAGATGTCTGAAAGTCTATGACTGACTTTTTAAAAAGGAAAGAAAGAGGATCCTATTCAACTATGTGTTGGAATAGATGTCTGAAAGTCTATGACTGACTCCAATTTCTCCAGAACCTAAGGAAGAAAGGAAAATGAGACTATCACTGAAAGAAGAAATACATCTGTTGGTTTGGTCAACTAAAAATAATAATAGCACCTACCTTGGAGAGTTGTTGTGAGGATCAAACAAGACAATATTTGTAAAGCACTTGCTTAATAAATGCTTATTACCTTCCTTATTCCCCTTGAAGACATGGTCTGCTTTAGAAAATTGTTCATGAAAGCTGCTTGTTTCTTTCTTATATTTTCATTATGAATACTCTTGATATATGTGTGGATGTGCAAATGTTTCCATTTCACTCACTCTCTCTCTCTCTCTCTCTCTCTCTCTTTCTCTCTTTCTCTCTTTCTCTCCCTCTCTCCCTCCTTCCCTCCCCCCCTTTCTCCTTTTTTCTTCCTGACAGATACTGAGATATTAAAGTCCAAATATGGTCATTCCAAAAGTATTGATGATGAGTATAGATAGCTATAGAAATGCTGGCCATTCTGTTCCATTTTCTGCATCTAATTGTTGTCCTTTTGGTATGTTCTTGCTTAGTTAAGTTTTAAGACAAGTTTGTTGTAGGCTCATTTTCTTCTCTTGTCTTTTGCTATTTTGAGAGATGATACATCTTCTTCCCCTGTAATATTTTGTAAATGAATTTATATTCTAAACTGTTGAGACTATCATGAGCCTCTGCTTAGAAAATTTATTGTCTAAGATGATTTCTGAATTCTTTCAGGATATTCATAGTGTCAATTGTTTTAAATCAGTTAAACTTGTCTTAGACATGACTCTGAGTCAATGTTTCAAGTTTTTATTCGTTTATTTTGATTTCTTAGAGTGAAGATTGTTTAAATAGGCTGGATTGGACCTATTATATTTTCATATAGTCTTCTCATTTTGTCTTTTTCTCTAATTTTGACTTTTGTCTTAACAAGTCAAAAGTCTGAAAGACATAGATGGGATTCTGAAATGATTCCCAGTCTGTTAAATATAGCCAATTTCATTATTGATGGTATTATTGATTGTTGGCATGCACCATGTTAAGAGCCTTCCAAATCTCTTCTTGAGAAAATAATTCATGATTATAGGTGTGAAGATTCTGAGGAATTTGCAAGCCTTTGGCCTTTTTTACTTCTTAAGTTCAAATTACATTTTCTCACATATTATGTCACCATCATGCCCTGTGTCCTACTTTGCACTGAAGTAACTGAGTATAATAATTTTGCAGGTACTTGCCAAATTATCATTGGATTTATTTATTTTTTATTATCTGTATAGTGTCCATAATATAAATGCCCATTATCATTATTAGTTACTATTCATCTATTGTAAAAGATATTTGCTATTTCTTTTTTCATGATGGTCTCCTTGTCATTGTTCAGCATTATCTCTGAAAAGTGAGATAACCAAATATCTTATGAAATGATGTTTTTTGTTCCCCTTCTGTGCATGGCAAAACCCATTTTACCATTTTCTTTGACTAAGGATCATTTATTTATTTACAAATTAAAACTTGGAAGATTACATATGTTTCTGAATCAAAAATACCTTTGTCGTGAAATTTTTGTTTTGAGATCATTACAGTATGAGTTATAGAATGCAACTTGAGCTGAAAACCATGAAACTAGGAAAGGAAGTGATAGTTACACTGATTATTATATTAAAAACCTGTTAGGCATTCTTTTTAAAAGTAAAATATTTTACTTATATTTACCTTTTTGAGGAAACCCTGTGAATCATCCTTCCATTTGACTACAATGTCTTTATGCTTTCTGGTTTTACTTATAGTTAGAATGTCACTATGGCTAAGGTTCATTTCCTTCAGTAATGTATCATTTCATTGGTCACTGGACAAGGAGTTCAAGTTCAAAGTACCAGCAGTGAAATTAATGTTTCTAAGTGCTCTAAAAATTGAGTTATCCTTCATATCCTCTGACTCTTTCTGTCATTCCGCTATTGATGTGGAAGTAGAAAAGGACCACACAATATTCATTTTAGTTTATATTTGTTATTTTATATGTTATATTTGTTTTTGTCTCCTTCCCCCTTCATATATGCACATAAATATAATGCACCCTTCAGGACTTTGAAGACTTGGAGGCTGTCCATTGTCAGCCCCCCCCCAAAGTTCTACTTAAAAATGTCACGGAGATGACTCTTGTTTCTTAAAAATTATACAGTGGAGTATAAATTCTAGCAGGTTATATCAAGCTAGAACAGCTTAAAGTCTCAGAGGAACTCTATGCCTTTTTGTGTGAGGACCAGCCCTATAAAACACCATCAAGTTAAAAAAACCCCCACCAAATTGGAAGAAAAGATAAAGTTGAGATCATAATTCATACAGTTACAATGGCTATGACTTGATCGATTTAAACAAGTTATTGACTCTGAAAAAATGAGAAGTGGACAAAAGTATGGAGACTGACTTTGATTATTGCCATTTCTTAGACAAAAAAGGCAACAGGAAGACATAAGTTGGTTATTCATAATCTTCAGGGTTTTACCAATGGTGATTTGCAGGTAAGTGGTGGCATCAAACACATTAAAGAAACGTACTACAGGAAAAAGATGTGGGTCAGTCACATATCCATAAAAATAGATGAATGGCTTAAGTGTTCAAATGATGTTCATGAAATATTAAAAGACCCAGAGGAAGGCCTCCAGGGCATCGCATGGTGCCTCTACAAAAGATTTATGGAAGAGGTCAAGATGTGTACAGAAAGAGAAGGCTTGTGATTTGCACCAGTGGAGGGAGTCACCACACTTATAAGAGAATGTGCCCATCAAAGGGTTCATGTTCCTTCAAGTATCTAAGTAGGATTGAGAAGATTTACAATGAGCACACAGTGAAGTTCACAGGTCATGGGTTGAGAACTAGAAGGGACCTTACAGATCATCTAGTTCATTTTCTTGATGAAAAAACTGAGGCTTGGAGAGGGGAAGGAGGTGACTTGCCAAGAGTATCAACATGATCCTTTAACTAGCTCCAGGGGCTTCACATGAATAAAAATACAGTGCAGTGTAAGCACTCATATAATCAAAGCTTTTCACCTCAAATCATTATGGTTATTCCAAAGAATAAGCTGCGGTTTCATAATTTCTTACTTTAAAGGACACTGGACAAGTCATAATGTTAGATTGGATTAATAATATCCCTGTGTAAATCCTCCATACCCTCTCATGCTAATATTATATTTACTTTGAAGTGTCTCCCACCAAAAAAAGCTAAAGTTGCACATCAGAGCATATGTCAGAGTTACAACAAGGCAGTGTTGTGCCAGAAAACAAGGGCCCAAAGTTCAGAATTGCACCATATTGATTTTCTCCTTTGAGTCAGATCATCGATAAGATTACATATTAAAAAAACTACACTTACATGGAGGGGTAATAATAGTGCATCACTTGGCAAACCTGATTTTGAATTGATCAGAGGTACAATCCACACAGATATGTCTGGGGACAAGAAAATGAGAAACACATAGTCATCAATTATTTATTTATGTTGCACTTAGCACAGGGGCATCTAAGCCATTTAGGAATTAACTGCTAAGACCCAGGCCTGCATAGTGTTGAGTACATGGAGGGTTTGTTACATTGAACATGTTACTATGCATCTTCACCAAAGGCAGAAAAAAAGGAGCAGAGAGGTTTAAATTGGATCAGGAAACACCTTTTAAAGACATAAGGAAATCTTCCAGACTGTAGGAATGAGACATGAAAGCAAGTTCTCATGGGAAGTATTGTAATCTTTTCCTCATCTAGCAGAGAAGCTGTAGCTGAGCCTTCTTTAAAAGCAGCAGTTTTATGTAAGCCTGGAAGCCATGAGCCAGGGAGAACAAATATACCCAGGTTACATTTGTTTTTTACTATCCATAGATTTAAAAAAATATTTTATTACAACTACCACAAACTTTGAGGGGCTAATAGATCTGGAGAGGGTGGAATAAGAAAGCATGAAGGTAGACGAGTTAGGGGGAGGGGTTCCAAGAATGTTCACCATGAATCACAACAGGGAAGGAGATTAGTGGAATAATAATAAAACTTAAAGAGAAATAAGCACCACAGCTGCCAAACTTCTACATGCAAATCCATAAAGTGAATTTCCTGAAATTGGTTAGCTACCTCTGGAGTGGCAAATTCTTCACCTTTCAGTGATATAACAAGTTCAGGCAAGTCCAGGCATTTCACAGCTAACAAAGGTTATAATTAACTGCCATCGACACTTCCAGGGGGTCTGTGACATTCCTTACTTCCAACTTGGATGGTTTGTTACCTTGGGCTGAGTGTCCAGCAGAGGGGGAAAAATCCATAGCCACCTTCAGGAAACTGGAAAATCCCTCCCACTTTATCCTTCTCAACAAGAACTTAGCTCTTAAGCAAAGATATAAAAATAGGATCATAGAGAGTGCATTAGCATCAATAAAAATGGTTTTATGAAAATAAGATTTGATGGAACAGATTGAAATGCTATTAAAGTAATTAGTAAAAGTAACTTTCCCCACATCACCTTCACACTTCCCTTCTGATTACTCAGCCTACTGGTCTGAGCAAAATAATTCTTGTTTGTTTTTTTTTTGTTTGTTTTAGGCACTTTTTATTTTTCAAAAAAAATTGTCATAATATATAAACATTTCATTCTCTCAAAAGAAATTCTACAACTATACAGCTGTTTGCTCCATT
This sequence comes from Trichosurus vulpecula, assembly GCF_011100635.1. Classification (NCBI taxonomy): domain Eukaryota; kingdom Metazoa; phylum Chordata; class Mammalia; order Diprotodontia; family Phalangeridae; genus Trichosurus; species Trichosurus vulpecula. The sequence goes on from NC_050574.1 coordinate 221,778,898, forward strand.
ATTTTGAGCAAAATAATTCTAATAGACCTACTGATCTTGTCACTTTTTTCAGAGACATTTGATCTGCTTATCAGCACTGGCTTTATTAAAGACTATTTGTCATCACTATTGGTGGTAGCTCTGTAAATAGCAGATGAAAATCAAGGAGACAAGGGGGAAAAGTGATCTAAATGAAAGAAAAAACTTGCAGAAAATTTTCTTCAATATGAAGGAAAAATAACAGGTATGGGAAAGTAGTGGAATGAGAGGTCACAAGGGAGGCTGGCCCCTCATGATCCCATGGGAAAAACTGATGATAAAAATCATGAAAAGAAACAAAGTTGCTATAAATGCCCAAGAGAAAATTAAAACTTGCTGAAAAAGCCAACCAAAGGAACACACATGCTTAAAAAAAAGTTTTAAGAGAAACAAGGTGAAAAAATACTAGAAGCAAGGCATCTCAAAATAGTATTAAAAACAGCACCAGAAGCAAAGTGAGAATCATAAAAGATACAAGCAAATAAATAATAGGTACAATTAAGAAATTAAGTGAAAGACAAAATCAGCAAATAATAAGAGAAATAAAAATAAATAAGAACTGAATGGAACTAAAAAGTCCCAGGAAGAATTAGAGGATGAAGTAAAAGCAGTTTCAAAAAGCCCAGGAGGAAACTAATGACAAAATGGAACAAAGAATAAAGAATTTGAAAATATCCATGAAAGTAAATAGGGCAATTAAGTGGCATAGTGGATAGGGTAGTAGTTCTGGAGTCAGGAAGATTCATCTTTCTGAGTTTACATCTGGCCTCAGACACTTACTAGCTGTGTGACCCTGGACAAGTCACTTAACCCTATTTGCCTCAATTTTCTCATCTGTAAAATGAGCTAGAGAAAGAAATGGCAAATCACTCCAATATCTTTGCCAAGAAACCCCTAAATGAGGTCATGAAGAGTTGGACATGACTGAAAAATGACTGAACAGCAACAAATATTCTTGGCCTGTACAATCCAAACAAACTAACTTCCTTTCTGTTCTTCACACACCACACTCTATCACTTGCCATTATGCTGGATATTCCCCATACCTGGAGCATGCTTTCTCCTCATCTCTACCTCATTAAATCTTTCTTCCTTCATGACACAGCTGAAGCACCACCTTCTATTCAGCCTTTCCATTCACCTCAATTGCTAATATTTTCCTTCCATAGCTAATTTGCATTTTATTTTTGTTGTTATTCAATCATTTCAGTTGTGTCCAACTCTTCATGTCACCATTTGGGGTTTTCTTGGCAAAAATACCAGAGTGGTTTGTCATTTCCTTCTCCAGCTCATTTTACAGATAAAGAAACTGAGGTAAAGAAGGTTAAGTGACTTGCCCAGGGTCACACAGATAGTGTCTAAAGCTAGATTTGAACTCAGGAAGAGTAGTCTTCCTGGCTCCAGGACCCAACACCCTATTGACTACACCACCTAATGCGCTTTACTACCCTTTATTTGTTCTGTAATCAAGAAATAGGGACCAGATCTGGGATTTCATTGATATAAAGAACTCAAGGCAGAAGGATACCTTTTTTTTTTTTGCAAATAACTTAGAGAATTGCCTAGAATACTGAGAGGTTAAGTGATTTCCCTAGTGTCACAAGCCAGTATATGCCAGAGGAAGGACTTAAAGCTGGCTTTCCACTAGGCCACATTTCTCTCTATTTTGTATTAATTCTATATTTACTTATAAAAGTGCTTGTCTCCTTCATTAGAATGTAAGCATCTTGAGGGCAAGGATTTTTTTCTCCCTAGCAGCTAGCAGAAGGCCTGTTCATAATAGGTACTTAATGCTTGTTAATTGTTTGAAAGAGAAATTTTTAAAGATCCAGCACAACCAGACAATTTGTCAAACTTCATAATTATAATGAAGGAAAATCCTTCAAGTCACTAGCAGAGAGGTATCAATTAACAACACCACCACAAAATCCATCAGAATTTCAAATGATTGTGTTGGAAATACTAAAAATAAATTGAAGTTGGAATTTGGCGTGTATGCAATTTAAGATCCAAAGCTACAAACCCCAAATCAATTTCCCAGAAAATTTAAGCATTCTATTTAAAAATAAAGATGAACATTTTAAAAAATGAAAGAATTCTTGAAGAAAAATAATTTATTTCAAGGGAGCTTCTAAAACGAACTGGAAAAACAACCAAAGAATTAAACACATTGAAGAAGAAATTCTTTTTCACTGAGATGGGCTAGTTACTTTAGTATGAGAGCCTCCTTCTGGTGACAAAAAAAAACTGAAGTATTGTGTTGGTTTAACTCCTGAATAATAAAGTTAAGAGCAGAAGATTGAGAAGATAAACAGAAAAGCAAAAAAAAGTACTTTACTGGTAAATGAAGAAGAAAAGACAGGTGAATGAAATTGGAGGGGGAAGGAGATGGTGGACAACGGAATTCCATTTAGTATTCTTTTGTTGCATTTGGTTTAGTAATAGAAATAATAAAATAAAATTGTACTACCTTCTATCAAGTTAACAGAGAATGGTAAAAACAAGCTAAAATGAGCAATTTTTATATTTTGTGGTCCTTTTAAGAAGATAGAGAATGTGTTAAGAAAAAAAATCAATATGTTGTCAATAAGAAACATCCTAAGAGCATTTTAAACAATTTGCTTACTTTCAAGAAAGAAAAATAGTCAAACACATAATAGAAGGAATACAGTATGTGATTTTCTTTTATTTAAAAAACAAAACCCAACATAGAGCCAAACAGATTAATGGAAAACAAATGAGAAATCATTTTCTCTGTCACTTTTCATGCTTCTAAGAGGTTTTATTACTTTTGCTTTGTATATTGCTATATTCAATTATTTTAAAATATATTTTAATATTAATATATTAATTCTATATTAATGAATTTAATATATTTTAAATATTAAATAAAATTAATAAAATTTAAAATTTACATTTAATTTAAATCTAGGATTTAAATTTAAATTACATTTTAATATTAAATTTAATTAGTTAAATGAATACATTTAATATATTTTTTAATATTAAAATAATGTATTTGCTATATTCAATGTGAATATAGTTCTGGTTTTATCAGTATTACTTTATGGCATTAGCACAGGCCTTTCCATAGTCCTTGTGTGCATATTTATATTTGGGGAGAATTATTTTTCTGTTACATTGAAAAACTAGAAATTATTCAGTCGTTCTCTAGTCTTTGAAGTAAATGTTTTCATGGTCTTTGCTATTACAAATAAATATGGCAAATGAATATCATATATAACTTATAGAATTTTTTGTACAGATAGTTTCTTTCCTCCCACTTTTCCTTACCATGATATTTTTATGGTACAGGCTCATAAAAAATCACTAGGTCAAAAGTGTGACGGGTGAAAGATGAAATGACTGAGATAACAAAAGTCTGAGCTTCCAAGCATATCTATTTATTAAGCAATGCATGCCAATTGCATAACAAATTGGGACCAGGAATCCTCAGCTTGGCACTGGACCTCAAACAGAGGGAGAGGAAGATTTTTATGCATTAAAAGAAAACAATTAACTGCATATAAACCAAGATACAAGATTAGGTAATCTTATTTTTAATTGGAAGAAAGATTAGAGGCTTTCTGAGTTGGAAGGGGGAGAGGCAAGAGATGCAATTCCTTAAAAATCAGAAAAAGAGGTATCCTAACCACCCCCATCCCAACCTCAATCAAAGGAACAAGGAAACTTCAACTGATCAACAAATATGGGCCCAGTTTTCAGATAAGACATATGGGTTGTTTGAGATGTGTGATTATGAGAAATCTCCTTGCATCAATCTTTGCATCTTACTAGGTTTCTGATCAGCATAACCTAGGTCCTTAGTTAAGGGTCTCTAAGCAACATGTAGAGGTGGTCCAGCTTCCCAGCCTTGTAAGGCAGGGTACAAGCAATGTAATAAATTTTTTTCTCATAGTTCCCGTAATTGAATAAAGTTTTTTCACAAGACAGAAATTGGATTAGATCCATAATTAAATAGAAAGAAAGCTAAGCTAGATCCAGAATTGAGTCACAAGATGGAGTCAGTGTGGTTCACTCAATTCCCACAATTCCCATAAAAGACATGATCAATTTTGTGACTCATATGTTGCCAGGTTGCTGTGAAATTCATTGTCTTACCAAAACATTGTCAGTAAGCTTATTTCTTCACAGCCTGATCAACATGACATTTTATTATTTTTTCTATTTTAGTGGATTTTCACAGTATCAGGGAATTTGTTTTGATTGGCATCTCTCTGGTTAATAAGGAATTTGAGCACCTTTTCTTGTTTTTGTCCATTGACCATCATTCCAGTGAGAAGTATTTATTAATTAGTTTTATAGATATATAATAGTTCTTGATAAATTCTGAGTTCCAGCTCTTTACTTGGTATAACTGTCAATATTCTCCCAAATCTTTTCCCATTCTTTAAAATTTTAAGATAGTCCTTTTTATTATGCAAAATCTTTTTTTGTGTATAAAATCAAACATCTATTTTATCTCTAATAATATTTTTCCATTTATTTGATTGATGGAAATATAACTTCTCTTCATACTTGGGACAAATATATTATTCTTTTTTCTTCCAGTTTTCAGAAAGGAACATATATTTTCTTCTTGTTATTATTGTTTTCATTAATAACCTTAATAAAACAAAGGTCCTATATTTCATGTTAACAATTATGTAGGTATCTTTAGCTTGGAGGTCACTTTATTAATGATTGGAACTGTTTCACTTTGGAAATGACTTGCTGTCATCCCCTCTTTCATTTTTGTACCTCACTCTACCCTACTTTTGTTTATTCTCTGAAATGTTAAATGATTTAGCTAATATATTGCTCTCAAGGTTCTGGTATTTTTAGACATTAATTTATATTTATTTAAGAAGTATTTATTTATATATTATATATATATGCATATATATATATTTATTTAAGAAGTATCTTTTTGTCTGGGCAGTTTAGCTGTTGCTACATTTCCTTAAAATGGATATATTTTTCAGTAAGTTTTTGGTAGTCAAATTGCTTTTCAAATATTCATCTTCACCTTGAAAAAGAATACTGGGCATTATTGGTTAAGTAATTCTGGAGTCCATTGCCCATACTCCTTCATACACATACATGAATATGTATGTATGTGTGTATATGTATATGCATATATACACATGCACACATATACCCGTATAGATCACAATTTCTCTTTGTCCTTCAGAGATCTGCTGTGATGCTCATTAACATTACTTGGTAGGTTATTTATGTCTTCAGGCAGCTGGAAATTTTTTTCCCTATCCTGGTCAAGTTAGCCATAATATATGGAGGAATGCTTAATATTGACTTCTGCCTTGTTGGGGTTCCGTAGATTCTTACTATGTGTAGGGGTCATCACCAGTTGTCTTGACCTATGTCTTGCCACTGGACTCTGATGATTCTGGAGGAGTGGGGCTGATGACTTTGTACAGCTCTGCCTCACTTAAATCCAATTCACTTGTAAGTCAAGAAAACACCCTCCTGATATCATTGGTCTTCTTCGAGAATGAAAGACAAATGACAACAACTACATATACAATTTGTGTTTGCTACTTCTGGGAAGTTTTCTTCAATGATTTCTAGAAAAATCATGTTCAAATTATTTTTTTCTAATTTTTCAGGAATTTGAGTGATTCTGAGTTTTCTATATCACAATATAATTTGCATATTTTCTGGTTCTTCAGATAATCCAATTATTTTCTGCAACTTTATGTTTTATAGTGAATATATTTTGGCTATAATCCTGTTTTCCACTGCAGTGAGTTTGTTTTTAGTTCACTGTTTTCTATTATGTCCCTCCACTGGTCATTTTCTTCAACGTTTCCTCTCAATTATTTTTTAGCTTTTTAAAATTCTAACTAGATTTCTTCCCACAATTTTTTATTTTCCCCAAGCTCTTTTCTCAGTTGATCTTATGATTTTCTTACTTCATTCTTGCTCATTTTCTTTGAATATGTCATTTAGCCATTTGAGGAGATTATTTGGGATGTAATGCATAAGTTCTTTTTTCCATCTATACTGCTTCAGGTATTTTAGTTCCTTCAATAATTCAGTAATATTTGTTATTATATGTGTCCTGTTTTACTCCGCTCATTTAAAAATTTTAGTTTTCCCAGGATTAAAAAAAGACATTTTCCATCATCTTAGTGTTTCAATTTGTTGTTTCTGGAGGGGTACATGATAAGATTGACTTCCTTTGAACCTTTTACCCTGCCATCTTGACTGCAGAGTCCACTGGAAAAACAGCTAACATAAAAAGATGTATACTTTTAAAGTGAAGTGGTGCACTAAAATTAATCATGTTATCGTGCTCTCAAGAAACCTTGATGAGATCACAGATCCTTTGAAAAGTTGGAATATCTTTAAAGTTCATTTCAAACAAAAAAACTGTTTTATGTTTAGAGTTGCAGTTAAAAATAAAAACATAACCTCCCTTCCTTGCAAAGGTGGAAGGACTGTGGGTAGGAATATTAATTGCATGTGTCATACATGGTGTATGTGATATTATATAACCTCATTCACCTTTAAGATTGGGACAATTAGCTGAATGACAGCTCTACATGTGCTGTGTAGGGGGCAAGACATGACTCCTGACTGGTTGGGAAATTTCTGAAGTTCAGATGCTGCATATCTGCCTGAGTGAAGAAAGGAATTCTTCAAATTTGGGGAATCTCTAGGTGCCACAAGGTGGTCTCTCAATAACTTCTCCAGGCTTGGTTGGAATTGGGATTACATGTTTTTTTTCTGAATTGCCTTTTTTCCTTTGTTTTTTTTTAAATATTTTTTTTTTACATAAGGGAGAAAACTCTCTAGGTGGGTGTGGGGTGGGGAGAGTTTTTTTCTTTCAAAGGCAATTGGGGTTAAGTGACTTGTCCAGCATCACACAGCTTAAAAGTGTCTGAGGTTGATTTGAACTCAGGTCCTCCTGACTTCAGGGCCAGTATTCTATCCACTGTGCCACCTAACTACCCCAAGTCTTAAATGGGTGTAATACAGAAACAAAAAGTATCATCTTAAAAAAGGAAATTAAATTACGGCACAAAAATGAAATGTCCAAAAGAAATGATACTGTCTTAGACTATTACCTTTTAAAAATGAAGATTAATATAAATCAATCACCACAACAAGAATAAAAGAATATAGAAATAGCCTTAGGTAGCAAACACTTGATTTCCTTGCTAGTAGAAAGACATGGCAGCCCACGGATGTTTAGAATATAAACTCATGGTAAAAATTTACATAAGACAATGGTGAAAAATTATGAGCATTATTCCGTCCTAAATGAGTGAAAAACTGAATGGAAAGACAATTTTATAGGCAAACTTGGTGTTATATCCAACTAAACCAGATCATCTTTTGCACATTTGAGGCTAAAACCAGAAGGAAGAAAACGAACATGGGGGGAGGGGATGGAAAATATTTATAAAGGTTTTTGTAAAAAACTTTTTTCTCTATCTATTACAGTGGAGCCACCCTACTTGGAGTCCAATATCATAGTGCCCAATAAAGAAGTGGAAATGACACTAAATTAAACAAAAATGGGAATACAATTTTTGTAACCATCCCATCTTCTTTTTCTATTGCACATTTCCTTCATGACATCTTTTACTTCTGTTCTTTGCTGTTCCACATTTATTTTCTGTTCTAGCCTCTCAGCTCATCTCTCTATTGCTCTTTTTTATTCATTTCAGTTTGCAGGAGAATATTGTGTTCCATTTTTCACATCCATATATAAATACCAGTGGAACATTGGTATTAAAAAGATGCGACTTTTTGTTTCTAGAGGTTTAGAGTCATTAAAAAAGCCTTGGACTTTCCTGAAGGAAATAAAAACAACAATCCTATTTAACTATAGATCAAGGGAAAAATACAGAATCAATAAAAAGAACTAAATGAATACAAAAGACTAATGTTTTATAAGTAGAATATAAGCTGCTAGAGGAGAGGGACAGACTTGCTCTGGTATTTATAGTCCCATTACTCTACACAGTTCCTAACTTATTGAAGATAATAAATAAATGCTTGTTGGTTGATTGAGGAAAGGACTTCAATAAAAATTGTTGCAAAACTTAGATAACAGAATAGCTAAAATGAACTCAGATCCATTCCTCAAACTATATATTAAAATGAATTCCAATCATATCAAGAACATATTTTTTTGAATTTTGATATTTTATTTTTTCCCAATTACAAATAAAAACAATTTTTCATTTTTTTTACAATTTTAAGTTCAAAATTCTCTCTCCCATTTCCCTCTCTCCCATGATTGATAAGGCAAGCAATTTGATAAAGGTTATACATGTGAAATCATGCAAAACATATTTTCATATTAATCATTATGGAAAAGAAAACACAGACAAAAACTCCCCAAGAAAAATAAAGTAAAAAAAAAACCCAGTATGCTTCAATCTGCATTCAAATCTCATCAGTTTTTTCTTTGAAGGTGGATAGTATTTTCCATTATAGGTCTTTGAGAATTGTCTTGGATCTTTATATCGCTGGGAATAGCTAAGTTATTAACGGTTGATCGTTGTACAATATTGCTGATGCTGTGTACAATGTTCTCTTGGTTCTGCTCACTTCACCTGGCATCAGTTCATGTAAGTCTTTCCAGGTTTTTCTGAAAGCATACTGTTCATCATTTCCTATAGTCCAATAGTATTCCATCACAATTATATACCACAAATTTATTCAGCCATTCCCTAATTAATGGGCATGCCCTCAATTTCAAATTCTTTGATACCACAGAAAGAGCCACTAAAAATATTTTTGTACATATATGTCTTTTTTAAAAAAAATTATCTTTGGGCTACAGACCTAGTACTGTATCAAAGGGTATGCACAGTTTTAAAGTCCTTTAAGCATAGTTTCAAATTGTTATCCAGAATGGTTGGATCAGTTCGCAACTTCACCAACAATGCATTAGGGTCTCAATTTTTCCACACCTGTTTCAACAGTTGCCATTTTCCTTTTCTGTCATATTAGTCACTCTGATAGGTGTGAGTTGTTTTAATTTGCATTTCTCTAATCAATAGCAATTTAGAAATTTTTTTTCATATGAATAAAGATAGTTTTGATTTCTTCATCTGAAAACTGCTTATTCATATCCTTTGATCATTTATCAATTGGGAAAAGACTGGTGTTATTATAAATTTGGTTCAGTTCTCCATATATTTGACAAATGAGGCCTCTGTCAGAGAAACTTGCCATGAAAATTGTTTTTTAGTTTTGTGCTTTCCTTCTAATCTTGGCTGCATTAGTTTTGTTTCTGTAAAACCTTTTTAATTAATGTAATCAAAATTATCCATTTTATATCCTGTAATGCTCATTTCTTGTTTGGTAATAAATTCTTCCTTTATCCATACATAGATTTCATAGGTAAACTATTCCATGCTCCCCTAATTTGCTTATGGTATTACTCTTTATGTGTAACTCACGTACTCATTTTGACCTTATCTTGATATACTGTGTCAGGTGTTGGTCTATACCTAGTTTCTGTCAAATTGCTCTTTAGCTTTCCCATCAGTTTTTATAAAATAATGAATTCTTGTCCCCTAAGTCTTTGTGTTTAACAAACTCTAGATCATTATGGTCACTTATCCATCACTCTATTTCTTAGCCAGAATCCCATATTCTTTTGATGATTACCACTTAGCAATACACTTTGAGATCTAGTATAGCTAGGCCACCTTCCTTCACAATTTTTTTTCGTTAAGTCCCTTGGTATTCTTGACCCTTTGTTCTTCCAGATGGATTTTATTATTATTTTTTTCTTGCTCTATAAACTAATTTTTTGGTAATTTGATTTTTATGTCACTGAAGGAATATATTATTTTAGGTAGAATTGTCATTTTTATTATATTGGCTTAGCCTATCCACGCATAATTAGTATTTTTCCTATTGTTTAGATCTGACTTAATTTGTATGAAAAGTGTTTTCTAATTGCATTCATATAGTTCCTTGGGTTTGTCTTGGCAATTAAACTCCAGAGTATTTTATACTGTCTACTATTATTTTAAATAGAATTTCTTTATCTCTTGCTGATGAACTTTATTAATAGTATATAGAAATGCCAATGATTTATATGGGTTTATTTTAGGTCCTACAACTGCTAAAATTGTTAATTATATAAACCAGTTTTTTAGTTGATTCTCTGGGATTCTTCAAGTATGCCATCATACTATCTACAAAGAATGATAGTTTTGTTTCTCATTGCCAATTTTAATTCCTTCAATTTCTTTTTCTTGTCTTATTGCTATACCTAGAATTTCTAGTACAATATTGAATAATAATGGTGATTAATGGGTTTCCTTGCTTCACCCCTGATCTTATTGGGAAGGCTCTTAGCTCATCCCTATTATAGATAATACTTTCTATTGGTTTTAGATGCATGTTACTTATCATTTTAAGGAAAACTCCACTTATTCCTATACTTTCTATAGTTTTTAATAGGAATGAGTGTTGTATTTTGTCAAAAGCTTTTTCTACATCTATTGAGATATTTCTAAAATTTTTGTGGGTTTTGTTATTGATATGGTCAATTATGCTGATAGTTTTTCTAATATTGAACTAGTTCTGAATTCCTGGTATAAATCCCAGGGTATGATCTTTGTGATATATTGCTTTAATCTCCTTGCTAGCATTTTATTTAAAATTTTTGCATCAATATTCATCAGGGAAATTGGTCTATAATTTTCTTTCTCTGTTTTGGCTCTTTCTGGTTTAGGCATCAGCAACATATTTGTGTCATAAAAGGAATTTGGTAGAACTTCTCTGCCTATTTTTCCAAATAGTTTATATAGCATTGAGATGAATTATTCTTTAAATGTTTGGTAGAATTCACTTGTGAATCCATCTGGTACTGACAATTTTTTCTTAGAGAGTTCATTGATGTCTTGTTAATCTGGGAAATTTATATTCTTGTAAATATTCATTCATTTCATTTAGATTGTCAGATTTATTGACATAAAATTGGGCAAAATAGCTCCAAATTATTGCTTTAATTTTCTCTTAATTGGGGGGTAATTCACCTTTTCATTTTTGATACTGATCATTTGGGTTTTTTTCTTTCTTTTAAAAAATCAAATCAACTAATGGTTTATTTTTTATTTTTTTCCTATAAAACCAGCTCTTACTTTGATTTATTAGTTAAATAGTTTTCTTAACTTTCAGGTTTTGAAAAAAACCTGAATTGATTTTCAGGCTTTCTAATTTATTGTTCAATTGGGGATTTTTTATTTGTTCTTTTTCTAGCTTTTTTAGTTGAATGCCCAATTCATCTATCTGTTCTTTTTCTATTTTATGGATTTAGAGGTATAAACTTTCACGTACATATTGCCTTGGCTGCATCCCATAAATTTTGGTATGTTGACTCGTTGTCATTCTCTCTGATGAAATTACTGTTTCTATGATTTATTCTTTGACCAGCTCATTCCTTAGTTCCCAATTAATTTTTAATCTATGTTTCCATGGCTCATTATTGAATGTTATTTTTATTGCAGTATGATCTGAAAATGATGCATTTAATATTTCTGCTTTTTTGCATTTTGGTTTATATGCCTTAACACATGGTCAGGTCTGCGGAGGTTCTAGTTACTGCTGAGAAAAAGACATATTCTGTTCTATTCCCATTCAATTTCTTTCCCCAGAGGTCAGTCATATCTAAGTTTTCTAAAATTCTATTCATATCCTTAACTTTTTCTTGTTTGTTTTTTGGTTAGATTTATTTAGTTCCAAGAGGGGAAGTTGAAGTCCCCCAGTAGTATAGTTTTATTGTCTATTTCCTCTTCATTTAACTTTTTTTTTAAAGAATTTGGCTGCTATACCATTTGGTACATATATGTTTAGTCTTGGTATTACTTCATTGTGTATGATACCTTTTAGCAAGATGTTGTTTCCTTTGTCTCTTTTAGTTAGATGTATTTATTCTTTGCTTTGTCTGAGGTCATGGTCACTACCTTTGCTTTTATTTCAGCTAAAGCATAATATATTCTGCTCCAGCCTCTTACCTTTACTCTGTGTGTCTCTCTGCTTCAAGTGTGTTTCTTGTAAACAGCATATTGTAGGATTCTGGTTTTTAATCTACTCTGCTGTCTTATCCATTTCTGTTTTATGGGTGAGTTCATCACATTCACATTCATAGCTATGATTACCAACTGTGTTATTTCTCTCCATCTTATTTTCCCCCTTTAAATCCTTCTCTCTCTTTCCTTTCATCCTGTCTCTCCTTCAAAATAATTTTGCTTTTGACGACCTCTCCCAATCTGCCCTCTTTTCTGTAAGCCCCACCCACCTTTCTTATCTATTTCCCTTTCTACGTCCCTGCAGGATAAGATGGACATCTAAACCCAATTGAGTATGTATGTCATTCCCTCCTTCAGCCAATTCTAATGAAAGTAAGGTTCAAGTGTTGTTCTCTACCTCCATCTTCCTCTCCATTATAAAAGCTCTTTCATGCCTCTTTTATGAGGCAACATTTTTTAAGCACTTATTATATCCTGGGAATTGTGTTTCAAGTAAGTATGAAGAGCAAGAAAAAAATTTTAGTTGTCTATGGAGAACATGCTCTGGTTGTGTTTCTGAAAATACCAAGTAACACCCACAGATGCAAAATGTACAAGGTCATCTTCACCTTAAAGGAGAAAGTAAAGAGCTGAAGGAATCATGTCTTGTCTCTAGGTTTTTGGGGAGACTGTCATGTTCTTTGAAAGAATGGAAGCTGTTCAAGAAGAAAATTAAGAAACCCTCAATTTTACTTTCAGATAGTTCTAATTGTTAGAAAGTATTGTCTTAGGGAATGATCAAGAGTCCCTTCACCATTTTTGTCACTTTCCAGTTTATCAATGCTCTTCCTAAGGGGTACTGCTTAGAAATAAACTCAGTTTTCCAAATATGATCAGATCAGGTCAGGTTATAGAAGGACCATCATTTCACTTTTGGTCATTGATGAGAGAAGTGCCTCAGAACCAGGGAAAGAAAAATGTTCTGATTTTTAAAAAACAAGTAATTGTTGGAGCCTACAAACCATAGAGCAGTGAGCTTGACTTCTACTCCCAGCAAAATTCTAAGACACACTGTTAAGGGCATGGATGGTGAACACTTTGAAGGGAAAGCAGCAATCACTAAAACTTCTTTAAGAATAGCCCATAATAGACTAACCTCTTTTCCTTTTTTTCACAGGATAACTGGACAGATAGGTCAGAGGAATGATGTCTGCAAAGTATACTTAGATTGCAGGAAAGTTTTTGGCCAAGTATTTTATATAATCCTTGTGGACAATATGGAAAGCTAAGGGTTGGATAATGGTACATTTTTGTGGGTTAGGAATTGATCAAACTCAAACCAGAAATGTTTATTGGCATTTGACAGCTTAGAGGAAGGTCTCTAGCGGAGGGACCCAAAGTTCTGTGTTTGGCTCTGGGCTGTTCAAGTACAGTTGAAGTCAATAAGTATTTATAAAGTGCTTACTATGTGCCAGACACTATGCTAAGTATTAGGAATACAAATACAAATAGAAAGATGGTCTCTGCCCTGAAAGAGCTGACATTCTGTTGGAAGAAGATAAAACATAAAAAGGAAACTGAAGAACAGGAAGAAAACCATGTGGGAATACGGTGGAAAAATAAATCTGAAGAAAGTCTTACTTTCTTTAAACTGGATGTTCTGATAAAAACTTACCAATAAGAGGAAGGAACCAAACATGAGTTTCAATGAAGGTAGCCATTGGGGTGGGGTGGGGGCTGGGCAAAATGGAACTGTTCAGGGCTTCTTAAACTGTGGGTCGTGACTCCATATGGGGATGTGAAAAAATTTGGCAACAGTAAAAGGTTTTTGAATGCGCAGTGACTAAAATTAATTACAAATCAGTCATGTAATGAATCCGAGGTGCTTCTGGCAGTGCTTGCCCATGTTGCATCACACAACTTCAATGCAGCCTGGGTTCTGAACACCTGACATGTACACTTTGCATTGCACATGCCCATTGAAGTGTCAACAAACGCTGCTGAAACATGAAAAACGGTCATGAGTGAAAAAAGTTTAAGAAGCTCTGAAACTGATAGACAGTCACAGATGAGGAAATTCCTTCTGCTAATGCAGGTCATACCTTTGAAACTTACAGTCTCAGAGGGTTGCCTTGGATGCTGAGAAATGAAACTATTTGTCCATGGATACACAGCCAGTATATTTCAAAGGCAATAACTGAATGCAGGTTGACGTGGTTCCATGGCCGGTGTTCTATTCATCATGCATAGTTGTCTTCCTTTTTTTTTAATTCCTGACTTGGATGAAATTATAAAGTCTGATTGTAAAATTTGCAAATGCCATGAAACTTAGAGGTGCAGCCAAACTATTGGACGACAGAATACAAAAGGTCTCAATAGGCTAGAATAACAGGCTAAATCTAAGATTAAATTTAAGAAGGAAAAATGTTTTACTTTGAATTTTAAAAAAAATCAACTTTATGAATTCAAGATGGAGATTTATGGCTAGGTGATCATTCCTATGATAAATCTTTATTTTAGTAGTTTTAGTGGACTGCAATGTCAACATAATTTAAGAATGCAACATGTCAACCAAGAATACATCTGCTATCCCAGAATGAAGAGAGGCATAGGATTTGAAATGAGAGAAGTGATAGTTTCAAGGTACTCTCTCCTTAGGATCAATAGATGGAAGCTACAAAGTGACAGATTTGGGCTGAAAATTGTTATCATTGTTCAGTGGTATCTGTCTCTTCATGACCCTGTTTGGGGTTTTCTTGGCAAAGATAATGGAGTAGTTTGCCATTTTCTTTGCCCATTCATTTTACAGATGAAGAGACTGAGTCAACAGGGTTAAATGATGTACCCAGGGTCACACAGCTAATAAGTGTCTGAGTCTGGATTTGAATTCAGGTCTTCTTGATTCTGGGCCTCTGCTGCCTAGGTGCCCTAAAAATTATAGCTATACAAGAGTGGAAGGAAATTCCTTAAGGGGTATAAGTTCTCCCTGAGGATCACTGAGCACAAGCTGAATAACCACTTGTGGTTAATGTTGTAAAAGGGGTTCTTTGTTAGGTGCATGTTGGTGCATAACTTCTGAGATCCTTTTCAGCCCATAGACTTGGAGTTCTGTATTTTAAAGAAAAAACCCATAATTTTATATAAGAAAAAAGAATGACATATCAATTTCATCTAGTTAACAAACGAATGTAAGAGTATAATTGATGTATTTGGTTATGTAAAACTAATAGACTTGTACAATGAAAATCAATGTGTCCCAAATAAAAAAAACTAAGATAGGAACAGACTGAGGGAAAAAATATTTGCAGCAGATAGAGTTTTTGTTTCTTTTTATTTTTCAATGAAAAAGTATTTATTTTCTCTCCCTTCTACCTCTCAATTTAAAAGAAAAAAATTGAAAAAAGAAACTCTTGTAACAAATATGAATAATCAAGAAAGACAAATTTCCACATTGTCCATGTCCGAAAAGTGTCTCATTCTATACCTTGAGTCCATCACCTTTCTGTCAGAAGGTGCAGAGTATGCTTCATCATTGTTTGTCCTTGCATTTATCAGAGTTCTTAATTTCTTCAGAGTTGTTTGTCTTTACCACATTGTTGGTAAGGTATATGTTATTCTGATAATTCTGCTCACTCTGCATAGGTTCATGCAAGTCTTCCTAGGGTTCTCTGAACTCATGCCTTTCATCATTTCTTATGGTGCAATAGTATTTCATTACCTTCATATACCATAATTTGTTCAGCCATTTCCCATTTACTGTCAGATTCTTCACCGCCTCAAAAAGAATGTAGCAAATAGACCATACAAAATGCTACCTTCTGAATCTATGGCAGCTGATGTAAATCTACATTAATAACAGCCCATTCCTCGATGGATAGTAAATAGTCAAAGGTTTTGAAAAATATCTTTCACAGAAAGATCCCTTTAAAATGTTTCAAAACTTGTAATCATCAGAAACGTACTTTAAAACAACTTTGATTTAACACTTTATATCCCTGCAATTGGCAAAAATAGCTAGAAATTATAGACAGGTAGATAAGTGGATGATAGATAAAGCATTAATTAAGCACTTACTATGTGCCAAGTGCTGTGCTAAGCAGAGGATACAAAAAAGTAGATGATTTATCTTCTCAAGGAGTTTATATTTTAAGGAGAGAAGACAATAATAAAGAGGTCCTGGAAACCTGGTGGGGGGCAGGGGAGAAAAAAGAGAAGGTATTTCAAGGAAAAGACGTGTTGAAACTGCAAGAAATGGCAATATGGTGGGAGTCTCAGCAAGCTAAGGGAGAAAGTTTATCTATCAGAGCAGGGTGGGATCCAATGGAGTGAAGATAGTCAACTGGAGCCATGTCAAGGATATGTCAAGAAGTAATGAAATTCAATGTTGGCTTCATGGTGGTACAATAAGTACTTGATTGTGTTGTTGGTAGATATTAATTGGCGTGCTCCTTTGGGAGAGAATCTGGAAATAGACAATAATAAATACAAGTATCATACCTATTGACCCAATTATCCCTGTACCAGGACTATATCCTAAGTTTGCTATTAAAAGGAGGAAAAGACCTAGCTGCATAAAAATATTTATAGTTGCTTCATTTTCAATAGTGAAAAACTGGAAGCAATCCATTTAACCAACAATAGGGGAAGTGCTGAATACATTGTTATTTCATTGTAATAAGAGATTGTGGCAGCATAAAAATGACAAATGTGAAGATATTAAAAATGTAAAAACTTGAAGGAAGTTATATAGTGCAATGAAAGCCGAATTAGAATAACAAAGACATTTAATATGACTATGAAATAATAGCAATAAAACCTCACAATTACAAAGATGAAAAAGATTAAAAACAGCATGAGTAATAGATATGCTTTTATTATTGTTCTTTTGTTAAAATGTATACCTTTTACCAAAACGTAAATAATTCAGATTTCATCAGTTTGCAATATGTTTGTCATTTTCTTGGTTTATTTGGTTAATTAATTACAATATCAACAAAGTAAACCATCAATAAATAAATCAATAAGGAGTTATTAGGGGTCTGCTATGTACAAGAAACTATTAGGTGCTGGGGAATAAAGCCAAAACTCAAGCAGTTCCTTTCCTCAAGGAACTTATGATCTACTGAAGGAAATTATACATACCAACACACCTACACCCACACCCACATATATGCAAATGTGTATTATATATATATATATATGTATACACACACATATATTTATCTATTTTTGGAGAAAGAGAGAGAGAGAGAGAGAGAGAGGTTTAGGGGAAAGTACTAGCAGCTGGGAATATTAGGAAAGGCTTCATGAACAAAGTTTTGAAGGAAACAAGACATTCCAAGAAGCAAATGTGCAGTACAAATGCATTCTAGGCATGGGGGACAGCTATTATTATATTACATATATACGAGGAGAGTGAAGATGGAATGTCATGTGTGGGGAATAACAGGAAGGCCAATTTTTCTGGACTGGAAAATGCAGGAAGAGGAATAATGTGTAATAAAATTGAATAGGTGGGGTGGGGCCAAAATAGAAATTTAGAAGCTAAATAGCAAATCTTGTATTTGATCATAGAGGCAAGAGGGAATCACTGGAGTTTACTGAGTGGTGAATACCATTGTTAGATGTCTTTAGGAAATGTGAAGCAGGGTGACCATGTAGGAGGTGACAGCTGTGTGAGTAGAGAGAAAGGAAAGGTGCAAGAGATATTGCAAAGGTAGAAATGACAAAATTTGATGATTGATTGGGTATGTGGGGAAAGGATGAGAGTCAGGTCAAGGATAAGACCTAGTTTGAGAATTTAGGTAAGTGAAAGGATGGTGGTGTCCTTAACAGGAATGGGGAAGTTTGGAAGCAAATTGAGACATGGTGGATTTGAGATTGTTGTCATGTTAATTTGTTACCAGACTGGCCATAAAGTAATACATATTTTTGGACGCAAGTATCACATCACAGTATAGCATCCCTTAAAAACCATCCATTGTCACTTAACCCCAATTGCCCTGCCTTCCCCCCTCCAAAAAAAAACCATCCATTAAGTCTTAGGGGGTTACAATCTGCATCGCTGGAGGGACTAACCTTTATAATGTAGTCATATCTCTTTGAAACCCTGAAGTAATTATGTTTATTTGTGAATTAATTTTTAAAAACAATTCTCCTGAGCAGTATTATTTGTTTCACTTTGAAAAACTTACAAATTTGCCATAAGGAAAACCTCGCTAACCATTAGAGCTTTCAGAAAGTGGAATAGGGTGATTCATGAAGTTGTGACTGCTCTATCACTGGAACTTGCTGGAACAAAAGAGAGTCCATTTCTAAACCTGCATAGAGGTGAGAATGAAGAAAAAAAGTCCACACTTCAAAATGCCTACTCCATATAAGGAATGGGTAACAATGCTTAACATTTTCTCAGACATCAGTTCTTGGTTTTTAAAGAAGGGATGCAAGTTGCTGTAGGACCTTGTGCAAATCACTTAACTCCTCTGAGCCTCAGTATTCTCATCTGTAGAGGGGAGCAACGTAGTATGGACGAGAGTGCTATATTTGGATTCGAAGGTCCTGAATTAAAATTCTTAATTAGCAAGTTACTACTTAAGCAGCTAGGTGGCATAGTGACAAGAGCATGGGGCCTGAAGTAAGGAAGATCTGGGTTCAAATTCAACCTCAGATACTTCCTAGCTATGTGACCCTGGGCAAGTCACTTAATCTCTGTTTGCCAAAGTTTCCTCATTTGTAAAATGGGGATTATAATGGCACTTACCTCTAAACGTTTTTGTAGGGATCAATTGAAACGATAATGGGAAAACACTTAGCACAGTGCCTGACACATAGTAAGTGCTACATAAATATTATCTTATTGCGTTATTGTCTGTACTTAACGTCTCTGAGCTCCAGCTTCCTCACTCTAAAATGAGGGCATTGGAGTAGATAACCTATATGATCCCTTCTAGCTCTAAATTTTTGATTCTAGAATAAGATGGTCTCTGACATCACTTTTAGTTCTGCTGTTCTACAATCTAGGATTTAAAATTCTATATCTATAGAACCCCACATCAGAATTCAACGTAGCTCCTCAACAAAGAGAAATTATTTTCTTTAAATAATAAAATAACAACTAGCCATGCAATTTATTGCTGCAAGTGTGTAGGAAACAGCAACAGACTCAAAACCAAGTAAATAGAATATTGAAAGTTGTTACTTTATAAAGATAAATACAAACTAGCAAATGTTTCAAACATTTCGCTTTATTTCTTCAAGACCCCTCTGTGATGCTAGAAATGGAACCTCCTGGGCATTTATACTAGAGCACTTTCCTTGGAAATTTCCTATTAGTTATTGACTGCTATAATCACAGTCTGTAAACACAATAAGCTTTTTTCCCTCATAAGTCTCCTGGGCACAAACCCTCAAACCTTCTCCCCTAAAGGAAGTGTAGCTCTTCTCTTATTGAAAGTTTTAAAATTTTCATTCAGCCAAGAAATACTTCTTGCCACCACCACACATTGATATACTGTGGCATGATTTTAAATTAGATTGCTATTTCTTGTAGCCTATTGCTCAAAGTGACCAGCTTTAAAAAGAATTATATCATTGTCCCTGTCATCATTCACAGTTTGGATTTGTCATTGCACTGTGAATTCATTTCCAAAGTGGTGCTCTCAGAAAATTGTATATTTCTTTAAACAGACAAACAAAACTCATTTAGGTATCCAAAGATTTATGGGAGGGGGTGTAGTGGGTAAAAGGTGAAATGACTAAGGGAACAAAGGTTGGAGCTTCAGAGCATATCAATTTATTAGGCAATGCATGACAGTTGCCCAACAAATCAGGCCCAGTAGCCTTCAGCTTTGGCACTGGACCCCACAAACAGGAGAAGACAGATTTTTATACTTTCAAAACAATCAAACAAGACAACAACAAAACAATTAATTCAAAGGAAACAGTACAACATTAAGTAATCTGATTTCTAATTGGAGGAAAGATTAGAGACTTTCCAAGTTGAGAGGGGGGAGAGCACAATTCAGGCACAATTCCCCAAATTCAGAAAAAAGGGTATCCCACTCCTCCCAAGCGCCTATAAACAATCAAAGTGGGGGCAGCTAGGTGGCACAGTGAGTAGAGCACTGGCCCTAGAGTCAGGAGGACCTGAGTTCAAATCGGACCTCAGTTCAAATCAGACCTCAGACACCAGCTGTGTGACCTTGGGCAAGTCACTTAACCCCAATTGCCCTGCCTTCCCCCCTGCAAAAAAAAGAACAATCAAAGGAACATGGAAACAGTAAGTCATTGATCAGTACAGGGCCAGTTTTTCGATAAGACATACAGGCATACAGGTTGCTTGAAACATAGAATTGTAAGAAAACTTCTTGCATCAATCTTTGGATCTGACTGGGTTTCTGGTCATCATAACCTAGGTCCTTAGTTAAGGGTCTCTAAACAGCAGGTAGAGGTGGTCCACTTTCTTAGCCATGCAGGATTAGGTTTGAACAATGGAATAAGGTTTTCTCTGATTTCCCACAATTGAACAAAGTTTTCTCATAAGGCAGAAGTTGGACTAGACCCGTAACTGAATAGAAAGGAAACTAAATTAGCCCAGAATTGAGTCACAAGATGGAGTCAGTGCGGGTCACTCAATTCCCATCACTACTTGCTGTTCGAACCCCATTAATTCCCTCAATCTCCTCCTTTTGATTCATGGGGGAGTGGGCAGCCTCCTCCTCCCATGGGCCACTTGTCTCTAAGGCAAATCTATAAGGTTTTTCATATATTCATAATAAGAATTACATAAGTCAGATTACATTTCAAACCTATGTAGAGGGCTCAAAATGAACGAATTTTGAGAAGAGAGATTTACATGTCACCAAGATAACTAAGAGAACTTAAACATAAACATAAATAGAATGAAACACAAGATCAAAGCAATGTGATAGTGATTATTAATACAAACTGACATCAAGTCTCCTTGTATCCTAGTAACCCACTCCCAATGTCAATTTAATTATTTCATCTTGTCTTGAGTCTCAGATATCTCAGGTAGTCATCTGGTCCCTGGAAATCTTCTCTTGAACTTTCTGGAGTAGGTTTCATCCTCAGGGCAAATACGAAGGGGCTCTGCTTCTCTGGCTCCAAAGTACTTGTAGAGATTCCTAGGTAATTCTCCTAAAATCTGCCAGTCATAAGACAATACAATTTTGTACAGTGTCCTAAATTTGGTTCTCCAATTCTAAAACTTCAGAAGATCTCATTTTTTATGTGCCACTTACTGTTTTTATCTTTCCTTAAACCCTATACCTGATATAAGAATTTAAAAAAAAATTCATGAGGGCTTAATTGTAAAATGAACCTATCTGTCTTTTTAAATTATCAGATAGATACATTTAAAATGGGAAAATAATTTCATTTTATAATTAAAAATGCAAAGTTATATGTAAATCCTTAATCCAATTTTGAGAACTTATTACTAAAACATCATCAAAGCCTGAATTTCTATGCTAGATATATTTGGAAACTAGTCATATACATATGTATATAGTTCTTTTTTTCTGTATCATGAACAATTTACTTTTCCTTTAAAGCATCTAATACCTCTAAACTGCTTTTTTTTCAAAGCTACCCTGCTTGTCTATGTTTTCTACTAACCTTTGTTCTGTTTCCTTTCTATGATTTTTTAAAAAAATCATTATTTAATGTTTTTAGTTTTCAGCATTAATTTTCACAAGAGTCTGAATTACAAATTTTCTCCCCATTTCTACCCTCCCCCCCACTCCAAGATGGCATATATTCTGATTGCCCTGTTCCCCAGTCGACCCTCCCTTCTGTCACCCCACTCCCCCCATCCCCTTTTCCCTTACTTTCTTGTAGGGCAAGATAGATTTTTATGCCCCATTGCCTGTATATCTTATTTCCTAGTTGCATGCAAAAACTTTTTTTTGAACATCTGCTTTTAAAACTTTGAGTTCCAAATTCTCTCCTCTCTTCCCTCCCCACCCACCCTGACTAAGAAGGCAAGCGATTGAACATAGGCCACATGAGTATCATTATGCAAAACCCTTCCACAATACTCATGTTGTGAAAGACTAACTGTATTTTGCTCCTTCCTATCCTATCCTCCTTTATTCAGTTTTCTCCCTTGACCTTGTCCCTTTTCAAAAGTGTTTGCTTTTGATTACCTCCTCCCCCATCTGCCCTCCCTTCTATCATCCCCCCTTTTTTATCTCCTTCCTCCTTCTTTCCTGTGGGGTAAGATACCCAAATGAGTGTGTATGTTATTCCCTCCTCAGGTCAAATCTGATGAGAGCAAGATTCACTCATTCCCCCTCACCTGCCCCCTCTTCCCTCCCAACAGAACTGCTTTGTCTTGCCATTTTTATGCAAGATAATTTACCCCATTCTATCTCTCCCTTTCTCCCTTTCTCAATATATTTCTCTCTCATCCCTTAATTTTATTTTAGATATCATCCCTTTATATTCAACTCACCCTGTGCCCTCTGTCTAGATATATAATATATGTATATATATAATATATACATATATATAATATATGTATATATATATAATATGTGTGTGTGTGTGTATATATATATATATATGCATGTATATTCCCTACAGCTACCCTAATACTGAGGTCTTGTGAATTATACACATCATCTTTCCATGTAGGAATGTAAACAAAACAGTTCAACTTTAGTAAGTCCCTTATGGTTTCTCTTTCTTGATTACCTTTTCATGCTTCTCTTGATTCTTGTGTTTGAAAGTCAAATTTTCTTTTCAGCTCTGGTCTTTTCACTGAGAAAGCTTGAAAGTCCTCTATTTTATTGAAAATCCACATTTTGCCTTGGAGCATGATACTCAGTTTTGCTGGGTAGGTGATTCTTGGTTTTATCCTAGCTCCATTGACCTCTGGAATATTGTATTCCAAGCCCTTCGATCCCTTAATGTTCCTTTCTATGATTTTTAAAATGCTTCAATGATCCTCTTTTCTTACTTTTTTCTTTTTTTCTATTAATTAATTTATTTTTAGTTTTCAACATTCACTTCCACAAGATTTTGAGCTCCAAATTTTCTCACCATCTCTCCCCTCTCCCCACTGTAAGATGTCATGCATTCTGATTACCCCTTCCCAAAATCTGCACTCCCTTCTCTCACCCTCCCCATTCCCTTTCTTTCTATGTTCCTGTAGGGCAAGATAGATTTCTATACTCCATTGCCTGTATATCTTATTTCCCAGTTGCAGGGAAAAATAATTTTTAACATTCATTTTAAAAACTTTGAGTTCTGCATCCTCTCTCTTCCTCCCTCCCCACCCACCCTCACTGAGAAGGCAAACAATTCATTACAGGATATACAACATATGCATGTGTGTGTATATGTATGTATATGTGTATATGTATGTATGTGTATGTATATATATGTATGTATGTATACACACATATGTGTGTATACATACATACATAAATAGTTCTTAAAGAAAGTCTAATCCTGTCACTTTCTCAAAATTTACTATTCCATTTACTTAAAAAAACCTTTCACATTACATCTTTATCTTATTACTTAATCTAATTCCCTCTTTAGGAGGATATCACCCCTATTTATAAAAATTATAACAAATTTGACCATAAATACACATTAAAATTGTAGGATTTTTCATACATGCATCCTATTATAGTAACTCAGAGATGTTTCAGTATCAATCTATTAATAGATTTAGTATTATACTTATAAAATTTCTACTGTTCAGCTGCCCTGTTAGTAGAAATTTACTATAAAAGGAAAAAGAGGGACATAGTTATGTCAAGACTCATCCCCTTGAGGGCACAGGCTGACCTGACATATACAACAGAGGAAAAAAACCCTCCCTTACTTCTTTGATTCCAGGCATGGATCATGTCTGTCAGCCAATCATATAGTAACAGGGTATCAAAACCAAGGCTCAGGATTAACCAGGTGGAGAAATTTTCTGTTCAGAGAGGAAATAGCACAATGGGGAAACCAAGTTAAGAGGATTTACCTTAGGTCATACCAAGGTTGCCCCCTCAAATTTTCCCAGGGATAGAGTTCCATGTGTAGGTCTTAGAATGTGGGACATGCCATTTCCTATTAATGGTTTCATGACCATTCAGACAACTATCCCTGCAATCAAAACTCAAAACAATAGTAAATTGTAGTCCCAAGAGTTTTTTTTTTTAACCTCAAATAGCAAAATTTAACTAATTATAACTCAGGGCTTGAATATTAATTTCTCATGTTTACCTAACAGTTATATTTCATTTATCCTTTACTTTTATATTATAACTAACAACATTCTGGGGTTTCAAATATACAGCAAATAGTTGACTCATATCGATGTATTGAAGTTACATTTTTAAACCACCCTATACATTTTTATAATTTTTATAGGCTATAGCCAAACATTTTCAAATAAAAACAAATAAAAACTCATTCTTTATCATAGTAAACTTCTTTCTTTCTTTTTCTTTCCTTCCTTCCTTCTTTCTTTCTTTCTTTCTTTCTTTCTTTCTTTTTCTTTCTTTCTTTCTTTCTTCCTTCCTTCCTTCCTTCCTTCCTTCCTTTCTTTCTTTCTTTCTTTCTTTCTTTCTTTCTTTCTTTCTTTCTTTCTTTCTTTCTTTCTTCTTCTTCTTCTTCTTCTTCTTCTTCTTCTTCTTCTTCTTCTTCTTCTTCTTCTTCTTCTTCTTCTTCTTCTTCTTCTCTTCCTCCTCCTCTTCCTCCTTCTCTTCCTCCTCCTCCTTTTCCTCCTTCTTCTTTTTCTTCTTTTCCTTCATTTTCTTCTTCTTTCTTTTCAAACAAAACACATCCATTCAATATTGAGCAATGTGTATGTGGGGGGAATTTATGATTATAGCCTGGTGTTAACTTCTCAAGCTGCATTAAGTGTTTGCTTCTACTCCTTCCTTTCCTTTTTAGAGAAATCTTCCAGGAAAGAGTACATTAATTATCTCTAGGTAATGCACTTAGGTCATTAATAACATGACAATATATTACAAAATAATTGCTTTTCACCCTAATTACCCAACTGTTCAGAGCAGAAATTATGCAATTCTTGGATCACAGATCTAGAGCTGGAAGGAATCTTAGAGGTCATCGAGTCCAGGGGTTCTTACCCTTTTTTTTCTGTCATGGAACCCTTTTGAAGTCTAGTGAAGCCTATGGACTTCTCAGAATAATGCTTTTTAAATGGATAAAATAAAATATATAAGATAACCAAGGAAACCAATCATGTTGAAGTATAGCTATATATTTTTTAAAAGTTCCTGACTCCAGATTAAGAACCTCTGATAATCCAACCTTGTTTTACAGATGGGGAAAATGAGGCTCACAGAGAAGAAATGACTTGCACAAGTTCATACACTATAGTAGCAGAACTGTATTTCCAGTTCCAAATGCATCCTCTTTTCTCCTGCACCACACTACCTCCCCACAAAACTACCTCTAAAACACTGCCATCCCTAAAAAACTGATTCATCTTTTCTTTTTCCTTATTCCAGACTATGAACTAATTCAAAATTGTATTAATTACCTAATGGTTTTTTGAAGGTCAAGCTATTATGAGAAAATAATCCATAATCCCTGTCCTCAACTTTAACTGCAAGTCCCCCACCAGAAAATGAGTTATGAGCCTCATAAAGTTCACACACCCCAAACTCCCTTTGAAAAAGCAGACAGTTTAGCATCTGGCATGACATTAAATCACATCTTCCTTATCCTTGCTTGTCTAATACATATGTGAAGATACTTAACTGAAGTGAACGTAACTGACATGATTTTCCTTACCTAAACTCACCATTTTAAATTTCTAAATACCTGTAAGGAGGTTCAAGATGGCACATATGATGTGAAAGGAGAGTACTCTCTGACAATTCCTGTAAACCCATAGGGAACTAGGAAGAAAATAAAAGACTAGCCCTGCCCTTGGGTTCTCTGAACAAGTCTTTTCTCTGTGGTGGATAGCAAGAGGGACCTTAATGTACTCCCCATCCCCCCTCTGCATCTGTTGCTACAGCTGTGATTCTTCATTTCATGAAATATGAATTTATCTGAGGAGGTGACTACTAGCTAATTGACTTTCACACCAGTTCACACTAAACGTCTTTGGTTCAGAAATAATTTGCTGCTGTTGGATATCTATACGAAGAGTCTGATCTTCTTCCTCAACCAGCATTTATTTGGGACTCAGAGTGGATTTGTAGTGCTGGGTGAGAGTCTAAAGGAAAGGAGGTGTGTGACTATTGGTTCAGGGAGGGGGAGGGAGTTCTATTAGCCATCATTTATTTCCATTGGAAATTAAGCCAAACAAATATCAAATATTCATTAAGCTCCTGAATACCGGGCACTTCACAGGGAAATATAGGGCAGTATCTCTCAGCTGATATCCATAAATGAACACCAGTATGTGGCAAAATTTTGCTGGTATACAAAGCTTTTTACCTTACTTCCTATTCTTAAATCTTTTAAATTTAGGGGAAAAGCCCATATCCTCTTTCTAATTCCTGAATTTTACTCCTTCCATACCTGACACTCTCCTTCCTCCTGGCTTTCTCCCCCTTCCCACCCCCATCTCTTGTGACATAGAGATAAGAGCACTAAGGTTGTAGAGACCTTATAGTCATAAAGATAATTTAGATGCCAGTTTCTAATATAGGTTTGTTTGGGGGAAAATGCTGTAAAGGATAAAAAGACACATATGATGAAGTTTCTATCCTCAAATAGATCTCAGTCCAATCAGGAAATCAAAAGATAAACCTTTGAAAAATTAAATAACAATAAAAAAATAAGTAACAACAGTATGATGCAATAATAGAGGAGATATCAAAAAGCAGTACACAATTAACTGACAAATGCTACAGGCAATGATTGCTACAGGAGTTCAGAGGAAGGAGAGATCACTTCAAGCTGGGATGGTCAGGGAAGGGTTCATAGAAGAGATGGATTTGAGCTGGGTATTGAAGAATGGGCATAATTTGAAAGGGGTGTTGGGAGTCATATTTAGTTTATTCAATTTAACACACATTTATTTAGCACCTACTATATACAACACACCTCTGTCTCATATGTTAGAATGATGAGGGCAAAACTCCAGAGGGAGGATTAACAAACACTTCCAAGGAGTTTAAGATAAAAGGATTATAAATTTTGAGTTGGAGTTTACTTCAAAGATCATCTAATCCAGATGAAGATAAAGAAACCAGATTATAGAGAAGCAAGCAATTTGGCAAGTGATCTCATTGAATCCTGTCTTCTTCAATAGATTGCCCCCTTTCTCATCTCCATTTAGTCACTTGTCTTCAGTCTCTTCCACTGGCCCTACTGGCTACTTCCCTACTTCCGACAAACATGTCCATGTCACCTTCGTGCTCAAAAGCGTCTCACTTGATTGCTTCATTCCTGATAGCTATTGCCTCATATCTTTCCTCCCTTGTGTGAGAAGTCTGTCTACACTAGGTACCTCCACTTCCTTCTCACTCTCTTAAGTCTTTATAGTTTGTCTTTTAACTTCACCATTCAATTGCAACTGCTCTCTCTAAAGTTACTAATTATCTTTCAATTGCCAAATATAATGGCATTTTTCAATATTCATTATTTTTGACCTCTGTAGCCTTAGACATTGTCAATTACCATCTTCCCCTTGATGCCCTCTTTTTTTTTGTCAATAAGAATGCTCAGTGTTTATTTAAATATATCCTCTATGGCTAAGAGCTTTCTAACATGCTGGTTTTTTTTTTATCAATTCATTAATTTAGTTTTAGTTTACAACACTCAGTTCTTCAAGTTTTTAAGTTTAAAATTTTCTCCCCTTCCCTCTCCTCTCTCCTCCCCACCCAAGACGGCATGCAATCCAATCTATATGTACCTTCACATTAAACATATTTTCACAATAGTCAAGTTGTAAAGAAGAACTATAACCAATTGAACGAACCACGAGGGAGAAGAAACAAAACAGAAACAAAAACAAAAACAAACAACAAAAAGAGAGAGCAAATAATTTGCTTCAAACTGCATTCAGACTCCGTAATTCTTTCTGTGGAGGTGAATCGCTTTTTCCATCATGAGTGTTTTGGAGTTGTCTTAGAACCTTGCATTGTTGAGAAGAGCCAAGTCTATCAAAGTTAGTCATCAGAAATACTGTGCATCTGTAATTGTGTATAATGTTCTCCTTGTTTTGCTCACCTCACTCAGCATCAGATCATGTAAGTTTTTCCAGGTTATTATGAAGTCAGTGTGGTTCTCATTTCTTATAGCACAATAGTATTCCATTACATTCATATACCACAACTTGTTTAGCCATTCCCCAATTGATGGGCATCCCCTTGAATTCCAGTTCTTTGCCACCACAAAAAGAGCTGCTATAAATATTTTTGGACATACGAGTCCTTTTGCCACTTGTATGATTTCTTTGGGATATAGCCCTAGAAGCTCTATTGCTGGGTCAAAGGGTATGTACATTTTTATAGTCCTTTGGGCAAAGTTCCAAATTGCTCTCCAGAAAGGTTGGATCAGTTCACAACTCCACCAACAATGCATTAGTGTTCCAATTTTCCTACATTCTCTCCAGCATTTATGATTTTCCTGTTTTGTCATGTTAGCCAATCTGACAGGTGAGATGTAGTACCTAAGAGTTGTTTTGATTTGCATTTCTCTAATCAATAGTGATTTAGAGCATTTTTTCCATATGACTATAGATATCTTTAATTTCTTCCTCTGAGAACTGCCTGTTCATATCCTTTGACCATTTATCAATTGGGGAATGACTTATATTCTTATAAATTTGACTCAGTTCTCTATATATTTTAGAAATGAGGCCTTTATCAGAGACACTGGTTGCAAAAATTCTTTCCCAATTTTCTGTTTCTCTCCTAATCTTGGTTGCATTGGCTTTGTTTGTACAAAAAACTTTCCAATTTAATGTAATCAAAATTATTCATTTTGCATTTCATAACACTTTCTACCTCTTGTTTGGTCATAAATTCTTCCCTTCTCCATAAATCTGACTGGTGAACTATTCCTTGTTCTCCCCGATTGCTTATAGTACCAGCCTTTATATCTAAATCGTGAACCTATTTTGACTTTATTTTGGTATATGGTGTGAGCTATTTGTCTATGTCCAGTTTCTGCCATACTGCTTTCTAGTTTTCCCAGCAGTTTTTGTCAAGGAGTGAATTTTTATCCCAGAAGCTGGAATCTTTGGGTTTATCAAATAGTAGACTACTATAGTAATTAACTACTGTGTCTTGTGTACCTAACCTATTCCACTGATCCACCACTCTATTTCTTAGCCAGTAGCAAGTAGTTTTAATGACTGCTGCTTTTTAATACAGTTCAAGATCTGGTATGGCTAGGCCACCTTCCCTAGCATTTTTTTTTTATTAATTCCCTTGGTATTCTGGACCTTCTTGTTCTTCCAGATGAATTTGGTTATTTTTGCTAGCTCTATAAAATAATTTTTGGTAGTTTAATTGGTATGGCACTAAACAAGTAAATTAATTTAGGTAAGATTGTCATTTTTATTATATTAGCTCGGCCTAACCATGAGCAACTGATGTTTTTCCAATTATTTAGATCCGACTTTATTTGTGTTAAAAGTGTTTTGTAATTGTATTCATATAGTTCCTGGGTTTGTTTTGGTAGGTAGATTTCCAAATATTTTATAATGTCTACAGTAATTTTAAATGGAATTTCTCTTTCTATCTCTTGCTGTTGGGCTGATGTCCTCTTTTCTTTAGGTGTTTCTCCTACCTATTTGACCTTTCCTCAGTCCCTTTTGCTGGATTTTCATCCAAGTCTACGTCCTAAGGCCTCTTCTGCTCTCCCCCTCTAACATTTCACTTGGTGATCTCATCTGTCTCCATCGATTCAAAGATCATCTCTATGCTGATGATTCTCAAATCTACTCCAGTTGTCCACTGTATATGTTAAACTGCTTGTCTCATAGACATCTTAAAATCAACATGTCCAAAATTTAATTCATTATTTTTCTTTTCAAACCCTCTCCTCTTCCTAACTTCCCTTTTACTATAAAGGGTACTTTCATCTTCTCAGTTACCTTCTCACTCCCCCTCCTCATGCCCCATCCAATTTTTGCCAATTTTTCCTTTTAACATTTCTAGAATACTCTCCCTTTCTCTCCTCTGTCACTGTCATCACTATGGTGCAAACCCTCATCACCCCACTCCTGTACTATCCCAATAATCTGCTGATTTCTCTCACTATTAATCCATCCACCCTTTAGTCCATTTTCCACTCAGCTGTCAAAGTGATCTTCCCAAAGTACAGGTTTGACCATGTCACCTCCCCTCCGCATACAGCAAACTTCTCTATCACTTTTAGGATCTAACATAAAATCCTCAGTTTGGCTTTCAAAGCCCTTCATAAACTGGCTTCCCCCATCTTTCCAGTCTTCTTATACCTTACACCCTCACACATACACTGGGCACTGGCTACCATTAGACACAAATAGACAAATAGGTGAACGTATATATGTATGTATACATATATGTAAAATTATTCTATATATACTTTTATTTATCAGTTCTTTCTCTGGATGCAGAGAGTGTCTTTCTTCAGATGTCCTTTATTTTTAATTTGTGTATTTATAGTAGTCAAAATGACTTATTTTCTCAAAGTTGTTCCTCAAACAATATTGCTGTTACTGTACACAATGTTCTCTTGGTTCTGCACATTTTGCTCTTCATTATTTTGTGAAAATCTTTCCATTTTTTAAAGATCACTGAGGTCATCATTTCTTACAGCACAGTTGTATTCTATCACAATCATATACCACAACTTGTTTAGCTACTCCCCAATTGATGGAGACAACTGCAATTTCCAGTTCTTTGCCACCACAAAGAGAGCTGCTATAAACATCCTATTCACATTCAAAGTTATAATTACTATTTCCCTCCATCTTGTTTTTACTCACGATTTTCCTTCTCAGCCTCCCTTTTTACCCTATCCCTATTGTGTTATTTTCTCCCCCTATTCTCCTACACTTCCAAGAATCCCTCTCCATCCCCTCCTCCCACCTTCCCAATCTGAAAATTAGCTTATATTCTAAGGGGGGAGATAATGGGAACACACACATACATACATATGTATAAGTATAAAGTTAATATATACACACATATATATGCAAAAAGTATTTAAATACAAAGTAGTTTGGGAGGGAAGGCCACTAGCAATTGGCTGGAGGGTGATGGGTGTGGGGGGGGGAGCAGGAGGGTGGGGAAAGGATAAGAAAAGATTCCAGTTAGAAGATAGTGCCTAAGCTGATTCCTAAAGATAGAAAGAGACCCTACGAGATAGAGGTAAAGAGGTAATGCATTCCAGATATGGGAAATGCCAGTGCAAAGGTATGTAGAAGGGGCATAGTATGTTTTGAGAAAAATGAGAAGGCCAGTTTGGCAGGATGGTGGAATGGAGAATAGAGAGTAATAATGATTCTGGAAAGATAGGTTGGGGCCAGGTTGTATAGAGCTTTAAAAGCTAAAGGAGTTTATGTTTTATTCTAGAGGCAATAGGATGCCATTGGAGTTGGTTGAGTAAAGGAGTCACATGATCAGGTCTGTGTTTAAGGAAAACTAGTTTACATTAGTGCATAGGTTGGATTGTAGTAGGGAGACACTTGAGTTACAGAGACCAATTATGAGATTGTAGCAATTATCTAAGTGAGAGGCGATGAAGACCTGGGTAGTCATGTGAGAAGAAAGAAAGGATCAAATTTGAAAGATATGTAGGTAGAAATGGCAACGTTTGGCAACTGATTGGATATGTGAGATGAGGGAGAGTGAAGAGCGAATATAATGCTGAAATTCCAAATGTTAGACACTGGAAGAACAGTGAAGAATGCCTTCAACAGAAGAAGGGGAGTTTAG
Organism: Trichosurus vulpecula; assembly: GCF_011100635.1. Lineage (NCBI taxonomy): Eukaryota > Metazoa > Chordata > Mammalia > Diprotodontia > Phalangeridae > Trichosurus > Trichosurus vulpecula. Next base: position 221,810,810 of record NC_050574.1, read on the forward strand.
AAGTTTAGAAGGGGGAGAAGGCTGGGAAGAATATAAATTCAGTTTTGGCCATCTTGTATTTGAGATGTCTCCAGGGCATCCAGTTTAAAACATCCAATAGGCATATGGTGATCTGGGAATGAAGCTTTGGGGAAAATGAGGACTGGATATGAAGATCTGAGCCATCTATATAGAGATGATGAACCCATGGGAGATAAAAATAAAGTGGGAAAGTTAAATTGATACCAGACTGTGGAAGGCTTTGAATGCCTTGCTAAAGGGGTATGATGGAAGTGAAGTTTTAAAAGAGATTAATCTGGCAATACTATAGATAGATTAGGGGGCAAGAGACTAGAGTTAGGGCAGCCTTAGTATTAGCCCAGATGTGCAGATACAGGGTGTTCCAAAAGTCTTAAAGGTGTTAAGCTTTAACAGCTTAAATGCCCCAAGGAGAGAACACTCTGCTTAAGGGCTTGGATTGGAATGACAAAATTTCTAGATTTAGAGCTGAAAAGGACCTTTGATACTATTTAGTTCAACCTCATTCTTCGCATAAATTAGAAAAAACATGAGAAGTTATGTGATCTTCCCAAGGTTGCAGCTGTGGCAAGCAGAAAAGCTAGGATTTGAACCTAAAGCCAGTTATTTTCCCCCTTTTCCACACTGTTTAAGATATGAAGTAATGATGGATTCTATTCTACTTAGGTCCTGATGATAAATGGTGGCAGAGGGAATGGAAAAGAACAGATGGATTGAAGAGATGGTGCAAAAAAAGAAATCCTGCTTTCACTTCAATATCAAGGACATATACTTAGTTTCTTTAAAAACATTTTTTGTAATGTCTAAAAATGCATAGCAGAAAAGTTCTCAAGATTGCTTCTTTGGTGGGGGTGTTCCAAACTCCACAGTCATATGGTTAAACTTTTCATTTCTCACCTGGCTGCACTACCTTTAAATTTCCGACCATGCTGCAGAAAACTCATTAGTGGGAAAACCTCATCACCCTGCAAGATCTCATCCAACTTGGCATTCCATCCCATCAGGACCCTCTGTCTCTTTGATCTCTTCTTTTCTTTCCTGGCTGTACTACTTTAGGACTTCTGACTTTTCCACTATGCCCCTGTGGCAGGTACCCATTCCCCCCACCCCTTTTCAGTTTCTTTTTGTATATTGTCTTCCCCTATTAGATTGGAAGCTCCTTGAGGGTAGAGACAGTCTTTTTTTTTCATATTTATAGCTCCAGTGATTAGCCAGTACCTGGCACATAGTAAGCACTAAATGAATATTGATGACTGACTGACTGGTTGAAGAATCTACATGTTTGAAGTGGTTTTCAATGTAATTGTCCTCAGTTTGAGGGTTGCATGGCTGACAACAAAGACAGCCACACAGCAGAAATTTTCAAGGGCTCCCAGGTGCAAATAAAAGCAGGATGCAAATATCCCTTCATATGATCATTTGAAAACATAACTACTGCCAACGACCTCAGCCATTGTAGTTGAGATATCCTATGGTAGCAAGGGAACTACGGCCCGACTGGACTCGAATCAGATCCAATATGGATTTGATTAAGGTTCTGCTGTGTGCCAGTCACTGAACTAGGTGATGGGAATCCATATTAAAAATAAAAATAAGTTCTGGCTCTCAAGGAGCTTGTACACTACTGAAAATAGAGGGGACAGTATAACATGTAAATAAAAGTATATAGAGGATTATTTGAGGAGGGGATCTCCTGAATGGCAGGGATGGTGAGCTTTCTTGATTTTTTACAGGAACAATTTATCAAGACCTTAGAGATATGATCTTGATTGATTCTTTCCTCTGTGTTAACTTAGTTGTTAACATGATTTCTTTCCCTGTTTGCTTCCAGAATTAGTCAGAATGTAATTATTATTCTCGGCATGATTCATTATCTCTGATGCAGTTGGTTAATTTTCTATTATTTGCTGAAATCTCTCTTGCTGTGACATGGTATTTCATGAAAAATGACTGGTCTAGATTAGAAAATAAAATAATCAGCCCATATTATAAGGAAATTTATTTTGTTAATTCTTTTGATACTTTATGCCAAAGCAGTCTCCTGCCTTTCCTGCTTAGCCCTTTAAAAATATTCTTATTTTGGGAGTTTCATCTCTCCTGCAACTTCAGTAGGCTTGAACTGTCTTCAGTATCACAGATTACATGCTCCTGGGATTTCCAAGAAGCAGGGTGTGCTGTAAATTTAAATCTAGTGAAGTCACAAAGAAAGCCAATCTCAATTGAGAAATGGTATTAACTCCAACAAACATTAGAAATATACGCACAGTATGACAACCACTATGTGAAGAACAGGAAAGATACAGTTTCTGCTTTCAAGGGGCTTATAATTTAATATAAGGGACAAATGCAAGAAAAGTATGAAATCTTACTCAAAAACAAAACCCAATAAGAAGACCAATTTGTGACTATAATGAGACTGTATTTTTTAATAGATAAATCAGAACCTAGGTGTGTGTTGTGATTTGTAAATGCTAGAAACACTGTTATTGTCACCAAAGAAGTCTCCTTGGAATGTCATTCACTTATTTCAGACTCAAATGTTTTTGAACTTTCCTTGTGAAGTGTCTGTAGAGTCTGTGTCAATTCCCCTTCTTAAATGTCCCTCAGAGTGATGACTTTTCATTCTTTGTGGGTAAACTTGAATTTTGGAAGCAGGGACAAATCATTTGGAGTCAATTCTGGGTAATAATAACAAGTTGGATAATAGCTTTTTGGTAAAAAAAAACAAGTTAGAAGCAATAAAATAATGAAACTGCTTCCATTAAGTGCCTCTCAAGTCAATTTCAAAAAGTATTTTGAGTAACAGTAGCATCACTGGAATATGATCATAACTTTTCAGAATGATTGAGACAGCATTCATTGTATGCTCGTTCTTACAAATCAGTGTCATTACTTTATCATACCTTGTACATTTCCCACAGGCCAGCTTTCTCAGAAAGCTTCTGGAATAGGGAATACATGATTCCTGAAAGTGACATCCCAAAAGCTTACATAGGACAACTGAATAATATTACTGATCATGGACTTTGAAGGTGAAGGCTGAAGAAAAAGGGGATGGGATATTGGTAAGGTTGCAGGCTTGGGAATGATTTTTCCCCCAGAGCAGAGCAGAGCAGCAACTAATCATTCCTATACCTGAACAAGTACAGAGATGAACTAGACCTTCAAATTTGTAGCTAGGATGAGAGTACCCATGTAGCTGAGTCAATCATGGAACAGTTAGAGAACTACATCGTAAAGGCAGTAGGTGAGAGAGTCTGGAGTTTGGCACTAAGCACACTAAGCACCTCTTCTCTTTTTCCTGCAGGGAATAAGGCTTCATGGGACAGGGTGGGGACTATGGGGAAGGGAGATGTTGCTTGCATTTGTCAGGGCTGTTTGTAATTAATTATCCTATTATCTAATCCATTTAAATTGTATATTAAATATAATGATCATTTGCACTTTTGGTTGATACAAAAGCTAGGAAGAGGAAGACAACATTGCAAATAGGTAGGGGCAGAATCAAAGATTGAATAATTCCTACTCATATATTGTATTGAGCTGAACTGTTAGGCTGATTAGCAACCTACCAATGATCCTTGACTAAAATTTTTTTCTTTATTTTGGGGAGTTTGGTGGATTGTTTTGTGAGTATTAAGTATTGAGACAGCCGAGGTATATTTACTTCTCAGTGAAGAACATTTCCCACCCCTCATCCCCATTAGCCTGCATTGACAACTCAAAATGTTGCTCCTGATGGAATTATCTTCTCAAACAGCTGTTGCTTCAGTATTGTTGTTTTTTAATCACTGATCACTGTTGCTTACTTGGGTGAATAAGTATTCATATTTGTTCATAGGTTCACAGATTTAGACCTAGAAGGAACCCTAGGGAACATCTTTGCAATTACTTATTTTATAGGTGAGGGAACTGAGGCTCAGAGAGGTCTCAGAGTCACACAAGTTGTAAGTGACAGAGGATGGACCCGGGGCCTCTGATTCCAATGCCAGAACTCTTTCTATTGTACTTCTTGGAATATGTCTGTGTGTGCATGTGTGTTTGTGTGTGATACAAGCTAAAATAGGCAAAATAACTGTTAATTCTGTGGAACAGTGGTATGAAGCATTGAACTCCCATGCTTATAGGTGTCTTCTAGATAGAATTTTAGGGATGAGTGGTAGCTGTGTCTGTGTGGTTCTCTATCAGTAGTCAGGACCAACTCTATTCTCTACTCCTCACTGCCACTTCACTGTCCCAAAGTCCTCTCTTATCTTTCTAGTCTAGGTATATGACTTATTCATTCTCTGGCTTGATTTCCACCTAGCTGCCCCCATTGCTTCTTTTAATAATGTTTTGTCAGTCAAAAGCTTCAGAACATAGGATCATTACCTTTAGTAAGTAGTTTAATTGGATAAAAGACCAATAAAATGCAAGGTATAGACATGTGCATCTCATAAACTCAGCCTTCTCAATTACCCTTGCACCTGTTCTTGAAGCCTCACTCCTTCTGGGTCCCATTTACATTATGGGAAAAAGCTCAGATGCTTAATATAAATCTTCCAATTCCACAGCAACCACACATGGAGAAGGAGGTGTCAATCACTCACAACAGTCTACCCTGCCTTGCATCTGAATTTTTCCCCATTGCTCACACACAATTGCAAACATCTTACCTGTCACCCCACTGTCCCTACACATAACTTATTTTTCAGTTCAGCTAGACAGGAACTTTTTGACTTCACTGCACATGTCAAGGTCTGGCTCACTTTCATACTACTCACTCAAACATGGGGCTTAGGGGTGTGATGGTGTAGTGGAAAGATAATCACCTTGTTTGTAACCTTCCTATTGCTCTATGTTTCTTGGACTCTTTCACTTGAATGCTTGAGGTCCATGCCCAGTGACACCTGTTGCCCTGTTTTACCCACCTGAGGAGTTCACATACTCCCTGCCTTAAAGGCATCTGGCAATTATTTATGGGGAAAAGTCTGTAAGCACCAAGACACAGCTTCCTTAGTACAACTTCATAGTTTTGTATGCAATAGGTAGAGGGCATTAAGTAGAAGGGATGTCTGGGAAAAATCTGGATAAAATAAGTCACAGAAAGCTATAAGCAATAGGCTCCATCTTAATCAATTCTGAGGAAAGGGATGTTTTTCTGCAACTGTGCCTCTGTTATACTGTTCCTTATTCTCATAGTGATGTACCTCTTCCTCCACCAAACTTGTGGAATTACCACCTATCCTTCAAAGCCTCAAATGGCAGCTTTTCCAAGAGGCATTATTTGATTCTTCCCTGGCAGTAATAACATTCTCCCTCAAATCTCACATGTCACTTTGCTTTGTACCTTTTTAATCTCTTGGATTCGGTGACATTACTCTTTCTTGGTGTTCTTCTAGATGGTGCAATATTCTTTATCAGTCTCCTTTAGTGAATTGTAATCCATTTCCCACCTACCAAATGTTGATCCCCCCCCCCCCCCCCCCCCCCGCGAAGTTCTGTCCTTGGCTCTATTCTCTGTCTCTCTGTCTCACTTTCTATCTCTCTCTTCTCTCTGTCTGTCTCAGTTTCTCTCATTTCATTGACTTTTCTGTTCACTTTATATCGCTAAGCAGATAACTTGCAAATTCATATAACCCATTTTTGCCTTTATATAAAGTTAATATTATTTTATTGCTTGATGCAACACCCTGGAGGGGATAGAGATGTAAAAGTATTGTATTTGCCAGAGTGAGATTTCTGGCTAGGGGCTCACATTCAAAGGAGAGAGAGAATTATTGGTTGTGAGTGATTTTTTTAATGCTTCAAGTTTACTTTATTGATTTATTTTAACGACTTCCCAGAGTAGAAAGAATACATCTACCATCTCTGGGCAGCAAGTGAGTCAGTAACATTGCAGGAAACTAGCTGGTTGTCAGCAAGTCAAACATCCAACATTTCTCTTTCCTTGCTGTATGGTTGGTTTGAAAGGAAACTACTCTCCCAGAAAAGGGACAGGAGGATAGAAGGAGTGACTAGAGAGAAGGTCACTCCTCAAGCCCACAAAAGTGTCAGGAAGTAAAATGACTAAGAGCTTTGCCCTCCTGATTCTCACAATTTGCCAGTATGCATTGTTAAATATGCAAAGAGCCTCAGATAAATGTTAGCTATGGGCCTCTAGGTGGCACAATGGTTAGAACCCCTGACCTGGAGTCAGAAAAACTCATCTTCCTGAGTTCAAATCTGGCCTCAGACACTTACTAGCTGTGTGACCCTGGGCAAGTCACTTAATCCTGCTTGCCTCAGTTTTCTCAGCTGTAAAATGAGCTGGAGAAGGAAATGGCAAACCACTCCTATATCTTTGCCAAGAAAACCCCAGATGGGATCACAAAAAAAGTGGGCATGACCGAACAACAACTGAACATTCATCATTTATCAGATAAATAACAATAATACTTTACATTTAAATAGCATCTCAAGGTTTACAGAACACTGTGCATACATTATCTCCTTGCTTCCTGACTATAGCCTTGAGAGGTAAATAGTATAGGTATTTTCCCCTTATTTACAGATAAAGAAACTGAGGCTGTCAGAGGTACCTTGGTTCTTCCATGGTCACACAGCTAGTAAAATTGTTGAGGCACGATTTAGACTCAGATCTCTCCAAGTACAGCTCTAGTCCTTATTCTCAGCTGGAGGCTTTTAAAAATAAGATTAATTTTCGTCTGTCTAAAGGAATCTCACTGTTATCCTGCTTGAAGTTGGAGGTGGAGTCAAGCAGACTAGATGACTTCATTGAGTTTCACAACTTGATTCATGAGGCAAATGGTAAAATATGGTGTTTGGAAGAGCAGGATTAAACTCCAAGGTTCTTGAGTCACTCAGCGCTTGGCAGCAATCCCTCTGTAAAAATAACTGAATTGATTGGGGACTTCAGACTGGTGAGGTAACTGTTATAAAATGGAAATACGAATGGTAAGAATGTTAATGCTCCAAGGGAAAAGATCATACTTGAACAGTTTGTGTGAACTGAATCAAGCTTTTTAACATGCTAATGTGTCAGGTAGATGATAGAACTATACAACTCCTGTAAGTTGGTGACACTGGGGGAGAATTAGAAAGAATACTGGGAATTTTTAAAGACACTGAGGGCTGGGCGACTCAAGGAACTCAAGGAAGCGTGCTGGTGAGGATTAGAAGCTTAGCTCATGAGCACTTAGCAAGGTGCCAGTGCTTGGAGCAGAGAAAAGACTTTTCAGGGAATTTATGCATACAGAAACCAGAGATACTGGTTAAATTCAATAGGTACCCAAATTAACTACAAAGGACATATGAAGGAAGCAGCCAGCTGCATGCAGAGAAAGAACTGATAAACAGAAGTATGTATAGAATGGTTTTACATATGTGTGTATATATACATATATACATACACACATACATATTTATGTCTAATGGTAACCTTTTCTAAGTCAGGAGGGAGGGAAGAAAAAAAAGAGATTTACGGGATAACTTTATTATAAATTTAAAAGGAATAGCAAGTTGCACATAACAGATTTTCAGTTTCATGTGCAATCATCTTTTTTTGTTATACTATGTTATAGAAATGCTTGTTTTATTATTAAATTAATTAAAAGAAATAAAATTAAATTAAAAATAAAATAAATAATATAAAAGTTCAATCATGGTTGATGTGCCACATGTCTGCAAGAATCCTAAAATTAAGTGGGGAGACCAGGAATGATTCCATTGGCATATAGGAAACTCCTGATGAAGAAACTCTCCTTTCCAATGCAGATCAAAAACTGCTTTGCAATTTATTCTTAGAGAACTCCACAGGACACTGGAAGGTTAAGGGATTTGTCTGGGGTCATGCAGCTGGTACACATCAGAGGTGAGACTTGAACCCAACTCTTTGGGACTCTGAGGCAGCTCCTCTATCTACTCCTCCTCACAACAATCCTATGGTACTGTAGGTGTTCTTATCTCCAATCAATAGATGAGAATAATAATAACAATATTTACACAGAATTTTAAGGTTTGCAAAGTGCTTTACAAATATCTCATTTTATCTCCTCAACAGCCCTAGGAGTTAGGCATCATTATCATCCCCATTGGGTAAGGCCCCAGAAGCAGACATAGGTGATTTACCTAGGGTCACATTAGTATCTGAGGCTGGATTTGAACTCAAGTCTTATTGACTTTAGGTCCAGGACTCTTAACTTTTTCCTGCCTCCAAAAATACAGTGTTGGGAAGGATTAATGGATCATAAATCTAGATCTGGAAGTGACCTTAATAGTCACCTCACCTAACCTCCAGCCTCATTAGTTAAATGATCAGATGACCAAAGCTTCTCTGTTCCCACAGCCAGAGAATGCCTGAGGAGGGATTTAAATCCAAGTCTTTCCGGTTCAGGTCCAGCATTCTGCCCATTACACCACAAGAAGACAAGCAACCGGAAGGAGTGTGAAATTAATCAGCAGGTCTCCCCTGAGTGTCTACCATGTGCCAGATGCAGTGCTAGAGGGGAGCGACACAAGTACAGATGTGAGACAATCCCTCCCTTCAAGTAGCTTACATTCTACTGGATTAGAGAAAGGGTAGATGGGATGTGGTAATTTAATGCCTGTGCCACATTAACTGAATAATGTTAGACAAAGTTCTATAGAGTTTATATCCTGAGAAACATTCAAAATCAACTAAGAATAATAGCTTTACACTGGAAAACATGTGTTCAGTTTTGCTGAATGGTTTTTCCCCAACTCTTATTTTATTCTCCGTGATATTCTCCATTCTCTAATGATAGCCAGCATTTATATAGCACTTTAAAGTTTGCAAAGCACTTGACAAATGTTATCTCATTTTATTCTCATAACAACCCCTGGGGTGGGGGTGGGAAGGAAGGTAGCTGTCCTCTTATCCTCAATGTATAGATGAGGAAATTGAGGCAAACAGAGTTGTTACTTGCCCAGGGTGATACAGCTAGTGAGGGTCTGAAGCTGAATTCAAACTCAGGTGTTGATTCTGGTAGACAGAAAGAGAATGTATATGCATCTGGAGATAAACATAGGTGACATTACCACAAAAATATCAACACAATTTATTTTTTAAAAAAGAAAAAAATGCCTCTGCGTATAGCTCTGCAACAGAGATTGCTGGAGTGGAGAGAGGGATAAAGGCCATGGATTCCATGTGTTTAGTGTTATAGAAGGCATCGTTTACTTCCAAGTTGATGAGTATAGGCTCCTTGTCTCACTTGATGACTTAAGTTGATCCCACTCATGAAGCTTCTGGGAGCAGGCACACCCATTAAGTCAACACTTCGCAAGAAGCAGAACAGCTGGAGATAGAAATGAGAGACAGGGTAGCAAAGGTGGCTGGTGCTACTGAGACATGAAAGAACGCAGAGGAAGGAAGAAGAGGGGAGGGTAAAAGATGGCGGTAGGGACTGAGTTCTTCCATGGCAGTGCCTATATCCTTTGATTTAGGCATCTGTGTCCCAACATTGATCTCCTTCCTCCTTTCCTCCATTCTAACCAATGTATCAGTTATAGGAACAGACCTTTACACAAGTGCAATGATACAATACCTACCATACTACTTTACTTTATGAAAATTTGTCAGAGAGGGAGCATGATGCATTGGAAGGAATACTGGATTTGCAGTCATTTGAGTTGGTTTTGCATCCCAGTTCTGTTACTTGAAGGCTGAATCATGAGCCCTGCGGGGTATCAGTTATTTAGATGATGGGTTAAGTTAGGTAGGGGGGTCTTAACCTGGAGTCCATGGATCCACAAGGGATTTATGTATAGATTTCAGGGATTTGTGAACTTGGATGGGGAATATATATATATATATATATATATATATATATATATATATATATATATATATATATATATATATATATATATATACATACATACATATATACACATATATCTTTATTTTCACTCACTTTTAATTAAAATTTATCATTTCCTTCAATTATTTAAAAACTTTGTGGGGAGTCTACAGACTTTACCAGACTGCCAAAGGGATCCATGACACAATAAAAAGTTAAGAGTCCTGGGACTATATGTTCTCCAAGGTTACTTCCAGCTCTAAATCTATGAACTTAACGATAGTTGGATTGCCCTGAATCACTAGTTTTCTCATCTGACTAGACTTTGTTCCTTGTGAAATATGACTTGAACAGTACTTGGGAGTGGCTGCTCACTCCTGGTAGGAGGGACAGATAAAGGGCCTGGGTTTAGAACACTGAACTGTGTCTTTTTTAACTCTTGGGTTTGCAGACAATTTATAGGTTGTCAGGGTAGTTCAGGGCCTGGGAAAGTGATTTTTTTATGTATTTTGGTCTTATGCATTTCATCGACAAGATTACATTGCCTTACTGCAAGACATCAGAAGGAGAATGGAATTTTCCCTATGCTAGTGGCTTAGATAGCAAAGATGATGACTAGATAAGTCCAAGCTGTCCACACCCCCTTAGGCTAGTGTTGTGTGCAGCTGCTACTCATAAAGAGATGGGGTCAGGGATAGAGGCAATAGCTGTCTGAGAATCATAGGGAGCTCGGTAAGCTTGCCCAAGTGTGTTCTGATATAGGATGAGTATGGGGAAGAATGCAGAAATACCAGGGTGAACATGAGAATGCCCGTTGACTGGGTTTTCCTGTGATCTGGATCAAGATAGTGGCTAACTACACCACCCAGTGATGAAATTAGACTCTAGAGGAAAAATTTTCCCTGTTGCCCTAGAAGTACCACTGGAAAGTTACTCAAGACAAATGGTTACATGAAGCAATTCAGAAGAATCTTTGATGACACCCAACGGTGCTTGCTACATCATAAGCTGTTGTCTAACACTGGTCAACTCTTCCCAGGAAGGAAAAGTGACTTTCTAGTGATGTTGCATGCCATCAAGACATGGAGTATCATGAAGAATTACATTTAAGTATTACCAAAAAGATCAATGGAGAAGCTGTAACATATTATAAATGAGAAATTAACAGATAAATGCTGGCTTAAAGGATGTCACCAGAAATATGGATGACCAAAACAAAAGATAGGTGGGTAACATGAGAGTAAGAGATAAAAAAGAGATAATGTATGTGCTCTCTTGGTATCCATGCAACATCAGAAGAAGTGGAAAAGTCCTTGCACATTGTGCATATTCCCATGATGGATTCATATGAGGATATGGATAAGGGTCACACATGATAGGCAGTCATGGACAGGTTGAGATCTGCCCCACTAGAGAGTTCTTGTATGGATGACATTGTAGATTCCTTTAAGAAATAAAGAAAGGTACCTGGTGGTCATTGCTCCCATAATTACCATAATTTTCGCTAACCTGGATATGTACACAGTTATTTATAGCATACAATAGCCCTATACACACTTTCTGTTTGCAGCACAAATCTCATTCTGAGCTGTCTCTGTGAAGCATCCCTAATGGACCCAGCTCTCACCTGGGCTGATTTGTCTCTATGTCTCATGCCTAAACTCTTTAATCAAGACAAGGGGACTGTGGAAGAGGAGAGAAGGGACCTGGCTACAATTAAATGGTAGCCTGGCTGTTGAATTCTTTCTGAGGGGAATAGGGGGTGGTGAAAATTTTATGCAAAATTTATAAAGAAATTGAAAGTCAGTAAAATTTGCCTTTGAGGCACCTACACCTCTCTCTCCACACCTCTACCCTTTTCTCCTCCTCCCTGACATCTCCTATCTTCTGCCCTCTAGGTGCTCAAAGTACTCATGCCATCCTTTTAACTCATGAGATCGTGAGATTTAAAGTTATTAGGGACCTAGTTAGGCTCTCTTTTTATAGATCAAGAAACCAAAGAACAGCACTCATTTGTAGAGGATCAGACGTGTGGCTCTAGGTCAAGTCTTCAGGCCGTGTTATTGTTACCATGATTTCCTGTGTCTAGTATGTGTCCTGTATAAGGCCAACTCATGGATACATGCTCAGAAACCTGGGGGTGTGGTGGAGATACACATAGGTGTGCTACAGGGTATCCTGGCTGCTTCTCCCAGAGAATCAACATCCAGAATTAAAGAGAAGGATGACTGATGGAAGGAAGGAGGAAGACCAGGCCCCAGCTGAGCTGCCAAGGCCCTCAAGAACCCTACCTGGTCCTTTACTCCCACTCCTCCACACCCTGTATCATGGACCTCACAAAGATGGACTGGACTGAGTTTTGAAAACTGTGTGCCAGCACTGATCTCAGCCGGAACCTTGTTCAAATACTTTCTCTTCTATAATCCAGGTGTGGGCAGAGCCTTTAGAGTTTACCTCTGCTGTGTAGCCCACCTAGGTACTGCTGCACCCCACCCACTCACCTGTTGCTAACAGGTTATATTCTAAAGTATGCATTATTAATTAGCGCACAGTTTGGGTAAACAAATCTATGCTCGCCCTTTAGCTACTAGGTTTTACTGCCAGACAAATATTCCACTTCTAAACTGGCAAATGCAGGAAAGTGTAACTGAGTAAATACAGTGAGGTTGGGTCACAGAGTAGACAAAATAAAGAATGACTTGATTCTTTCCCTCTGCTTCCCCCCATCTGAGGCAGAAAAGCCACATTGATTCTCCTGGTTATCTGGGAGTGGAGGAAGGAGGGAGCAGATGCAACAGGATTTTGACTTTTGCTACTTTGCAGCCTTGAATAAGCAATCTACCAGGTGAACAACATTTGTGATAGATAATCTCCTGAAATAATATAGCAGCATTATTTCATTTCTCTAGCCTGGGGGATAGGGGATAAGCATTTAAATAGCACCTACTGTGTCAGACACCATGCTAAGGGCTTTTAGAAATATTATCTCAATTGATCCTCACAACAACCCTATAGGTACTAGTATTATCCTCATTTTACAGTTGAGGAGACAGAGATTAAGCGACTTGTCCAGGAGCACACAGCTAGTAGGTCTCTGACACCATCTGTGAATACAAGTCTTCCGAATTCCAAGCACAGAGCATTATATACTCCAACACCAGCTGCATCTAATCTCAAAATTAAAAAGCTGACCACTTGTTCAACGACTCAAATATTTACTCTGCCTAGGGGGGCAGGGGTTACTATTTTCTCTCTCAACCCCCTTTAATTACCTCTAACCATTATAAGGAGTATTTACTAAGAACTTACCTATACCAGTCATGGTTATACTTAATGACTTAGACAGGGCCCCAGCTCTTCTCAGGCTTGGAATCTTTCTTTTAAAAATTATTTATTTTTATTGTGATATTAACAAACCTCAAATAAAACGGGCATTTCCATATACATAAGTTAGAACTAAAAAAGAGTATTGTTCACAAAACTTAATTTCTAAAATGTATAGCTTACTTTTCTACCGTAGTATAAATTCAATATATGACTTCAAAGATGCCCACTTATATGTGATTCTTTCTGGCCTTCTGTTCTCTTCTGTACACCTAAAAAATTCCTCCAATGATCCTTTCTTTCTTTCTTTCTTTCTTTCTTTCTTTCTTTCTTTTCTTTTCTTTTCTTTTCTTTTCCTGGGACTACTCTTCTTTTTTTTTTAAATTTAATTTAATATATTTAGTTTTCAGCATTGATTTTCACAAGAGTGGAATTACAAATTTTCTCCCCATTTCTACCCTCCCCCCACTCCAAGATGGTGTATATTCTGGTTACCCTGTTCCCCAGTCAGCCCTCCCTTCTGTCACCCCACTCCCCTCCCATCCCCTTTTCCCTTCCTTTCTTGTAGGGCAAGATACATTTCTACGCCCCATTGCCTGTGTATCATATTTTCTAGTTGCATGCAAAAACTTTTTTTTTTGTTTTTGAAAATCTGTTTTTAAAACTTTGAGTTCCAAATTCTCTCCCCTCTTCCCTTCCCACCCACCCTCCCTAAGAAGTCAAGCAATTCAATATAGGCCACATGCATATCATTATGTATAACCCTTCCACAATATTCATGTTGTGAAAGACTCACTGTATTTTGCTCCTTCCTAACCTATTCCCCTTTATCCAATTTTCTCCCTTGACCCTGTCCCTTTTTGAAAGTGTTTGTTTTTGATTACCTCCTCCCCCATCTGCCCTCCCTTCTATCTTCCCCACTTTTTTATCTTCTTCCTCCTTCTTTCCCGTGTGGTAAGATACCCAATTGAGTGTGTATGGTATTCCCTCTTCAGGTCAAATCTGATGAGAGCAAGATTCACTCATTCCCCCTCACCTGCCTTCTCTTCTCTTCCTACAGAACTGCTTTTTCTTGCCACTTTTATGCAAGATAATTTACCTCATTCTCTCCCTTTCTCCCTCTCTCAATATATTCCTCTCTCATCCCTTAATTTGATTTTATTTCTTTAAGATATCCTCCCTTCATCTTCAACTCACCCTGTGCCCTCTCTCTCTCTCGACACATACATATATACATACATACATACACATTCACTTATATATATTTACATAAACATATATATATTTACATAAACATATATATTTACATAAACATATATACATATATATGCATATTCCCTTCAGCTACCCTAATACTGAGGTCTCATGAATCAAACACATCATCTTTCCATGTAGGAATGTAAACAAAACAGTTCAACTTTAGTAAGTGGGACTACTCTTGTAACAAATACACATAATCAAGCAAAACAGATTCCCAAATTGTCTGAATCTAAAAATGTATGTCTTATTCCATACCTTGAGTTCATCACCACTCTGTTAGGAGACGAATAGAGTAGTAAACTTCTTTTTTGGTTCTCTGGAATGGAGGTGGGTCATGGCACTGATAAAATTTCTTAAGCCTTTCAAAGTTGTTTTTCTTTATAATGTTGTCATTTATTGTTGAGATTATTCTCCTGATTCAGTTAATTCTTTCAGAGTTGTAATCTAAAACAGCCGATGTTATAGAACAGTCATATGAAGACTGTGTACAAGGGTATAGAGAATAAACAAATTATAATGTTTAGATAGCCTGAAATAAATTAAAAATCACTGCCTTTGCCAATGCTTCTTTCCTTGAGATGATAGATTTCAAGGTTAATTTACATGAAATTTTTCATAATCCATGGGGGAAGAGGGTGGGGAAGAATACTCACAAATCCCTAAGAGAGTCTCAGGTAAAAAGTTCTATTTAACAGTTTATACCATTTTGCTTGACAAACCCCCTTGTTCAATTTCAGGGGCATTTACAGAACATTTGGAGCATAGCAAGGCAACTAGATTATTCTATGGCAATTTGCTCAAGTTGAGTCTGACTACAAGCATTAATAAATGCTTATTTGAGTATTTATTATTATTGACTATTCATAAATTAATAGGAAAATGGCAAATGGCAAAACAAAGTTCTTTTCTTTTCATAGACTATTAGTGTGAATGATATGTTCTAATAATCAGAAATGAGGAAGCTTAGGCAAAAATTTCAGCAAGTGCCTTTTCTTACACACACACACACACACACACACACACACACAATTAGAATTAGAGAGAGAACATGGATGGCATTAGCACCTAGGTTAATAGTTTTGTAAAACATGGGCATGCAATATTTTATTATTCCAGCAGGGGGCAAGCCTCTCAAAGTTATTTAGACTGAAGTGGCCTACTGGTATAAAGTATCTTGCTTTTTAGAAGTACATTTCTTCCCCTTTGGGAAGCACAGAAATGCATGACAAAGTACCTTTAGGGTTTGGGCATGTGGTGTTGTAGTGTTTCTCTGTCACCTGCTAATAAGCTTGGTTTTATTTAAAATTGTGGAATATGCAAAATTTGTCATCAGTGGACCTGGTTTTTCTTTCTTTTTGTCCTTTTTCTGACAATGCACTCCCTTTCCCTTAACATTCTACCACTTTTTCTCTTATGAAAATCTTGTCTTACCAAATAGATCTAATATAAACTATTTTTACCTGTATGAAAAAGTGTTGCATTTTTTTCCTGTGCTGGAAAGATCTGTGAATTTGTCGGCACAGGTTATTTCCATTTCATTTTGGTCCTCTTTGAGGACAAAGGACAGCAACCACCATTTCCATTGTAGGAATTCACTCCATCAACACAGATCCCAGTGACCTATGACCTTAGTAGATAAATCCCTAGGAGTTACCTAAGGTAGCACACAAGTTGTAGGATAAGTGATTTGTCCAGTGTCACATAGCCAGTGTTAAAGGCAAGATTTGAACAAGGTCTTCTTGAATTCAATTCCAGGACTTGTCACGGTGCCTCTTCCTCCCAAATATATTGGCATCTTAATATTCATCTCTAATGGTAGAGTGAAAAAGGTGTTTTGTCCCATGTTAAAGGGATCTTAGGAATCAATGAAAAACAAATAGTATGTGGGAGAACTGTTTTGGTAGGGTGGGGTATTATTGTAAAGCTATGAAAAGTGCATTGCAAACCTCAAAGCATGATATAAATGTTTGTTATCATCATTATTACACAAATATGTACAAATATATTTCAGCCAACTAGCCTTTATAAAATGTCTTCTACGTACCAGGCACTATGCTAGGTACTGAGTTGTATTAGCAAGCACCCTAGCGCACCCAGGAGGGTCTGCTAGCACAGATGCTTTGATCTGCTTTTCTAAAGGAAGGACAGCTTCAAAGATGTCAACTATCTTACTTTAATTACAGATAAGCAGAAAGAAGTGAGTATCCAAGAAAGAATCTGACAGACAGGGCTCCAACTGTCTAAACAAAGTAATATATACATAGTCACCAGACCAGGGAGCACCAACATCTGGGTTCACAAAGCAGGGCAGCGGGTGAGGAATCAGGAAAGACCTCATAGCTGGGAAACAAGGTAAGGATTCAAAAGAGAGAAAGAATACTTTAAATTCCACTCCCACTCCCCCTCCCCTGCCAAAAAAAGAATCTAGATTAATCATAGTCCACCGGTATGCATCTTTTCAGTGAGTTTCTGTAGTTAGGCACATTGGGAAGATATAGGATCGTTGGCTTAGATTGCTGCTAATTAAGCTCCTTGAGAGCAGGAATTGTTTCATTTTTGCCTTTATATCCAATCCAGTGACTAGAAAAGTACCTGTCACATAGCTGGTACATAATCAATTCTTAATGATTGAATGGTTTTTTTAGTTTGTGTTGTCAAATGTGTAGCTCATCTTACCATTGGAAGGGGGCAGCACTTCCCTCCATAATGGTGCTCACAGAGCTCTGCCCCTGGGCACCACAGCCCATCATGGCCAGGTTGTCACTCCTATGGTGACTCAGGCAAACAGATCTACAAGAGCTCCCCTCTGCTTCAAGTCATCCTGGAGCTGTTGGAGTATTTAAATATTGTTACATTTCTCCAGTTAAAATCAGTTTTTGTTCCAAATTTGTAAAGCTCTAGTAGAGGTTTGTTTCCTGATAGAGGTGAAAGCAGGTGTCCTAGACTTGTAGTTTGGAACACTAGACCAAGACGCCTAAGGCCACCTGGTAGTTGCCTCTTGAATTGAAGGCCAAGTATCTGTGATGGGAAAAAAAAGCTGCAGTATCTTGAGGCTTGAACTGCAAACTTGAATAAGTAAAGGAACAACAGTCAGCATCCCAACATATCAAGATGGTTTAAAAATACAATCAAAATGTGCAATTAGTTGTAGGTTCTTAGAGTACTTCTCTAGCAGGCAAATTCACTTTCATCTCCTACCTCCCCCCCATTCCATTGTAATTTTTGAAACAATATTATAATAATGAATTGGCTCATAAATATTCATTATACACATCAGAAAGTAGGTATGTCTGAATCAGGGAAAAATCTCAATTGTAGAATATTTGTGGCATAAATGTAGCTGTAGTAATTCCAAGTACATATGGTATCTGGAACCAGGCTAGAACCAAAGGTAGTGGTCAGTCTTATCTCTGCCATTATTTGATTATGAGACCTTGAATGAGCTAGTTAACCTCTCTGCATTTCAGCTTTCTCACTTGTAAATTGAGGGGGTTGGATTAAATTACCTCTAAGGTTCCCATCAGGTATAAAATTTTTTAAAATAATTGATTGAATAAAAATAATATTAAATATATTGGGGGGACTAGCCAAGGAGGCATAATCCTTAGGATTATTTCCCCTTCTTGGTGGGTTATACTGAGCTTTTGCAATGATTAGAGGTTAGTCTGTCCTAGGACTAAACATAGTCTGGGCCACATGTCTTCAAAGTAGAGCGGCCCCATAAGGAGAGAGTGTGAGTATTGCACCCGAGCCCCTTGGTCCCAATTATACTTCTTATTCTTAGATTGAAAGACATGTATAGAAGATGGAATCAAGGGCAGGTAATAGAAGAGGACTATAAATTGTTGCATGGCCCTGTAAAAAGAATGTCAGAAATGTTAAAACTGAATATGCCAAGATGTGAGCTTCTCAAAGGCTTTTCCTTTCTTTGAATCCCCGGCATTTAGCAGAACCCATAGCACATAGTAGGTAATTAAATACTCATTTACTTGACTTGTTGACATCAAAAAGGGTTGTGGAGTTTTTTGTTTTTGTTTTTTGCAACCTGGGGGAAAAAGAGAAGAGAATTTTAAAAATTTTACAAATTACGGCATATTAATGCAATGGAAAATTATAACATTGTAAAAAATTATGTAAGGGATATTTTCAGACATCTGAAAAATCTGTATGCGCTGATGCAGAGTAAAGTGAGCAGAGACAGGATAGGTAGATACATAGCTACATAGATACATGATAGAGCATTTATTAAATATTTTCTATGTTACATGAGGGCAGCTAGGTGACGCAGCTAGGTGCTGGGCCTGGAGTCAGGAAGACTCATCTTTTGAAGAGTTCTAATCTGGTCTCAGATACTTATTACCTGTGTGACCCTGGGCAAGTCACTTAACCCTGTTTGCCTCAGTTTTCTCATCTGTAAAATGATCTAGAGAAGGAAATGGCAAATCACTTCAGTATCTTTGGCAAGAAAATCTCAAATGGGGTGACAAAGAGATGGACATGACTGAAAAATAACTCAACAACAAAAACATTACACTCACTGTGCTAAATATTAGGACTATAAATACAAGCAAAACAATATTCCCTACACTCAAAGAGCATGCCATTTAATAGGAGAAGACAACATAAAAAAGGGAACTGGAAAGCATGGGGTCAGGCTCCTGGCAAGGAGGTGGAAAGGTCCAAAGATAGGAGTTGATCTGAGAGAACAATGAGCACGGGTGTGAAGTGATGGTTCCAGTTATGTATTTACTAGTCAGAGGAGAGAGCTCAGAGGCAGAGGCATCTCCAAAGTGAGAAGATTATTGTCAAGGAGGTGGAAAAGCCCACAGAGTGGGGAGTGGAGGCAGAAGAGAAATAAGTATGAATGGCCTGTGCAATTCATGAAATGGTGGTTCTGGTCACTCAGTAATCGGAGAAGGCTCAGGGGTAGAGGCATGTCCAAGGTGAAAGTAAATTCTCCTTAACAGGGGTTGTCAATCTATCACTTTCCGGGCCCCTAGGCTTCTCTGTTGGTTTTCTTAGGCTGCTGAACCTTAGGGTACTGTCCTGGGCTACTGCTTTATGGGAAAGGAAAACTCCAGGTGTAGAGCAATTTATGCTACAACATTGTAAAGAAAAATGACTTTGAAAGACTAGATAACTCAATAATTCAGTGACCAATTGTGGTTCCAGAGAACTGATGAAGCATGCCATTCACCTCCTGACACTGATGATGAACTCAATGTATAGAGTAAGATATAGTGTCAGACACAGCTAATATGGAGATTTGTTTTGCATGAATTTGCATATTTGGCATAAGGATTTTGGTTTTCCTTTCATTTTGGAAGAGGATACTTGGGTGAAGAAGGGGATTATCTATAAAGGTTACTGACTCTTTTTTTTAAAGAAGAGAAGAAAGAAAAGTGGATCTTTGAAGCCTTTTTAAATGTGTGGAGGAAAACAGAAAAGTCAATATGAAATAGAGAAGCAGAATATCTTTGAAAATAACATTTTGAATTTGTCATATTTTTGGAGGAAGAAACATCTTGTACCTGGTATAGACAAAGCTGTATATGCAATCCTCTTTTTCTGTATTGTTTTATACATGGAAATGCTCATCTTACTTGGTGTTTGCTGTGTTCGGAGTAAAAAAAAAGTTTTAAAAAAATTCCTTGGGGGAAAGAGTTTTCAGTTTTGTTTCTTATAATGTGGCAGATCCTTTAAAGTGTTTGTTTTTATTAAATTTTGGTTAAGCATTAAAGGTCATGATGCTCCTAGAAAATATGTCACTCTGGACTTGTGACAATCTAGTGAGGGCAAAACTATGAAACATTAGGCTGATCCAGACACAAGGCGTGGTGTTTTGTTTGTTTTTTTTTTTTTAAAGAATTATGACGTGAGAATTCTGTCCTGAAGGGGTGTTGGGGTAGAGAGGGATATTGGGTCAAAATCAAGCAAGAAGGAGTACAAAGAACATGAATAAGGAACAGGTGCCAAGGAGCTCCAGAAACAAGGAAGGTAATCACAGGAAGAATAAGGAATTCAGGTTGCTCCAGAGAAAATGTCAAGAGTAGAGAATGGAGAGGCAGCCAAGCTGAAATGTCAAATGCAAGGAAGTCATTTACAGAAGGACCCAAGATGTGGATTCTGGTATTGTCAGGGATGGCCAATTTGCATGCCAAGCATCTCACAGTGTACAGGCTGTTCTTCTGCTAAGGCACTGACCCCAGTACCTCTTCAATCTGTTGTACCTGGCAGTGGTGGAGCCTGGGCAGTATTCCTAGAAGCAATGCTTGGTATCACAATACAAATGCGGGAAAACTCATAATCTAGAAAAATTTAGACCAAAGAGTATTTGCACGACTGCTTTCTTAGACCCAGCTCTTGTAAAATTATCCTGTTTCCCAATGAAAAAAAGAGCAGCATTTAATGCTATCATTAAATGTTAGAAAATTGTGGGGTATAGGGAGGAAGCATGGAGGGGAAAGAGTAAAGTGAGGCCATTAAAAATTTTATTTTTTCAAGGCAATGATGTATAGTGGAAAGAATATTGGCTTTGGAAGCAGGGGACTCAGATGCTTACTACAGACGAGTCACAACCTCCTTGGGCCTCAGTCTTCTAATCTGAAAAGGGATGCGGTTAGATTCAATAGGCGCTAAGATCCACTCCAGATCTCTTGCTCACGATAGCTTTAAGATCCTATTCAAGATAATGTTTTTTCCTTTTCTGTAATTTCATGGACATAAAGAACCTCAGATGAGGGAATCATCTAGACCTAGAGCTGAAAGGGATCCCAGGGTCTACCTTTCCTACCCTTCAATTTTACAGCTGAGAAAACTGAGGCCCAGGAAGTTAAATGACTGCCCCAAAGTAAGTAGCTTGTCAAAGGCAGGATTTGAACCCCAAACCTCTTTTCACTTACGAAGCTGCCTCCCTTTGTCAATAAAGATCCACACCTATTCTGCACCTTTAAGTCTTGGATACCAAGAACATTGAGAGGTTAAGTAACTTGACCAGGGCTACATGGACAGTAGGTATCCAAGGTGGGACTTGAACCTGATTTTCTGCTTGTGAGGTGAATTCTATTCACTCCACTAGGCTGCCACTCTTCAAAGTGGCACTTCACCTGAGTTGGCATCTATCCCTGAAGTAGACTGGAGAAGAACCAGGGAACCTAGCATTAAGCCTCTGAAGTTTAAAACTTTTAAAAGTGCTTCTGTTTACTCCTAATCAAGTGTGGTTACAAAATACTTTTTGAAAAATCTAAGTAACAATGTAAAAGTTAGATTGAGATGAACCCCCCGTGTCTTGAGACTGTTCAACAAGAGTGAGGGGACACCAATAAAAATTGACAAGGCACCATCCTCTGTTGAAAGATGGGAACTTCTACAGAGTTCTTGTAAACTGTTAATACCATTAAAGTTAGGGAAGGGGAATTGTTCATTAGCTTAAAAACTCAGAATAAATAAATAACAAATAAGTAAGCACCAGGGCAAAGACAATATCAGTCTCATCTGTGTTTTGTAAACTTCTGCACGTGGAACTCAAACACTCTCAGCCTTCTTAGAATTGTGTCCGATTAAATGGCCTTTCATAGCTAGGCTTGAAAAAAATAAAAACACATGTCCACGGATGAACATCAGCTTTTTTTGTACTTTTCAGTCAGGAAGCTTTGTAACATGCAGATGCTGGCTGGCTCATTTTGTTCTGTGGGAGAGAAATGACTAGATGATCCAAAATGGAATGAATAAACAACCTTTTAGCTGGTTTGTTTATGAAGCTACCCAGATGTTGCCAAATATGGCTTTAAAAAAAGATATTGAAGGGGAAAATCAGAAAGTCAATTCAAATAGGCCACCTGAGGCCATTTGTTACAACCTTTTCATTCATTTTCATAATTTTTCTCCTTAAACCATAGGGGTGTTTCTAGCATTCTGTTTTTGGACAATTATAATTATTCTTTCTTAGACTGATCTGGCCTATCTCCCTATAATCTCCACCAAGTGCTTAAGAGTTCTGAAGATCCTTTGGAGCTACATAAATTGAATCCCTCTTCTAGACCATAGACATAGTACCAAAACTTAAAAATGGAAGGAAATTTAAATATTTAATTCTATAAAAATAATGATGATAACAAAAATTACTGTCAAAATTCAACCCATCAACCATGCCCTGAAAGGTGCAATAGCAAAATAGAGGCATGCCAGCCAGGGTAAGTGATACCAGATACAACAGGAGATTTATGTACCCTAAACACAGCTACAATGGCTATACAGATAAGAGAGGAATCTTGAAAAGCTGACCAAGGCTTTGAAGCACCACTGGTTGGGTTATCAGTCCCGTTTGTGTGGTATAAGTGCTCCTAGGAATCAAAGAAATACAAGTAGTACAGACTGGCCTCAAAACCGTGGAGGATAGTTAAACAATTGGTGCTCCCAGAAACACCACTCTAATGCTTTTATTGAACTATAAGAGCAGTTATTTTTATTCATTTATACAATACTCTGAAGAATAATGAATAGAAAGAAATGAGAGCAGGATGGTGACTTGTCCCAAAATTGATAATTACTATCTCAATCTCACTGAAAAAAGATGAAATGATGATGACGATGATGGTGATGATGATGATGATTCCTCAAAGTCCATGCCATGGGGGTGTGGAAGTGGGAGGGCAATGGCAAAGTAAGACAATCCCAGGCAATCTGATGTGAATTCATGAGCTGCTATGGAGACTGTGAAGGCATATAACTAACTATAACTAAAATTCAAGATTTCCAAAGTGCTTTATACCTATTATCTTGATTGATCTGCATAACAATCTGACAAGGTAGGCATTACAGGTAGTATTAACCCCAGTTTATAAATAAGAAAACAGGCTCAGAGAGGTTGTGATCAGCTCATAAATACATAGGTAGCATTCACCAGAGATAGGATTCAAACACAAGTCTCTCCAATAGTTTTTCCATTATGCAATGCTGCCTTTTGTACACTCTAGTTGCCTTCTATATCCCTTAGGGTAGTATTGGTGCAAATACTTGTTGTTATTACTATATTTACACCATTTTAAATGTTATATAATTGTTATTATAGGACTTTGAAAATTCATACTCCTTGGGAGAGCAGCTGAGGGATAATTTTCTTCACTAATCTGTTCCTGCCCTCAAGGAGCTTACATTCTTTTATTTTTTTTTAAAAAAGATTGTTAACCTTTGGTTTTTATATCACCAGTTTTCAGATATAGCTTTCCCCTATTCCTAGCATTGATCCTTTCTTGTAAAAATGAATGAATGAACACAAATAAATGCAGTGGCTGGGCCTGGTATTACTTGCAACACTCTATCCCACAGTTTCCCATCTATCTGCCCAGAGGAGAAAGACGGGTTGTGGGATGAAGATTCATTATTATAATTACTTAAGGTTTGGCTTCTTCTTAATGTTTATTGTGTATATTATTCTTTTGGTTTTGCTCCACTTCACTTAAGGTTCTCCATATTTCTTAGAGTTTCTCACGCTTCTAATCACTTATACAGTACAATAATATTCCATGAAGTCCATTTACCATAGTTGTTCAGCCATTCCCCAAATGATAAGTACCCACTTGTTTCCAGTTCTTTGCTATCACAAAAAATGCCATTGATATTTGGTAAATAGGGCAGCTTTCTTTTTTACTTTGAATTCATTGGAATATATTCCCAAGGGTATGAATAATTCAGCACTTTAATGAACTTTAATTTTATTGTATTCTACAGAGTTATATATATATACACACACACACATATACGTATACATGCACACACATATATACATATACATATATACATACATACATATATATGTGTATATATGTGTGTGTGTATATATGTATGTGTATATATATATATATATATATATATATATATATATATATATATCTTGAGGAGGCAGACAGCATGAACAACTAGAGAGTCAGGAAAGGTTTCCCATTGGAAAAAATCCGTGAACTGAAATTTGAAAGAAGTTAGGGAGCAAAATTAACAGAGAAAGCTTCTGTAACAATCTAGGTCAGGGGTGGAGAACCTGCAGCCTCGAGGTAACATGTGACTCTCCAGGTCCTCAAGTTCAGCCCTTTGACTGAATCCAAACTTCACAGAAAAAATCCCCTTAATAAAAGGATTTGTTCTGTAAAACTTGGATGCAGTCAAAAGGTCCCACTCAAGGACCTAGAAGGCCATGTGGAGCCTCAAGGCCATAGGTTTCCCACTCCTGATCTAGGCAATAGGTAACAAAAGCCAGATTTCTGCCCACACAGTTGCTGAGTGTGTGGATGAAGAAAAGGGAATGGATGCAAAAGAAGTTGGGGACACAGAAAAGGCAATGCTTGGCAACTAATTATATATAGGGTCAAGGGAAAGTAAAGAAAGAGGATGATTTGGAGAAGGCCAAGCAGGCAGTTGGTGAGACCTCAGGGTAGTAGAGATATAAGGGCTGGATATGTAAATCTGGGAGTCTTTTACATAGTGATAATAATTGAACCCATGGGAGATGAGATAATTGAAAGAGGACTTCAAGGGAGAAGAGAAGAGGACACAGGAAGGGCAGGTAATGAGGATAAGTAAAAGAATGAAATTTAGGATCATATTTCAAAATGGGCTAAGATTGATGAGGAAAGTTAAGAATAAAGAAAAAAGGAGTGGGGGAGGATGACATTCCAATAATAAGTTACATACTGGGTCTTGGTTTCTATGAAGAGTTTGAACTCCGTGGCTTCCATGGTCCCTTCAGCTCCTTCTGATCTTAAGAGGAAAGGCACCATTTATCCAGGAAACAAAACAAAACATTTGATTTAATTTTCACAAGACTTTTCTCCAAAACTAAGAAAAACCAGCTCAAACTGCAGCTGGATTTAGTGAAAGGTATTAGGTAGGTTGATGTTCATTCAGCCTAGGCAGGAAGAAGCCACTTAACCTCTCAGTTTCCTCATCTTTAAAATGATTCGAGGTACCTCAAGGCCCTTCCAGCTCAACATCTACAAACTTAAGAAGAAAGGCACCACTTTTTTTCTTTTAAAGATGGTTTGATTTTCACAAGATTTTTCTCCAAAGAGAAGAAAAAACATGAAATTGTAGTTGGATTTAGTGAAAGGTACTGGATATATAACATGTCTATATAATATAGACATAATATAATAAATAAAAGTACCAGTTAGGATGCTGACCCAGGTGGCCAATGGGGCCTCCAAAATCATAGAGGGCTTGGAGGACTGAGCAGGCTGGAGTGTCCTCCCTGATCCACTTCGGGGCTGACCCCCCCCCCCCCCCCCCCCCCCCCCCCCCCCCCCCCCCCCCCCCCCGGGGAGCCGTTGCTTTAGAGCCCAGCCGAGGGTCCGGCCACGTGTCCCTTCCCCTTGGGGCGATCCCGGCCGGCGCCTCAGGATGAGTCTCCAGTGGATGGCCGTGGCCACCTTCTTCTACGCCGAGGTCCTGGCTGTGCTGCTCCTCTGCAGCCCCTTCATCTCCCCGCAGAAGTGGCAGAAGATCTTCAGCTCCCGCCTGGCGCTCGGGCTGGTGAGCCACGGGCGGCCCTTCTTCGGGATCCTGCTGCTTGTTCTGGTGCTGCTCTTCCTGGACGCCATGTGGGAGATCAGGAAGTTTGACAGCGTGGAGAAGGCGAGCCTGCTGGCCTGCCCCGCGGCCCTGGAGCACCACCAGACGAAGCTCTTCCGAGCGCAACGGAACATGCACGTCACGGGCTTCGCGCTGCTGCTGTCGCTGCTGCTGCGCCGCCTGGCCACCCTGCAGAAGCAGCAGGCCTCGCTGCAGGCCTCCCGGGAGGCCTTTCGGAGGCGGGCGCAAGGGGCCGACCAGCGCTACCTGGACGAGAGCGAGCGGCTGCTGCAGGAGGCCGAGGCCCGGGCGAGCCAGCGCGTAGCCGCCCAGGTGAGCGAGAACCAGGCCCTGCGGAAGGACCTCAGGAAGCTGACGCTGGAGCTGGAGGCTTGCCGCAGGAGCCTGGGGCTTGCCCAGGACGAGGCCCTGGGCCTGCGCCGGCGCTTCGAGAAGCACGACCGCCGCGGGGAGCAGCCGGAGGACGAGGCGGGCCCTGAAGACCCGAGGATGGAGTGAGGGCCCCGGGCCCGACCTCTCCCTTCCCAGGCCCAGCCCCCATCTCTAGCCCAGGCCTCTCCAGCCAGCTTCGGGGGCCTTCCTCTCTGGGTCACGTGGTGTGTGGGTGTGTGCTGGCTCCTTGCACCATCGAATCCTCATCTGGTATTCGGGTCCGTGCCTTCCCTTGCCCGCACACCTCCACTGACAACACAACTTCTCACACTCCCCCACCCTGCCATATTTTGGCCTTGCTCTTTTGCCTTGCAAATAAATTTTACCCTGCTTTGGCCACTGAGCACTCACCTATCCCTGTACATTTTGGTCCCATGCCAACTTTACCCTGAATTAAGAGGGCAATCCCAGTAATTAAGGGAGGGTTCTTTAGAGTGTCCAGGTTGCCCGTTTGCGAGTTTTCCCCTCTTGTGTTTTATCTTATTCCCTCCCCCCACCCCCAGTTTACCATTATACCAAAGAACAGTGGGATGGAGTGGGGTATTGCTGTCTGAAGAGGACACCTTAAGTTTTAGTTATTTGTTTGAGCTCTTTGCCAGTTGGGTTTTGGTTTAGGGATTGGGGTGGTATTAGTTGCTCTCCTTTTTCTCTCGGGACAAGGAACCACCCCTCTCTGCTGTGTATATTGATGAACTAAGTCTAGGGTGGTCTCCTCCTGTGTATGCCGAACATCACTTAGAAAAGTAAAATTTGTCTGTCATAAAGAGGGGTTCAGAGAAAAGAAACGTAATAGATATGGGGTTATACCTCAAGTCAGCTTTCCAGCTGTAGGGGAAAAAAGGTGATTGATTTAAAAAAGCAAAACATTTAAAGTGTGGAGCTTAAAATTATTTTTGACATGCAAAACCAGCTAAGGCACAAAACTTCCAAGACAAACTGGAATGTTTAAGCTAAGTACCTTAATAAAATTGAAACTTTACAGCGTTGTTTGATTAGTCACTATCTGGATGTAATCACAATAGAAGGAATTAGAAAACTATTATTTTGATTACTGAAGAATGTAATGGACTTGAGGGAACACAAGGGAAAAGGGGGGAAAGGAATAGGTTGTTTTGGGGCTTAAAGATATATCAAGAAAGCAAAAAGGGAAGGATAAAGAAGATGAAGATTGGTTTGTGTTTGTGAGTAAAAAGAGGAGTCCAATCTGTGGAACAAATTTCTTACCATAACAGGACAGTGGTTTTTGCTGTCAACTGGACCTGTGGGTGGCTGCAGCCAAACAGGGCAGACTAGATACAGGAGAGTCAGGAATCAAACAGAAGTTCAATTTCAAAGTGAGAGAAACAGCTTGCAACCAAGGACATGTGTGCAGGAGCCCCACCCCAGTGGGGGGGACCTGCTTTAGTTCGGCCAAATCTCAATACTTTTATCAATGTCTTCAAAAGTGAGCTGTAAGCCCTGACAATGAGGGGTAACAGCAACAATGTGTGTGACAAGTTTGATTCATAGCAGGGCTTCATGCCCTGAACATTGAGACATCTATATCTATCTATCTATCTATCTATCTATCTATCTATCTATCTATCTATCTATCTATAGCAGGTGCTTGTCTTATGAAACAATTCTGGGATTTTGCTGTGGCTGAGATCATCTAGAGGGAGAGCGCAAAGGATTGTTGTTATGCCAGGCTCAGGGCACAGTTTGCTTGCTAGGCCTTAGCTCTGGAAAACAGGTTGTGTCTCCTAATATCTTGACATTTCTTCGTTTTGGGAAAAGGGCGGGGGTCTGAAAGAACCCTTGCCCTTCTGGCCAATAAAAGAGAGGCAAGTATAAGCCAAGATGCCCTGAGAGGCCAGTTGGGCCAGGAGGAGCATTTTTATCCCAGGAAGTCAGTTCTTTGAGGTCCTATTCCCCTATTGGGGAAGTGTGTCCCTGGTCGTTGCTTGCAGAAAAGAGAGGGAGGCCAAGAATGTAGAGGGAGAAAATGCCAACACGCTTGAATCAGGGCCCTGCTGGTTGGGCACATAACAAAAGGGAGGAGGAAAAGGAAAAGAAAAACTAGTTCAGTATACTCCGCCCTCGTCCGAAATCTTGGGCCAGCTGTCTCATCTGGATGTTGGCTGCTTCTGGGTATGTACTAGATGAACCTTGAGGTTCCTGGACAGTTCTGCTGTCCACTTAAGAACAAAGGCTTTCTTCAGATGATCCAGGAGTCCACTATACAAAAATTATAATCTTTGTATATTGAAATGTTTGTTGATAATTGTTAAGTATACAATAAAAATTAAAAATTGATAAGGTAGATTTTAATATTTCAATAGTGAGATATAATTCAAACAAAACTATAAATAAGAATGAAGTTACAAACTTTACTATGTTATAACCAATGCCCTCTGGTCCATGTTGTATCTGATACCAGAATACACAGACCATGTATAAAAGAATAAACATACTAGGAGAAGGGGATCCTATGCTAGTTGAACTTTTAGTGCTTGAACTGGAGACACGAACTGCAGATTTTATTCAGGTGTCCCTATTTCAAATTCTTGTGATTAGTCTACATGGCAAGGAGAACAATTATAATCTTGGATTTTATTGTTAATAGGAGTTGGGATCACTGGGGCTTCAAATTAGTGTATTACAGAGACCACCACAACACACTTTTGGTGGGGGGTATATGTATTAAAAAGGTGTCTCCTTGAAGACTCAGGTTGTATCCCACCTTCTATAGGATGTCTTTCCCAGTCATTCTTCTCCCACCTACTAGTGCCGAGAGAGAGAGAGAGAGAGAGAGAGAGAGAGAGAGAGAGAGAGAGAGAGAGAGAGAGAGAGAGAGAGAGAGAGAGAGAGAGAGAGAGAGAGAGAGAGATTTCGAAAGAGAGAGAGAGTTCACACCTGGCCAGCTAGGTGGTGCAATGGATAGAGTGTTGGCCCTGGAATCAGGAAGACCTCAGTTCAAATCCAGTCTCAGAGACTTCCTAGTTGTGTGACCCTGAGCAAGTTAACTTTATTTGCCTCAGTTCTTTTTTTTTAAATTTTATTTTTTGTTTTTAGTTTACAACACTCAGTTCTACATGTTCTTGAGTTTCAAATTTTCTTCCCTTCCCTCCCTTGCCCCCGCCCCCAAGATGGCATGTAGTCTGATATAGATTCTATATAAACCTTTGCATTAAACTTATTTACACAATAGTCAAGTTGTAAAGAAGAATTATAACCAATGGAATGAATCATGAGAGAGAAGAAACCAAACCAAAAAAAAAAAAAGAAAAAAAAAAGCAAATGGTTTGCCTCAATCTGCATTCAGACTCCGCAGTTCTTTCTCTGGATGTAGATAGCCTTTTCTATCATGAGCCCTTTGGAACTGTCTTTGCACCTTATATTGCTGAGAAGAGCCAAGTCTATCAAAGTTAGTCATCACAGAATCAATATGTCTGTGGTTGTGTACAATGTTCTCCTGGTTCTGCTCCTCTCAGCATCATATCATGTAGGTCTTTCCAGGTTATTATGAAGTCTGTATCTTCCCCATTTCTTATAGCACAATAGTATTCCATTACATTCATATACCACAACTTGTTTAGTCATTCCCCAATTGATGGGCATCTCCTTGATTTCCGATTCTTTGCTACCACAAAAAGAGCAGCTATAAATATTTGTGTACATACAGGTCCCTTTCCCACTTGTGTGATCTCTTTGGGATACAGCCCTAGAAGTGGTATTACTGAGTCAAAGGTATGCACATTTTAACTGCCCTTTGGGCATAGTTCCAAATTGCTCTCCAAAATTTGACTCAGTTCCCTGTATATTTTAGGGATGAGTCCTTTATCAGAGGCACTGGTTGTAAAGATTTTCTCCCAATTTTCTGCTTCCCTCCTAATCTTTGTTGCATTGGCTTTGTTTATACAAAAACTTTTCAGTTTAACATAATCAAAATTATCCATTTTGCATTTTGTAATGCTCTCTCTCTTCTTGGGTCATGAATTCTTCCCTTTCCGATAAATCTGATAGGTAAACTATTCCTTGCTCTCCCAAATTGCTTATAGTATAAGCCTTTATTTCTAAATCATGAAGCCATTTTGACTTTATTTTGGTACATGGTGTAAGATATTGGTCTACGTCCAGTTTCTGCCATGCCGTTTTCCAATTTTCCCAGCAGTTTTTGTGGAGTAGTGAATTCTTAGCCCAGAAGCTGGATTCTTTGGGTTTATCACAGAGTAGATTGCTATAGTTGTTGACTTCTGTGTCTTGTGTACCTAACCTATTCCACTGATCCACCACTCTGTTTCTTAGCCAGTACCAGGTAGTTTTGATGACTGCTGCTTTATAGTACAGTTTGATATCTGGTATGGCTAGGCCACCTTTCCTAGCATTTCTTTTCATTAATTACCTTGATATTCTGGATCTTTTGTTCTTCCAGATGAATTTTGTTATTATTTTATCCATCTATGTAAAATAATTTTTGGTCATTTGGTATGGCACTGAATAAGTAAATTAATTTAGGTAAAGTTGTCATTTTTATTGATGTTATTCCATTTATTTAGATCTGACTTTGTGTTTTGTAATTGTGTTCATATTGGCCCTGGGTTTGTCTTGGCAGGTAGACTCCCAAATATTTTATAGTGTCTATGGTAACTTTCAATGGAGTTTCTCTTTCTATCTCTTGCTGTTGGGTTTTGTTAGTAATACATAGGAATGCTGAGGATTTATGTGGGTTTATTTTATATCCTGCAACTTTACTAAAGTTTTTTTTATTATTTCAAGTAGTTTTTTACTTGATTCTCTAGGATTCTCTAAGTAAATCATCATATCATCTGCAAAAGTGATAATTTAGTTTCTTCTTTGCCTATTCTAATTCCTTCAATTTCTTTTTTCCTCTCGTAATGCTAAAGCTAACATTTCTAGTACCATATTGAATAATAGGGGTGATAATAGACATCCTTGTTTCACCCTGGATCTTATTGGGAATGTGTCTAGCTTATCCGCATTGCATATCATGCTTGCTGATGGTTTTAAGTAGATGCTATTTATAATTTTAAGGAAGACTCCGTTTATTCCTATGCTTTCTGATGTTTTTAATAGGAAGGGGTGTTGTATTTTGTCAAAAGCTTTTTCTGCATTTATTGAGATAATCATATGGTTTCTGCTAGTTTGGTTATTGATATGATCAATTATACTGATAGTTTTCCTAATATTGAACCAGCCTTGCATTCCTGGAATAAATCCTACCTGACTGTAGTATATTATTCTCCTGATAAGTCACTGCAATCTTTTTGCTAATATTTTATTTAAAGTTTTTGCATCAATATTCATTAGGGAAATTGGTCTATAATTTTCTTTCTCTGTTTTGATTCTTCCTGGCTTAGGTATGAGTACCATATTTGTGTCATAAAAAGAATTTGGTAGAACTCCTTCACCTATTTTACCAAATAGTCTATAAAGTATGGGAGGGGCAGCTAGGTGGTGCAGTGAATAGAGCTCCAGCCCTGGAGTCAGGAGTACCTGAGTTCAAATCTGGCCTCAAACACTTGACACATTTACTAGCTGTGTGACCTTGGGCAAGTCACTTAACCCCAATTGCCCTGCCTTCCCCCCTGCAAAAAAACCCCAAAAACAAAAAAATAAAGTATGGGAATTAATTGTTCTTTAAATGTTTGATAGAATTCACATGTAAAACCATCTGACCCTGGAGATTTTTTCCTAGGGTTGATGGCTTGCTCAATTTCTTTTTCTGAGATGGAGTTAGGTAATTTACTTCCTCTTCTGTTAACCTGAGCAATTTGTATTTTTGTAAATGTCCATCCATATCCCTAAAGTTGTCAAATTTATGGTCATACAATTGGGCAAAATAATTCCTAATTATTTTCTTAATTTCCTCTTCATTGGAGGTGAATTCACCCTTTTCATTTTTGATACTGGTAATTTGGTTTTCTTCTTTCTTTTTTTAATCAAATTGACCAAGGATTTATCAATTTTATTGTTTTTTTTTTCATAAAAGCAGCTCTTGATTTTATTAATTCAATAGTTTTCTTGATTTCAATTTTATTAATCTCTTCTTTGATTTTCAGTATTTCTAATTTGGTATTTAATTGGGGATTTTCCATTTGTTCTGTTTCTAGCTTTTTCAGTTGCATGCCCAATTCATGGATCTCCTTCTTCTCTATTCATGTAAGCATTTAGAGATATAAAATTTCCCCTAAGAACCACTTTTGCTGCATCCCATAAGTTTTGGTATGTTGTCTCATTATTGTAATTCTTTTGAATGAAGTTATTGTTTGTATGATTTGTTCTTTGGCCCACTCATTCTTTAGGATTAGATTATTTAGTTTTCAATTAATTTTTAGTTTATCTTTCCATGGTCCTTTATTACAAATAATTTCTATTGCGCCATGATCTGAGAAGGATGCATTGACTATTTCTGCCTTTCTGCACTGGATTGTGAAGTTTTTATGCCCTAGTACATGGTCAGTTTTTGAATATGTGCCATGTACCACTGGCACAAAATTCCTTTTTATCTCCATTCAGTTTTCTCCAGAGGTCTATAATATCTGACTTTTCTAAAACTCCATTCACCTCCTTAACTTCTTTCTTGTTTATTTTGAGGTTAGATCATATATATATATATATATATATATATATATATATATATATATATATATACATATAAAACAATATAATCCTATATAAGGATGTAAACAATTTGCTGTTATTGATTAACAAGGTTTGTGGGGGTTTTCCCCCTGTTTACCTTTTTATGTCTCTCTTGAGTTTTGTATTTGAAGATCAAATTTTTCATTGAGTTCTGGCCTTTTCATTAGGAAGGTCTGGAATTCCCTTATTTCATTGAATGTCCATCTCCTTGCCTGAAAAATTCTGCTCAATTTTTCTGGGTAGTTAATCCTTGATTGTAGTCCAAACTCCTTTGCCTTTTGGAATATCATATTCCAATTTCTCCTGTCATTTAATGGAGAAGCTGAAAGATCCTGCATGATCCCGACTGTAGTTCCACGATATTTGAATTGTTTCTTTTTGGTTGCTTGCAGTATTTTCTCCTTAACTTGATAATTCTGAAATTTGGCTATAATATTTCTTGGAGTTTTCAATTTAGGATCTCTTTCAGGGGGTGATTGGTGGATTCTTTCAATGACTGTTTTCCCCTCTGGTTCTAGGACCTCAGGACAATTATCCTTAATAATTTCTTTGAAGATACTGTCCAGGCTCCTTTTTTCATCATGGCTTTCCAGTAGACCAATCGTTCTTAATTTGTCTCCCCTGGACCTATTTTCCAGGTCAGTTGTTTTTCCAATCAGATATTCTATGTTTTCTTGTATTTTTTTATTCTTTACATTTTGTTTGACAACTTCTTGATGCCTCATAGAGTCTTTAGCTTCCCCTTACTCAATTCTGATTTTTAGTGAATTGCTGTCTTCATTTTGCTTTTGAGTCTCCTTTTCCTAATGGTTGATTTTACCTTTCAGGGTATCATTTTCTCTAATTAGATTCTGAATCTCCTTAGCCATTTCACCAATTTTACTTTTTAAAAATTTGTTCTCATCAGTGATTTTTTTCCCATTTTTTACCTCCTTAATTTGGTTTTTTAAATCCTCCTTTAGCTCTTCCCAGAATGCTTTTTGGGCTTGAGACCAGTTCACATTCCCTTTTGAGGTATCAGATGTGGGTATAGTGTCAATGCTGTCCTCTTCCAAATTGGTATTTTGGTCTTTCCTGTCTCCATAAAAAGAATCAATAGTCCTCAGTTTCCTAGAGTTCTTATTTATGCTGGTTAACTTTTTTTGGCTTTAAAGTGGATTTCTGCTTTTGGGGCTTAGGGAGCCCTGTCCCAGGTTCCTTGTTCTGGAAATTGTGAGCCTAGTTACTGGCTTTGTGTGCTATGACCTCAGGCGTCCTGAGGTGTGCAGGAGGGGTCGTCTAGCTGCTGAAAGTCTCCTCTTCCCCTGGGGCTGCTCTCCAGGATAGGTGATCTCAGCTGTTGTCCCTGCTGGTGTCTGTCACTTCCCCTTGCTGTGCAAAGGCACATCTGGGTTCCTGCTGTTGACCCTTGCTGGCTCCACCCTTCTGGGACTTAAGCACTTCTGCTGTTTGGCTATTGAAGCCCCACTTCTATCTCCTCTATTCCAGGGGTTTTCCTGAGGTATTCTCTGGGTCAGGGAGGGATGAATGAGAGCCATTTACCTGGCCATTATGACTCCTGGAAGTTCAGACAGGCGAGTTTCAAACCTTCGGGCTGCAAGCCTCCTGTCATTTTGACAGACTCCCATCCTGTGCTGGGAGGCCTGGGGATCTCTGTTAGTTTCATGTGCCTCAGTTCTTTATCTGTAAAATGAGCTGGAGAAGGAAATGGCAAACCACTCCAGTATCCTTGCCAAGAAAACCCCAAATGGGGTCACAAAGAGTCTAACACGACTGCAAAAATAACTGAACAATAACAACAGGTATTCACAAAGACACATATACATAATATATGTAGTTAAATGCATATTGTCTCTCCCATTATAATGTGAGCTCCTTGAGGTCAAGAATCATTTTTGTCTTTCTTTTCATCTCCATTACTTAGTACAGTACTTGACAGTATGGGCTTAAAAATGTTTATAGATGGGGATGGATAAAGGAGAAGATAATAGTCATTGAAGTCAGGTGGGTGTTATATGAATTCTCCTTGCTGCATCTTTTTTTTACACTATAATTTGGTGGCCACATATACTGATATGGATATAATTAACCTGAATCCTACCTTACCTAAAGAAAACACTTTTCTATTACAAATCCTTTTATAAATTCTATGTGCTAAGAGTTTAAAAATAAATTCCTATTTGTTTCCTGAAATGCAGAATTTCTTTGGGGTTACATAACCACATATAACTTCTGCCTAGAAACCAAAGAAAAAAGAAATTCAAATGTCATTTTTGATATTACAGTTGAGATAGGAACTGGTACGGTAGTTAAAAAAATAATACCAAGATTGACAGGTAATGGATAGATGGCAACAAGATCTAATCAAGAGAATTAGACTCATTGAGTGGTTTGTGGGGGTCCTTCAGTTTTCCATTTCTTAGTTTACAATGCCAGCCAAATTGCTGACCTTTCTGTGCCTGTTTTCACTAATGTGAAATGAGAGTAATAAACCTGTCACCAGTCTAGTCTATTCAAGGTAGAGAGTTTGTAGGCTGCTCTATGATGCTTTGAGGAAAGGTGACTAGGATAGAAAAAGAGCTGGTTCTATTGGCTGAGGATAGCCTAGACTTTAAATTTCTTTCAACCTCACAATAGCTTTTTAGGTCTTCTGTACTAGCATATGAAACTCAGTCAAGGATGATTCAGAGGAAAAGTAGACATCTACAGAGTCCTTAAAACTAGGAACATAAAATATCCTCTATCCCAAAATATTCTCTTTCAGGACAGTCCTGAAACTCAGATTAAAATTTCTACCCCCTCCCCCAAACAATTTCATTTGAAATGGTTTAGTTATCTTCTTTGTATATATTTTCTTAAAAATTATTTTCAAAGAGTCATTATAAATGGAGTCATTTATGAATATATAATATGATTTTGTCTAGATGGGAAGACAGAAAACATATGTAGTTTGGGCAACACACTTGTATTAAGGGAAAAAGAGGATTTGGGGTGATATGAGTTATCCTGTGGGTCTATTTCTATAACCCCTTATGTGTCGACAAATGATATTCTAAACTTCTTAGAGGATAAATTGCTATATAGAGATAGGGTCTTACATCTTGAGGTTTAAAAGAGATTTCCCTAATATAAATCAATTATCTACAAGCAAACTAACACTTGAGTACTTTAGTGGATGCATGAAGTGGATATGAACCATGCCACCATGCCTGGTGATCTCCACTGACTGGTGCAGATTACTTCCTATCCATTTCTTTGATTCCATATGATTCTTCTGCATGTCCTATAAATCTTCCACAGAAGGTCCACATCCAGTGTTCTCTTGAAGAAAATATTCATGCTCTACAGACATGTATAGACTGTGAGCAGTTGACATGTTTGGGCCTCTTGCACTTTATGTTGAACAATATTTTCTTTTTTTTTTTTGGATTTACAAGTTAGTTTTATCAAATATTCAAAGAATTCTGATAATACATAAATTGTAAAAAGAAGAATCTTATCAAATTTCTTCTTAAGATGTAAATATGATCTTGATACCTAAATAAGAGAGAGTCAAAACACAGAAAGACATCTATAGACCAATATGCCTAATGAACATTGATATAAAAATTTTATTGGCAAAGAGGCTATAACAAAATATCAATCACAAAGATTATACAAAGGTTGATCTTCCCATCTTAAGTCTCTTTCCATTCCAGTTCATCTTCCACTCAGTTGACAAAGTGATCTCCCTAAAGTTCAGATAATGGCTATGTCATTCCCCTACTCAGTAAATTCCAGTGGCTCCCTATTAACTCCAAGATTAAACATAAAATCCTCTTGTCTTTTAAGCCCTTCACAACCTGGTCCCTTCATGTGTGGTTAAACTCTCTGAGAGTACCTTAAAGCTTTTCTTTCCTTTTCAGTCATACTTTTCTTAACTCTATATAGTCTGGTTTCTGATCTTTTCAGTCAACCAGAACAGCTGTTTCCAAAAGTATTAATAATCTCTTAATTGCCAAATCTGATGACTTTTAAAAATATTTTATTTGCTTTAATGAGGCAAGATCCACCATCTAGACTCCCTCCACTCCCTCCCCATTGAGAAAAAAGTAAAACAGAAACCATTATAAATATGTATAGCCAATCAAGATAAACTTCCACTCAAATTCTCATTCTTTGCCACTTCAAAAAGAGACATATTTTTGTATATCCTTAGAGTATATTTGGCTTAAGTTAATCTCTCCTTTATTCTAATAGTTCCCTCTCTCCTTTTCCCTTTCTCTTCCGTTTACCTGTTGAATGCATTTCTGCGCCCAAGCTGTGTTTTTCTCTGAGGTATTTCTTGTAGATGTTTTGGAGTCATTCTCCTCTTCTGTGTATGTGTCTTGAACTTCTCTAACATCATAATAGCTCATTATAGTGGGATTCTTTTTTTGTTTGTCAATTCTTCCAGTCTGCTTCCTGATTTTTGGACTTGATGTTAGGGCCAGGCTCTGCCATACTTTGGAAAATACCCTGATGTTGGGAAAGAGTGAAGGCAAAAGGAAAAGGGAACAACAGAAAGTGAGATGGATGGACAGTATCATGGAAACAATGAACATGAACTTGGGACAGACTTCAACAGATAGTGAAAGATAGAAGGATCTGGTGTGCTATGGTCTATGAGGTCACAAAGAATTGGACACAACTGAACAGCTGCCTGTATTAGGAGGGCAGAGTTTATAATCTCAAAGAGGATCATATATTTGTCTGAAAGGTTCGGAACCGCTGGATATAAGAAACTCTCAAAGTAGGAGGCAGAAGAATCAAAGCATATATTTAGGCTCCACAGTAACCAACCCATGAACCAGCATCCCCACTTTGACATATTGATCAAAAGCTTCCAGGCCCAATAAGTACGCCGCACAAGAGTAACCAGGAGGCTACAGAGAAGCATGATGGTGTAAAGCAAAATCATGCTTCCCCCTCTATGGTAAAAAGATTACCCACTGGCCTCAAGTCCTTGTTCAGCTTCCTCCTGTAGGTCAGCTGTGCTACCGGCAGCTCCTGCTCCTGCTCCTGCTCCTGCTCCGGCTCCAGCTCCAGCTCCGGCTCCGGCTTCGGCTCCGGCTTCGGCTTCGGCTTCGGCTTCGGCTTCGGCTGTGGCCGTGGCTGTGGCAGCCTCTGGCTCCAATGGGAGCTGTTTTTAACCATCCAGCTTCTGCGGGGGTGTAAGGTACGCCAGGGAAAGCACAGGTTCTTTCAATCTGCTTAAGCAAGGTGAAGGAGTTGACCAGGAAAGCACAGGTTCTTTCGATCAGCTTAAGCAAGGGAAGCAAGGTGAAGGGGCCGACAAGCTTACTCCAGTCCAAGATACAAACAGCATTCAGTTCGGGGGAAAAAGCCAAACTAGTCAAGGGCACTTGTTGACTAAGTGCTAAGGAGCCCATTTTTGGTTACCAACACACTGCCTCACTGCTATAGGGAAGGTATGTGATAGTGCTGTTGCTACTTTCTTGAGTTATTGAGTGTTGTATTGTTCCAGGATTTTAGGGACATAATGGGAACTTGTAAGCGTTCAGTGTTCCCACCATGGTCTAATCCTAGGCATCTGATTGATGCCCTCTGGGTCTGAGCTCTGCAAGTTCCTGACCTTGGTTTGGGTCTGAACAAGTGTAGACTGCTGCTAAATTCTCCCTATCAGCCAGCTAGAAAGCTGTTAGCTCAGCAGCAAAATTTTGGCCTAGGATTCTCACCCTAGTATTACTCTTCAGGCTGGAATGGACATTGGAAAGAAGACCCTGCTTTGCACCTGAGGGCTGCTGTTGCTGGCTTCTGAACTTCCTCCTTTTTCCATACACTACCCAGGACCACTCTATCCAGGCTATTTCAGTGTGCAGGTTCCTTCTCAGTTCAACTGGAATCTGTGACTTGGATCAGGGTAATGGGCGACAAAACTGAAAATTCTCATCTGTCTGTTAGAGTGCTTTGCTGT
Source organism: Trichosurus vulpecula (assembly GCF_011100635.1). Classification (NCBI taxonomy): domain Eukaryota; kingdom Metazoa; phylum Chordata; class Mammalia; order Diprotodontia; family Phalangeridae; genus Trichosurus; species Trichosurus vulpecula. The sequence continues at coordinate 221,849,831 of NC_050574.1, forward strand.
GGCCCAGCTGGTATGGGTGTGAGAACTCCTCTTGCCCTGGCACACAGCCTCTCCCTGGATGCTGGAATGCTAGTGTGGAATGCTCCTGTCCCAGCCAGTCTTCATTGTCATTAGACCTCTTTTTCTGTTTCACACTGAGCTGGGCTGGACAAATGACTCGCTGTGTTTTTTTTCTGGATTCTCCCATCAGGATTTGCTCTGGTACATTTTCTGGATCTGTTTGGGGGAGTTTGTAAAGGAGAGTTCACTAAACAACTTCTTAGCACTCCACTACCTTGACTCTGCCTCCCTAAATGATAATTTCCAACATGATTTTTACTATTGCTATGTTGCCAAATTTGTTACACAATTTCTCTCCTTCTTTGTCTTCTGCAACAGATAGTTGGTATTTAAGTTGCAGTGATCATCATGGGATTCCATTTGTAAATACATGTCATGGGACCTTCAAAATGAGCTCACCAAGAGTACTGTAGAGTTATGTTCCTTAGTGTCTTTGGTGCATGATGAAATCAACCCCATTATTCCTGTCTTAGAGGAGATGTGAGTTATCCATTCATTTAGCTAGAGCTTTGTATCTTTGTATCTTTTCAGTTCATTTATAGCAAGAATATATTTATATGTCCAGTCTTCCTCTTTCTCTTGAATTCCAGTGCCTTATCTCCAATTGCCTGCTGGGAATCTCCACCTAGATGTCCCACAGGCATCTCAAATTCAGCATGCTTTAAACAACTCATCATTAGCCCTGCCCAGCCCACCTCTCCTATTTCTCTATTTTTGTTGAAAGTACCACTTGTTGAGTTTCACAACCCAGGAATAATCCTCAACTCTCCATTCTTCCTCACTATATCAGCTGGTATGTCTTGTTGACCGTACCTCTGCAACTCAGTTTTTTAAATTAGTCATTCTTGTTATAGCCTCTCTTAAGGCAGGTAGGTGGTACAGTGTATACAGAGTTGGCCCTGGAGTCAGGAAAACCTAAGTTTTAAATCCAGCCTCAGACACTTGAGACCTTTGCCACATTACTTAACCTCTGCCTCAGTTTCCTCTTCTATAAAATGGGAATAATAATAGCACCTACGCCTCATGGTTGTTGGAAGGATAAAATGAATTAATATTTGTAAAGCACTTTGAAAACCTTAAAGTGCTATATAACTACTACTGCTGCTGCTGCTACTGCTGCCACCGCCACCACCACCACTGCCACCGCCACGACCACCACCACCACCACCATGGTTTGCACTTTCTCTGGGCCTTCTGATTTTGACTCATCTTGGACAGCTAGATATTATTACCATTTACATACCTCAGATTTTGGCTTTCTGTTAGTCATTTTCATTCTGTCTTCTCCAATCCAAAGATTGTGTTTTATCCTTTGAAAAGAAAGCTGAAGAAAAATATAAGTTGAGTAGTTTTGTCTTCTTTCCTTCATCCACTGTCATCATCTCATCTATCCTGAGTAATGGTTTTAGTCCTTCTTTGATATTCCTTTTTTTCCCACTTATAAGTATCCCCACACATACTTTTCAACATGAAAACACTTTAAATAGAAAAAAAAAACATAAGAAAAACAAGAGAGTATAGTTAACAAAGAAAAATCTTAACAATGAGAATAGATTTCTCACATGAGGCTATTGTTTTTTTTCCCAAGTTCTACATTGATCAAGTGTATAAGAGCAAACACAGATCATTGAAGGATAGAAAAAGCTAACAATTTAAGAAGGATCAAAGAATCAGGAGAAAGGAAAGAAAATGACTATAATTACTAATACATGGACTAAAATCCATGTTACTTCCTGAACGAAAGTTTTTATTCCAGGGTTCATACTAAGATAGAAATAGCTAAAGAAGGGAGAAGGGAGACAAGTGATAGGAGGCAGTTGGTGATAATTCTCATCACATCTGACTTTGAGAGGGGAGTGGGAAGTGATATTTCTAGTTCCTTGGCCTACTTGGGGGAACATGGTACAGTAATAGCAGTAAGAAAACAGGGGAAGAGGAAGTGGGGCTCATAATAATGAGGAAAACATTGAAAAAGTCCCTTAAATTATGAGTTCTTCAATTAATTTCTTAGTGTCTGGTTGTGGTTTTGTGACTTTTTTTATAGAGTTAACTTAGTGCAGTCAAAAGGGCACTAACTCTGGAGACAGAGGATCTGAGTTCAAATTTTACCTTTGACAGCACCTATGCAACCTGAGACAAATTACTTAGCTTCAGTTTCCTCGTCTATAAAATTGAGATGAAATGAGGTCTCTTCAGCTCCAGATCTGTGATCTTCTATCGTATGTACAAAGTTTGGTTTGCTATTTAAGATTTTGCAATCACAATTGCCATCTTTCCTCTGGCAAATGCAAATTAATTGATATTGCTTGCTAGAGCATACGTGCATAAATACATCTTTACACAGTTATATTAATAATTAAGACCTTTTCCTCCTTGTTAGGCTTTTTTTCTATTGGAAATTTATTACCCTTCAACTTTAAAATTTGAGTTAGCATTCATACACAGAATCCCAAGGGGAAAACATAGAATAAGCCCCTCCCTCAGAGAATCTTTTCTGAGAAGACAATCCACGGCCATCCTCCTGCCACTGGCTAGGCACCTTAGAAACAGAACTATTTGGGGTTGTTCATAGTGATATTATTTATTTACTATACTATACTTTGTAGTTTTAATTGCTTCTTGCTTTCTTTTGTTTTTACCCCCTAAAACCATTTGAGAAGGTCTCTGCAGTTATAATTTCTTTTTTGTTTTTGGAGCGGGGAGGGCAGGGCAATTGTGGTTAAGTGATTTGCCCAAGGTCACACAGCTAGTAAATGTCAAGTGTCTGAGGCTGGATTTGAACTCAAGTCCTCCTGACTCCAGGGCTGTTGTTCTATTTACTGTGCCACCTAGCTGCTCCCTCCCCAGTTATAATTTCACAGGAAATAATCTAACTGGGCCCAAATGGTCCCAAAGGACTTGGTACCATAGATAATACTCTCCATATCCTCTTTGTTAGCCAAGCTTTAGTAAGCTGAGAAGTATTTCAGTCCTATAGTTTCATGCCCTCTTACCCCCAATCAATAACTCCAAGGTCTCAAAATATAGATCTGAAAGCAGAGGTCAAAATTAATACCTTGTAGAATACCAGTTGCCATTCAGGAGCTACCCCAAAGGAGGAAGTGTTTTTAACAATCATCAGAGATAGACTTTTCCTATAGGCTTCCCAGCTACCAGCTCCACAATATACCATTTCCACCCTGGTAATCAGCCCTACTTCCTTCGACAGGAACCTTGAACTCTGCTCCTAGAACCACCCTGGGCTATCATAGGTAAATTTTTGTCTTAATTTGCCTGGAACAAGGCCTCTTGACTCCCCAGCAACCAGCTCCAAGTCATGCCTTTGCGTGTGTGCCCTATAGGTGTCCAAAACTTTCTAGCTCACCTTTATGTGTTAACTTCCCCTGTTAGAATATAATGTCCTAGAGGGCAGGAACTATCTTGCTTTCTTGTACTGGTATCACTAGTGTTTAGCACAGTGCCTGGCACATAATAAGCACTCAACAAAAGCTCTTTGTCTCTGTCTCTCCCTCCAAAAAGAAAAGCTGAGCAGGAACCTCAATTTGGACACAGTTTTGTAGGATAGCAGCCATCCTCTCTTATATCCAACTTGTAAAGGATATCATCTAATCCTTTGGAGATATGTGTCTTTTGCAGAGTTTTCCTCATTTTCCCTAGTGCAGACACTGTTAGCACATAACAACTATTCAAATGGATTAATTCAAATTAATTAAATGGAGGAAAACACAAGCCTAAAATTATAATCTTAATGACAAATGAATTAAACTCCCCAGTGAAAAGATGAATAGTAGAATAAACAAGAAAATAAAACCCAACAATGTGTCACATATAAGGAAAACACTTAAAAAATAAAGACAGGTACAAAATGAAAATGATGAACTGGAAGATCATTTACTATGCATCATGTGATTCTAAAAACAAACAAGCAAGAGTTGCAATCATGATTACAGTTAAGACAACAATAAAAATTCATAATGACTAGATAAACAGGGGAAGTACTTTATATTTAAAAGTACTACAGATGATAAAAATATCAAATATATATGTACAAAATTGTATTGTATCTAAATTCATAATGAAAAAGACATGGATAGCAACATCATAATTATATGAGACTTTCATTTTCTACTTTCAGAGTTTTATGCATCTAAAAGAAATATAAAAATGAAACTATAAAGCTAAACAGACTAAATTTAAATGACTTATGGCATCTTCTGATTAAGAATGTTAAAGAATAGATACTTTTCAGCATCCCATAATTCTTTTACAAATGTTGATCACAATTTAGGAAATCAATCAATCAAATATTTATTGTTAGGTCCTGTACTAAGCATTGAGAATAAAAATACAAAAATATTATAATCTCAGGCCTCAGAGACCTGGGAGATGGACTGTCTCATTCAATGAACATCATGGAAGCCAATGTAACTGGATCACAGAGTACATGGTAGGTGGATGTAAGGTATAAGAAAACTGGAAAGGTAGAGGCGCAGGTTATAAAGGGTTTTGAGTGTCAAATAGGATTTTATGTTTGCTCCTGAAAATGATAGGAAGCCAATGAAGTTTATCGAGTGTATGTTTATGGGGATGTAATATGGTTAGGACTTGCTTTTTAGGAAGATCGTTTTGACAGTTGAATGGAGGATGGATTGGAGTGGGGAGTTCAATCAGCAGGGCATTGCAATAGCCCAAGTATGGGATGATGAGGGCCTACAGCAAGATGGTGGCAGTGTCAGAGGAAAGTAGTGGGCATATTCAAGAGATGTTATACAGGTAAGAACAAAAGATATTGCAACAGATTGGATATAGGGGGTGGGAGAGAGTAAGGAGTTGAGATTTTGAATCTGGGTGACTGGGAGAATGATCATTAATAAGGAAGTTAGGAAGTGGAGAGGGTTTGAGGGAAAAGATAATGAGATAAGTTCTGGACATGTTAAATTTAAAGTGTCTATGGTACATCTATCTTGAGATGTCTAATACGCAGTTGGAGATATGAGACTTGAGGTCAATAGGGAGGGGCTGAATAAGTAGATATGAGAATGATCAGCATAGAGATCATAATTAAATCTATGAGAGCTTATGAGAACAGCAAGTGAAATAGTATAGAAGGAGAAGAGAGGCCAGAATAAAGCCCTGGGGTCACCTGTGGTTATGGGATATGACCTGAATGAAGGCCCAATAAAGGAAACTAAAAAGGAGTGGCCAGATAGGGAGAAGGAGAACTAGGAGAAAGTAGTGTCCCAAAAACCTAGAGAGAAGAGATTATCAAGGAGAAGTGCATGACTGATAACATCAGTGGCTACAGAGAGCTCAGGAAGGATAAGGGTTGAGAAAAGACCATTATATCTGAAAATTAAAAGATCATTAGAAACTTTGGAGAGAGCCATTTCAATTGAATGATAATGTTGGAAAAGCCAGATTATAGAGATTTAAGGAGAGAGTGAGAGGAAAGGAAGCGGAAATACTTATTGTAGATAGCCTTTTCAAGGAGTTTAGCTACATAAGAAAGGAGAAATAAGGAACAATAATGAATGGGGATGGATGGATAAAGTAAGGTTTTTTTTTGAGGATGAGGGAGAAATGGGTACCTTTGTAGGCAGTAGTGAAGTAACAAGTAGATAGAGATTGAACATGAGTGAGAAATTAGAGATAAAAGGAGGGTCAATTTGCTGTAGAAGACAAGGTGGAATGGGATCACTTGTGCGTGTAAAGGGGTTTGCCTTGATAAAGAAAAGGTCCACCTCATATGTGAGATAGGTATAAAGGACAGATGAAGAGGAAGGAAGAGGGAGCTTTTGATGAACATTCTTTAACTTTTCCAGTGTAATATGAAGCAAAGTTTTAAGCTGAAAAGATGAGAAGAAGGGGAGCCATGGGAGGTTTGAGGAGAGATAGGGTTTGAAAGAGCTTATATAGTGAATGGGATAGTGAATAAATCAGAGATATAGTAGTGGTGAACCAATTGAGGCTCTGTAACATAAATTTGTCATGGAACTAATCAAAAAGGTTTCATGATTTTCTCTAGCTTCATTCATCATCCTGTATATATATATACTTCTATACTTCTATAAAGGCAGTGGATGGTGAGAGTGATCCGAGGCTAAGGCTTGGCAGTGAGATTGAAGATAGACTAAGAGGGAAGGGACTCAAGAGAAGAAAATATAAAATTGAACTGGTTCACCAAGGGGTCGAGATGGGGAGGAGAGAAAAGTGTAGCTAGTCCAAGGGTTGATGGCCTGGGAAAGAACTGAGAGGTCAAGGAATTGTAGGTGTGGACTGAGAACAGAATTTGGCTGACAAGGCAGAGAGAGAATTAGGATGACAATAAATATGATTAGATAAGGGAATCCTAGAGTTCATGAACATGGAAGTAGTGCATTTGTGGGTAATGGCAAGATCAAGGGTATGACCATCTTTGTTGGGGTGTAGGGGTGAAGGAGTGGGTCATGTGAAATGAATAAGCTGAGGAACTATGAGGTTAGTATGGTTGAGGGAATATCAATGTGTATGTTGAAGTCTCCTAGTATGAGGGTAGGAGTTGAGGAGGAAAGACTTTGCCAGTCACAGAACTCATAGAAGAAAGAATAGTAGTATCCTGGAGATTGATAGACAGTAGCTATGATTGTGTGATAGATATGGATTGAGCGAATCTCAAAGGAAGAGAGGTTATTAAATGATTACAGTAGAGAGAGAGAACTTGAAAGTGGCAGAGGGGAACAAAGAGTATTTCAACTTCCCCTCCATGACCAGTAAATTGGGAAAAATGAGTGAAAGTGCAGCCAGTGCTGGAAGGGGAGACCAGGCCTGTATCATCAGGAGGGAGCCAAGTCTTGGTGAGAGGCAGAAAATGGGAGAAATAGGAAAGAATATAATCTGAAATGAAAGCAAGTTTGTTACCTACAGCATATATTAATTAGTATGGGGAATACAAGCAAAAGATAGTGACATAAATGGAGGCTATCACCAATCATAGCAATTGCAACCAACAATATTCTGAGCAATTAATGGGTTGCAGAACAAATCACAGGAAAAAATGAATAAATATGTGAAATAGAATGCACCAGTAAAACAACATACACAAGTCTGGATGATATGGCTATTGTAGTCCTCTAAAGAAAACTTACACGACTGAAAACATTTAGAACCTAGAAGAAGCAATGATTCATGAATTGACCATACAATTAAAAATTAGATAATCAACAAAATAACAACATACCTCAAAAACAAAAAAGTAATCACGAAAATAAGAGGACAAATAGACAAAATTGAAAAGACTTTGAAAAGTGACTATAAAAACAAGTACAGTAAACTCATTTTTAAAAAAAGATTAACAATTCACACAACAGGCAAATTGATAGAAAAGAGACAAAAATCAAATTATGAAAATTTAAAATTAAGAGAATTCACAATAAAGAGGCTATCAAAAGAATGATAAGAAATTACCATACATAATCGTAGGCTAGAGAAACTGAGAGCTTAAAGAAAATGGATAATTATATATAAAAATACAAAATAAACTGGCAAAATAATTAACAGAGATCTTAAATATCACAATCTCATCAAGAGAATTTGAACAAGCTCTAAAGTTCATGTGGATTTATGAACGCATCCTCTAAAAAATTTAAAGAGCAATTAATAGTTATATCAGATTCTCAATAATTAAGACTTTTTTTAATAATCACACATTTGACTAAAAGATGTAGACACTACAAGATGTTGCACTGCCTGGTTTTATTGACTATATATTTTTTAAGAAGCATTTGATTTGGTAAAGCAAAATGCAGCCTTAAAGGTTCTCCTCCAAAAAGGTGTCATCCATGCATATGTCAAAATTTTAAAAGATGCCTTGGAACATAATATCATGGATAACCTTGTTAGATGAAACTATAATAACATCAGTTGATCCTTAAAATAGGGAAAGTTATGTTGGCCAAAGGTATTTGCCACTTTTACGGAGATCCAATGCAGACTTCAAGTTGAAGAATGATCCCCTACAGATAAATAGTAGGAAGTCCTGTAGGTGCTGTTTATTGATGACATTGTGCTGATTGACTAAAGCCCAAGATCTTGTCATCAAAAGTCATCAGCTTCACTCTCTTCCAGAGTCATCAAAGACCAGCGGCAGGACAACTGGCAATGGCCTGAGATGCACTGAGTGACCCTGTCATCTTCCATGTCTGATCAAACTCTAAGCTCTCCATAGTTTCTGCTTCAGCTGCCTTCATGGCCATTGGAACAAATTGTTCTCATCTTTCCATTCCAACAGAGAAGTCTTCACATGCTTGGAGTAGACATCCCCCTTACTCACCAATGAGTTTGAGGCCTGTCTATGGCCACTGTACATGCTACAGCGTCTTGGAGCCACAGGTCAAAGTTGAGTGAAAGGTGGACACCAAAGGTGAATGAGCAGCCCATATAAATATAAAATAATTTAAACTAACTACAAAATGCCCAAAATATCTAGGGCACACTCAATATCCCAGATACACTCAAGATTTATGTAAGTACAATTATAAATACTACAGAAGTAAAGGAAGACAACTAATAGGAGAGAGGTATAGGCTGATTGATTAGCCAATATAGTTTAAATAAATCGCCTGATTAAATTAATTTACAGATTCAATGTTGTGCCTAAGTACCAATGACTTATTTTATAAAATTAATCAATATAACAAAATTCATTTGAAGGAAAAAAAAGATCTAAAGTCTGAACAGAAATATGTGGCGGGGGGAGCAGGAATGATGGAGACACAGCATTTTCAGATTTCAAAGTACATCATGACATAATCCTCAAACTATTTGGTACTGGCTAAAAAATAGAAAAGAAAATTGGTAGAACTGTCTAGAATAGTAGGACCAAGAAGCAACTAAACAAAGCAGCCCGATGTTTGATTAACTCCCAAACTATTGGGAGAAAGATTCCCTATTTAACAAGCCAGTATGAGAAAATGAGAAAACAGGTTTTCAGAAATTAGGTTTAGGCCATCATTTTATACACAATAAGCTCCAAGGAAATATGTCTAAATATGTCTAAATAGAAAAGTTACCTCATTTAAAAAATAGAGAATCAGCGATCATGATCTCCCCAGGTTAGATCAGATCTAGGTTTGAAGAAGAATTCTTTTTATTTTTAAAAATAGTTGTCTTTTTCTGTTATTTTGAATCTTGATTTTCGTGTTTTTTGCTCCATGGGTAATAGGAGGGACAGATTTTTAAAAATTTTTGTTACTTGAAAAAAAATCTAAACTTGACAAATACCAATAAACATGAACATTTTCATATTCAAAGAATAGGAAACTACTTTTTATATGAAACCATGAAGCTCTTTCACATACAGCTTATCTTTTTAAAAGTTATATATATATATATATATACATATACTTATATACACATATATACATACATATGTACATATATAGACATATACTTTCCCTAACAAATTCTACTCCTGATCTTTGTTTTTATGTTTGTGTGTATCTCTTATTTCCTATCCTTCCTGAGTCCTCTACTTTACTTCTACCCACTACCTTGCCCTCCTATTACTTAGCCTACACCCCCTCCAAGGTCCTCTCCTCTATCCTCCCATTCCCATAAATCTAAACACCCATCTGTAACCCCCTATAACCTATTCCCTCACCTTCCCCTAGCTTGTTTTTAAAAGTATCTAATGAATTTAACACAGTAATTTCAAAGAAGTCTTGCTCATCTGTCTTGCTCTGAATTTTCTTCTGTACTCTTCTGAACATTTAATATGTTATGTGAGAAAAGTGATTAAACTTATTCATTAAGAACCAAGGATCCCCTTTCTGCTACAGTGAAGTAGGAGTAAAGGAAATGACTTCAGATGGCTGAGCATTTATCCCCTAAGGATCATGGCCAGTCATCTAACTGCTACTGCTAATGTTGGAGACATTCCCCTCACAGTTACATCAATCTTACTGTCATCCCAAGCTTTTGGCTTCTTTGTCTTGCTCAGATACACCCTTCTCTTTCACAGACTACAGGGAGATCAGATGTTTGCCATTCTGGTATAGGATCTTACTGAGCTTTCTGATCATGTTTTCCCAGTAGGGGCATCCCTTCATGGGGGTAGAGAGTAGGAGGATATGGAAGACAGGACACATATATAAGACAGTGCCACATACACTCTCACTTTACACTCCTTATACCTCTCCTCATGCCCCATAGGCTTCAGGTCCCGATTTTAACTTCCTTTGAATCCCTTCCCAGCATTCTGTGGCTCCAAGCTCCCAGAAACTCTCTTTCTCTCTCTCATGGGTAGATTCATGTCTCTTTCTACACAAACTATGGGGACTGCCTAGCCCTAGACCCTGATACTCCCCCATGATGCTGATGCCTCTCATTCATGTGACTGTTTCTCTACCTCTCAGTCACCCTATGTTCTCTTTCCAAGCTCTACACCAAATCACAATTTTGGAATCATTCTTTCCTCTCCCAAATACACACTATGTCTTAAAACTCCCTCCCAGACAAGATCTATTTTCTAGCATCCCCAATTTCTTGAACACTGCTGATAAGCATATATATATAAATATATATATATATTATATATATAAATATATATATTATATATATAAATATATATATATATTATATATATAAATATATATATATTATATATATATTATATATATATAAATATATATATAAACTTAAATCCTGGACATGATTGGGAGCTATGGGTGGCTGGGTTTTTCCCACTCTCTCCTACATATAGCTGTTTCCCCTTCGCTAGCATTCCCTAGGCCTCCCTTTCCCCAAATTATGCCCTAACCTGGAATGTTTTTCCCTGAATATCACATTTTGGTAAGGACTTGGTAAACTGAAGAAGGCGTAGAGAAGGGCAATAAGGATGATGAAGAGCCTTGCATTCATCCCACTTAGAAATGGAGATGTTTAGCTTAAAGAAAACTTATGGGAGATAAACTTGGCGTTTGGCAGGATTTGAAGGATTGTCATGTAGAAGATGAAATAAGTTTGTTCTTAGCCCCAGGGGACAGAACCAAGAAGAGTGAGTGGAAGTTACAAACGGTCAATTTTAAACTTGATGTGTAGAATGTCCTAAATATTAGAGCTACCCCAAAGAGGAATAGGTGCTAGTACATTCCCAAGGGTTGAATGACCACTTGTTTTGCATCTTGTAGAGGAGATTATTGCTCATGTGTGTCTTCCACTGCTGAGATTTTGTGACCCACAGAAGAGCCAGCCTTCCATCATTCTAGTCTTTCACGCTGGGGCTTTCAGTTAACGCACAAAGACCAGGAGAACCGGCCTTTTTTGTTGGCGTTTGATAGGCTGGCTCATTACCCTGGCAATGAAAAGGTGCTTGTTTTTTGATAGAGGAAAAGAGAGAGCAAGCGACTCTGTGGAGGAAAAATGCAGCAATAGAGGTTTCTGGGTGGCTTTCCTTGTGTGTCTATGTGTGGGTCCCCTGGGGATTCTTGTATGCTATACTATGCTGCAAGGTGCCAGAGGTATTGGGCACAGACAAAATAAATCTGGTGGTAATGAATCTGATGTAAGGCCAGAGACCTTTGCAAACTTGATGAAAAATAAAAACAAAACTTTTTTGAGCTGTTCTCTATTTTCTTAAGCATTTCAGTGTTGAGAAGTCAGGGGACCTTGATGATCACAATGTGGTATACCTCTTGACAATGCTCCATGCTCTTATCTCCTTCTTTCTGAAGTTTTTCTTCAAAACTACTCAGTTCTTTGTGTCATTTCCACAGTCCTACTCTCTGGTAGGATGCGATGGCCAGTAATGGTTTTAATTAGATCTTTACTAAATTTTTAGCTAATCTAAGACTAGTTCTTCGAGATTTTAAAAGAATTATCACCAAAAGGACTCTAGGAAATTATTTTAATTGCAAATTGAAGCCCATGTCAGAGAAATATCTTGGTAACCACATTTTAGTACCCTGAATATAAGATTGTTCTTTGGACTAATGTATGGGAACAGGGTATTAATAATGAGGATTATATTCATCAGAGAGGGGATATGGCTTAGTAGATGGAGACCTCAGAGAAGGAGGTCAGAGAATGTCATCAGCATGTTTCACAGAAAGATATAACATCTGATACATACTGGCTATATGATTCAGGCTAAACTACTAAACCTCTCAGTGACCTTGGTCTAAGACAGGGATTCTTAACCTTTTTTTGTCACATACCCCTTTGGCAGTCTAGTGAAACCTATGGATCCATTCTCAGAATAATGTTTTTAAATAATAGAAGGAAATACTACATTTTAGTTATAGGTTAGTGAAAATAATGATGTAATTTTTTTTCCCATCCAAGTTCATGGACTTCCTGAAATCTATCCATGGACCTCTTGAGGGATTGCTCTTAGCCCCAGGCTAAAAACCACTTTTCTAAGACTAAAAGTTGTAAAGAAGGTGCTGGCCTGCACTGGTAGAGGGAGTATCCTCATCTGGGAGTTTCCAATGCTAATGAAATCACGGATCCTGTCCCTGTCTCCATTCCTCCTTAAAACAACATACTTTCCTCAGCTGACTCCAGTGGAGGATTGGGAGAAAAACGCAGCCTGGGTCCATGGTTAAATTTCTTTCCATCTCATTATACAATTCCTTACTTTTAAAGATAAGATCATAAGTTTTGTAAGCTAAGCAGACCCACCCAATGATCTTATTATTCTTGCCAAGATTATACTGTGAAGGAATATTTCTTCATAAAGTTTCCCAGGAAACTAAATTTTTGGCAAGGTATCTGTGGGAACAACATTAAAAAGAAGGGGAGGGGGCGGAATTTTGTAACAGAATTTCAATGAAGTCAAAATAATACTCAGGCTGTTTCTGAGGCTTTGTGAAGGCGTAGGAATAATCTACACAAGGAAAATGGTTACAAACATATAAGGCAAAGGAAGACGCAAAATACTGCCAAGCAAAGAAGGCTTGCTGAGCGAGAGAAAAATAGTGATACAAAAAGATGCAGAGGCAGAAACTGGAGGAACTAAATAGCAATTAGTGCCTGAATATTATACAAAGACTTAATATTCCCAAGATACAAAAGAGCACCTGCAAAGCATTGAATACCAGACCCTTTAATGAATATTGATTCATAGTGGGCTAGTAAAAAAGAGAAAATTGCTGCTGTCACTTGCATTTCAAGCAAGTTGACAAACTGATGCTATGTTGTCTTTTTTATGGTTGGGTTATTTTCCAGGACTGTTAATCATACTCATCCTTGGAGACATCAAACCCAACTTCACAAGGTTTTAAAACCCTTGGTGTTTTTCCATCATTTAAGTCAGAACACATAACTATAATGTTAATGTAGGCATAGATATAACCAAAGAATATTGAGATGCTTATATGTAAGGAAAAAACCTTTATTCCTATTGATTAAAATTCCTAGGAAGGTTAATGTCAAATAAATATAGTGATAACAGATTTCCATATTTAAATATAACAAGTATCCCTGGAATTAGAAATCATCATGGAGGTATTATTTACCATGTGGGCCATGTTTTAGGAAATTAGCATATATTTTTAATACAAATATTAAAATTTTCTAAAATCTTAGAATGTTAGAGTTCTTGGCAAACTATACTACTCTAAGTTCCCTGAACATGGTACTCCATCTCATGTCCTTTTCTTTACTCAGTCTGTCTCCCTGTCCTTGAATGTTCCTTTTTCTCACCTCTGCTTCTTCAAATCCCTGGTTTCATTCAAGGCTCAATTCAAGTTCCACCTGCTACAATGGGTATTCCCTGATTGCCCTAATTATTAGGGCTTCCTCATCCATACCCTACTAAAGTGACTTTGTATTTGTTTCATATATACTTTGTATTTGTGTACATATTGTCCCTGTCACCACCACCCCTGCCCCCCAAAAGCATGCTTCTTGAGGACAGAGGCTGTTGTTTTTTGTTGTTTAATCACGAATATCTAGCAAAGTGGCTGGCACCTAGTAGGCACTTAATACATGGTTGTTAAACTAAATTGAAATTGAATCATCTAATCTAACCACTTCATTTTATTTTTTGTTTTTTAAGTTGATGTTTTTTTCTTTTTACATAAAATCATTTTCTGATACGAGAGAGGTTTCAATGAGAGAGGGGTGGATATAACAACGGAGGACAGGTAGGCATAACCAAACGACAAAGCAACTAAATCTAACAGTGTATATCACATTCCAAACTAGTAACTCTGTACCTCTCTGTTGAAAAGAAGGTGTAAAGGAGAATTGTTCTATCCAGTTCTACCTCTTGTTCTCTCCATGATGATTCCCTTTGCCATTTGGTATGTAATTTTTGGTCTGGGTTCATGTCCTCCCACCTTTCTTGCTTCCAGTTGCATGCAGGAGCTACAATTTTCTCTTTTCAGAGGTAGCATGTTGTCCATGGAGACACAGTACTCAGAGCAAGTAGTGTCTCTATGCATCACCAACTCCCCACAAATTGGGACCTTTATGAGGTCCCTATTTTCCATTATAGAATATGGAACTCCCTACCCTTATTAGATTGAAGCCTTCTCCTGTTGCGATCCCTTTCCTTTGCCACCTCTCTCATTCTTATAGTCCTTCTTGAGAGATTGGGGTATACCATTTATTTCCCTCTATCCTCCATTTCCTGTCTCATTTATGCACCTTCCCATTCTGCAGTTTAGTCCAATAAAATAAGTTGATTTACCTGTAGGGAAGTCGGATGGTTTAGTCCATGGTATTTCAGACTTGCTCCTCCACCATCATTTATATATTTTTTTAATTTAATTGAGTTTTATTTTACCAGAACACAAATACAAAATAAAGAAACAAAAACATATCATAAACTTAAATATTGAAACTTAAATATAAAGTAAAAAAGAAAAAAAGCATGTGATGTGCATAGGAGAACATAGGAGAGGATTCAAAATATTTAACAATAAATTTTCATTTCAAGAAAGCCTGCAGGGTAAATAATACACCTTGTGTTGAGAATTGTCCATCTTTTCTTTGCTTCCTTGTGTTTTCTTTTGTTCTCTGCTGTGCACTATTTAACTTCGTTCTTTTTTTCCTCTCCCCACCCCCCCGAAGGCTACAATATAATTTAGATATTTCTTGATATATACACAGATATATACATAGACTTATACATACATACATGTGTATATAGACATATACTTTCCCAAACATAATCTACTCCTGATCTTTGTTTTTTATGTTTGTACATATCTTTTGTTTCCTATCCTTCCTGCCTCCTCTACTTTACTTCTACCTGTTACATTGCCTTCCTATTACTTGCCTACTCCCCTCCTCCAGAAACCACCCTGCCCTCCTATTACTTGCCTTCCCCCCCCTAAGAATCCTTCCCCTATCCCCCCATTCCCATTAATCTAAACTCCCTTTACCTATTCCCTCATTCTCCCCTCTAAAAATCCCTCCCTTGTCCTCTGCCCCCTCACTAAATCCCTACCATTTTATTTCTTCTAAATTTAGAAGACTTTTATACTCTTCTAGATATATATGTAATGTTCCCTCTTAAACCCATTCCTGATGAAAGTAGGTCACCAGAACTACCAGCCCTCCTCCTCCATCTTAATCCTCTTTATCTTTTCTTCTTCTTGCACCTCTCTTGTATAAAATAGTTACTCTTTTTAGCTGTTTCTAAATGGTTTTACTTTTTAAATTCATATCATAGTCAGGTTTATCCTCCTCTTTCTTATAAGCTCAACAGTTATTAATAAGAATGTTAGACATACATTTTACATTTTATGTTATATAAAAGGTAAGCAGTCTGTTCTTGTAAATCCCTTATAGTCAGTCTTTGGTATGTATCTTACGTGTCTCTTAGTTCTTGTATGTCAAATCTTCTACTAAGTTGAGGAGTTTTTTTAACAACGTCTTGAAAGTCTGGAGGTTTGTCAAATGTCCATTTTTTTTTCATTCAAAATAATACTGAAATTTGAAGGGCATGATATTTTCAGTCGGAGCCCCAGGTCTTTTGCTCTTCGATATATTGTGTTCCAAGACCTGCGGTCCTTTAATGTCTCCGCTGCTAGGTCTTGTGTAATTCTAATTGTGGCACCATCATATTTGAATTGTATTAATCTTGATGCTTTTATTATTTTATCCTTGAGCTGGGGGTTCCGGAATTTGACTATGATATTCCTGTGAGTTTTTTTCATAGGATCTCTTTTAAGTGGTGTTCGATGGATTTTTTGTTTCTATTTCTACTTCCCTGCCTTGTTCTAATGCTTCAGGACAATTTTCTTTAATTATTTCTTGTATTATTGTATCAAGATTCTTTTTTTGATCATGACTTTCAGTTACTCTGATTATTTTTATATTGTCTCTTCTAGATCTGTTCTCCAAATCTATTGTTTATCTTATAAGATGCTTTACTTTCTCTTCTATTTTTTCATTATTCATGTTTTGTTTAATAATTTCTTGATCTCTTATAATTTCAGTGGCTTCACTTTGCCCAATTCTAATTTTCAAGGTGTCATTTTCCTCCTTGAGATTCTGTATCTCCTTTTCTAGTTGGTTGATTTTCCTTTCATAACCTTCTTGTTTTTCTTGGATTATTTTTATTTTATTTTTATTTTTTTCCTCCATCTCTGTCATCTGATTTTTAAAGTCTTTTTAAAGATCTTCTATAAGTTCTTTTTGGGCAAGTGACCATTTAACATTACTCTTTGGGGATTTCTTTACTTCAATGCCCTCCTCTGAAGATGAACCCTGGTCATCTCTATTCCCATGATAAGTTTCTATGGTTGGATTCTTTCTCCTTTGCCTATGCATGTTTTTGTGGTAATAATTTGATTTTTTATAATCACCTCTAGCCCAGGGGTACGGGAAGTGGTGCCTCTCACCCCAGATCTTCAGTTCCCTCTAGCCTGGAACCAAAGGCAAACCTCCAACCACCTGTAAGTGCCCACAGCCAGGGGCTTTCTGCCCCAGTGCTTCTGCACTCACCGGACGTGTGCTGGTTCCTTCTCGCCCCCATTGCTCCTCGCAGCACAGCTGGGTCTGGCATTCCTCGTCAGGAGAGGTTCCCACAATCTTTCTGGGCTCAAAGGCATGACTACCCTCACTATCCTGGGGTAAAAAGTTCCAGTGGCTGGGGCCGAGGCAGCTTCTCAAACCAACTAACCCCATGGCTTGCCGCTTGGTGTTAAAACAGAACCTAGCCTGGAGGTGTTTGCTCCTCACCTGGACCAAACCCAATCTTGGGGTTCTTCTTCAGATCTTCTCCAGACTGTCCCTGGAAGATCCTGGTTGTGCCCCTATTCTTCTTTGTCTCCACTACATTTTGTTCACCCTAAGGCGCTATTTTAACTCTTTTGTGGGGGAAAACCTTGAGAGCTTGGAATTTTCTGACCTACTCTGCCATCTTCCCAGAATCCTCCCCATCATTTATATTGCTTTAAATTCTACTTTCATCTTTACCCCTTTATGTACTTAAAAAAGGATGAATTCCTCTCTTGTTTTATTTTAGTTCAGGTCAATCTTTCTCTTTTGTTAAAATAATCTGTATAAATAGACTAATTTACTTCATTACTTATTTTTTTCTTTTGTAGTTGTATTTATTTACCTTTTGTGTGTTTCTGTTTGGAATGTTTACAAGCTGAATATTCTGCTTATGTCTGTTTTTTTTTTTGCCAGGAATTTCTCAAATGCCTCACCTTGTTGAGCTTTGATGATTGGACTCAGGTTTGCAGAGTTTTTTATTTTGGGTTGTGTCTTGAGCTCCTTTGTTTTTCATAATATATTATTACATTTCTTTCTGAAGTTCCTAGTGGATACACAATAGTTTGTGTTATTTGAATTTCCTTTCCTTTATATTTGAAGGTATTTCTCCTGGCTACTTGTGGAATTTGTTGTTTGTTATTGACATTGCTAAATTTAACCACTATGTGTCTTAGACATTGAATAGAAGGTTGTTGTTGGTTGTTGTTTTTTCTGTAGTTGATTTGTGAATTCTTTGGATCCACAAATGATCTGTTAAATACTTTGCTTTGTTTTTAGTATATGACAGTTCTGGACAGTTTCTTTGTGTCATTTCCTGTATTGTGTTCAGGTTTTTACATCTGTCATGTTCCTCTGGTAGATCTATGAAACTTAAGATGTCTTTATGATCAATAGTTTTTGCTTGTATGGAGATTATGTATTCTTTAAGCAATTTTACCTTTTGCTTCTCTTTTTCCAGGTTGTCCTTTAGTATATTTATTTTCCAAATCTGTTGTTCTCTCTTCTGTTTGTTTGGTGAAACCAGCCATTGTAAATTCATGTTTTTTTTTATTGTGCATATTATTTCTGCCATTCAAGCCAAAAATTCAGATATTTGCTTCCTTTTAACTTCTCTCATTATTTTTATTTCTCTTTTGAATTATTCTGGAATATCCTGTTGTAGTTTCACTCTCTTGGGATTGTACAGAATGTTCTATCAGGCAGTGGTTCGATTTCCTTTGCCTTGTGATGTTTATTTAGTAAAATTTTGTAAATTTTTGAAGTTTTGGTACTCATTCTTTTAATTTTGGTGTGCTCTTTGCTAATTAATTTATTTATGCTCTAGGTTTTAAATCGAATTTTCTTCCTCTTGAAGAATTAGTAACTTTAGCCTTTTTCCCTCATATTTCCCTGTTACTCATTTTCTGACTCCTTTGATAGTAGAACTGCAATACTTCCTTAGCTTCTTCCCACATTGAGGAACTTTCTTTTTTCTTTGTTTATCCTTTATTTTATTTGTAGTGAATTAAAAACATTTACTTTCTCTCTCTTATGCTCTCCCCAATAGAAAAAAACTCACAACACATAACAAATATGTATAACAAAATTACCTATTGGCCATGTCCAAAAACATATATCTCATACTTTCTCTTACGTCTATTATCTCTCTAGCAGGAACTGGGTAGCACTGGCCCAACTGGTCATGGCTGGTCATTGCATCGATCAGAGTTCTTAAGGCTTTCAGTTTTTTCACTGTTGTTATTGTACAAATTGTTCTCCAGGATCTGTTCATTTTACTCTGCATTACTTCATACAAATCTTCTCAGGTTTCTCTGAAGTTATCCTTGTCTTTTCCCATTTTGTCATTGGAAACAGCACAGTGAATAAAGCACTCGACCTGGAGTCAGGAAGACCTAAGTTCAAATCTGGCCTTAGTTAGACTCTCTTACTAGCTGTGTGACTCTGGGCAAGTCACTCTTAACCTGCTTCAGTTACCTGTTTCAGCTTTCATTTGTTTGTTGTCTTCTCCCATTAGATTGTAAGGATCTTGAAGGCAGGAATTGTGTGTGTGTGTGTGTGTGTGTGTGTGTCTGTGTATTTGTATCCATATCTCCAGGGCTTAGCACAGTGGTCTGGAGCATAGTAGGTGCTTAATAAATATTTATTGACTGATTGAACTGCTATTCATATCTTTTGACAGCTTATCATTTGGGAAAGGCTCTTATTCTTATAAGTTTTAATTAATTCCTTATCTGTGTTGGAAATGAGACCTTTATCCAAAAAGTCTACTGTAAAGATTTTTTCCTAGTCAACTGTTTCTCTTCTAATTTTAGCTATATTGGCTTTATACAAAAACTAAAATTTTATGTAATCAAAACTGTCCATTTTATCTTCTGTGATTCTCTCTATTCCTTGAAACTTGAACTTTAGGGGAATATACCTTCCAACAGCTTCAATCCCTGCCTTTAGCAGTTCTGGGGGGGGGGCAGGATTAGTCTCAAGTAGATTTTATTCCACTTTCCTTCAAGCTGGGTACAACTGTGTTCCTTGGCTTATTGCCCCAGTTCTGTTCCTCCTTCTGGTCTCTGGCTGGGATGAATCTGCCACTTTTTGTAGTATCAAGGAAGATTGGTACAGGTATTCCATATGTTTCCCTATAGCCTTGGGGTTCAATAATTTAGGGGCAATCCCAGTCAAAAGGAAGCCCATTTACCTTACTTCTGGTTCTCACTCAAGGGCCTGGACAGGGTCAATCTCTATTGCTTATTGCAAAAAGGTGGAGGACAGGCAGGGAGTTGGGGTATGCCCACAGGGGATCTGTAATCAGGACAATTCCTGAGTAAGTTCCAAAGCACAAGTTCACAGGTCAAGTTGCGTGCCATTGTGGGGCTTGGAGATTAGTAAGGAAGATGTTCTGAGTCAGCATAGAGACCCCCAGAGTTAATTCATAAGAATTACCTTGTTGGGCTTCTTTCTTTAATATCCTGAGTATTCAGCTGTAATTATTCTATCTCCAATGCATAATTCCTCTTTTGGAGATTTTTCAAAATTTAGTGGGCACTAGGAAAAAAAAGTCTAGTCTTTTATCTTTTTGGTCATATGTCCCAGAAATTTATTGTCAACGTCTCAAAAAATCTGTTCTTGAGAAAAAAAGAGACCAGTTATCAATTTTTGGTTTAAAATAACTTTAGCTAAGATTTAAAAACATTTTTCCTATAAATAAACTGTGGAAAATTGGAATTTCTATTATGGAAGAAAATAAATTCTTGATGATAGCTGTCCCAAAACACTGCTATCCTAGTTTGAGTAATTACAGGGTTGTATTAATGATACTGTAGTTAAGGTCTTTCGGTACTTAGCCTTAAGCTTCTCAGCAAAGAGTTTTTTACAACATTAATAGAGGCATAATCATTCTGTTTTTTCTGATTCTGTCCTGAAAATTGACATACATTTTTATCATGACAGAATATTTCCTAATACTATATATGTTGGAAAGAGAGTGTTTAGATTTGGTCAGGACACCCCTGATCCCCACTTAGTTAAAATCTGAGAAGGACCTTGCCAGAGCACGTGGAGTTTCCGGTCCTTTGCCTGGACTGCCTGACCGCAGGGAGCTTCGGGTTAGCGAGGGAAGAGAAGGGGAGGAGAGTAGGCGGAGTCGGGGTGGACCTAGTACCCAGGTGTATTGATTTTTACCTGTCCTTCACCCACGTAACCAAAGAATGTACCTACGTCACTAAAGATATAAATGTGCTGCTTGCTGAAATAATAAACGGAGTCATTCACCAAAAAAAAAAAAAAAAATAAATCTGAGAAGGTGAAGCTAAAGAAGACAATAAGATGGACTGCAGAAATATGTCTGTACCTTGCTACCCTTTTTTGAAATGTAAAGAAATACCCCCTGATGGAATTAGAGGGAGCTTTCCAATGGCTAACCAAAGGTTTGCTATTCCCTTGGTGGCCTTTAAAAAGCTAACTTGTCAAGGCAGGAAAGCTTTATGAAGCATGAATCTTGGTAGTCCAGCAGAGAGCAAGTCCTAGGGGATATGAGTTACCACCTCAACATGGCCCTGCCAAGTCACAGGTTGGGTCCCCAATTAGAATTCCATCAGGAAAACATATTTTAAAGGGAATAATGGGACATGCACATATCTCTACACTTCACTCATTCATGTGAGGCAAGTGCCCATATGATGGTCAAAAGAAGCAATACAAGGACACTTGCAAGGCCTCTCTAAAGAATTTTGGAATTAATTGTGTGATATGGGAGATGCTGGCAAAGGACCACCCAGTATGGCATACCCACAACAAAGAAGGTGTTGTGCTCTATGGCAAAGCAGACTTGAAGTAGCTCAAAATAAACACAAGATGTGCAGATTTGGAGACTCTACCCCAAATGTTCATATTGACTATTTATGCCTGACCTGTGGCAGAGCATTCTGAGCTTGTATTGGTCTGATCAGGCACAGTTGGACACACTTGACTCTAACACAGTGATATCATTTTGATCCTCTTCAAGAATGAAGGACAAAAACCAACCAACACGTCATTTAGAATCTTTTTGTCTGTAGCCTGAGCCTTCTTTGATTTTTGTCATTTGGTTGTGAGGGGGACTTTGGTTAATGAGAGGTATCATGATCAACTCCCCAGTTCTCCACATATACATCTATACTTTGATGCTATTTAGTTAAAAATCATGCATTGCAACATTCTTCAAAGGATCAAGGCAGGAGTCAGATGCAATACACCACCAATGGAGAACTGCATAGAAAAGGTGGTGTAAAGGATGTTCCCAGAAAGATAGCTGACAAGGGGAACTGGTCTTAGAATGAGAGACAGAGAGAGGAGCAGCATGTGAGCTTCATTGATATCTAGGCAGTATCAAGACATCTAGATGGAGCTTCACAGAATAGTGGGTGGCCAGAGGATCTGTGGGAGGATATAAATTATATGTATTTATACTAATATAATAATATGATATAAAATGATACCATACAGTACCATATGATACAACACAGTATCATATATCATATCATATCGTATAAAAAGGAGCACATAGGGTGTACTCCAAAAGAATGAGCACCTGTATTAATGAGGTCAGATACCCAAAAAATATCAAAGTAACTTCAGGGAATCTGTGTCAAGTGTGGGAACTTACTCCACTGGTGCAGACTCTGTCCTCATCATCTTATCCAGTATGATTCCTGTCTTGCTTTTGTATATGAGGCAGCTAAGCATTGCAGTGGCTGGAGCCCTGGCCCTGAAGTCAGGGAGACCTGAGTTAAAATCCAACCTCGAGAGGCTTACTAACGACTTTGGGCAAGTCACAACTTCTGCCTGCACCAGTTTCCTCAGTTATAAAGTGGGGGTGATAATGCACCACCTACTTCCCAGGGTTGTTACGAGGATCAAATTAGATAATAATTGTAAAGCACTTAGCAGAGTGCCTGGCACACAGTAAGTGATCTATAAATGTAGCTATTATGACCTACTCCTCAGGGTTGTTGTGAGGCTACAAGACAATATTTGTAAAGTACTTTGCAAACCTTAAAGCCCTGTATAAATATTATCATCATCTTTATCTTGATCATCATTCCTGGCACCTAACACAGTGCCTAGCATATAGTAGGCATTTAATAAATGCTTATTGATTAATTCAACTCTTAGCAGAAATTAATGTTCAACTCATTCAATCCTACTAAACTCTGAGGATCTGAGGCCTGGGGCACATGATGTTCATCCTGGCAATTTATGCTTCTTCCACTGGGTGGAAGTATTGAGAAATTTTCATCTCCTCTAGGACTCAGAGATTCAGGGGGTATCTATCCACCAGCTCTTTCACTTCATGTGTCAAGGAGTGGGTGGGTTGTTGGATTTACTCAATTAAAAGTTAGCTCTAAGCCCTCTCCCACTGGTGACTCGTAACCTTTTTCTGGACTTGTATTTTGGTGAACTGTAGTCACCTGACCTAGCACAGTAGCGTTGGCTCTCCACAGAGAAGGACAAACATGCGTGGATGATACATATGGTTGTTTTTACTCCTAGGCTAGAATCAAGAATTGAATAAATAGTACATAATAACCAGCTCACAATGTATAATGAAGCAATAAAATGTCAATAAAACATCTGTGAGTCTGCCACTCATCTAAATTCCAGAAACTCCCAGATGGTACAGAGGCTTTATCAACCTAGAAAGTATAGGAAATGCATAGTTTGAGTTTAATTCCAAAGGAGTACCTACTTAGAGGCAGAAATTCTGGAGGAATTCTGGACCCAGGACTCATGGCATCGGGCATAAACTTGGGACTGGGTAGTTTTGGGAGCTGATAGAAGCTATTCCCAATCTGACATTCATCTGGCTGCATTCATCTGGCCAGAGACTTCTGGTCACATCTGGCTACAGCTGGCTCATCTCTGGTACAGTGACCCTTGCAAGGAGAAACTGGCTGCCGTTTTCCCTATTCTTCCTTTCTCCTAAATCTTGAGCCTGACACCTCTTTCCCACAACTGTCAGGTCACCCTCTGTGATTATATCCTTTCTCTAGCTAGCTGGTGCAGTGGATAGAGTGCTGGACCTGGAATCCAGAAGATCTGAGGTCAGATCTGAGGTCAGATCTGGCCTCAGATACTGTTGCAAGATAAGGGCAGTGGTCTTGAGGCCACCATAACAGTTTTCCCTTAAGGAAGGCTGTAGCTCATAGAATTTATACATGGAAACCATTGCCTTAGGATGAGGCCACAGGAAAATACTCAAAGTACTATTTTTAAGATTAATACAGCAGTTACTTACTAGTTGTGTGACCCTCAGCAAGTCATTAGACTTCTGTCTGACTCAGTTTCCTTATCTGTAAAATGAAGATAATAATAACGCCTACCTCCTAGGATTGTTGTGAGGATCAAATGACATAATATTTATAAAGCACTTTCCAAATCTCAAAGCACTGTATAAACACCAGCTGTTATTATTATTTGTAGCCCAAAGTATCTATCCTATACAGGAAGAGGGAGAGACAACTGTAGAGCGAGGGACATCACATTTATATTTAAAGGATTAGATGGCTTAACTCTCATGTTTAATTTGAAGATGAGGAGAAAATTATTTATATATATTAACATATGCACTATAGCTATCAACATTATATATAGATAGATAGATAGATAGATACCATATATACATACATGCAGGTATATAATGTATCAATAACTGGTTTTCAAAGAAGAATTTAAAAAAAATCACACAAAATACAAATTAACCAGGCTGGCTTCTCTGCTACCGTTATTTATTAGGTACAGTTTTTCTCATATATAACACATTTAATCAAGAAGGCAGTAGTTGTGGCTTAGAGCTATAAAAGCCATTGGAACAGATCCAGTGAGCTATATCAAAGGCAGAGGTGAGAATTCAAATTCACATACAAAATAATCAATATAAGGGAAGGGAGAGAAAACATCCAAATCAGTTTGCAAAAATAATGACTATTTCTGATAAATCAATATCCTACTCTCATAAAAGACAAAATTTTCCCCAATTAGCCCCATAATTTCCTCCATGGCTCACAAAGGAAGAGGATCCAAAAGACTGTGATTGAAAGACACAGCTGTTCATTTGGTTTTGCCTTTGAGGCTGAATGCAAGTTTGGATGAAGTGTTGACGGAAGTGCCAAAGGACAAGAGGACAGATGGAAGGGGAGGGGAAAAGAAAAAGAAAATAAGTACCTATTTGATCCTAAGATCACGGATTTAGAGCTGGATGGAAAATGTAGAGAGTTTTCAGATGAGAAATGGAGACCCAGAGTGGTTGGTTAAGTGACTTTTCCAAGAAGGTAAATGACAAACTATGATCTTCCAACTCCAAATCCAGAAAGATAAGTGGAACTATTAAAAATTCTTCACTGTGCCTCATAACATCATTGCCACCCACATACCAGGTCTGGTTTTGGAATATACATGTATTTTTTCCTGTCAACATACTCCTTGTTAACATTCAGGATAGGGTCCTAGATTTGGCATGCTTAAGAAGTTCGTTGTTGTTCGGTTGTTTCAGTCAGGTCTAGCTCTTAATGACCCCATTTGGGGTTTTCTTGGCAAAGATACTGGAGTGGCCATTTCCTTCTCCCGCTCATTACAGATGAGGATACTGAGGTAAACAGGGTTAAGTGACTTGCCCAGGAACACATAGCTAGTAAGTGTCTGAGGGTGGATTTGAATTCCGGTCTTCCTGGCTCCAGGCCCGGTACTTTATCCACTGTGCTGCCCTGTTCATACACAATACAATTCAGGAGACAATGTGATACTGAATTTGAAACTCCAACTGACATTAAAAACTTAGAATGTTAGATCTGGAAGGGACCTCAGAAATCATCTGATCTAATATCCTCATTCTATCGATGAGGAAGTTGCGGCCTGGAGAGACAAGGTAGTTTATTCAATGTCACACTAACTTCTTTGGACTTCAGTTTCCTTTTCTATAAAATGAGAGGAAGTGGGGTTGAAAGCACTGTGTCTGGAGTCTGAAGACCTGGATTCAAATCCCACCTCTGATGCTCACTGCCTGTATGACCTTTGGCAAATTACTTAACATCTCTAGGCTTCACTTTCCTTATCTATAAAATAAAGAGGAGGTACATGAATACCTTTCAGGTCTAGGTCTATAATGCCATGACCATTTGTGGGGATGTTATGAAAGTGGTTCCTGCTCCTGTACGTGTTGATCTAAATGCCCTCTGACATCCCTCCCAAATCTGAAATTCTGTGATTTTATCAGTAGCCATTACTTGACACCTATTGTATATTACTCTCTGTTGCCCCTTGTTTAGTCTGAAGAAGAGAAAATTATTTATATTTACACTGAATTAATTTTCATAGGGAAATTAATAACCAAAGTACACATTACCCAAAGGACAACTTGACTAGGCTAATTATGGCCTCTCAGAAGCTTCTTCAAAACCCATGACAGAAAATTGTGTATTCTTTTAACCTTTTAAACTTTGAGTGAAGAAGTAATGGAATGTCTAAAACTCAGCCACCCCGGAAATTTCCCATCTTAGATAGTGGTCGCTATTTTCTCTTGCCAGACACATTTTTTTTTTACAAAATGGAATCTTTCCCCTCTTCCAGGGGAGAGAGAGTATGGATGACTAACAAAAAGGGTGGTGAAAGATCCCACAAGAGGGAAATCAGAAGTGAGGGTGAAGAATGTTGGAACTAGATAGGCTTTCAGACCACCTAGTCCAAACCTCTGACTCTTAAGCAAAACAAGAGGAAACTGAGCCCTTGCAAAGTGAAGTAATTTTCTCAAGATCTCATAGAAAGATAGTAACAGAAAGCTAGAACCTGGGTCTCCAGTTCTTCTACAATAAGATGGGATAATATGAAGGCAGATGAGGACTCCAGGGCTACACAAGTAGTGGAAAGAGGCTGGCCAGAATTGGTACTTCCTTGTTGCTTGGGTGGGTGGGTGGTACTGGGGAGGTGTAATGTTAATGGGATGTAAGATCTTCTCCGCCCGTTAATAGGTCTCGCATGGAACCTATTAAGGGAAGCTTGCTTGTAAGAAGGCTTTCATACCTTTTACTTATTTCCAACTAGGCACTGAGTCACAAGGGTTGTGATGCCTTCTGGCTCTGAGAAGTGTGTGTGTATGTATATATATATATATATATATATATATATATATATATATATATATATATATACATTCTGAATTGATATTTTGCTTTGGGAGCTCGCTTATGTTTAAGGATCTTGTGATTCCCTGGTTGAGACTCTGAGTAGCCTCATGTTCAGAGCTCCCCGACACTCAGAAGTAAAGGTTCTTTGGATCCAGGGAGGTATGTAAAGGGTATAGCAATATTGCTTTGATTCAAGCATTTAAGAGCCCTGTCTGTTGGTTTTTATTTCTCTGCGTGGATTTTCTCTGTATTTTCTCTGAAGTTCAGGGTGCTGACTTTTCCCTTGAAATAGCGAATGTAATTAAAGATGGTTGACCCCTTAAACAGCTATCTTTCCTAGGAAAGCAGATCTAAGAACCTGTGCTAGCAGCCATCCTGGGTATGTCAGTGTGGTTGCTGTTATAGGAGGTCAATCTTTTTGTATTAGGTACTCTGTAATAAAACTTTTCTGAAACAGCCTAGGGAGGTATATTTCATATGGAAGAAGTCTGAAACTCAGTTCCCTCAATCTTGAGAGGTGATCTGAGAACCACAGTTAAAATAGGCTCAATATCGAGTATTAGGCTGGAAAACAGAACAGTAAAGACAATGATTTCCTGTCCCAATTGAAGTTGCTCAGTGAGGAGGGAACCTTACTACTTTTTACAGAAGGTCTTTGGGAGAAAGACACTGCCTCCTGATGTAAGGAAGAGAGGCAAGAACCAGACAACAGCGTGAGAGAGCATTATTAGGAACTTATTGGTACATGGAGCCATACACAATCCAAAAAAAAGAAAGATAAACCTCTTTCTGAAAAGCTTGTCTGTTAGGTGTAGCAGAGAATTTAATAATGAGGCAACAAATGACATCTGTAATGAGCTTAGATTAATCATGGCTGGGGTCCAATGTAACAGTCCAAAAACAAGGCAAAATGAGAGTAAAGAATCCAAGGGAAGAGGATTCAATCCTTTTGTCCCTGGCAAGTGAAATTATTGCCACCACCTTTCCTACCATCTCCCCTCAGAGCCTAGTGGAGACAGTGCAGGTCTCTGACCCCAAGAACTTTTGGAATAGCAATGCTTCTAGCCTAGTGTCCTCAGCCACTATCCTGAGAAACAGCTCTTATGGAGACGCAGCCTGGCACCCGCTCCTGCAGGTGCTATAGCCCCAGCTACTGAAGACCCAGAAAGGAGAGTTCCGAGTCCTTGGCACTGTCAGTTGGTTCCGCATCAGGAAGTAATGTGATTTTATCAGTGGAAATGACGTTAAGGAAGAGGCATTGCTATCTGCTTTGTAACTACACCCTAGGGGTCATGGGATCTTTCCCTCTGACCTGCAGCTAAAACCTTCAATGTATGTTGTCTTCCCTATGAGAATGTGAGTGCCATAAAAATAGGTCTTATCTTACTTTTCTGTTTTTATCTCCAACATTTAGCACAGTGCTTAGCGCATAGTAAGTATGTAAATATCTAATAAATACTTCGTTTATTCATTAAATTAAACAAACAGTGCCTACTATGTGCAACATTCTGGCCACTAGGGCTAGTACAGTTATCCCTTCCACACTGCAGTGGGGTTAGGGCCATGGAACTTCCTTGATCAGGAAAATCCACGTAACACTTTTTGGCACTCCCTTCATGCCAAAGAAAAAGTCTAAATTATTATGCTATTAAAAGAGAAAATGTGTTGATATTATACAATACTATACATATATTTTATGTGTTTCTGAGTTTCTAAGCTTTTTCTACATCACCAGCTGGCCTTCGTGTGTTGTCTGTGGCTTCTGCAAAACTCCCCCAAAATTCCTATTTAATTTCTTATGCTGACCCACAATACAGTGAAACTGTGATGGGGAAAGTCATGATGTAGAAGGGATAACTATACTTATTTGCTTAGCTGGGATCAGGGACTTTTCTAGTTGAGTATGAGCTGAGTCAAATCAAGTCTCAACCTACCTCACTATCTCTGTGCCACAAGGAACATTTTTAGGGAAGTGATGTCTGGTATCGATGCATGTCAAGGGCAGTTCTTTGAGATAGGTTGATGGAGTTGGCAAGGGCCTTAGAGATAATCTAGTCCAGTACTTTCGTCATATAGCAGAGGCAGCTGAGGCCAAGAGAAAGGGACTGGCCCATAGTCCTATAGTCAACTAGTGGAAGACTAGAACCGATCTCCTAACTCCTAGCCCAGTCCCTATTCTACTATGTCATAGGATGATAAGACCACAGATTTAGAGTTCAGTCTCTTCATTTTACAAATGAGGACAACAAGGTCCAAAGGGGTTTAAGTGACTTGCCAAAGGTCACACAGAAGAGATGGGATTTAAACCCAGATCCTCTGATTCCAAATCCCATGCTTACTCCATTGTACCATGCCACACTCAGTCTTTTCCCCAACCCAGACCCCACACCATCACATATATAGCTTGTTAGATATTGATAGGACCCAACTGTGTAATTACAGTGCAGGCATATTGTACCTTTTGTGTATAATTATAATAAAGTTCATGTAATTTTTAAAAATTCTCAAAATGACAATCAATGTCATGTTACCTACTTTCGTCTTTACATTAATTAAACCACAGTCTTCAAATAAAACCAGAAATAAAAGGGCACAGTCATTCAAAGTTAATTCTTACCTTGCCATTTGATTCTGTTTCAGAATTGTCTGTGAACCCGTGGAAAACTAGAGATTTGAGTTTTCAGTGTCTTATTTTTGTTTTAATTTTCAGTCTACTGAGGTCCACATTCACAATATTCTCTGATACTAGTAGGTGGGAGTTAAAGAGTTTACTTTGACTTGTGGATGCCCTGAGACATCCCTCCCTATTAGGGGTTTGAAAGTTAATGGGGAGACATATTTACTCACATCATCACCAGTGCCTGAAAGAAACAAAGGCTCCTTCAAACCCGAAGAAGATTAGACACTACTCTCCATTAGAAGAGTTTGGGAGCAGATGTTGAGAACCAAATATGGTAACCCAAGAAGGTCAGGGCATCAGCTCTGAAACTGAAAGCTTTTGTTCTTCCTTAAGCTTACTGTAACTCCTCCTCCTCCAGTCCCCAGGGCCTTGCTTTGTACTCCATGGTCTAAGAGCTCTTACAGATTTTTTGTTATTTTGTTTTTATTGTGAACTTAACAATCACCAACAAAAACCAAGTATTTCTATATACAAAGAGCAAAAAAGGCTTGTATAGGTAGCCATGAATTTCTGTTAGGCATGTTTAACTTTTTCAAAATGTAGATTAAATTTTAGAGGAGAATAAGAAAGTTGCAGGTGGCAGGGTGGATGGAATGCCGGTCTTGGAATCATAAAGATTCATCTTCATGAGTTCAAATCCCTCAAATGAGTCCTAGGCTCTTATTAGCTGTGTGGTCCTGTCACTTAACCCTGTTTGCCTTAGTTTCCTCATCTGTAAAAGGAGCTGGAGAAGGAAGTGGCAAACTACTCCAGTATCTTTGCCAAGAAAACCCCAAATGAGGTCACAAAGAGTCAGACATAACTCAAATAACTCAACAACAAAGTTGTCCTGCTTGTTTGTGTTTCCTTCTGAACTTCTTTTTGTTTTATTCTTTCACTTAATAGATTTTTCTATGCAACATGGGCAACGCCTCCCTAGCTAGGTGGCCCAGTGGACAGAACGCTGTATCTAGAGTTAGTAAGATTTGAGTTCAAATGCTGCCTCAGATTCTTACTGGTTGTGTGACCCTAGGCAAGTGAGTTAATTGCTGCCTGCTTCAGTTTTCTCATCTGTACCATAAGAATAATAGTAAGAGCCCCTATCTCCCATGGTTTTGTGAGGATCAAATAAGATAATATTTGTAAAGACCTTAACACACTGCCCGGCACATAGTAGGTGCTTTATAAGTGATTGTTCCCTTCCCCTTATCATCCTGAGAAGACCCACATGGATGCAAAGGGTTAAAGATTTAGCATTGATGAGGAATGAACCAATGAACATCGACAAAAGGAGAAGGGAGGAGCCAGGGGAATGCCAATTAAATGTGAACTTCGGGAGAAGTAATTTATCTGAGTAGTATAAAGTGGGTGGCAATTTTGGGAAATCTGCACAACAGGCAATGGGTGTCAGACCATCTCCATGGTAGCAGGTAGAGAGAGTATGCTGAGTGTTTCTAACCTTCTGGCCAGGCCTGCCATTCGTCCTTTTACTCCTTGGTTAGCTACAATCGAGTGTTATTGCCTGTAGGATCAAATACAAACACCTCCATTTGGCATTTAAAGTCCTTTACAACAACCTCAACCTATCTTTGCGGCCTCATTACACATCACTCCAAACCAGTGGCCCTAATGTTCCTAAGATGTGGTATTCCATCTTGTCTTTGCCTTGCCTTCCCCCGTGCTTGTAATACACAGTCTTCTCACCTACGTCTCTTGGAACGCCTTGCTCAGCGCAAGGACAGCCTTCTGCATTGGGCCTTTCCTGATCCCTCCAACTGCTAGCACTCCTCCAATGGCCTCGTATTTATTTTGTACATAATTTATATGTCTCCCCCAATAGAATATAACCTTCTTGAAGGCAGGGACTGATTCATTTTTGTCTTTGAAATCCCAGTGCTTTGTATTGTGCTTGTTACATAGTAAGTGCTTAATAGACGCTTATTGGTTGATCAGTTGACCTAAATGGCGTGATTGCTGTTGTGGAATCCCATTGCCAAAGTGGGCGACCCTTCTGGGGGGTGAGGCTGAAGACAGAATTGCTGTTAGAGGTCAGTTCAGGACTAAGCCAATACTCTTATTTATTCCCCTTGCTCAGATGCTACCTCCCTGTGACTCCGATTCTTGGCAGGTCCCAGAAAGCCCCTCTGACTCTCGCAGTACACATGTACTTCCCTGAATGGGGGAAGTGTAGACCCTTTGATTAGGTCAGCTTTGAGCAGCACTGAACTTCAGGGCCAGGAGGGAAGGAAGGAAGGAAGCATTTATTAAATACCTATTGTGTGCCAGGCACTGTGCTAAGCCCTTTACAAATATTATCTCATTTAATCTTCACAACAAACTGGGGAATTAGGTGTTATTATTATCTCCCTTTTATAGGCAAGGAAACTGAGGCAGATAAAGGTTCGGCGACTTGGCACGGGTGACACAGCTAGTAAACGTCTCAAGACAGATTTGAACTCAGTTCTTCTGGCTCCAGGCCCAGTGCTCTATCCACTTCGCCACCTAGCTGCCTCATGCAAATATGAATCAGTCGATTGATGAACATTACGCTAAATGCAGGGGATACAAAGACTAAGCCACCCCAGGTCCAGGAGATGTGAGAATTAAATCTATACCTGTTTACAGAGCCAGCCCAGCTTTGAGGGCCAAGTTAAAAAGAGCTATCTTTTGGATCCAGCCTAGCAGGTCTGAAACAAGGGCTTGTTCAGCATCAAGACTGAATTAGGATGTGACCCGATGGAGTCAGTGCTGTTTAAAGTTTGAGCCTCGTCTTCCCAGAGACTGAGAGAAAGCATGTGCCTCTCTCCCCAGGTGCTGGAGGGAATTGTCTGCATTTCTGTTCTTATTATAACTTTAAAGTAAATATCCCTTTGTAAAAACTAATGGGTGGGGTTTTTTTCCAGGGGGGAAGGCAGAGAATTGGGGTTAAGTGACTTGCCCAAGGTCACGCAGCTAGTAAGTGTGTCAAGTGGCTGAGGCAGGATTTGAACTCAGGTCCTCCTGACTCCAGGGCTGGTGCTCTACTCACTTTGCCACCTAGCTGCCCCAAGCCAATGGATGTTAATTGGTTAAACAGAACTGAGGAGGTAGTCACTGGCAGTTGATGTATTAATAATAATAGCTATCATTTCCATAGCCCTACTGGGTGCCATGTGCAGTTTTACAAATGCTATCTCCTTTTATTGTCACGGCAACCCTGGGAGACACATGCTATTAGTAAGTATCTCCATTTTACATTTGAGGAAACCAAGTCGGACAGAGGTTAAATAACTTGTCAAGGTCACACAGCTAATAAGTAACTTGAAGCCAGATTTGACCTCAGGTCTTCCTGAGGCTGAGAACTCTATTCACTGTGCCACATGTCTGGAATGAGGCCAGAGTGTATATGCACATATATACCTACACACATAGGTCACATGTACATACGTATGTAATCACATGCACATCTATACATGTATGAGTGTATATGCACACGGATACATGTAACACTCATGTGCATATAATATCTGTGTGTGCATATATACTCATTTATGTGCATGGTCATGCCCACAGAGAACAAGATTGCAGATAACAAATACAACTAAGTAGAAGGCAGTTAAATACAGGGGAATTAGGGAAGGACGGTAGTTGTTTGGGACATTAAGAAAAGCCTCATGCAGAAGATATTGCTTGGGCCACACGTTGAAGGAGAAGGATTCGGTGAGGTAGAGGTAAGGAAACAAAGCATTCTGGACAAGGGCGATGGCCAGCGGAAAGGCATGGAGATTGACGATGGAAGGCCAAGTGCGAGAAACAGTTTAGCAGCATCATACAGTGTTAGAGAGCTAGTAATGGGTAATGAGGCTGAAAAAAAGATAGGTTGGGGCCAGGTTGTAAAGGCTTTGAAAAGCAAACAGAGGAGTGTACATTTTACCTTAGATGCAATAGGGAATGTATCAAGTAGCAAAGTGGTTAGATCTGTGCTTAAGGAAATTCATTTTGGTGGCTCTGAATGCCCTCTTTTATGGCTCACGAAGGAGGGCAAAGACGCATGAGCTGATATTGGTGTCTGTAGATAGTTAAGTAGCCTGGGGCTTGCTACCACCTAGACCACCTTTTTTTCTCTTTAGGAAGTCCTTCATCCTTGGTGAAATATTATCATTACCGTGAATTTGCTTTAAATAAACCCATTTTCACTTCTTTTGGAAGCTGGCAAAAAGTCAATTTGGAAAATGTAGCTTTCAAAATTAATATTGACTAATTATAACTTGAGACCCTGTTTCTGGGAAGCAAAAAAGATTTGTCACAAAACTTCGGGGCTGAAAAAGTGGTAGCGAAAGCTATTCTCTTTGCTAGAACGCAAAGTTACTTGTTTTTTGTTGCTTATTTCTTTAAGAAGTAGTTATCAGCATGTGGTTAATATAAAAATTTAATGAAGAGAGAAACTATCACCCTCTAATGTTTATGAAATCCTCAGAGTCGGATGAAGACTCATCATACCACAGTTTTCTCCATGGATTCAAGTAACATTTTCCTTTTCTAACTAGCTCCTTGTTTCTATCATAGTCTAGGATGAATATAGCTTTCT
This sequence comes from Trichosurus vulpecula, assembly GCF_011100635.1. NCBI lineage: Eukaryota > Metazoa > Chordata > Mammalia > Diprotodontia > Phalangeridae > Trichosurus > Trichosurus vulpecula. The sequence goes on from NC_050574.1 coordinate 221,883,978, forward strand.
TTCCTGACTCTAAGGTCTAAAAGGTTACATTATAATATGAAATGTAAAAGCATCCTTTAAAAAATTAACATGTGATTCATAAAGGACAGCAAATAACCTGCTATCTGAACACTCTGTTGTGCCATCTTCAAGATACTAGGCCTTTCTTTTCTGCCCAAAGATGAATTAATGAGAGAACTTGAACAATAGTTCCATTAGCTGGGTAGGCATGGATGGGTTACAATCTGCCTTATTGGAAGGAGTCCCCTCCTCAGTCAGGTCATAGATCAATTGGATCATGGGATCATAGGTCTAGCGCTTGAAAGAGACATCTAATTGACTTGCTCCAGGTCACACTGGTGGCAAGCATCAGTGGTATGATTTGAACCTAAGTCCAGTGACTCAAGAGTCAGTGTCCTTTCCATGGTTCCATGCTTGGTTTAGTTTTAAGACAATGCAGGAAGGTCATATTCAAATATTCAGGTCAGTGATTCTTAACTTTATTTGTGTCGTAGAGCTCTCTGGCAGTCTGCTGAAGCCTACAGATACTTTCTCAGAATAATGTTGTTAAAAAAATAAAAATTAAAGGAAATGCTGAATTTCAATTGAGATTAGTGAAAATGAATATAACTTGAGCCCCCAAAACCATTGCTGCAGGACTCTCTCCTCACTGGTGGAGATCAATGCCCTGTGCCTGTGTGAAGGGTGAGGTGAAATTATTGAGCAAGAAGCAAGATGCAGTTTCTTTGATCTCTTCAGGCTCTTCAGTCTTCTTTGGGATCATTTTCTGGCTCTTAGCTTTGAAATAGAGAATGGATACCAACCTCACTTTAGGTTGCTGAAGGGAGAACAAGACTGGGGAGAAACCAACATGAGAGGAGTTTGCAGTCTCTGTCACATTCCTATTCCCAGCTTGCTGCTCTAGAGACTTTAGGGAATTTCCCCTTTGGGTGAGATCTGGGAATCTCTCTCTTGGTCGAGCTGAGTTTTACCTCATTCTCAGTTCATATTAAATGTATTTTCACATTAGTCATGTTGTAAAGAAGAATTAGAATCAAAGGGATGGAAACAACAATTTAATAGTGAATGCTCATGTTTTCATCAGCACTTATAGGCCAATTTTTTTTAAAAAAAATTGTTGCCATGGGGAAAATGTTGCAGGTCCTTTTTTTCATTAGAAGATTAGATCTTTTCAAAAGACCATAGAAGCCAAAACCGTTACTTCCACTTACCCATAACCCTTATTTTAAGATGAAGCCTGTGACAAGAGGCTAGTTCCATTTAGACACTATTTTCAAAGAACTAGTGTTGAATATCATTCAGAAACTTCCACAACAACTGTGGCGAGGATGGTTGGATATTTTTGTGGGGCTGTGTAAATGGAAACTCTGTACACCTGCTCCCAGAAGGCTAGATCAGCCCACTGGGCTGCTTCCAAATCCTTGTCATGATCAAGAAGTGTAAATATGAGAGGTAGCCCTCTGAATTGTGACTACTGAGATCACCAAGAATCTCCTGAGCTTCCAATTTCAGGAATTCGCCACCTAGAGCTTGCCTGTGGCACTTTTTCATCTTGGTGTCTGGCCAGAGTCAGCATTTGTCAGTACTTAGGTAACAACTACTTAGTTTGGCTTGTGTTTGTGTGCAGGTTGAAAGTTATGGTTAAGCATTTTAAAATATGTCATAATGATAATGGAGAAAAATTAACAGTGTACAGTATTTTTTTTTCTCTGTCTGGACTGGTGATTTCACTAATGTTGAGAACTCTCACTACCAGTGCAAACCGGCAATTTCTTATCTTAGGTGTTTGAAGCACTAAGAAGTTACCCACTTTGCCTAAGGTCACACAGCTAGTATGTGCCAGAGGCATGACCTGAAGGCAGGTCTTGGAATCTGCCCTTTGTCTACTATGCCTTTTGCCCCTATGTTTATTTTAGTAAATTTTTTAAAAGAGAAATTGCATTCATTCTAATTATGTCTAGAGGACAGATAAGGAACAGAGGAGTAAGATGGAATTTAGCCACATGGGTCATTTTTCCAGCCCAGGTCAGTATAGGGAAATAGAAGAGCTCTATGAACACTGGGGACCAGTTCTGGCCAAGACCATGGCCTCCAAGAGGCAGTCTAGTGCCCAGTGAGAGGTTGAGTACAAGGCAAGAGGATGTTCTAGATCCATATCAGGGTACTGAGATAAGAATGGGTGTCAACTGACAGCTTTGTTGCCCACTACCCAGTTGGTGCAGTGGATAAAGTGCCAGGCCTGGAGTTCAAGTGTGACCTTAGACACTTACTAGCAGTGTGACCCTAGGTAAGTTACTTAACCCTGTTTGCCTAGTTTCCTTATCAGTAAGATGAGCTGGGGAAGGAAATGGCAAACCACTCCAGTATCTTTGCCAATAAAATCCCAAATGGGGTCATGAAGAGTTGGACGCAACTGAAATGATTGAACAAAACCCTGTTCCAGGTCACTGATCCAGGTTAGACTGAGGATAGGACCTGCACCCAGAGGTGATGTTCTATTCCAGGGTAAGGAGTGCTTGTAGGGCCTAGGCAGTGTAACAAGAGAGGAGCCTGCAGCAGCGATGTGTTGTGGACTCCAGCAGCAGTTCTAGTTTTTAGCCCAGGCTGAAGCCTGTAGAGAACTAGCCAGGGCAGGGTCAAAGAGGAGGCTGCAGTTCTGTTACTCTGAACCAGCAGATCATCCTAGCTTACTAGTGGTGATTGAGTCCACTATTGCTATGATTGTTCTGACCCAAATGCAGGTCCTAAACTTGCAGAATTTGGACTGGGGGTAGGGAGGAGAAATAATCAGACTTTACTGTAGATTGGACGCTGTAGGAGGACTGAAAGCTCATAGACTCCAAGCTTGAGCTGTGCCTTAGAGCCTAGAATAACACAATAGTAAATACTCCAAAGAAAGTAGCAAAAGGTTCAGACAAGACCTTCCCTACAGAGAGTGTATAGAGCCCAACTGTAACTTCAAATCCAAAGTCAGGGAGTAGGCTGGAAGGATAAGCAAACAAAAAAAAGAATCCCACCATAAAAAGCTATTATGACACCAGGCATACTCAAGACATAAACCCAGAAGAAACGAATGACTCCAAAATATCTGCAGGGAAAATTTGAAAGAAAATTACAGCTTAGGCACAAATTCAGCTAGACTTCCTGAAAGATATGAAGTAAGAATTAAATGTTTTTACAAATGAAATGACAATGCTAGAGGAAAAAAATGGAAAGGAAATGATATGTGTGGAAGAAAGTATTAGAAAGGGAAGTAACAGCTTAGCACAAAAGTTTTCTCAAAATCCTTAAGAATTGGAGTGGCCCAAAAGTAGGTGGTAATTCCATGAAATAACAAAAAATATTAAAACAAAATCAAAAGACTGAACAAATATAAGAAAACTACAAGGTCTTTCATAGCAAAAACATTGACCTAGAAAACAGATTATGGATGAAAGAAATGTAAGAATCATTGGCTACTTGAATGTCATGATTAAAAAAAGGCCCAGACGTCACATTTCAAGAAATCTTAAAAGAAAATTGTCCAGATGTCTTAAGACCAGACACCAAAGTGATTATAGAAAGAATCAAATCATCATCTCTCAATAAAAACCCCCAAATTAAAATTCCCAGGAACATTATAGCCAATACTCAGAACTTCTATGGTCTAAGAACAAATACTGCAAGCAGCCAAAAAGAAAGAATTGCAGATACCAAGGAGCCACAGTCAGGATAACACACAATTTATCAGTTACTTTTATAAGAGAGCAAAAAGCTTGTAATACAATATTTCAGAAGATAAAGAAATGGCTTACAGCCAAGAATAATCCACCCAGCAAAATTGAGTTAATCCTATGGGGACGGGGTGGGGGAATTTAATAAAATGGGACTTCAAGCATTCCTAATGAAAAGACCAGAACTGTGTAGAAACTTTGAAGTTCAAACATATGAGTGAAGAGAAACATGAAAAGATAAACACAAACAAATGAGGATAGAGGACTAAACAAAAAAAAATAACTATAATCAAATTGGGGTGACAATACATGCGTCCCCTTTGAACCCTGTTTTCAACAGGGGACGTTGGAGGAGTATAATTAGACAGAAGACCTAGAGTGGTTCTGTTATCTCTTGATGACCTTAAGAGAAGAATGGAAAGAGAGAAGAATAGGAACACATTCATAGGCAAGGGAAAGTAAGTTTAAGGAAAAATATCTTACGTAATCAAGGTGCACAAGTAAATATATATACAAACGAGGAGTCAGTAGGGAGGAGAGGTTGACATTTGGATCCCATTCTCATATGAACAGGTCAAAAGAGGGAAGAATATGTATACAGAGTTGGGTTTAGAAATACACTTCATTCAACAGGGAAATAGGAGGGAAAAGGAGTACAAGGAAGGGGCCATCAAAAGGAGAGTAGATTAAGGGAGGAATTAATTTTAAGCAATCAGGGCAGCTAGGCAGTGCAGTAGAGAGAGCACTGGGTTCGAAATTGGGAAGATTCCTCTTCCTGAATTCAAATCCAGCCTCAGACCCTTACTAGGGGTTTGACCCGAGGCAAATCATTTAACCCCGTTTGCCTTATCTGTAAAATGAACTAGAAAAGGAAATGGCAAACTACTCCAGTATCTTTGCCAAGAAAACCCCAAAATGGCGTCACAGAGAGTTGGACACAACTGGAAACTGAACAAAATCTCTAAGCAAACCAATCGGATATGCAAAAATATATATAACTTTTCTGAGGTGGCTAAGAGTGAGAATCTAAGGGGATGACTCTAAATTGAGAAATAAGCTTTAGTATATAAATGTGATGTAATATTATAAGAAATGCTGTAAGAAAGGATGGTTTCTGAGAAACCTAGAAGACATGAATTCATGCAGAGTGAAATGAACAGAACCAGAACAATTTACATGGTGCCAACAATATGGTAAAGATAAACCACTTTGAAAGGATTAGGAACTCTGATAAACTATTTGATCAGCTAATGATCAACCAGGGTTCTAGAGGACTAAAGATGAAACATGCTCTCTGGCTCTAAGCATTCAGCATGCTGAGTGTGATTGTTTTCTTTTTTTTTTGGACTTGGCCAATGTGAAAATGTGTTTTGTTTGACTATGCCTGTTTGTAAGAGGGGTTTGTTTTTCTTTCCTTCCCAATTGGGAGGCAGGGTTGGGGCAGGAGAAGGCAGAATTTTGCTATTGAAACAAATATATTAAAAAATGATTAATCAAGGTCTGTATAGACAGAAGCTCCAGTTTTGTTCCTTGTTGACAAGAAAGAAGCTTCGATCAGAAGCCATGGGAGGTACATCTAGAGAAGAACACTCTGTTTCTGCAGAGATCTAAGAGCTGAAACAGAGGACTTATCCTAGACCTCAGATTGGGTGTATATGGGATGGCCTTTAAAAAGAAGAAAGTGACTCTAAGATCAGAGACTAGAGGACAGCTTTATGAATTGAAAGGAGAAGGACTAGAAGGAGCATCTAGAGCGATTCATTAATGTTTCAACCTAGGGCAAGCTAATTTAGAGAGTGCCAGACCTTGAGTCATCTTCCTAAGTTCAAATCTGGCCTCAGGCACTTACTGGCTTTGTGACCCTGGGCAAGTTGCTTAACCCTCTTTGCTCATTTGTAAAATGAGCTGGCAAAGGAAATAGTGAACAGCTCTAGTGTCTTTGCCAAGAAAACCGCTAATAAGGTCATGACGAGTCAGGCACAATTGAACAAATATGTAATTTTTATTTACTTCAGTTGTATATAATTAATTCTCCAAAATGTCCTCACATTTTAAATTCATGGCCCAGTGTTCTTAGGTTCTAAGTTTACATGGACAAGGTCCAATAATGGGAACAGTTCTAAAATGTCAATTCTCTTTGGCTCACACTGTCCCAACTCCAAATTTACTTTTTGAAATCTTCTGATGTAGTTCATGTGTACATGTCCACAAGTTTGGGTAAAAGTGTCTCCAGTTTTTACACAAGTATTCAAGGCTATAACTGCATTTATTGTATAAAGGACAGGTTCTATTTCACCCCACAGAAAATGTAGAAAATGTAAAGGAGTCCCTAAACACCTGTAGAAAACACGTAAAGGGACTCACAATAGTTGGTAATTAACATATTTGTTTTCTCTGTCTGATGGGCCGCATTTCCCATGAGGAAAACATAGCATCCCCCCAGACCCTGTGATTTGGACTCCCACTACCCAAAGGGAAATACATTTGAGGCTATTAAGCAGGAAATCATCTTTGGATGTGGAAAAATATATACACTAAGGAAAGTTAATCCAACCATTCTGAAGAACAATTTGGAACTATACACAAAGGGCCACAAAACTGTGCTTACCCTTTGACCCAGTAATACCACTGATAGGTCTGTATTCTGAAGAGATTAGAGAAGAGGGAAAAATACCTGTTTGTATAAAAATATTTATAGCAGCTCTTTTTGTGAAAGAAATCGGAAATTGCCTATCAATTGGGGAGTGGCCAAATGAGTTGGAGTTATATGATTGTGATGGAATTCTATTGTGCTCCAAGAAACGACAAGGGATGGGTTTCAGAAAAACCTGGGAAGTCTTATAGAACTGATGCAAAGTGAAGTGAGCAGAACTGGAAGAACACCTGTACACAGCAACAGCAACATTGTAACAATAATCAACTGTGAAAGATTTAGCTATCTGATCAATACAATGATCCATGACAATTCATGATGAAAAATGCTATCCACCTCCAGACAGAGAATTGATGAACTCTGAATGCATTTTTAAAAATGCTTTGATTGAAGCATTTAAATTTTTTTTCTTAATTTTTCTTGCCTTTTTTTTACATGGCTGATATGGCCATCCTTCCCACTTCTCCTCCCCACTTTATATTTTGTCTTCTTCTAGAATGTAAGCTCCTCAAGAACAGGAACTATCTTGTTTTCTTGTATTTGTATCCCTAGTACTTAGCACAGTTCTTGGCACACAGTAAGGGCATAATTCTCTCTCTTTCTCCTTTAACATATTCTAAGGACTTCAGAATTTTTCATTTTTGTGATCTCATCTGTAGTAAGGGGTGTTGTTGCATGTGGCTCACAGGGAGGCAAGAATATATATCTCTATTGTTTCTTCCCTCGCCTTTATCCAAAGGAGACTTTGATTCCTGCCAGGAGAGGAAGCAGGAAGTTGGGTCCCAGGCTGGTCACTTTTCTTTCCTCAAAGGGGGTACCTGCTAGGATTTTATCTATTTTCTCTCCTAAACATAATATTAGTCCATCAATGTAATTTTTAGGTTCAATCCAAACTCCTGATCACTATTCCCTAATAGGAATGGAGAGTCCCAAGCTTTTTATCCAAAGATTGAGCCCCACTCCCCCTTTAACAAATGCTAGTTCCATATTGAACATACACAGCAAAAAGTAAACCAATTTATCCAAGTTGATAACAAAATAGAAATCAGAAAAAGTATATATATATATATGTATATATATGTGTGTGTATATATGTACATATATGTTTTATATAATTATGTACCAGACAATATAGAGTGAAAGACCTCTCCCATTGGGAATGCAATGACTCAGCTCAATGGAGAGAGATTCCCAGATCTTACCCAAAGAGAAATTCCCCAAGTCTCTAGTGAAGGAAGCTGTGTATAGTGACATTCTGGAGACTGCCAGCTCCTCTCCCGTTATATCTTCCCAAAACCCTTCTCTCTCTTCAGTGACCTGTAAAGAGGTTGATATCATGGATCTTTTCTAGAAGCTGGAGGCCAGAAGAATCCTAGATCTCTCTTGCTCTTGCCAAATCTGTCCCTCATGCAGGCATAGGACATTGAGTAATGAATCTTCATTAATGAGGAGGTAGTCTCATATAATTGGCCCTTCAAGCTAAGAGTTACATATCTATTAGAAATCAGGTACAGGCCAGCTTGTTGCACAGGGCAGGTAGGAATGGTTAGTTCAAGTTGTAGCAAAAATCATATGCATGTAGCACTGGTTGAAGTTTCCACAGGCAAGGGAGTCACGAAGAAAATGTAAGAGGGAAGGAGGGAGGGAGGGACAGGGTGGCGGGGAGGGGAGGGGGAGAGAGAGAGAAGAGAAGAGAAGAGGAGAGGAGAGAAGAGAAGAGAAGAGAAGAGAAGAGAAGAGAAGAGAAGAGAAGAGAAGAGAAGAGAAGAGAAGAGAAGAGAGACAGGGAGAGACAGAGAGATAGAGAGAGATGAAGGGGGACAAGGATTACGTAAGACCTACTGTGTCAGCCCTGTGATTTATCAAAACAGCTTTATAAATGGTTATGTTTCAGTGGTTTAATGGATAGAGTGCTGAGCTTGAAGTTAGGACCTGAGTTCAAATTTGACTTCAGAAACTTACTAGCTGTATGACCTTGGGCAAGTCACTTAACTTCTGTTTGCCGCAGTGTCCTCATCTGTAAAACGCGTATGATAATAACACCTACTTCACCTGATTTGTGTGAGGGTCAAATGAGATTACATATATAAAGTGCTTTGCAAACTTTGAAGTGTTATATAAATGTCTCCTATCTCCTAGTTTACCTTTGAGACCATGCTGGTATTGGACAGTGCGCATTTAGGATTTTGTGGGAAAGCTAAAATAGGTTGTTGGATTATTTAAAGATTTCAATTGTCAATATCATTCTTGTCACCTGTTAGTACAGATAACTGAAGGACTACTCAGACTGAACTCTAGTTTCAAATTGTAATATTGGGATTCTATGATTTAAGACATATCTATCCTATCACTGTTGGCTGTTCTTTGCACTACTTCCCAGATGTTAACGAAAGGCATTCAGCCAGGGGCTCTAATTTGACAATGTATCGTGTCCCAGTGCCTGCCACCTGGAACTTCTTCCTTCTGCTGGGACAAGGAATTGAGCTCAGCTGTTCCACATCATCTATTCAGTTCTGGGCTCAATATGTGACGCATATCATCACCAATCAAATTCCCTTTGGGTAAGCTCTGTGTTCTGGCTCTGGAGTAGCACGGGATTCAAGCACAGACCCAAGAAAATGCATGGGGAACACAGACACGGTATATGGGCTCTCGAATACATCTTTAAGGGGAGCCACAGCCAGTTACATACACAAAATCCAAAGAGAAACATTAAGTGGCAGGAGGACCACATAACTGAACCACCATACTGTTTCCCAGAGTAATCTCTAGCTATTTTCTCCCACTATCCCATCATACTACTTGTTTCTCTCTAGCTATCTTGACACCATACCTACTTACCCATAATCCCTGCTCTCAAGCTCCTTCCCTGAGACCTTGTACTCCTGACTGGTGAGAGTTCTACAGAACTACAGCACTCCAGTCATCTCCATCACCAATTTCCCCCTCCCTTATTTCCTACCTCTAGCTCTTGGAACGATAATTAAACCAATACTACCATTCTTAGAAATATATTTCAGTCAATTGCCCTTGGCTCTGCTCACAGACCCAAAGACTTCCCAGACCAAGTCATGGCTTCTTTTTGTACGTTGACTTTCTTATCAGAACGTAAGCTCCTTGAGGGCAGGGACTGCCCTCAGAAAGTTTCTATTTACTCCCCCAGCTCTTTTCCACAGTGCTTGGCATATAGTTAGTGCTTAATAAATCCTTTTTATTCATACATTCCGTGGTAAATAGGATTAAAGGTCAACCGGTCTGACATCTGTACACCAGAACTCTTCTTTAGGACTGGCCCTACCTGACTTTTCTCTCTTTCCCTCTCCCCTCTTCCTTTCCCATCTCTCTCTATACTCCCCTTTTTTCCTTCTCCTATTATACTCTCCCTTTCTTGACTCCAAGTCCAGTGCTGTTTTCACTCTGACACATTACCTTTCAGAGGAAAAGAATAGAAAACCACTAAACACTATAATCAGCACCCCTAATTTTTTGGGAACCTTTACCATTTCTTGGTTAAAGACAGGTTTTATTAAAAAAATTCTACAAAGGATAATCAAAAGCTCAGAATCCCCCAAGCCAGTCTTTCTAGATAAGCTGAAATGTCAACAAAAGACTGAGGGGGTATTAGAGAGCAAATGCCAGGGGCGGTCTCAAAGCCATAAATAAAGAGAAATAAATAGGCATGGTCAAGTTGGTCAACAGGAGTCTGAGGTCAAGTTGAAAAGGGAGAACAAACAGATTTGAGGGACTATTACCTTGATACTGCATTACTCACTTGATGGCTTCTAGTTCAATTTCAGCTTTTTAAAATTTAATTCCTTGAGAATTATTTCATTTTTGGTACCTCCAGCATGTGGCACAGTGATTGGCACATAGTAGATACTGAATAAAAATTTGCTAATTAATTGCTCAACTTCAGGCCATGCCATTACCACACATGCTTCCGAGACTACACTGGCACCAATGCTTTGGGACTAATATGAGCACCAGAATCAAATGCTACATGACTTTCCAAGACCACCAGGACAAGTTTTCTGGAAATCATAGGTTAGGTTATATGAGAAATCTATTCTAGTATAGCTGGTCTTCAAAATCAAAGATTTTGTGGTCCAGGATCTTCTTTCGGCCATTTTATCAGCACTAAATGGGATCATGGTTCTGGTGGGGGGAGATTTTCATGGATTTTTGTGGATACCAGAAGTTAAAGTAGAAAGGCTACTAGACATATAATTTGGGTAGCTGGTGAGCAACCAATGTTGCTAGGCTCTGAATTCATGTCTTGTGTGTATATGGTGGGGAGGGAAGCTGTTGGATAGGGTTCTATCTGGGCATCTAGTTGGTACAGTGGACATAACACTGGGTCTGGAGTCAGTAAAACTTAAGTTCAATCCAGCTTCAGATACTTACTAGCTATAAGACCCTAGCATGTCACTTAACCTCTGTCTGCTTCAGTTTCTTTAACTGTAAAATGGGGATGATAATATCACCTACTTCTCAGTGTTGTTGTGAGGATCAAATGAGACATTTGTGAAGTGCTTAGTACAATGCCTGGCACATAGCCAGGCTTGACAAATAGGTACTTAATAAATTCATATTCCCTTCCCACTTCCCTTTCTACTGGAGATCCTTTGTGAATAGCCACACATCATTTCCCATTTTGTAAGGACTTCTCTGGTGTAGGAGACTTATATGAAGGGTGACTTGGCCATGTCCTCAGTGATGTGAGGCCTTAAATGCTGTCTTTATGAAAATGAGCACCTCCTAGACCATAGAGTTAACATCTAAGAATTTTAGGGAGAAAGCATAGAGGCAGAATGCCTCCTACTGTGGTCCTGTCTGACTTAAGGTCATTCTCATTGATCATGCTCTATTACTGACCTATGAACTTGCCTGAAGACAAAGAGATCATTGTGAATCCACAAATAGAATTAGATAGATTAAATAGAAACAGATAGATATAGAAATAGATAGATTAAATAGAAACAAATAAAATTCACAGATTCCTACATGCTGGACCTTGAAGGGATTTTACAGAGGTGTTGGACTAGATATTCTAACACCTCATTTTACAAGTGAGGAAACTGAGGCCCAGACAGGCTAAACAACTTTTTCAAAGCTACGCAGAAGTAGAACCGGGACTCAAGTGCGGATCATCTGATGATTAGGCCAATCTCTTTCCACCATATTGTTTGGCCAAACAGCCAGTCTGGAACTGCCCAAAGTCGTGAATGAGGTGATCAAGACACTGATCTGACGGACAATCTAGAGTTCACAAACATAAGCCTCACTTGGTGGAGGTAAAGTGCTTGGTTTTATGTAAAGTTGTTCGAGTAATACAAACTGTTGCTGGCTTGTTGGAGTTCTCTGTAGAACTTTCTAAACTGCTTAATGAATTATGGCCTCTCAACCTACCTGGGGATATTTCCTAGCCAAATCTGCCCCAGTTGCATCTGTAATTCATGGTGCATAGCAGGAAGGCAGTGACTACATGTCTGAGGACATGGATCTTGGGATGATACAGAAGAAGGCTGTTTGTTTTGGGAAGATGCCAGATGTCAGGCAGAGAGGTCAGTCGTTATTTAATGGCTTTGTTCATCAATCTGCAGGGGGTAACTTTAGCACGTATTGGCAGAGACAAGGAAAAGTGTCCCCAAGAGTCCTGGGTGGGGGGAAATCTCAGTGAGGTAGCAGGGCCCGTTGGTATAGGAGTCTGGTCTGGGCACAGAGAAAGCAAACAGAGTTCAGGGTGGACCTTGGCACATCACTCACTGGGTCGTTGGCTTCTAATTCAATTCTAATTTTTATCAGCATCTACTTATACTTTTGCCCCAAAGTCTTCAGGGCCTCTTCATACACAAACTCAAACACTGCTTCGTGGGTATGTTTTATTCTGTCACTGCAGGATTATATAGGTCCTTTTCAGATAATTTCAGCAGATTTTTTTAGTTCCTTGAAGTCAGGAACTGTGTCTTTTTGATTTGTCCATAAACTGGATTTAAGTGAGGCAGAGTCATGAGAAGTTGTGGGCCTCACTTTCTCTTCCAGAGTCATTGCAGTCTGGTGGTATGATAAAAGTCAAGATAATTGGTGATGGCCCCGTGATGCAGTGGATGACCTTAGTGTCTTAAATGTCTGACTGCCTGCTAAGTACTCCACAGTTCCCACTTCCACTACTTTCATGGCCTGGTGGAACAAATTCTTTACATCCACCCATTCTGCCAGGGGAAGTCTTTGCTTCACTTCTAGATACCTCCCCACCTCCCCAACTCACTGATGGGTTTATGGCCCATCAGTTACCCTCTGCCTAGTTTAGCCCATCTGCCAAAACAGCTTGCCAGGGTGTGGCTGCTGCACATGCTATAGCTTCTTGGAGCCACAGGTGAGTTGGGTGAAGATGGACATTAAAAGTGTATGAGCAGTCTTGGCAAGCCCACACACCAGAGGTGCTAGTCCTCCCTGACACCCATATAGCCCAATTGTGTCTGGAGCTTCTTTGTATCCCCTACTGCACCTCAGAGGGTAGTGCCAGCTCCATAAGCCTTTATTGACTTAATCTGAAATGAAAGCAGATTCATGACCAACAAGCCTCCAAAATCTATTTAAACAGAGGCATACTTTAGTAAAATGCCGTGTCATGTGCTTAGCTTCTCTACAAATGACACTGACATCGATGAAGGGTATGATGCCCTATTTAAAACACTAGAGAAATAGAGCATTGATACTCTTAAGTTATAGGGAATTCAACTCCCATGAGCCTTTGTAATGCGTGAATAGCATCATGAAAATCAGGTGATCATACTATCCATGCAGTAGGGGGTACCTAATTTTATCATTTGTCACTTGGGAAAAGGGCCTGTGATTTCATCAGTATAGGGAACTCCCAGACGAGAAAACTCCCTTTACCAACACAGAGATCAGCCCCGTCTCTGCACCTGCAGGGTCTTAGATAGTTACCTAGCGCACTGAAACATGAAATGACTCACCCAGGTTCATACAACCAGGATATGGCAGAGTCTAGCTCAGGTCTTCCTGCCTCTGAGGCCAGCTCTCTATCCATTATATCAGTCTGACTCTATTCTGACACTTAAAATGAACAAAAATCCCAAGAGTCAGTGTGGGAATTAGAGAAAAAGGGGGTAGCTAGGTGGTGTAATGGATAGAGTGCCAGGTAAGGATTCAAGAAGACTTCAGTTGAAATCCAGCCTCACACACTTACTAGATGTATGACCCTGGGCAAGTCACTGAACCCTGTTTGCCTCAGTTTCCTCATCTGTAAAATGAGCTGGAAAAAGAAATGGCAAACCACTCCAGTATCTTTGTTAAGAAAACCCCAAACGGGGTCACAAAGAGTCAATATGACTGAAAACGACTGAACAAAATAACTAGAGAAGCAGAGAGGAGAGCGATGTGAAAATTTGCTTTTTGTTTCTCAAGTTTCAATTGCTGGTGATATAACTTTGAGCAGAAGCAGTTATTTAATGGCAGAAGCAGCCTGGTCTAAGGCACAAAAAAAGATTTCCCAGGACAAGTCGTTCTCAGCCAGCACACGCTCAGCTTCCAGAATGAACTTTAGGTCTTGCCAACAGAGTGCAGAAGCTTACTCATTTGCTTTGGGCCTCCTTTTGAATGACAATACCTATGAGGATGATTCTGCATTTCTCACTCCAAATTTCAGGGAGGAACATTTCTCAACAGAAAAACCTAGCAGGGACTTGTCACATTTCAAAAGTGGTCTTTAAGTTTGCAGTTCCTAGTTAAGCATAGGCAGAGCTATGAAACTGTGGTGGCGAGTCCACAGTAGGATCGCAGAGCTAGAAGGGACCATCCGGTCCAAACCCCTTATTTGGAAGTTTAGGACATTAAGGCCCAAGGAGGCTAAGTGACTTTCCCAAGATGATACAGATGCTAAGTATCAGAGGCAGGATTTGAATCCAGTTCTTCTGACACAAGAGCTAGGGCTCTTTCCATTGCATGTGCTGACTACCACTGAGTCTGTGCTCAGGAGACTAGAGTAGGACTCTGAGCTCTAATACTTACTAACTAGTTGACTGTGGGCAAGTCATTTCATCCTCTCAGAGTCTCAGTTTCCTAATTGATAAATTGGGGATAATGATCTTTACCTTACCTACTCCATCGGGTTCTTGTAAGGCTCAGATAAAATAATGCATGTAAAATGCTTAATATATTGATGTATATGGATATAAATATTGAATATACATGTATGTAGAGATGTAATGGTAGACACGTGCCCATCGATATAATGTATATGTGTGTGTATATACCCACATAAAATACATGTAATATAGAGATACAGTAGAATGTGTACATCTAGATATACATATATAATATACATATATCTATAGATGTGATAGAAATTATATATTGTTGTTGTTGCTTAGTTGTTTCACTCATGTCCTTTGTCGTTCAGGCATTTTTCAGTTGTGCCTGACCCCATTTAGAGTTTTGCTGACAAAGACACTGGAATGTTTTGCTATTTCCTTCTCCAGCTCATTTTACAGATGAGGAAACTGAGGCAAACAGGATTAAGAGACTTGCCTAGGGTCACACAGCTAGTAAGTGTCTGAGACCAGATTTGAACTCAGAAGGATGAGTCTTCCTGACTTCAGGTCTGGAACTCTATCCATTGTACCACCTAGCTGCTCCTTGCTCTCTCTCTCTCTCTCTCTCTCTCTCTCTCTCTCTCTCTCTCTCTCTCCCTACCCCCTCCCTCCCTCTCTCTCACTTCTCTGTCTCTCTTGCTTTCTCTCTCTCTTCTCTCTCCATAACATGCCTGTATTGATAGACATAATGTGTCATTATATCCATTATAAAATACATGTATATAGAGGTGTAATATAATGCATATATCTAGATATACACATATAATATATATCTATCTATAGATGTGATATTTATATATTTTAATATATATAACATATAGTCATCTATAGATGTAACGTATGTATGCCCATATAATATACAGATACATGTTATATAATGTTGATAGCTAAACATATAAATATACAATAGCTAACATTTATCTAGCACCTTCTATGTGCCAGTCACTTTGCTAAGAGCTTTATAAGACACACAAAAAGCTAAGAGTTTTTGCAACAACCTTGAGAGGCAGGTGCTTTTATTATTCCATTTTATAGTTGAGGAAACTGGAGTAAGTAGAGTTTAAGTGATTTGTCCAAGGTCACAGACTGAATTTGAGCTCAGGTCTCCCTGACTTTAGGTCTTGCTAGTCACTGTGCCACCTAATCAATGAGCATTTATGAAATATCATTTTAAAATTAATTAAAATACACTGTGCTAAGCATTGGGGGAAAAATTGTATGTACAATATATATCTATATGTACTTATACGTAGACATAGACATATACACACACATCTCATCTCTTAATACCAGGAAGCAATATACATAAGAGGAAATGCCCTCCAGAGCCTCACAACATTAGCCTATAAAACTAGCATCTCACAGATCCTGAGTTGCTTTGGCCAGCATGCTGTTTACAAGAATCTCTAGTACTAAGGCAAATGAGATTTCAGTATCTTGAAAGCTATTTACCCTTTATCTGATTTCCATTTTAATGATCTGTGCCCTAGCTATATGCCACCCTTCCTAGCTGAGAAGCATTCAGGAGGCCTCAGAAGGCCATGTGACAGGGTCCATAGAAGGTGAGGTCTTTCATGAAGTGACCTTAGAACCCTGGGCAAGAATTCTCCAGAAATAGCACTTCAATGCTCCTCTGAGGTTTTGTCTATCCAATCCCTGAACAACCACCTAGAAAGTGAAAATTTTAATCAAGTAAGTGACATGAACTCCTTCGAACAATCACTTTACCTGACTTTGTTTTTTTTTCCACAGAATGAAATGACTTGACCCAAAGATCTATAGTTGGAAGGGACCTTAGAGCCCATTTAGTCCAAGCCCTCCCCATTTCACAGATGAGAAAAGTAAAGGCCCAGGAGGGGAGGGGACTTGCCCCAGGTCACCCATATAGGAAGTGGCAGAGCCAGAACTCACACCCAGTAGCTATAACTTTCAACCTAGTGGATTTTTCATTGTACTTCACTGTCTCTCCATAGATATAGCCAAGTGAGTCAAAAAAAGCAAATGCTTCTCTGAAAACTATTTAAACTCAGGGAAAATTTGCTCAGCTGGGAAGGAGCCAACTCATTTTTATTATATGGCTTTGGAATCTTTTGAATTAAAGAAGTCTTTGTACAGAATTACCAGCCTCTGCCTATTGTTTGCAGAAATTATTCAATTGTTCAAAGACCAGCCATGGAGAGAGGTCAGGCCTCTTTCCTTGATTCTCAGGCTGGTCATTTCTAAAGCAGCTTCCCCAGGTTCTCTTTCAGTTTCTTTCTTGTTAGTTGAATCACATTGACCTTGAAACAGTAGTTCAGCCAAAAGCGCAACTTTCAGATCATATAATGTGCTTCAAGCGATAAACGCGAGATTTTCTCTACTCTGAATAAACCACTAGTGACATTAAACTATGCATACACCTGATAGGAATCTCCATGGTCAGACCTTATAAATTACTCATGTTACCTCATACACTCATTGAACACTCATTGGATTAGAGCTAAAAGAGATCATTGAGTATGCCCCTCCTCCCCTATCTTACAGGTGAAGAAGTAACTAAGACCTGGAGAAGTCAAATGACTTGATCCTGGTCACACAGGTAGCAAGTGGCAGAGCTGGGAACAATAGATAACCTAATAGGACTGTCCCTAACCTGAATGAGGGGATTTGAGGGATACTAAAAGGCCCTGAAAGCCCTAAGAATGATGCCTAATGTTCCAACTGATAGTCACTTTTTTACTACTACTATTCCTACCACCACCACCACCACCACCACTACTACCACTACTAATATGACTTCTGGAACTACTAACACCACTATGGCCACCACCACCACCACTACTACTACTACTACTTCTACTACCACTATTACCACTTCTTCTACTACCACCACTGCTACCACTATTATTACTTGATTACTATTATCACCACCACTACCACTACCACTACTTCTTTTTTTTTTTACTAATACCAGCACCACTTCTTTTTCTCCTGCTCCTCCTCCTCCTCCTCCTCCCTCTTTACACTTATATAGCTGATTTAAGCCTTGCAAAGCACTTTATAAACATTATTTTTTTTGGATCTTCCAATAAGTCTCTGTAATCTAAAGATGAGAGAACTGAAGCTCAGAGAGTGGCTTATTCGTGGTCATATGGGTAGTTAGCATCAGAGGCAAGATTTAGAATCCAGGTCTTTCTTGACTCCAAGTCCAGGGCTCTTTCCATTATGCCACTCTTGTGATTTTCAGAAGGCACCAGCTGAAATGAGACAGTCTAGAACATCACATGGAGAGGTGGCCTTAGAATCAGGAAGCCTTGCAGCTCAAGTCTCACCACTGACACGTATTGCCTGCGTAACCCTGGGCAAGCCGCTTCAACTCTCGGGACCTCAGGCAACTCTCCAGGATTCTAGGTTTCAGAGCAGGGGTTTATCTGCAGAGGTTCCCTCCCCAGGAGTTCTCTAAATCAAAGAAATCGCTGATTAGACCCCAAATCAAACAAATTCCAACTACACTATACCATATGATGCCGGAGTGGTAATATTAACTGTCGTTACTCATCATCGGCATGAGTTGGTTTGTTTTATTTTTAAAAAAATAGCCATCACCCTAGATCTTAGGGGAGATGAGTGTTTAGGGGTGGGAGGAGGGAATAAGGAAAGGACCTGAGCGTGATGCTTTGTCCAGGAAGTGGAGGCTTAAATTAGGCTCTGCAATGGGGAGCCCTCGGTAGACAAGAACAGGGAATAGACAGGTTAAGGTTGGGACTGAAAAGCAAAGTGAGAGGATGACAAATTCTAGCTTGAACAACACATATACAGGAGCAAAGACAAAAGGATGCAAGGCATAGTCTTCTGATAGAGGCTGTTCTCCACAACTGGATTCCTCACCTACAATAATTCATAACATAGTAGAAAGAGCCCTCGATTAGGAAGCCTTGCTTTAAGTCCTTGTTTTGTCCTTTATTTACTGGATCACCTTGGGTAAGCTGGAATACACCTTTGGATCTCTGTGCTTTCCCATCTGTGAGATCAAAGGCTTTGTCTGGATATAAGGCCCCTTCCAGCTCTAACGTTCTATGGTTTAGTAAGAGCAGTGAAACAAGTGAGGCTAGGGAGTTTTTTCTTAATGTTCTGCCATACTCCTCAGGATGTTTGTAGAAAATGGTGCATTCATTTCCAGGGAAATTTCAGGTTAATTAGCTGGACCAACTAGATCTCTTTTAGGATGTGACTCAGGACAGTAGAGCAGATCCAGATAATCTCTGACTGTAATTACATTAATGAAGGGGATAGGCTTAGCTCATAATCAAGTTCCTTTAATAGTATAATAATATTAACGCTATGAAACAGAGGTCTTTATAAAACTGAGTCCTCCCTCACAAAAACATATATCCTCAGAAACAACATCGAATCAGCATGTATGCCATGGTTTACTTGGAAGAGTGACTCAAGAAACAATTTTATTCGATCTCAAAGATCACATGTCTCTCCTGGCCCATTGCCTACCTCAATTTAGTGATCTAGCAATTGTGAGTCTTCCCTCTCCCTTCATCCCCAGATAGAAGAGTGGTCATAACTATATGTCTGTTGAAGCCATGACTCCAAGGAGGTAGCCAAAGTAAGCTCAGTCACTGCCAGGGAGGAACAAAAGCAAACTTTATGAAAGACCAATTTATAGGGGCAGCTAGGTGGCACAGTGGGTGGAATGCTGGACATGGAGTCAGGAAGACTCATCTTCCTGAGTTGAAATCCAGCCTCAGACACTTACTAGTTGCGTGTGACCCTGGGCAAGTCATTTAACCCTGCCTACCTCAGTCCCTCATCTGTAAAGTGATCTGGAGAAAGAAACGACAAAGCACTCCAGCATTTCTGCCAAGAAAACCCCAAATGCGGTCACAAAGAGTTGGACAGGACTGAAAAATGACTGAACAATTTATCGGAATCTAGTAATTCAGTAAAACCTCTGGACTTTGGTGGCTTGATCCTCTACTGTTTCTTTATTCTTTCCCACTGCTTTTTATCTTTAAGCCAAAGAGATGAGCTTATGGGAACTCTGATTTTGCTCAAACTTCTAATAATTTTCTACCTCCTTCTTTATAATAATATTTATCTTCTAACTAAGTCTTTGAGTTGCCATTGGCTTAGTGGTTGTAGAGCTGGTCTCCACCTGTGACACATAATGGCTCCAGAGTGACTCGAGTTGTTTTCCGCATCCCTGGCAACTCTCCACTACTATCAGTCACAGAACAGGGACAGACTTGCATTGGTAGAGGGAGTTTCTGATAAAATCACAGGTCCTGTCCAAAAATGCCCAAGAATAACAACGACTAAACCTTTGTAATACAGTGCCAGCCAGCATCACTCTCTCGTAACTGGTCATCAAATTTCAGTTCTCTAAAAGTTTGAAAATTCCATCTTAGGACTGTTTTAAATGGAGAAGTGGTCAGCATATTGTTTCACTTAAGAAAATGAAGTCATGGGATTCACATAATTCATCTATAGGACTTTTTAGAATGTCCCTAGTCCAGCTCAGTTACATTCTCAACCACATACTGAATGTTTACCAGCTGCAATCATGCCAGGATAGGGCAAAGGTCTGTGACCTATAGCCAAGAGTATGTGCAGGGGAATACATGTGAGAGGACAAATTCTCATTGTGCAAGAGTTTCATAATGAAGGGGGAAGGCTATTATTGATAGAGTCTCTGCTATATCTCCTTGGTGGTTTACAGTCAGGGGTGTGCTGGAGTCAGTTCACACTGACATAAAAGCCAGTTGCTAAATTTTCAGTGTAAGCGTTTATACCTCAGAAATTGGCAAACATTACAAATCAGGGCATGATTTGTTGTTTTGTTGATTGTCTCGACTTAAGAAAATGATGGAGAAAGTGTAAATAATACAGCCTAAATTTGAAAATGTGTTCTGCTTTTTTGGAGTGTCAGTTGTTAAACATTAATCAACCCACCCCTGCTTATAGTCATTTTTTTAAAGCCAGAAGTAATAGCACCAAATTCAAATTCTTTAAAGAAATAGAATCTTTATAAAGGTTTATGATTTATAGTATTAAATATAATATATAATATAATCTAGTTTATAATTTATTAAAAATTATTTATTAAGAAATATAATCTCCCAGAAGAATTCTTTTTAAAAGATTTTATTTTTATCCCACCTCCATGTACCTATGCCAAGACAGATAAAGAATTTGCGCTGGCACGGCCTGCATCGTACCATGCTCCTCTCTCACGCTGGTGCAACAGACCTTTCCTGCCGACCTTCTAAGTTGTCTTGGGCTGGAAATTGGTTTCACTCTGTGTTTTTGTGGGTTCTGCTGCTCTAGAATTTTAGAGTCATTTTTAAAGGTCTTTAGAGGGTTTGGTGGAGAGCTCAGGAGAGTCCCTGCCTTTACTCTGCCATCTTGGCTCCACCTCCTCAATAAGCTTTTGTTAAATGTCTGCTATGGGCTAGGCACCGTGCTAAGTGCTGGGGATACAAAGAAAGACAAACGTTTGCCCCTGCTCTCAAAGAGCTCACAGGGTAGTAGAGGAGACAACATGTAAACAACTATGTACAAACAAACTATATACAGGATAAATTGGAAATGATCAGCAGGGAAGTCATCAGAATTAAGGAGGATTGGGAAATATTTCCAGTAGAAGATGGAATTTTTGCTGGAACTTGAAGGAAACTGGCTAGCCATGTGGCAGAGATGAAGAAGGAAAACATTCAAGGGCGTGGAGGACAGCCTAAACATTCCTGAAGTTCGGAAATGGATTGTCTCGTGTAAGAAAGAGAAAGTAGGCTAGTCCCCTGGATTGGGCAGAGAGGGAGATGGGCAAAGGTATGGAGAAGACTGGAAAGGTACATGGGGTAGGTTGGGGGATGTATGGTTACGAAGGGCTTTGAATGCCAAGCAGACGATGTTATGTTTAATCTTGGAGGGAACAGGGAACTACTATAGTTTCTTTAATAGAAGGAGAAAGAAGACATTGTTGCGCCTGCTCATTAGTAAGATTACTTTGACAGCTGAGTAGAAAATGGTCTGGAGTCAGGAGAGATTTGTGGCAGGGAGAACAACCAGCAAAGCTTATTGCAATAAAGCTGGAATGAGGTGGTGATGGTCTGTGCCAGAATAGTGACAGTGTCAGAGGAGTGTAAGGGGTGTATGAAAAATGCTTAAAAAATAAAAAGGTAGAATAAAAGGTTGTCAAAGACTTAGCAAATGGATGAGGGGGTGGGGCAGCGATGAGAGTAAAGGAATGGAGGATGACACCTAGATTGTGAGCCTGTGTGACTGGGAGGATGGGGGTGCCCGTGACAGTAATAGGGAAGTTAGGAAACAGGGGAGGGTTTGGGGGTTAAGTCTCATCATTAGTCCTCTATAATCAAGATTGGTCGTTATATCCATCTGAATTAAGATTTCATTCAAGAAGATTTAAGAAGAAACTCCTCTGCTTCCTGGATTTGAATATGAAAGATGCATAGAAAACAATGAAAAATTCCACAAGTCAACGTACAACACTCATTGTCATTTTTTTTGCAAGTATACTGTGCGACCTCCAGGTGCAATCTGTCTTGGATTCTTCCCTAAGTGAGATATAGTAAATAGTGAGAAGTACAGGAGAAAGCCATGTTCAAGGTGTTTGAGTCATATCAACAAGTGGCCTTAAAGCTATTTTAAAATGGAGGGCATTTTTCTGTTTACCATCAGAGAATAATTAAACCACTGCAGGTAACAAAGAATTAATTTTGAGGGCTATTAAGCAACCTTAATTAGCATGCTAGCTTCCTTACCCAGCAAGAGAAAAAATATTCTCGTGGCAAATTGCCATGTCAGAGCTCCTAAAACTTACCTTTAAACTCTTAGCCAAAGCCAGTTTTACAATGCAAATGAGAACTGCAGCAATCTTTTAAGACAAATCCTTCATAAGCATTTAGTGAGCTCTAGGGCATCTGGTTTTTCACAATAATTCTGTGGCAATTGCTGGGAAGCCTTCTGGAAAATCTAGAACTGTGCATTCAGAGTCCTTAAAACCTCTAATAACCTCTAATAGGAGCATTTCTGGAAACTTCCCCCCCCCCCTCCAAATCCTGGTCATGTACTTTAGTTGTTATCTTAAAGTTTCAGTTATTTAGAGATTATAAAAATGCAACACAAATAGAAACATCCCAGCAAACTTACTCATTACATATCATTTACATACAGATCATTTACTGTATCGCGTGTGATTAGGACAGCAGAAGGTATCGCAGTTTATTACTCTCCAATTAAATTTAATGTATCCAATTAATTGCTCTCCAGAATATTAGGATGACACTCCTGTCTAGGAAAACTCCTAGATTGCTTTGAATTTAATGCAAACAAAATATGGGTGCAAGTGTGTTTTGGGAGCAGGGAGGGAAATATCATATATACTATATATGGGGGGGGGGAGAAGAGGGGGAGAGAGAGAATCAAAGCAGGATTCAAACCCAGGTCTTCCCTACCATTTATGTTAATTATATGTGATGAAGATGCCAACGCACAGACACACACAAATATATATTATAAATACATATTTTAAAGACTATATATGTATTGTGTGTATCTGTACCTATATCTGTCTTTTTCATCTGGAGGGGTAGGGGCCATATTTATTCATTCATAGATATTCATAAGCCCATAGATCTGGAAGGGACCTTAGTGAAGGGGCCTTAGTCCTTTTATTTTACAGAAGAAGAAATTGTGCCCTAGAGAGGGGAAATGAGTAATTTATTTAGTATGGGTTGTCTCCTAATACAAAGATGCAGAAGGGAATTTAATGAATGTTAATGATTTCTTGGAAAAGGGTAATTTTAGTCTTGGAAATTATTGTCTACTCTGGATGTACCTTATTGGCAAAGTTGATCAGTTCTTAACGCAATGGAAAGTCACCTTCAAAACCAGAAGTTTCTTTCTAATCCTACAATGTAAGCTCTCAAAGGGCAGATGTGGTTTCATTTTTGGTTTAGCATCCAGTGGGGGGGATATTATAGCACAGAGCCTGGCACATAGTAGGCCCTAAGTAAATGCTTATTGATTGATTCATTGAACAGGAAGCCCCTTTTCTGCAAAAGTTAAATGAGAATTTTAATTGTAAAAACTTGGGGAGAGAGGGTAATTTAGGATGTAGTAATGTCATACGCCAGATTTCCAACTGTTAGCAATAGTGCAAGAAATCTTTAGACATCTAGAAATCTCTAGGAGAGTGTGGTAGAACAGTCAACAATTTGGTAAATAATGGATGTGGCGAAGGTCTGCCAAGTTAATGATTTATCCCACGGAATCCTGGCCCTGTTTTTCAGCAAGGACTGAGAATGGGAGTTTGGCAGAACTGCCAAATAATAACTCACTCTTATATGGCACTTGAAGACCTACAAAGTTTCCCTCTTATAACAGCACTGTGAAGCAGGGTGAATAAATATTACCTCTACTATACAGATGAAGAAATTTAATCTAAGAAAGGTTAAGTGACTGTTCATGGTCACATAGCTGGTAGTGAGGGAAGCAGCTCCTGTGGAGAAGTTGCCACCAGTCTCCATCAGTCACTGACCAACTGCTCTCTGTGGGGCAGCAAGCCTCACTGAGGAAGAGACCTTCAGAGGCAGCAAATGACAGACAGCTCAAACCATTGCTATTGTCTCTCTTGCCACCATCTCTCCTCAGACTCCAGGAGAACTAGTTCTGTACTCTGAACCCAAGAACTTTGGAAACAGCAGGGCCCCCAGACTATTTATTAGTCCTGCTCCAAGCCCAGGCCCCACAGCCATCATTGAAGGGGACAATAACTTTGGGAAAGGAGCCTACCTTTCTCATGTTTATTGTCACCAATTGGCATGTTAGCCCAACCCCAACCCCAGTCACTGGTCTTCCTTCTAGCATAGTGCCTGCCACCATCATTCTCAAAAGAAACTCCTGTGGAGGTATGAGCTGGCCTTGGCCTCTGGGAACGATGCAGCTCTTACATCTTCAGCAGACACAGCTAAGTTCTTGACACCAAAGTCTGGCAATTTCAAATGATTCAGTATCCAAAATGGATATTTTTTATCAGTGTAAATAATATTAATGAAGATCTATTACCATCTGCTTTCCTCTGTACCCTAAGGACCATAGGACTTTTCCATCTGACCTGCAGCCAAAAATTCTTGTATATGTAGCCTCTCAAATAAGAATATGAGCTTGTTGAAAACAGGACTTGTCTCACTTTTTTATTTGTATCACCGGTGCTTAATATAGTGCTTTGCACAAAACAAATGCTTAATTAATGCTTTTTCATTCATTGTTATCAAAGTTGGTATTGAAAGGCAGTTCTTTTAATTTACGGTTTGGTGATTTTTTCCACTATACCACAGTCCCTTCCAGTAAAGCTAGTCATCAGAAACCAGGGAGGGAGTAAAAAATCTTAGAACCAATGACTCTTAAAGTAAGAAAAGACGTCTCGGATCATCTAGGCTAACCCAGACTTAAACAGGAATCTTTTCTCTATTATTCATGACAACTTCCACTCAAAGAGCCATAGGGACAGAGAACTCACTACTTCCCAAGTGAGCCCATTCCACTCGTGAACACCTCTAATTATTTCAAGATTGAAACATGCTTCTCTGCAGTGTCTTCCTTTTAGGTTTTGTTCTTTCATCTGGGGCCACAACAACCACTACAGCAACAAAACCTCATCCCATTTCCATGTGACAATCCTTCGAATACTTGAAGACAGTTATCCTGCTCTCCTTAAATCTTTTTTTTTTCCCTAGGCTTCACAGTTGCTTCAACAAATTCTCCCATGGTATCATTGAGGCTCTTCACTATCCTGGTTGTCCTTCTCTATACATCTTCTACCTCAAGGCTGTCCAAAATATGGCCTGTGGAATGCAGCCCACCTGTGGGTTTTAATTTTCACGAGCAAAAAAAATAAAATAATAATTTGCATAGAATGAATATTAGATTTTTTAATTCCATCACTAATAAATAATCTCCTTGATGTTAATTTTCTTTGGTGTTTTTAAGCAGCATTATGGATGGAACATATTGCATGGAATTTTCAATCGATCTGTGGGATGTGTTCCATCTGCACGATGCAAACTAGTCAGTATGCACCTATCTTTATACTGTTGTGTTGTCACTTTGTTGTTTTATGTTTCCTTTTGCGCTTTGCGCCTTTGCCTGTCGTACTGATGACACATGTTTCCCCACTTTCTACTAGTGTACTGTATTTTTTATTCTGGGTATGGCCCTCGAATAATTATTTTATTTTAATGTGGCCCCAAGATAACCTAAGGTTGGACAGTCCTACTCTACCTTATAGAGATCTTTCCTAAAATATGGCGCCCAGTATTGAACACAGCAGTGGTATGATGAAGGCAGAGTACAACAAAACTAGTTCTGGATACTCTCTCTCTCTTAATGCAGCCCCAAGTCCTATTAGCTTTCTTGGCTGCCACACCATTCTGTTGTCTCATAATGGCTTTGTAATCCACAAAAACCTTTAGATCTTTTCAAATGAACTGCTAACTGTTTATCCCTCTGTCACCATAAAGTGGTAAAGTTGTTTGGAATCTAACTGTAAGGATTTACATTTATTCCTATTCAGTTTCCTCTTAGAAAATTCAGTCTAATGTTGTAGCCTGTGGAGAGCTTTTGGAATCTCCCTTCTGTCATCCATCCTGTTATCTATTCCTCCTAGCTTAGTGTCATCTGCACAACTGATAAGCAGCCCAAAATAGCACAAGCCTTATTAACTATCTTTTCACACTGTCAACTCATATTGAGCCTGTAGGACACAACCCCCATTCCAACCCTCCCAGATATTTTTCACGTAAATCATTCCCCTTCCACCCCCCACATCTTCCTTGTTCAACTGATGTTTTGAATCTAGGTAAAGAATTTGTATTTATACCATTAAGTTCTCTTTTACTGGATTTGACCTATTGAGCTAGGCAAAATATTTTTTGTGTGTCTTGATTTTGACATTGAATATGGTAGTTATTTCTCTAAGAGACAGCTAAATGGTGCAGTGGATGGATGCTGAACCTGGATTCAGGAAAACCTGAATTCAAATCTAGCCTTAAACCTTTACTAGCTGCATGATGCTGGGTAAGTCACTCAACTTCTGTTTGCTTCAGTTTCCTCATCTGTGAAATGGAGATTAAAACTAGCGCCTACCTCCCAAGGTTGTTGGAAGGACAAAATGATTTGTAAAGGTCTTTGCAAACCTAAGGTCCCTATATAAATTTCAGCTCTCTAGATTTCCTCTCCAGATTTTACAAACATGCCATCTATGTCTCCATTCAAATCCTTGGTAAGAATGTTAAGTAGAACAGGGCCAAAGACAGAGGCCTATGACACTTCCCTAGTGACTTTCCTTTACTTGGTGCAGTAATCACCACTTCTTGGGCCCTGTTATTCAATAAGTCCTGACACTAATTTTCACTTACCCCACATCTCTCTATCTTGTCCACAAGGACAGCATCAGAAATACATCAAGGACCTCCCTGAAACTGAGGTGTACTATGGCAATGACATGCCCCATAACTATTAGTATTTTAACCTTGTCCAAGTGGGTAACAAGGGGAACTCATGCTGGCTCTTAATCATCACTACGTTTCTTTTTTTCTAAGATTCTCGTAAATCATTCTTTTAATAATGCATTCTAGAATTTTCCCGAGAATAAGAATCAAGATCATCAGTCCATAGGTTGACCTTCTCTCTCTTTTTGAAAATAAGTTTAACATTCATCCATCTCCAGTCATGTGGAACCTATTCCAGTATCCATGATTTCACAAAGATAGGCAGTAGTTCAGCAATCTCGTCATGGACGGTAATTCAGCAATCATTTCTTCAAATATTTTTAGTATCCTTGGAACTGCTGACTGGGGCTCAGTGTCCTGGGCAAGGACTCAAGAAGATAACTAGATAGCTGTTGTTGTGGTGGTTTTAACCATTGTCTTGGTTACCTGAAATTTCAGTTCCAGTAACCCTTTTTGTTCCATAATTCCCAAACTGTTGATCATTTTCTACGGTAGAGAAAATAGAGTAGTTAAACCCATCATTCACTATCATTGTTTTATCCAACTGGAACAGCCCTATTGTCTCTTCTCTGACTTTTCTTTTGTTCACAATAAAGCTAAAAATAATGTCTCCATGTTGTCATCAGTTCAACCCTCTCATTTTGTAGATGAGAAAAGTAAGGCCCATGGAGGTGAAAGAGGTTATCCCAGGCCATGAAAAATTGTTATTCTTGACATTTTTCTTACAGGTCAATAATAATAATCTGTTATATTCATACTTAGTTACATGCTCTTGCTTTAATTTTCTGTCTCTATCCCAAGTCAAATCAAGTCAAGGAGCATTTATTTTATGCTTAATAAAGTGCAGAGTCAGGTACTGTGACAAGCACTAGGTATACAAATAAAGGCCAAAGAGACCCTGCTTAAAAGCAGGAGGAGGTAGACAGAATATGCAAGCAACTGCCGACAAATTATACATAGGAAAAGTTGGAGATAATCAAGAGGGAAGGCACTGTAATTAAGGTGAATCAGGAAAGGCTCCCTGAAGGTGAGATTTTATCTAGAACATGAAGGAAGCCAAGTAAGGCAGGAGGTAGAGATGAAGAGTGAAAGCATTCCAGTTCTGGGGTATGACCATTGAAAATGCCTGGAGTCAGGAGATGCAATGTTTTTTTGAGGATCAACACAGTGTCACTGGGTCCCATGGTATGTGTATGGGGTGTAAATTTTAAGAAGACTGGAAGTGGGGGCAGGTTATAAAAGGCTTTGAATAATGGAAAATTTTCTATTTGATTCTGGAGGTGATAGGGAGCCAGTGGAGTTTGAGTAGGGAGGGTGACATGGCCAGATCTACACTTTAGGAAGGTCACTTTGGCAGCTAAATAGTGAATGGACCAGAATGGCGAGAAAGTTGGGGCAGGGAGACCAACCAGCAGGCTATTGCAATAGTCCAGGTGTGAGCTGATGAGGGTCTGCACCAGGGTAGTGCCCATGGCAGAGGAGTGAAGGGGACATATACGAGAGATGTCGTGAAAGTAAAATTGGCTGGTCTTGGCAACATATCGACTATAGGGGATGAGTGAGAGTGGGGAGTCAAGAATGATAAATAAGTTTCTAGTCTGGGTAATTGGTAGGATGGTGGTATTCTTGATAGTAATAGGGGATTTAGGAAGAGGTTTATGGGAAAAGATAATGAGGTCAGTTTTATATATGCTCAGTTTAAGTTGACTATAGTCAACTAGTTGTCTAATAGGCAGTTGCAGATGACAGACTAGGAGTCAAGAGAGAGATTGGAGCTTAGATTCGAGAATCGCAGCATAAAGATGATAATTAAGCCCATGAGAACCAATGAGATAACCAAGTGAAATGGTATGAAGGGAGAAGAAAAGAGCATCCAAAGGAGCTCTATGGGATGCCCACAATTAGTGGGCACAACATAGGTGAAGACCCAACAAAGGGAACTCAGAAGGACCAGTCAGATAGGTATGAGGAGAACTGGCAGAGGAGAGAGAATATCAAAGAGAAAAAGATGATCAGCAACGTCAGTGACTGCAGAGAGGTTAAGAAGGATGAGGACTGAGAAAAGACCATTAGATTTGGAGACTAAAATATC
This sequence comes from Trichosurus vulpecula, assembly GCF_011100635.1. Lineage (NCBI taxonomy): Eukaryota > Metazoa > Chordata > Mammalia > Diprotodontia > Phalangeridae > Trichosurus > Trichosurus vulpecula. The sequence continues at coordinate 221,913,074 of NC_050574.1, forward strand.
ATCAGTAACTTTGGAGAAAGTAGTTTTGGTTGAATGATGAAGCCAGAAGCCAGACTATAGAGAGTTAAGAGAGGAGTGAGAGGAAAGGAAGTGGAAGCACTTACTGTAGACAGCCTTCTTAAGAGGTTTAGCCACCCAAGGGAGGAAAGATATGGGATAATAGCCAACAGGGAGGAATGGATCAAGTGAGAGGTGTTTTGAGGATGGAGAGACGTGGGAATGTTTGTGGACAGTAGGAAAGTAGCCAGTAGAGAGGGAGAAATTGAAGATAAGTGAGAGACTAGGGATAACAGAGTGAGGCAATCTGCTGTACAAGATAGGATGGAATGGGACCACTTGATCATATAGTGAGGTTTGCCGTGGCAAAAAGCCCACCTCAACATGTTAGACAGGGATGAAGGAGGCTCTGATAGGAGAAGGCATCTGGGAGTTATGAACTGAGGAACAGAGAAGAGGAAGCTTTCAGAGAATGGCCTCAGTTTTTTTTAGTGAAATATGAGGCAAGGTTTTCAACTGGAAGGGTTGGGGGAGGGGAAATATAAAAGCCTTTGGAAGAGCAGCTGTACAGAGTGGGATAATGAGGCAATTAGGGAGGTTCTTTTTATACAGTTCCCCCCTTTTCTCCTTATAAGAAAAATTTGTGTTGCTGTTATCAGCCTTTTGTTCTTTAGAGAATCCCATCCCTCTTGAACCCTTTAGAGTCCTAAACTATAAACTGCCTATCCTTTCTCTGAACTCTTTGTAATTTGTTTTCCTCAAATCTAGGGTATGTGTAAAACTATCCCTGGCATGCCTCTCCTTAGTTGTCGTGAACTCTAAGATGACAATTTCTTACTTCCAAGATTCCAGTCATTTTTGTTTTGACAACTGCTTTCTCCTTATGGGTCAAACTTAGACAGAGAATAGAATTTTGACTCATTGCTTCTGCCATCTATTGAATAATGACATTATCCACAAGAATTCCTCAGAGGCTTTCATTTTAGCAGATGTCTAGCTAGCTGAAGTCCCCTACTACTAATAGTGGTCCTGCCTGCCTCAGTGCCATCTCTGCCTGAGAAGTAGAAGAGGTCAAGGTACAGCAGTGAGTAATAAGTCAGGCAAACACTTATGAATTAGCACACAGATAAAATAGTAGGTGAACAGTCAGAACAGGAGATAGTGGCACCTGGAGTCATATAGCTATTAATGTCTGGAACAGGATCCAAACCTAGGCGTTCCTAAGTACAGAGTTCTATCTACTACATCACCCTAGATTAAAGGCTGTAGTTTACTTTGCTTATTGCTCATACTTTGTGTATAGACACCTGAGACCATGGTTTTTTATTGCTCTCTCTCTTCTTTGTATTGTATTTTATAGCTCTCTATTCTTATATTTACTCACTGCTCTGTGTTTTCTGGCTTGGGAGTTACATGTCAACACTTCCTTTCGCTTCCTATATCCCCTTTCCATTTTTTGAGTCTAAAGCCTTCTTCATTGGATTTGCAATGATTTAGACAAGACAGTTTTTAATCTGTGTTAGATGCAATCCATTTCTGGCTGAGAATTACTAATTACTACTTCTGGGGAAAAAATAACCTAGGAACTTAAAGACTAACAGCATTGTTCTCATGGCTTGACTCACATGAAGGAGTACCCACTAATAAAAGCATTAATGTAGAATAAATTCATAGGATATTAAAGCTAGAAGAGACCTTAGCTCATCTATTCCAATTACCTCATTTTATAGCTAGGGAAACTGAGGCAAAGGGAGATTAAAGCAACCTGCCCAAGGTCATATAATTATCAGTGGCATGAGTCAGGACACTTTGTCCAGAACTCTTCCTACTAAATTACAGTTGCCTTGGAAAATGGCAACTTTATTTTCAGTTTAAAATGATACATATACTATACCCTAATTTGCAGTAAAAGAAACATTAGTTCCAAAGAAAGCCCTTGACAAAATGCAGCATTCATTTATCTCAGAATATTTTAAATGTAGGAAGAGAAGGATTTTTTTCCTTAAATGTATGTAGAAAAAGTATACATTTAAAACAACAAATTAATGTTGTAAAAATGAGGGAAATACCAGAAGCATTTCCACAATAAACAAGTTTAAAGTGGGGCTTGCCAATCCCTCCATAGTCATTTGACATAGTCCCAGAAATGTTAGCAACATTAACTGAGTATGAAAAGAATATGGAAAAAAATAGGCTTTGGCAAGGAAGAAGTTAAAATGTCTGTATTTAAAGAGGATCTGATGATGTACCTCAAAACTCCAAGTGAGGCAATAAAAACTTGAGCTAATAAACATCTTTAGTTGCAGAAACAAAGATAAAACCACAAAATACCACAAAATATTTCCATATATTACCAATAAGGATTAGGGAAAATTGATATGAAGAGAAGTACCCTTTACAACAATGGTGAAATACGTCAAATATTTGGACACTGACTTACCAAGACATGCAAAAGATCTATATGAAGAGAGCTTTCGAATGATTTTACTAGAAATCAAGGAAAATTGGAACAGATGAAGAGATATCCGCTACTCATGGTAAGGTTGAGCAAATGTGGCAAAAATATCAACATTCCCCCAAATAATCCTCAGATTAAAGGCAATTCCAATCAAATTATCCAAAGGATATTTCTGGAATTAGATTAAGTTATTAGAAAATTCATACAGAGAAATTCATCATCAAGAATATTAAGAATTCTGAGAGAAGGAACTGGAGATGGGGCACTTTCTTTACTAGATTTCAGAATTGCTATAAAGCAATACACATACGCACACATATAGTATCTGTCCCACTTGTCTGACAGTATATGTGTGTGTATACACACATATGCTGTGTGTGTATTTACATACATATGCTGTATGTATATTTATACACACATATATACTTATGCATATATTATATATATATGCATACACATACATACATATGTATATACACATGTTGTCAGATGAGTGAGACAGATCAGAGATCCAGAAATAGAGTATAATATCTACAAGAGATCAGTCCCCATGTCTGTCTAAACATCACTGGGGAATAGTTATTATTCTATAAATTCATCTGGGGCAGATTAGATAACTATATGCATGTTCTAAAATAGATCAGGAGATGACCTTAAAGGTCATCTAGTTTAACTGCCACATTTTACAGGTAAAGAAACTGGGACCCACAGAGGTAAGATGACTTTTCCAAGGTCACGCAGGTAGTATATGGCAAAATTGGGATTTAAACCAGCTCCGTTGACTCTAAACATCATGTCCTTTCTACTGTAGTGTGCTGCTACCTCATCCCTCCCCATATGGGTTTGTATCCATGCTCCCTGTTATATAGTGAAATGTGAAGATCAGTGCTATAGGTACTTCTAGTGATACTTTCAGGCATATGCTAGAACCAACTGGCAACTGCTTGTGAAAGCTGATTGTTAAATTTGTAGTATGAACATTTATTTATACTTTGGTAATCAGCAACAATCAGGACTTGATTTATCATTTTGAGATTGTCTAACCTTTAGAAAATGATGGGGGAAATGTTAATAATGTGGGGTTTTCTTTCCCCGGAGAACTGATTGTTAAACATTTACCAGCCCAACCCTGCTTCTGTCCGTGACACTGTGGAGAGTTCTTTCAACAGTGTTGTTGATCAACCATCTCAACCAGAGAATGCTCAGGGATGCAAGTCTTGATCTTTTGGTCACTTTCAGGCTTTCTAAAAGCTGATTGGCACTCACCCTTGGCTCAGTTCCTTTGTGGGTAGTGTTGTTCTCCCATTAGTCTAGGAGGGGTGTAATATTAATTAAGTTGGGACTTTTTTTTTTGCTGTTTTAGAATGCTAAATTAATTGTCTTTGATTGAGCCTCACTAGGCTAGGTGCAAAGCCCCAGGTCCAAACACCTATCTACTAGGTGCTAAGCCAATGTGGGCGTGAAGCCCTTGGGACCCTAAGGGGAGTTGCTAAGACCAGAGCCAATACTATGCACCTAAGTTCTGGTCGCTCAGATGACGTTTGATGATGTCTATAGATTGTATAAAAGAGAGAACAGAGTTCTTTGCTAGAGGCTCTCACTCCTGGAGGAGTGTTGGTGTGGGACTCTGGTCAGCCACTGTGAGAGCCTCCTGGCTCACCCAGGTATTGATGGTTTCTTGGTAACTATGGATTGTATTTGGTCTGTTTATGATGTATGTTTGTAATTTGTTTGTATTTGCTCTGAAGTTCAGGGTGCTGGCTTTTCCCCCTGAACTAAGTGAGTTTGTAGGTACATGTTGGATTAAAGTAAGATTGTTAACCCCTTAAAATTGCTTTCCTTAGTAAAGCAGATCAAAAGAACCTGTGCTGGCAGCGTTCTTATTGTTGGGCTGGTGTTAGTCTTTCACCCCCACCACAGCTGCTAGCCGAATTGTTGCAACAAGGGGGTTTGAGTTATGTCCATACATGTACAATCAAATAATGGCTCAGCTTTCATCCTCTTGACTCCTCTCTTTATTCCTTATGCTTAATGTGTTTCTGTTAAAGCTTTTACTTAGGCATGCTTATATATATAATTTTAATCAGACTATTAGAAATTATAAACTTAAGTAACATAAATGCACCCATCCCATGTGTTTCTCAGCCTGCCGAATGTTCCTTAGTCCCTACATCAACCCCTTAGCTCCAGGAAGGCCAATACCTCAGAAATTCCCTCCCCCGCCCATCACTATAATAATACCCAGCATTCCTATAGTGCTTTAAAGTTTTTGAGGCACTTTACAAATATCTAAGTTTCTCTTCACAACAACCCTAGGAGGTAGGTGCTATCATTCTTCTGACTTTACAGATGAGGAAACTGAGATAGACAACAGTTAAGACACTTTCCTTTGGTGACACTGCTACTAGGTATCTGAGGCCAAATCTGAATTTGGGTCTTCCTATCTTAAAGTCCAGTTCTCTATCCATCGAACCACCTAGCTGCCTATGAACAAAGACATTTGTGCAGAGCTTTATATTCCAGATGAAATCTCTGTGCTAAATCAATGTCCACTCTGCTGGCCCTTAAATTTCCCATGGAGGCAAAGGCAAGAAACTCTGTGTTGAAGGTCAAGGTAACTTGAACAAGCTGGGTGGAAGAAACTCCACAGTATGGAGTCTTAAATGCCTTATTTCCTTTCTGTTTATGTCCCTATAGTACTGCAACAAAGTCTCCCAAGTTTTCCCAAAGGGGAAATTACTTAGTGCCTGCTATTGGAGTCCCTTCAAAAATAAATGTGTGGGGGATTGGAGACAAAGTGCTCCTAATCCATCTTCATTTTTCTCTCACCTTCTATTTCCAAAGCAGCTCTAGCGGCCTGTCTCTCCTTTTCCTTTTTCCTTGAGGTACAATAAATCTTGGGATGCAAGCTGACAGATAAATCTATTACAGAACACCAATGGATTGCAAAAACCAAAGAAATCACCTGTTATCTATGAATTTGGGATTTTCAGCTATGTGGATCCTCCTTATGGTACAGATTTTAAACCATCTATTCCTTCTCTTTTACTTTAATTCTTGCCTATGCCTTCGCATAAATTTTTATGATGAATCTACCCAACATTCTGGAAGTCTTCCTCTAGGTCTTCTAGCCTATGAAGCAAAGTGATCTAAAGTGATATATCTGTATCTACCACATTGTACAAAAAAGCATTAAGATGTGGCAATAATGGAAAAGAGAAACACTTGTATAAATCAAGCAAGTGGCAGAAATTATTGGAGAAAAAAATCAATGTGTTTTGATCATACAAAGATAACAGGACTTTACATACCAAAATCCAATATCTCTTGTGTGTTTATCCATAAAGATAATACATACTTCTGACTGCTGTTGATTTCCAATTTATCTTGTATACAGATCGTTGGCTGGTTGGTTGTTATCCTTGTTCTCGAAGAGGACCAAAATGACATCACTCTATTGGGGTCAAAGTACAATGTGTCCAACTGTGGCTGATCAGACCAGTATGAGGTTGAAAGGCTCTATCGCAGGCCGGGCACAAATAGTCCATAGGAACATCTGGAGTGAAGATGTCTCTAAATTTGTGCATCACACATTTCACTAGAGTCACTGCAATTCTACTTTATTCATAGAGTACAGCACCTTCTTTGACACAGGCATGCCATGCTAGGCAGTCCTGTGCCAGTGTCTGCCTCTCACAGTTGATTCCAAAGTTCTTCAGAGAGACCTTTGAGAGTATCCTTGTATTGCTTTTTCTGACCTCCAAAGGAGCATTTGCCTTGTGTGAACTCAGAGTTTTTCTCTCTGCAGTAGTTTGAATGCTTAGCAGTTCAGATTGAGCAAGGACCTCAACGTCTGGTACCTTATCTTGCCAGGTGATCTTCAGACTCTTACAAAGACAATTCAAATGGAAGTATTTTTGTATATAACTGTTTACATGTTATCTCCTTCATTAGACTGTGAGTTCCTTGAGATCAGGAACTGTCTTTACCTTTTTTTGAATCCCCAGTTCTTAGCACATTGTCTGGCACGTAGAAGGTGCCTAATCAATGTTTATTGACTGACCCTTTGTAATGGCAACCACACTGGAATACCCAGGATGGCTGCTAGTGCAGCTTCTTTTATCTGCTTTGCTAAGGAAAGATAGCTGTTTCAGGGGTCAACAATCTTTTTTAATTAAACAGAAAAAATACAGAGAAGAGAAATAAAGACCAACAGACAGGGCTCTACTGCCTGAATCGAAGCAAAACTGCTATATATGTACTTTATGTTCACCACTAGATTGAGAGAAACTTTACCTCTGAGCAGTTGGGGGTTCTGAACATACAGCCACTCAGAGTCTCAACCAGGGAATCACAACATCTTTCTCATAAGCAAGTCCTCAAAACAAAAGCTCACCTCTCACAATATATACTTTTTCGGCTAATAGGCTCAGTGCCTAATTAGAAATTAACAAAAGGTGTGTAAGCCTTCTTACGAGCAAGCTTCCCTTAATGAGCTCCACATGAGGCCTATTGAAGGGCTGGGAAGATTTTATTCTCCATTGACCTCATACCCTCCTCAATAGAGCAGTGGTCACCTAGTTTTACAACTTGCAGAAGCATGTTTCAGATCAGATTTATATATGCCTTCCCTGAAGGAGCAGAGACTCTCACCCATTTAACTCCAAGCCAGTATTTCTGACTTCTATAGTTCAGACATTGGACTTTCTAAAAAGAAGAGGGCATTTCTTGATGCAGCATGTTCCTTGGAGAAAGAAGCAAATAACTTACTTAGAGAGCAGAGTTAGAATGTTACTTGGACAGGATGGCCCTCAAATTATGTTTACTTTCCTTGGGGAATCTAAACCATAAAATAACACTACTGGGGGCAGGGGATATGTATGACTCTGTGGCAAAGTAGAATTCTTTGGAATGTCAGGAGATTGCTCCAATGACAACTTCAAATTTAGTGCATTGCAGGAAGAGGTGATAAAGTATTTGAATAATTTAAGTATTTCTGTTTCTGGGTTCTGGCTCTTGAGTCCTTTGTATGTAAGGCATTTTCTGTAGAGTCTAATCAAGGCTGTCCTCTACTAGATATTCATTTAGCATCTTGAGTGAGCTGGTAACCCTAATATCAACATTTGGAGAAACTTAGGCAAGAGCTCAGAGCATATTGGGAGATTTCCTGGAGTAAGTCCATGTAGCGGCAATGACTCCAAAAGGAGAAAAATGACCTGCTTGGGGACAGTCCCTCATATCTTCCATATGAGCTCAGAGACCTTGGGAAGAGGTTGCTTCTAGGAAGACTTGCACACCTTTTGTTAATAAGCTTGTTAGGCAATGGTTCAGGTTGTGATGCCTTCTGGCTCTAAGTCTATTAGCCGAAAGAGTATATATTGTGAGAGGTGAGCTTTTGCTTTGGGGGCTCACTTATGAGAAAGATGTTGTTATGCCCTGGCTGAGACTCTGAGTGGTTGTATGTTCAGAGCTTCTCGATTCCTCAGAGGTAAAGGCTCTCTTGATTCAGTGGTGGATGTAAAGCTTTGATTCAGGCAGTAGAGCGCTGTCCATTGGTCTTTATTTCTTTTTGTATTTTTTTCTATGTAATTAAGGAAGATCATTGACCCTTTTTAAGTTGCTTTCCTTAGTAAAGCAGATCTAAGAAACTGCACTAGCATCCATCCTGGGTATGCCAGTATGGTTGTTATTACAGAGCTACAATGGATTAAGTCAATCAGGTATCTGTACTAAGTCCAACACCAATATGGTGAACCCCTCAGAATGAGAAGCCATCAGGCTGCCTAAGGAGAAGTGAAATGCCCCAGGTTGGAAACACAAAAAGTCAGAGTTTCTATGCTGATGAGTGGTGGGCTTGGGATCATAGGTGGAATCTGTACTTCTAGCCTGGACAAGATAGGGAAACCTAGTTCAATAAAATAAAATAAACAAAACAAAATAAAGATTTGGAATAAATGCAAGAGTAGTCACATAGGTCAGTAGTCATGTTCTCTTATTTAACTTTATTTGGTATTAATAAAGTCCATGACTTTAATGTCTTCTCCTTGTATGTGTTTACTGAAATAAATAAAATTGCTACAACTATTACTCTTTAATAATTCCTTTTTAACTTTTGCTTCTTTTAGCATCTGTGTTTTTGCTCAATTCCTCTTTGAGTGCCACTTGAAGGTGTTGTGGTTCAGTCGTGTCCTATTTCTTTTATATTCCTATACCGTAGCATGTCAGGCTAGCCTTCTATCCTACACTACCTCCCAAATTACTAGAAGGTAGTTTCTTATTTTTTCCTACACTATATAGACTTGATTTTCACACTGGTAGTAAATGCTCCTGTTTTATTATCTTGTGGACAATATGTTCTGTGTCTACTACATTTCTCCCTTTATTTTTCTTAAAGAATACCTCCAAGAGAGACAAGAGACATTTCAAAGTTATCCTTCCAAGGATAGTAGTCCCAGATGCATCTTGAGATGCATATAAGAGTGTGAGCTTTCTGCCCTTTGCAGGAAAGGGAAAGAACAACTAACATTTTGATTTTTTCCTCATAATTATGTCACTTTCTCTCTTCTGGTATGAGTTTCCTCATCCAAAAATGAGATGGTAGGAGTAGTTATTCTCTAAAATGTACTTTAGCTTTGAATATGAATTGCTATAAATAAGAGGCAGCTAGGTGGTTCAGTAGGTAGATGAAGGGACTTGGAATCAGGAAGACCTGAGTCTGAATCCTATCATATACTTAGTGGCAGTATGGCCCTGGGAAAGTCACTTAACCTCTCTTTGAGTCAGCTAGATGACATGGTGGATAGAGTGCTAAATCTGGAGTCAGGAAGACCTGAGTTCAAACCTGACTTTGGACACTAGCTTTATGACTCTGGGCAAATTGCTTAACTTCTGTCTGCCTCAGTTTCCTCATCTGTAAAATGGGGATGATAATAGCATCTACCTCCTATGGTTGTTGTGAAGATAAGATGAAATAATAGCCATAAAATGCTTTGCAAACCTTAAAACACCATACAAATGTTAGGAAGTAGTAATTTCCTTCCCCTATTTGGGTCTCAGTTTATTCATCAGGAAAATGTTCTAAATAGTTCTAAATATTATGAATTGCTATAAACAATAATTCATTTTAGTTCAATTCAGCTCACATCTATGTTACCATGGTAGAGGGGAAGGGCATTCCAATATGAGAGACTTGGTTTGGGACCAGTTTCTTATGTCTCACTCTTTTTCCTATGACATACCTGGACTTCATTCTTCATATTTATCATCATCCCCCCTTCTGTCCTAAGTTCCTCTCACTTGGATCTTCTATTGAAGGGAAGATAGGTTTCCCAATTTCTCCATTGTCTTTTTCTCCACTAAAAAAAGCATATAAAATAGAAAATATACTTTTGAAAAAAGCTTCTTTGGGTATTCTAAGGAACTAGAAACTTTAGAAAACTTAGCTTTATTCATACTTTATCTCATTTATGCCTATCCCCCCAGCTTGGAATGGACTCTACTAATATATCTACATATTGATATCCTTTTCTTCCTTCAAGGCCCATTTTGGGTACCACTTCCTCTAGAGAGACTTCCCTGATGCCTCCAGCTAAAGGTAATACTGTCTTACTAAAATCTCTTACTAAAACCTCTCCTACAAACTTAATATTTTAACTTATAAGAACTTAATCATATCTTAATTTGTCTTATGACTGATTGTATATATGTTTCACCCCATTGATTAGATGTATACTTCTTAAGGATGTGGTCTGTATGGATGGTCATCTTAGTATCCACAATCTAGGATGATATAATGGAAAGACTTCTGGATTTGGAGTCAGAAGAACTGGGTTTGAATGTGACCGCTGCTACTTTAAAACTGTGCAATTTGGAGTAAGTCTATTGCCTTTCTTGCATCTCAGTTTTATTATATAATAACAAAATGAGAAGCTGGATTAAGATGTCTATGGTTCCTTCCAACACTAAATATGTGATCTAATGACAGGTAAGTATTAAATAAATATTAAATGAATTAAAAATATTACCTAGGGGGAAACAGGCAGGAGTTTAAAATAATATACAAATAGAAGAGGAAAGTTACAAAGTAATATGTCTTAATAACTTAGAAGACTAGATAGCTCTGGTTTTAAATGAAAATTTAAATGGAACTAGGCCTAGGGAGAGCTTCTTACTCTTCCTGTTCACTGACTCATTCTTTTATCATCCAGAGTCAGTCTGGTCCCAATCCTGTCTGGGTTGGATGCCAAACAAAGCTATCAAGCTTCTGGCTGTGGTGGATTTGGGTTGGCAAAAATACTGGAATTCTCAGTCTCCTTTGAAGTGGCTTCCTAATCTTATCTCCATATGTATAGCCCCAGTCTGAGGAAGGTACTTCCCAATAAAACATAAACAGAAACTTGGAAATATTTGGTGATCTACTATCTCAGTAACTGTCCTAAAACCCAACTGAGGCAAGTGGTACCATGGTTATAATAAAATGTTGTTTTTCACCAATGCAGCACTGTTCATGGAGATCTTGAGAAAAGAAATGGGAATTGTTGCTAGTTAGATACTAAGAAAATCTTGGAAATATATGTGATGTGAATGATTATTATTCTCTGCTATATACATGGCAATGTTCTTTTTATTCCTTTCTCATTTTGTATTTAAGTTTAAAATGAATTTAAAAATTTACAAAAAAAGAGAATGATTATTATTCTTTTTCTGTGGTGCAGGACCTGTGATTTCATTGATATTCATAGTTATTCTCAGTAAATATAAGACGCTGATGAGTTTCCTATCTGCCTTGTTGGAGGGTGTTTTCACACGGGGAATTCTTACAATAGTTAAATCACAGGTCCAGAAACCTTTCCCCTCCCAACCAAGAGCCTCCTAAACAAAATCCTTGACTTTTAGGTTTGCAAGGGAACATAAAGATGATTTTGGCACATTCTTCTCTCATCTTACAGAGGAGGAAACTGAAGCCTTGAGAGAATAAATGACAAATCTAATATTACATAAATAATACCACCTTACAGAGAGAAACATGAAAGTTGCATGTGCATGTCAAAATGTAGAATTTAGCTATGAACTTGTGTAAAACTAGACAGAAGCAGGCCCACAGAGCTCACAGCCTACAGCCAGATCTACTGACAACTTTTCACACTCCTTGGGTAGCTTCTGAGCACACTGGGCATGGTTAAGATTTTAATTAGACTTCACCACAACATTAATAGGTTAAAGAAAATTACAAGGGAAAATTAACATTTAAATAGGTTCTGATTGTTTGAGAGAAGAGATTAAAAAAATGAACCAGTGATTTGGTTCAGCTGGGAGTAGCATGTCTAATTGACGGTTGTCACTCTCAGAAAAGGGTTTCAAGTGATGTGCTTTGTGGGCGCTGAGGGGGAGGAAGCAAAAGAGCCTCAAACCCTCACCACCTGGCCTGATTGCCAGAGATTATGTTGGCCCTGTGAGTAGGAGAAATGTCATATTCCTCTAAGACCCTTTCGGAGCACGGTATTTTATTTAAGTCCTATCCAGCCTGGAGTAACCCCTTCTTGGGACTGTTGTAACAACGTAAGGAAACACTCCTTTCCCTGCTTGGGACTGTAGCTGACTGTTGTATTTGGACATGGATACTGAGGGCTTGCATGCCGTAAGGGCCCAGTGAGAACAAGGTTTTTTTCCCCCTCTTAGAAAATGTACTAATTGTAACCATGCGTGAGCATCTTAAATCCTGAATGAGATTTGATTTTTGTTCTGGGATCAGCTTTTAGAGCTGTGCCAACTTACATAAACTAAAGCATAATAGAATGTCAGAGTAAGAAGGAGGCTCATAGATAGCCAGTCTAACCCCTTATTTTACACAGGAAGAAATTGAGAGAAGGAAGTGACTTTGTTGTATATATACATATATATGTGTGTGTGTGTGTGTGTGTGTGCATGTGTGTGTGTGTACATACATCTGTGATATACACACACACACACACACACACACACACGGAATAACAGAAAATAACAGAAGTAACAAGAAAACACCTTTACTGCTCGAACTTCTTTTCCCAAATTGTACCTGGAAGATCCTGCCAACTCCTTCCTTCCCCACATCCCTAAGCCCTCATCTCCAAGTGGACTGCCTAAAAGTTTCATTATAGGATGGAGATTACTCTTGATCCTAGTGATAATAAGGAAAAACAAAAATGGGGATGAAACTGTCTAAATGACCTGTTGTCAAATGTACACCCCAATATACAAAGTCATCCTCCAAAGCAAAGAAATCAATCCTGAATGATTAGGAGTAAAACCACATTTACTAATAAGCTTGAGGATGTGGGCTTTAAGAATAAGATAAACTGAAATAAAATCTAAAAACATGAAATAGTTTTAAATAAACCTATTTTTCAATGAAAGTCAGACCCCATCAAACTCATTCAGCACTAAATGGGGCCCATTTAAATAATTGTCTGCTTTTAGGATGATGAAACTTTGGAGGAGAGTTGCTGGATAAATGCTATTGAAAGTCCTACTCCGATGCCTCATAGAGATGTGGAGGTAACCTTAGGCTCCATACAATTTCATTCGAAAAAATATGTATTGAGGAACTACTATGTGCAGGGTATTGTAAGGTAACAGGAATTTGAAGGCAAACAGTTGAACCGTTCCCTTCATTCAAGGAGCACATGGCTAAGTGGAGGGGAGGGAGGGATACAAAATGTAAGCAGATAAATACCAAAGATGTATAAAGTAATACATAATAATTTAAAATAATTTAAATAATAAAATAATAATTTAAAAGAATACCAACAACTGGTAGGGAAAGGGAGGAAGATTTAAAAAGGCCTCAAGTAGTAAGTGGTGCTTGAGATACATTTTGAAGGAAGCTCGGTATTCTAGGAGGGAGAGGTGAGGAAGAAGTGTCTTTTAGACGGGGGAGATACCCATGCAAAACCATAGGGAAGCAATAGATGAAATGTGTGCATAGGGAGCAGCAGGCAGTGCAACTTGATGAGAGCAGAGTATGTGTGGAGGGAACCAATGTGAAATAACCCTGGAAAGATAAGTGGGAGTCATATTGCAGAGGGTTTTAAATGACAGGCCAAGAAGTCTTCATTTTATGTTAGACATAATAGGGAGCCTCTGAAGATTTTTGAGCAGGAAAGTGACATGGTCAAATCTATATTTTGGAAATATAACAAGTCACATTTTATAGAACTTTAAGATTTACAAGAAGCAGCTAAGTGGCTCAGTGGATAGAATGCCAGGCCTGGGGTCAGGTAAGATCTGAGTTCAAATTCAGCCTCAGACACTTACTAGCTGTGTGACCTTTGGCAAACCACTTAACCTCTGTTTGCCTAGGAGGCAACTGGATGGCTCAGTGGATAGAGCAGTTACTAGTAACTAGACAATTGCTAGCCCATGTGACCTGGGCAAGTCACTTAACCTCTTTTTGCTTTAATCCACTGGAGAAGGAAACGGCAAACCACTCCAGTACCTCTGCCAAGAAAACCCCATGGACAGTACAGTCCGTGGAGTCACAACGAGTTGAACATGACTGAACGACAACAAAAAGATCTACAAAGCATTTTACATAAAGTTTCTTATTTGATCTTCATAACAATTCTGAGGAGGTGCTATAATTATCTTCATTTTACAGGTGAGAAAATTGAGACCCAGAGAATATTAATTTGGCAGCTCTGTGGAGGATTGACTGGAGAGGCAAGAGATTAGAGGCAGGGCAGGGAGCTTTTATTAAAAAGTTTGTGCAAAAGTCCAGGCAAGGGTTGTTAGAAGCATTTATAAGTTGAGAGAAGGGCACAGAAGTGAGAGATGTTGTAGAGGAAAGTTGACAAGACTTGGTAACTAGTTGGATTTGGGGGTGGGGGAAAGGAAAGGGAAGGGTTGAGGATGATGATAAGGTTGCAAACCTGGGTGATTGAATAGAAATCCTTGATGGAAATAAGGATGTTTAGAGGAGGGATGGTTTGAGGGAGGAGGGGGCCATACAATGAGTTCCGTTTTGGTCATGGGCAGTTTGAAAGTACTAGAGAATACGTGGAGATGTCTAGCAGGCAGCTGGCAATGGGGAACTATGAATCAGATTGTTGTTCATTGTCATTGCTGCTCATCTGTGGTTCTTGGAGAGGACCAACGACATCAGGAGGGGGATGTCTTGACTCACAAGTGAATTGGATTTAAGTGAGGCAGAGTTGCGCGGTCATCAGCCCCATTCTCTACTCCAGAGTCTTCTGAGTCCACTGGTAAAACACAGGTCAGGATAACTGGCAATGGCCAGATCAGAAGAGAGACTATAAGTGGATGATGAATAATAGGAGGAGGAAAGGCAGAATAGAGAGAGGAAGGGAAAGGAGGGTGGCCAGTCTTGAAGGAATCCCAGACTAAGTGGGTAGAACCAGGATAATGATCCAGCAAGGAGACTGAAAAGAAATCATCAGAGAAATAGGAAGAACCAAGAGAGAGCAGTGTCAAAAAAAGTCGAGGGGTGGTCCATGATGTGAAAAATTAAATAGAAGTTAAATAGAAAAAGGGTTGAGAAAAGAGCACATTGGATTTAGCAGTTAAGAAGTCATTGGTAATCTTGTAGAGAGTGGTTTCAGTTTCAGCAGAATGGTGCCATGTGGAGTCCTCTAAAGTCAAACAATTATTATTGGGAAAGACTGTAGAGCAAGAGATTGAGAAGCAAATGTAAGGCGAAGAGATGAGGGAAATGAGCATAAACTATCGTTCCCAGGAGTTTATTGATGAAAGAAAGAGGAATATAGGAGATATGGCACTTGAAGAAGAAAAAAATGGATAAGGAAAGTTTGAAAATAAGGGGGCGGGACAAGTTCCCAGAGGAGACAGGAAGGAATGGGGTCAAAAACACAAGTAGAAATGTTGGCTTGGTCAAAAATAATAGCTATTTTATTCCCTGCTCCTTACTGACTGTAGCAAAAAAAAAAGACCGTAGCAAAAAAAGAGAAGTGGAGATGACCTAAAGTATGGAGTAGGGGAGAAAAGGAATCACATGATAGATGTCCTCTCTTTTCTCAATAAAATAGTAGCTGAGGTGCTTTGCTGAGAGGGAAAAGGGAAGAGATAGCACAGGAGGCTTAAGTAAAGGTTTGTAAAGTATGGTATATTGAGTCTATCAGGGAAGAACAAAGGGATCACCAAGTGGCTTGGGCCCCTGGGTTTAGAGAGGCAAGCTTTGACCTTACATTCTAGGCCTCCTCTAGTTATGTTTCAACCCATTTTACCTGTTCTCCCAGCTCTTTTCCCCTTTTAGCTTCCCTTTATGTAATTGATTTAGAATCTTTAGATTTTAAACTTCCCGAGGTGGGGAGGGTCTTGTTTGCTTTTATTTGTATCCCCAGTGCTTAACACAGAACCTGACTGCGTGGTTTATAGTTGAACTGGTTAACCACTCAAGACTATAAAAGGAATAAAATGAGGCTAGAGTGGGATTGATGGATGGGAATGGAGGGACTGGAAATAGAGGATGAAAAAATAGGGTTAGGAGGAAAGAAGCTGAGGGAGAGACTGAAATATAGAGGGAGTAGAAATTGGAAGGACAGGTTAGGGGGGTTCTCAAAGCTATGCCAGCAGAATGCAAGCTCTGGCACATTCTATCAAGCTGAAAAGTCTTCTAAGATGGACCTGGCAAAGGATCGTATGACTCGTTGAAGGATCATCTAAGTTCAGAGAGGCATCACCAGGTCATCTGCAGGTAAGGAACTTTTTGGCCCCAGAGACTTTTGGATGGCCTACTAACTTATGTAATAGTGGTTGTATCTGAATCAATGGATGGCATGTCTACACCGATGAAATTGGATGTCATTGAAATGTTGAGATACTGAAGAAGAGAATTGCTTTTATACTACAACCATAGCCAACATATGCTTACTTCAGTGTTATAAGGACCTGATTAAGGTCATTGACTAAGGACATTGATATGTATATTACTTCTATGGACACAGGTGACAGCTCTGTTAGGACCTATTCAATGGTTACTCTGTGGCAAACTTAGTGATGAAGTGCTTCCAATTTAACTGGGCCATTGCTTGGACAAAAGACTTCCTGGAAGCACGCTTGATGCTTTTGAATCAATCAATCGATCAGTCAAAAAACATTTAGTAAATGTCACTATGTCTGATTGGTGATGGAAAGAGTCTTGGATTTAGACTCAGAGAACCTGGGTTTGAATCCTGCCTCTGGGCTTTACTCTCTGAAATAACTTCAAGTAAGTCACTTTGTCTCTGAGGACCTGTTTTCTCATCTGTAATATGAGGGAGTTGAGCTGGTTGATTCCTAAGGTCCCTTCAAGTTTTAACATGTTCCCATGATCCTATGTCTCCCTGTTGTTTGAGAAATAAAGTACTCTACCCACTGGAGTTATATAGGGTGTCTTAGTTCCATTTTAAGCTTTTAATATATTTAACAAGTGCTACAAACTTTAAAAAAAGAAAAATTTATATTTATATTTATATATCAATGTTAAAAATATTGATGTTTCTTATTAAAATTCAACATAGCCACCATCTTGTGATATATATTGCAGTAGTCAATTTTACACTTTGTAAAAACTTCCATCAGCTACCTGTTGTTTGTCTTTTGTTTTTGAAGACCAATGATGGTGTCTTGACTTGCCTGTCAATTAGACTTAAGTGAGGCAGAGTTGGGCAAAGTCCTCTACCTCACTCTTTCTTCCTGAGTCATCGAAGTTTCATGGCAGGACAAAAGTCAAGATGACCAGTGGCAGCCCAGGATATAGAGGATGACCTTGGCATCTTCATTGTCTGACCAAGCTCTAAGCGCTCACAGTGCCTGCTTCAACTGCCTTCATGGCCTGGTGAAACAAATTGTTCAAATCTGTCCATTCCACCAGGGGAAGTCTTCACATGCTTAGGGTAGACATCCCCCTCACTCACCACGTTTGAGGCCTGGTAGTTACTCTCACCTTCGTCTAGCCTGTTTGCCAAGACAATTTACTGAGGTGTGGCTGCTGAGTATACTACAGCTTCTTGAAACTGAGAGTTGGGTGAAGGTACATGAGCAGCCTTGAAAAAGGCTTTAGCAAGCCTTCACGCCACAGATGTCCTCCCTGAACACCCCATATACTTCAGCTCCTGCTTAGTGACCAAAAAGATTGCCTTTGTAACTCTAACCTTAAGTTCATCCAAAGAGTGAGGTTTTGATGCGCATATGACAGTTTCGATATGACCCACAGCAGTCTAATGGAGATAGATCAGGTGACTAAAGTGACCAAGCAAGAAGACCTCCTCTGCCAATCCAAGGAAGACAAAGTGTCATCTAGAAACACACCACGCATAAAGACAGAGTGCCTCACCTTGTTAAAATTAAAATAAAATTTATTGTTCAAAGTTCACAAGACTAAGTGTAAATGAAATATAAACAAAAGCCTTCAAATGATGTTTTTGTATGTTGTAGCACTTATACTTCTGAAGTTATTAAAGCTAAAACTAAGATTTTTAGGGCACCTTGTATATACATTTGGACTACATGGTCCTAGTTTTAACATTCCAAAACTATGAAAACAACTGGTGTCACTCCCTTCTCTGGAGGACCTTTTACCTATTCATTATCTGCACCCCTTCAATTTAGGGGTCACTTGTGGACTTTTTTTTAAAATGCAAAATTTTTAATGTTTCAATAAAATACAATTAAGTTGAAATACAGATATAGAAATATATCCTCTTCTGAGGTGCTATTGGTTTGGAATAAACAAAATAGCATCCCTTTTCCTTAGCTTGTCTGCGAATGCAATATTTGTTGAGCATCAGTTTTTATGTAAATTAACATTAGGGTGTACCTAGAAAATCCTATATACAATAGCAGATTTTCAGTTGGTTTGGACATATTGTACCAAGAAATTTAACAAAATTCCAAATCCATTTATTTGGTATCTCTGATCTTATAAACATTGTGCATCTGAGAAGAAATTGTACAGTAAAACTGCAAGTCATTCAGAAGCATTGATGAATGACAACTATATTTTGACATAGCAATAATCATTTTACTTGGGAAGAAAATCTTGATCACTGCAACTTTTTATACCATTTGTAAAAAGTGAAATAAGTTATAAGTTATTTTACTAGAAACAAGCTCTTTAGTATTATATTTGTTTACTAACGTGCAAAGACTATTTTTGCATTAATAAATCTCAACGAATCAGTACATAATAGCTTGCTATCACGTATTTCTTGATGAGAAGTAGTTATGTCCAATTTGGGGCATTTTTCCTGGCTCTTACCCCATGCCTAGAATGCTCTCACTAATCACTACCTCCTGGCTCCATTCAAGTCTCAGCTAAAATCTCTTCTTTCCCAAACACTCTTAATTCTAATGCCTTCCCTCTGCTGATTATTTCCCACTTATCCTGTATAGAGCCTGTTTCTACATTTTGTTGACTTGTTGTCTACCCCATTAGATTGCAAGCTTCTCAAGGGCAGGGACTGTCTTTTGTCTTTCTTAGTCTCCCTAGTGTTTAGCACATTGCCTGGCACAACATAGATACTTAATAAATATTTATTGACTGACTAGCTTTCATTTCAGCGGGCAATAGTTAGAAGTCTCCCTGTCTTGCTTGAAAATTGAGCATGGGTCTAAATCTCTCCTTTCAGATTGGCTAACATGACAAAACAGGAATATGATAAATGCTGGAGAAGATGTGGGAAAATTGGAACGCTATTGCATTGTTGGTGGAGTTGTGAACTGATCCAACCATTCTGGAGAGCAATTTGGAACTTTGCCCAATGAGCTATAAAATGTGCATACCCTTTGATCCAGCAATACCACTTCTAGGGCTGTATCCCAAAGAGATCATACAAGTGGGGAAAGGATCCATATGTACAAAAGTATTTATAGCAGCTCTTTTTGTGGTGGCAAAGAATTAGAAATCAAGGGGATGCCCATCAATTGGGGAATGGCTAAACAAGTTGTGGTATATGAATGTAATGGAATACTATTGTGTTATAAGAAATGAGTAGCAGATGGACTTCATAGTAACCTGGAAAGGCTTACATGATCTGATGCTGAGTGAGGGGAGCAGAACCAGGAGAACATTATACATGATTACAGCCACACAGTATCTGTGATGACTAACTTTGATAGACTTGGCTCTTCTCAGCAATACAAGGTTCTAAGACAGCTCCAAAAGATGCATGATGGAAAAAGCTATCCACATCCAGAGAAAGAACCATGGAGTCTGAATGCATATTGAGGCAAGCTATTTGCTCTCTTTTTTTTTCTTCTTTTTTGGTTTTGTTTCTTCTTTCTCATGGTTCACTCCATTGGTTATAATTCTTCTTTACAACTTGACTATTGTGTAAATAAGTTTAATGTGAAGGTATATGTAGAAACTATATAGAAATACATGCAGTCTTTGGGGAGAGGGGGGAGGAAAGGAAAGGGGAGAAAATTTGGAACTCAAAAACTTGTGAAACTGAGTGTTGTAAACTAAAAATAAAAAATAAATTAAAGAAAGAAAACTGAACATGATGTTTAGGAGGCATGAAATTGAAAAAAAAGGTGGCAGTTTGGGCTGTGTGGAGAGAAAGTAACCTCCTTTAGCCTTGGCAAATTGGAAATTCCTAGGATGAAGTTCTCCTTGGTCAATGTGGTTTGACCTCTGCTAGACTCTGAATTAACATCAGTGCCAATGTTGAGGTCTCACAGAGGTATTAGACTGAGGACTGGCCTTCTCTAGAACATCCTTTTTCCGTTGACCAACAAACTCCATAATTTGAAGAGCTCTTAAAAACTCACCTTTGCCCTAAAACTTTTCTATACTGATTACAGGAGAGCTATGTTCTTTAGCCACATTGCTTAATAGGTGGCAGAAGACACCATTAAGAAGGCACCTTTCCATGCTTTTGAATAAAATGAATAGTGCCATGGTTAGAATATTATCCTGAATGAATCTTTCATCTGCTTCAGTATGGCATTTAGTTATCAATGTTGTGGGGCCTTGGGAACTTGGAACATGCCCAGATCTTCTAATGGGAAAGCACCCTTCTTTCCATGTTCTCCTATCATGTGGATTGGAGTAGCTTTCTTTGACTGGCTGTGTAGCTGGAACAGGCTGTATCTTTAAAAACTTTCAGACTGGAACAGTGACTCTCTTATTCCTGCCCACTCTTTTCTTTGCTTCCAGCGAGTGAAGATCAGAGATCACCCACAGCATAGGCACCATGAACTGAACTAGGAAGGGGAGCATATCTTTCCCCCCTTCTTTCCTTTTAGACCCTGCAGTCTGAGGATATTTCTTTTGTTCTGTTTTGTTTATCCTCAGTTTCTAGGTGCAGTGGGAGTTCTAGATGAACTGGGAGTTCAAGCCAATAAGCCAAGATTCCAGGTGAGAAATTGCAACCTGCTTGGTGGAAGCCCTAAGAGACCAGGGTGCTTAGGTGCCTAGCCTAAAGATGGTTTTGGACTTGGAACTGGGACTGTCCTAAATAGGAGCTGAGTTAATCTATGAAACTAATTACTTCTCCCTTCCCAGAGCTCGAGATGATGAAAGGTATGGGAAGAGGATTAAGGCCTCCATGTTGGGGGAAAAATTTGTATATTTTTGATTATACTTCTTGAAGTAAATATTCTTTTGTAAAAGAGGAGTTAGTGGTTAAATGGAACTGGGGTGCAGGGGCCCAATTCCTGACTGGTGAGGGAACACTATTTGTGGGGCCTGGAGCCATTGTCAGAGCCCAAGAATCACCCCCCTCCCCCACCCAATCTCCTTAAATTTTGGAGGAAGGGATGAAATGGAACATACCTGGCCTTCAGGCTCTGGGCACCAATCTTATATCAGTATGAACACTAACTTCCCTTCACATATACTGTACTCCAACCAAACTAGGCAACTAATGATTCTTCAATCTTATTTCCCTCTACCTTTGCGCATCTGCGTATACGGACTTCCAAACCTGAAATGGACTCCATCTACATTTCAGCCTATTGAAAATTTTCTCTATATTCAAGACCCAGCTGTGGTGCTAATCCTGATGAAAGATCTTCCCCACCCATTTAACAGGCCTCAGGTGGAGCTAGTTAAGGGAAGCTTGATTACTGGAGGCTTGTTTGTAGGCTGGCCCACACCCTTTTGCTAAGTAGGTTCTAAGCCCCAGGGCCGGAAACAGGGCATATATATACCTTAAGGGTAGCCATTAAGCCCAGACTAAAGAGCTACTGGAAGAAGAAGATGAAGAAGAGAGAACTGCTAGAGAGACAGAGAACTGAAAGAGATGGAGAGACTAAGAGACAATTGGAAGGGCTTTCAGAACTTTGAGGGGACGCAGGCAAACAGACAGTTAGGGTTTGTGAGTGAGTGTTTACGGGAAGGCCCTAGCAGAGGGGAAGGTTACAGGATGGCTTGGCTTCTTGCTGTGATATTGTGTTTTAATTTCTTTGCTGTTACATTGAAGTGAACTTGCTGGTTTTGAGATCTGATACTCTGGTGTCTGAATAAATGTTTTACTTCTTCTGCCTTTGATATAGAGAGTCTCTTATACTTTGTGATTCCAAACTATACAGGCATATTCATGATCACCATCGATATCATGAATACTGATACACCTTACTGATAGACCAGCTGAGGGGCTTCCCTGAGAAGAATTCCCCAAATCTCCACAGCTACAAGCAATCTCTCTTGAAATTTCTCATATATATGTCTGTTCAACTCTTTCTGTTCATTTATCTCATACTAACTTGTATTTCGGTTGTTTGTATGGATTTAAACACATAAGGTATTGTAACAATTTTCTAGTTCAACCCATATTACAGTGGGAATGGACTCTGGAGTCATAGGTTGTTGTTCAGTCCGGTGAGACTCACTGTGACCTCATTTTGGAGTTTTCTTGGCAAAGATACTAGAGTGGTTCACCATCACCTTCTCCAGCTCATTTTACAGATGAGGAAACTGAGGCAAACAGGGTTAAGTGACTTGCCCACCATCATACAGCCAGTATCTGAGCCATATTTGAACTCAGGAATATGTTCTGACTCCAAGCCCAGTGCTCTACTCACTGTGCAACCTAGCTGCCCTAGAGTGGTAGGCCCTGGGTTCAAATCCCACTTCCAAGAATTACTTACCTATGGTGACTTTTGGCAAGCTGCCTAACTTCCCAGATCTCCAGGTTCCTTAATTTAAAACCTTAACTTTGGTGAAAATGGCCCCTGAGGTTCCATTCATCTCTAGATGTATGGTGTTATTCGAGAAAGGAAGAAACTGACCTCCAAAGACTTGCCCAAGGGTGCAGCACCAGTGACTAGTAAACTTAGCCTCATAATAAAGCCTTACATATTCCTTGAGAACAGACTTTCTTTTCTTTGTATTTCCCCCACTGCCCTGCAGAAGCTCCTTCCACACAAGATGCTTCATAAGGTTTGCAGAATTAGTTCAAAGTCCTGTTTATATGTTTGGAGGAAACTGTCAACCAGAGAGGCTCATAGATTTAGAATTGGAAGAGAACCTTAGAAGTCCCCTTAAATGCCAACTCCTTTGTTTTGCAGGTGAGAAAATGAGATAGAGAGGTTAAGTGACTTGCCTAGGGTAACAAAACTAATAAGTTTCTGAGGCAGGATTGGAATCCAGGTCTCCCAGACTCCAAGACTAGTGCCCTAAGTACCTTTGCCCAAGGTCAGTAACACAACTGGGATTTGAACCCAGCTGCTCCTTCTCTTTCTACACTAAATCCAGTGCTCTTTCTACACTAGACTTTCTTCCCACATACTGTTTGTGGAATTCAGTTTTGAATGATCCTCTGCTGCCCAGGGGCCACTGTCCTTTATGCTCCAACATTTGAAGGCAGAATTGACGAAGTTATCTATGAGGAAGGAAGCCAGAATTTGGTCTGAGCGCTCACTAACTCCTTAAAGTGGGTACAATATGCTGCAGTGTTTGTCATCAGCATTCATCATCACCACCATTCTCGAAAAAAGCGGTTTTTGGAGTATGAGGGCTTGAAACATCAAGAGTAAGAAACAAGATCTCTGGGTGAGGGGTGGCGCAAGAGAACAAGAGGTGGAATGCGGGGGCGGGAGGAATTCCGTTCTTGCCAGAGGATGCCAGCTTTTTTTTTTCTTCTTATTTCAAATGGGAACGTGGTTCACTCTTTCCTTTCTCCCCCTTGCTTTTTGCATCAACTCCAGCCTCCCCGCCTCTCCCCTTTTTGCGCCTATTTCCAGTCCAAGATTCGATTCTAATTCTAAATTACCCCGGCATTCATTCGCATCCCGCCTGTCATCTTTGGCGGCCACCACTAATCCGGGGGAAAAGTATAGAGTTCTCATTCTGTAACTCCAATGGGGCAGGAGTCCTTGCACTGAGCATGTGCGAGCATGCACACTGGCCAGGACAGCTTTTAGGGATCTTTCACAGGTAACACGCTCAGTTCCCCAGGGCTGGAGGAGTGGCTTGCGGGACCTGGCCTGCTGCCTGCCCTAGGGATCCCGTTCAGTGTCCGCTGCACCCTAGAGCGCAGCGGCTGCGCCTTCCCTCAGGGGTGTGGGGGAGCATCCGTGGGTCCGCGTGTGTGGGGCTGGTTGACGGCAGGAAGAGCCAATCAGGGCTAGCAGCCCGGGCTGCCATGTGACAGGCAAGGCGGCCCCTTTCCCCAGCGCGGCCAGAGAGAGAGAGACTAGAGCCAGGGCTCAGAAGGAGCTCGAGCCGTCGCCAGCAGCAGCAGCGGCGGCGGCGGCAGCAGCAGCAGCTGAGGTGGCAGAGGCAGCTGAGAAGCAGACGGGGTCCCGGCTGCGGAGGCTTCAGGGCACAGACCGACCTGCATCCCCGCCCTCCTCTATCCCCAGGACAGAGCCCGGCCGCTGCAGCGAGGTCTGCAGGACAAGGCTGGACAAAGCAAGATGGCAGGGATCTTAGCCTGGTTCTGGAACGAGAGGTTCTGGCTCCCCCACAATGTCACCTGGGCAGATCTGAAGAATACAGAAGAAGCCACCTTCCCCCAGGCTGAAGATCTCTATCTCGCTTTCCCCTTGGCCTTCTTCATCTTCATGGTCAGGCTGGTCTTTGAAAGGTAAGAAGGGTTGGACCGCTTCTTCCCCTCCCCCTACACACACACACACACACACACACACACACACACACACGCACACACACACACACACGTCTCTGCCTCCCTCCCTCTGCCTCCTTCCCCCTGTCTCCCTCTCTCCCCTTCTCTCTTACACACACGCGCGCGCGCGCACACACACACACACACACACACACACACACACACTCAGGCACCCGCTCCCTAGCACACATCCTGGTGCAGCTGCCATCCTCCTTATCCAGCCTCTGTATCTGTAGAGCAAGGCATCTTCCTCTTTCTCGCTCCCTGTCACCCAGTGACCCCGGCATCCCAGAGCCTTTGTGTAGAGAGCAGGATAGTGGTTACCTAACTGCGTTCCGATTTAAGGGAAGAGAGGTTCTTACTTGCTCATCAGTTCTTTGACCCAAGGATGCCAAAAAAAGGGACTCAGCTTCCTAACGGAAGTGCAGCTTGTTATCTTCGAATCTTCTTGGTATTGCTACCTTCTCTCCTTGAGGAGAGGGGAACAAAAGGTGAAAAGATGCTAATGGGGATATATTGGACTTAGCTCGGATAGGTTCTCACTGTTCCCCTCTCCTGCCCAACCAGGGCACCCTGTATGTTGCTTCAACTGTAGCACTAGGAGGCGGAATTTCATTGGGAATGCTTGGCTACTACTCATCTAATTCTAATAGAGCGGGACTAACGGATGGGAAGGGAGAAAGAAAGACATTTCAAATCATTTGGTCCTGGTGTTGATTTTATGAACTTGCTTTCCTCACCCCCTTTTCCTAGTATTTCCTTGCCTTTTGGCCCCACTTGGCTTCTCAGTAGTGATATCTATCACCTAAGGTGCCTACCTGAATGTTAAATATATTTCCGTGTGGGATAGGTCCTGACTAATTTTGGAGGTCTCCAGCCCTGCGGACCAATACTGAGATAGGCTCCTTAGAAGGAGTAACTGACTTGGTAATGTTGAATTTCCAGATAGTTTAGTTTAATAGCCATAATTATTTTGAACTAAAAAGCAAACTTAAACTACATTTTCATATTGATAGTATTTGGGTATATTTTATTTGTAGTTTTTCAAAATGAAACTTCAAACCTGTTTCATATTTTTAGTTTTTACTTCTAAGGTAGATTTTCCAGGTGATGCTTTCTCCTAATATTATTGAAATAAAGTAGGGTCTGTAGAAGTGTTTTTTCAAAAGACCATAGAGAGGTTTTAATTTCTTAAGTCACAGATAGCGGAGCAACTAGGATTCTTCCTTGATTCTCTTTGCCTACTATCCTTTATAAAAAAGACAGCTTTGTCATGGTATCCTGGGAGGTACTTTGAAAAAAAATTGTTTAAGATGACAAAATTTGTTATTCCAAAGTTGCCTATTCCATGAAAAATCCGTTGATGTGATGGTTGTAATTTGTATTTTCAAATGCACAAAATGATGCATAATATGAGAACGGAGACAATTGTCCAAAATAAAGGAATTGAAATACCTGCTAGAATGATTTGGAATATTCTCTTTTAAAATAATATAATCTGAAATACACATACTCAGTCCCAATGGGTGGTGAAACGTAACTGAAAATGTGGCTGCGTTTACAGTTTATTGATTATGGCTTCAGAAACCAAATATTTCTTGAGAAGATGAATGTATACCTACCTTAGTAATCTTTAAGAGAGACCACTGAATAAGCAAGGTTTGTCATAGCAACAATGTGCTCACATCTGAGTAGTTAGCTACTCCATTTGTAGAAAGATGTGTGCTCTTATTTCTTAGAGAACAAAAGCGTGCCAGCAAAATGACTTGAGTGCAGACATCTGCATGTTCTTGCCTTCTTCTCTATACTGATTCCAGACTGTTCACTATATGAAGAAAAAAAAAGTAGCTTTTTTTTACAGGGTGTAAACAAGTCTTGTCCTTAAATGCAATCCATTTTTGACATCTGGGAAAGTTGTAAACTAGAAATTCATTTTTCCTCTTCACGAACAAGCTATTTATTTATTTTAAAGCACAAACTCGTGATTTAATATGTAATTTACAAAGGAGACAGCTGTTTTCATCCATCAGTCACAGAAATTGGATCATATTGACATATAGATAGGCAGTTGGACTTCTTTTAGGCTGTTTTAAAAACATGCATTATATTAAATGGTCTGCCTAGAAGTCAAAGATTTCTCATTTATGGCTTAAGTTAGGAAGATGATGATGTTCATGAATTCTGCTATCCATGGGGAAAAAAAAGATAACTGACTCACCGTTGGTAGGAATTGTACTTAGATTGTTTTTCTGGGAGTGGTGATAGTTTTGCATTGAAGCCATCTTCACACTATTTCACCTCCTTCTTCTGGTGATGAAGGGCACTCGTTGGAGAATGAATAGATGGGGGAATTATTTGTGGAATCTGTGACTCTAGAAGAGAATACTTCTTCCAACTCACCTTTGCAATACTTAGACCTCTGACTATAACCTCAGTAGTAGCCTGCTTCATTCAACTGATGTAACTTATCTAGTCATTATTGTTAATATAGTTGCAGTTCACTTTCATATAATAAATATGTCCTTGTAGAGTTGTATATGAATCTTTTGCAAATTGAAAGTTATTTTAAATGTACTTATTAGAGCATACTACTTAAAGGAATTTGACCTGAATCCTTTCATAATAGGAATAATTGCCATGTAATTTAGCATATTTTAATAACAAATTTTTATATATTGAGCTTTAAAAGCAGAATATACTTATACATGCACACCGATACAAATAGCTGCATGGTTCTTTCTAATGAATTAGTGCCCAAAACATACTAGTTAAGGTAGAAAACATGAGATTGGGTTTCTTCCCTTTGTAATATAAGTATAAGAAGTGCAATTTAAATAATATTTTTCTGGCAATATATTTTCCCCATTCTTCAATCCTACCTTGACATTTTTAAGTCTCTGCCATTTCAGGATTGAGAGTAAAGGTATCTGGCCTGGGCATGGTATCTTATGTAGCCATATGTGCTACAATATGTAGGCACAGCAGGGCTAGTTAAAAATGGAACCATGTACAGTCAATGAATTTTAACTGAAGCCTTTGAATAACCTCAGCTTGGTAATTTGGCAACAATCTTTATGCAACTCTGATTTAGCTGGGTGCAGTTGATTTCCAATATAGATGAAGGTGAGTGATGAGAAATCATTGTTGGTAAAATGCATACTATCTGCATGATGGACTGAAATGTTTAGTTTTTTAAAATTGCATAACTCCTAGAATAAAATTTGGAATTTATAAAAATATGCTATATGTTTGGCTTCATAATAATAACATGGTAACGGGGGTTTCCAATTATGTGAATCCACTGGCTTGCTGGTTGTTTTAGGATCATCATTCCAAGGGAAAGAGAGCCATGAAGGTTTAACGTGTACCTGAAGTTTTACTCTAGTACCACCACAGCTATGTTCTCTTATTGCAATGTTGGGATAGGGATACAGGCCAGAATTGCAATTTCATTGATATAAGGAAGCTCCTATCTAACAATGCAGATCTGACCTTCTCCACTTTACTGACCTCCCTGGCTTGTTTTAAGTCCCAACTAAAATCCCACTTTCTACAGGAAATCTTCCTAACTCCTCTTAGTTCTAGGGCTTTCTTTTTAAAAATTATTTCCTATTTATCCTGTATAGCTGGCTTTGTCTAAATTTGTTTGCATGTTGTCTCCCCCACTAGACTGTAAGCTCCTTGAGGCAGGCACTGCCTTTGCCTCTTTTGTATCCCCAGGGCTTAGAAGAGCACCTAGATGTAGAAGGCACTTAAGTGTTTATTGATTGATTGATAAACAGTTGCTCAGAGCACTGAGAAGCAAAGGGTCCTGGCCTGGCTTACACAGCCAGTATGTATCAGAGTTCGTGCGATTTGAACTCAGGTCTTCCAAGGCCAGCTCTCTATCCACCACACCAAAGGTAAGCTGGGGTCTGTAATCTAGGCTTAAAATTTTTTTTATGACTATATCTCAATATCACTGGTTTTCTTTGCAATCTTGTGTATTTTATTTTATGAATTTAAAAATATTCTTAGAAGGGGTCCATAGACTTCATCAGACTGCCAAAGTGGTCCATGATACAAAAAAAAGGTTAATAACTATGCCATCCTCCCTCTTATTTCTACTATATTATGAAGTCTAAATATCCATAATTGTGATTTCAAGAACCGCAAAGCTACTTCTTGGGAAGGTCAATTTGTTGAGTTACAGGGAGCAGAAACTGTATATCCAAACAGGTCTTTTCACCTACATGCATTTAGGGGTGAGGAGGCAGCATGGAAAGAGCATTCATTGGATTGGAGGGTCAGAGAAACCGACATTCTGGTTTAGACTTCTGTCAATTAATTAACTGGTGTAGCTTAGGGAGAGTCAACCTCCCTGTGCCTTTTTAAGTTCTTGATTTAGGAAACAGTTGCCTAATTCCTAAAATAGACTAGATTCAATTGGCCCTTAACAGTTTTCAAATCTATGTATTTCAAATATTGGAATTTACTTTTTCTCAAAAAAGTTACTACCTGTTATTTCATGAAACTCAGGTTGAATGCCAGAGATTGTTGTTCATAGATGAGAGCCATATGAGTGTGAGAATTTACAACAGAAATGTGCTGGCCAATGATTTTGTTTACTTTTGTTTTTCAGCTATGTCTATGCTACTTTGTTTTAGGTAAACAAAATCCCCTTAGCAAGCTGGGGAAAGCTATAGTATTTCTCAACAGTCACCAAACAAGAGCTTTTCCTATCTTGTAGTAATTTCTCTCCCTAATTTCTTTACAACTTCTACTTCCCTAGCCTTCATCTGTACTACTTTGAGTACTGGGTAACAGGAAGTCTGTTGATCAAGTAGCACATTTAGAAAGCTTTAGAATGGAAAGGATCTTAGAGAACATCTAACCTTAGCTCTAGCTAGGTGGATAGAGTGCCCAGCCCGAAGTCAGGAACTCATCTTCCCGAGTTCAAATCCTGTCTCAGACACTTACTGTGTTACCCTGGGCAAGTCACTTAACCCCATTTGCCTCAGCTCCTCATCTGTAAAATGAGCTAAAGAAGGAAATGACAAACCATTCCAGTATCCCTGCCAAGAAAATCCCAAATAGGGTCAAGAACAGTCAGACATGACTAAAAAACAACTGAATCATCTGAACAACCCTAATTCTCCAACACCTCCTCCCTAGTTCATTACCCCTTCTAGGTTACTCTTCAGTCAATGATGAGTTCACATCAGGTTGACTAGCAGATCACCCATACTATATATGGTCGTTCAAAATTAGGATTTTCTTTCCTGCTTTATTCAACTGAGGGCTGCACATCAACCTTTTAAATGCTCACTAAGTCTCGGATCCCTCTAGAATAAACTATTTTGGAGCTTCAAATATAGCAAGAGAGTAATTGCAATTTAGGCTGATCCCTCATTGGAGTTAGAAGGGCTCCTTCTCGATTTACTTACTACCTTTATCTCCCTGATGCTTTCCTGGGACTCTCCATGGGTATTTTTCTTCAGAAAGCTTTTTTTTTTTTTCTGCTCTGTGCCCTCTGTGAGCTGTTGATTGCTTACTATTGATTCAAAGGTAGAGGTGGGGAGGGTTGGGAGGTATGGTTGCATTTTATTTAAAAACAAGATTTTAGTGCAATTTGCATGAAATATTTTCTTATTTAGTAATATTCTGGACTGAAGATTAGTCTTAGTAAATGTGCATGATTAGTTCATTAAATGATGGTATGATAAAGATTAAAGGTGTGGATAGATAGCCACTTGCCGTACGCTAGTATTAATGATCAGAAGGGGATTGCAGCAAAAGAACCAAACATCACTGTGGGTTTCTGACAGGTCTGGGGAAAGCAGATGCTGGTGGCTGTTTTGTTGAAAAGCAGCCTAAGAGCAGAAGGTGTGTACTGTTTATTTAGAGCAGAAGGTGTGTTCTGTTTAAGTTTAAGCAATATATATGTATATACACACATACACATATACATATATATTTAAATCAGCAAAATAACAGGTTTTCCTTTGATGCATGGAGGGTTGTTAACTAGTTTGTAATAAGGTCGCTAATTGGATGAATAGTATGTGGTCTACTTGAATGAATATTATCTTAAACAGTTGACTGGACAACCACTAAAGATTAGGTTACAAAAGACAGCTGGGTGGCACAGTGGGTAGTCAAGAAGACTTGAGTTCAAATCCTACCTCAGATACTTACTAGCTGTATGACCCTGGGCAAGTCACTTAACCCTGTTTGCCTCAGTTTCCTAATCTGTAAAATGAACTGGAGAAGGAAATGGCAAACCATTCAGTGTCTCTGCCAAGAAAATTCCAAATGTGGTCACAGAGTCAGACATGACTGAAATGACTGAACAACAAAATGATTACAAAAGAAGTAATTTATAACTCTTCCAAATGACAGGCTGTTTTAGAAACAATGTACACCCTTAATCATAATGAATAGTGAAATGATACCTAGAATTGCTTTAATATTTTACTTCTGAAGAGTTAAGAAATATGCCAGAAGCATGGAGTTAGCTCTTCCCAGGTGGATCATAGAGGATGAATTACAATCTCTTCTAGGGTTCCAAGTTGTCAAATCTCAGGAGACTCTAATATTGAAACTATTAAGAGCTTTTGTTTATTGTTGTTGCTTAGTCATTTCAGTTGTGCCCAACTCCATGACGCCCTCTGAGGATTTTTTGGCAAAGATACTGGAGTGATTTGCCATTTCCTTCTCCAGCTCATTTTACAGATGAGGAAACTGAGGCAAACAGGGTTAAGTGACTTGCCTAGGGTCAGGAAGCTAGTGTTTGAGGCTGGATATGACCTTGTATCTTCCTGATTCCAGACCTAGCACTTTATTGGTTTTGCCACCTAGCTGCCCAGTGTCTGTCCTATTGGCCTCACTTTCCTCAAATGTAAAATGAAGCGGTTAGACTTGAAGGCCTCTAAGTTCCATTTTACCCTT
Organism: Trichosurus vulpecula; assembly: GCF_011100635.1. Classification (NCBI taxonomy): domain Eukaryota; kingdom Metazoa; phylum Chordata; class Mammalia; order Diprotodontia; family Phalangeridae; genus Trichosurus; species Trichosurus vulpecula. The sequence continues at coordinate 221,944,526 of NC_050574.1, forward strand.
AAATTTATGATCCTGTGATCTCAGGGAATGACCTTATGCATTTAGTAGGAACTGACACACTTTCAACCTCATGTGATGGGTTTTTTTAAAAACAATACTAAAATTCATTTACATATTGTACATATTTACAGTCTGCCCCCCCCATCAAGCAAACCCAACAAAATTTCCACAGATATTAAAAATATTCTCATAAATGTGGTACTTTGAAATTTTTCATTTACTTTAATCTTCTTTTTAGCTCTTCTGGCCAGTTATATTCCGGATGTCTTTATACATTTAAATAGCAACAATAGAAACAGCAAATAACATTAAAAGCCCTTTACATATATTCCTTAATTTGTCTCTTCTCCTCAACAACTGTGTGTGGTGTACAGTACAAATGTTGCTAATCCCATATTACAAAGTAGCAGACAAGCTCAGAGAGATGTGATTTGCCAGAGGACATGCAATAAGTTAGCAGGGGTTGGGGTAGCTCAGGCCATTGCCTCTAACCATACCCCACTGCAGTTCAAGAGGATGTTCTCAAGGCTGTGAATTTTTTTTTAACTTCTCTTTAACCCTTCCTCTAATAAGACTCCATAACCTTTTCTTTATGAAGTGCAAAGCACTTTAAAATGTAAAGTTCTATATAAATATGAGCTACCATTAATATTAATACTTATAAATATCATTGGTCACAATTATAGCAATTAGTAGGCTTTTAGACCCCAAAAGGACTTTAGAGATTATTTTAGAGATTATCTGTTTCACTTCTCTCATCTAGGAGATGAAGGAAGTCAAGATCTCTAGAATCTCAGTGACTCATCTGAGATAATAAAGCCCATTTTGTTGTGGGGCAAGGTGGGGGGAGGAAATGGGGGAAAGAAAAATGACTTAAAAGAAAACATATCCTTTCTGTCCAAAATACCCACTCCCAACGATCTTTCTCTTACAGAAATCTTTTGTGATAGTATTTTCAGAGATGAAGTTGTTTTTCTTACAAGAGCATTCTGAGGTAAAACCATTAATAATTTTAATTCCACCCTGGATACCGTCATCTTTTCCCAGCCTTTTCAGTTTCTTTGATGTTGTCTTCTCCATTAGAATCTAATCAGCTCCTTAGAGGCAGAGACTATCTTTCTGCCTGCATTTGTATTCCCAGATCTTAGCACCATACCTGGCACATAGTAAGTGCTTAAAACATGCTTGTTGACTTAGTAAAACTCTTGTCAATTTGATGGTCAAAAGTCTTAGTTCTGGGGCATTGCTTTGGCTCTCCATTGCCACTTGGTGGTTTGTTTTTTGATAGCCTTTGTTTACCGCCATACAGAAATGCTCTTTGTTTGTCATTTTGCTCTAGTCACATGTCTATACTGTTTCTGTATGAGCCTTTCTATTTCAAGTCATTTCTCATCAGAGATGTGAGTCCCGTGGCTTCTAAATAGGATGCATGGGATGCTTTGGTGATCATGCCTTGGATTGCAGGTGATTTTATGTTTAGGGAGTGAGATGGGGAGAGAAAGAATGAAAGGCTTGGTGAAGGGGAGAAGAGGAGGAAGGAAAAAAAGCACAAAGAATGTAATTATTTTCACAAAGGGGTCACAGAGGGAGTCATCAGCAGACCTCAAGAAAAAAAAGTCTAGACTCCTGACTCACAGACCTTTCTTCTGACCCGCCTAACCACTAGTTACGTCTTACTATTTCTGTTACTATCTGAGTTAGTGAAACATGACCTCACTGAAAACTGCTGGTTTCCTTTTCTAATTTTGACATTTTTCTATGTTGTGAACAAATATTCTAGACCTCTTGTAGTTTGGGTTTTATTTTGTGGGGAGGAGGGGGGAAGTGCCATTACATTATCACTTGACTAAGTGATAAATCAAACAATTCTGTTGGAGATTGGGGAGGGGGGGTTTAAACTACTATCTAGAACTGTGGCAGGGATGGTGGGAGGGGAGAGAGGTTACAGGAATAAAATATATACTGCTTTATAGCACACTGAGCATTTTAGTTGCCTTTTTCAAGAAGGTACTTGAAACAAATATATTTAAATGTCCATTTATCGAATTGCTAACAGAAAATTGCTATGTGTTGGAATAGTACATTGCCTTTTAGGAAATCACATTTTGTATTTTTGTAGCATCGAGATGATTAAAGCATAAAGATTCCAGTACACAATCCATTTAAGCTAATCAGGCTGATAGGGTAAAAACCTACTAATGACAGATTCAGAGCAGTTGAGACTACAGGTACTGCTTCCATCTGCCAATGATTAATAGGACTGAGGAAGAGCAGATTGGTTCCCCTCTCCTTGGTTTAATGGAAAATATGATAATATTCAATAGAGGTTTAATTTTTATGTGTTTTAGAGAGGTTTAAAACAGACATTTGCAAATGATTTCACTTGAATGCTATTACAGGGCTACAGAAATATTAGCATTAGCAGATTCATATTATAGATGCTCCTTGAATAATGCCCGGAATGGTTATTTGTCTCAGTGTTCATTTACTGTACAAAATGGCTTCCTGTATAACATATTCAGGAAAATAATTTTACAAATTTAACAGAGATTTTGTTAAGCATTCGCTGTATATAGAGTACTGTGGTAGGCCTTGGGAGATTTATGAAGTTTACAAAAGGGATGGCTGCTGCCCTCATGGTGCTTCCAGTCTGGTAAGCTCAAAGGATACCAACACAGATAGCTAAATATGCTATGATATCACATATGCAAATTGTAAAACTGTGTGGTAATTGAGTACTGAGAGAAGGTCATTATCATGGTGGGAGGGAAGAGAACAAGCATTTATATACTCCTTGCTAGGTGCCAGGCACAGTGCTAAGGACTTTACAGATATCCTCAGGACAATCCAGCAAAGTAGGTGCTTTTCTTATCCCTGTCATATAGTTGAGGAAACTGAAGCAGACAATAATGAAGTGACTTGCCCAGGGTCACACAGCTAGTAAGTAACTGAGGCCAGATTTGAACTAAGGTATTCCTGACTCCAGGCGCATCATGCTCTCTACTTTACCACCTAGCTGTCTCGTGATTTAAGAGGTCAGGACAGGCTCCTGGAGGAGGTGGCATTGAGCTGGACTTTCAGCACTTGAAGACAATGAAACTAATCTAACCACATTGTGAGCAGGGGGTTAGAGGAATGAGGATGCTGTGCACATTTAGGTGGCAGAGAATAGTCCATTTTGGCTGGAGCTTAGTGTGTGGAAGGAGTTATCTGAACAGAGTTCTCCCTTTTTTTGGTGGGGTGTGGTTAGAGATAATTTCTTTTTATACTTCAGTCTTCATTCATTCATTCAATAAGCATTTAAGTACCTACTGTGGTGGGAATGGGGGGAGCAGTTAGGTGGTGCAGTGGACAGAAAACTGAGCTTGGGATCAGGAACTCATTTCCATGAGTTCAAATCTGGCCCCAGATACTTACTAGATGTGTGATCCTGGGCAAGTCACTTTACTCTGTTGGCCTCAGTTTCTTCATCTGTAAAATGATCTGGAGAAGGGCAAGCAACTCCAGTATCTTTGCCAAGAAAACCCCAAATGGGGTCATGAAGAGTCAAAAATGACTAAACGAATGACAACGTGCTCGATATACAACGACAAAAATGAAACAGCCCTGCCCTCGAGGAAATTATATTCTGTGTGAGAGAAACACATGCCGCTAGGTAAGCAAAATTTTGATACAATCTTCCATTGATATGATGTTATCAATGAAGGGAACTACTTGGTGACAGAACACCCTTGATCAATGCAATTTAGAAGCTATTCTGAAATTTGTTGACTTAAGAGAGTTGCCTGGGGCACTGAGAGATAAACAACTTACCTAGTGTCACAGAGTCAGCAATATGTCAGAAATGGGACTTAAACCCAGTTCTTCTGAAGCTGGTTCGCTACATGTGACTCCTTGACACATAGTCTAAGCAATGTCAGTATGGCTTGGGCACTCGCCCCTATTGGGACCAGGAGAAGACTCTTGATCTCTGCCTTGAAGGGAAGCCGGGGGTACCAAGAAGTGGAAGTGAAGACATCCCCGAGTGGGGTATATCCTATGTAAAGACATGGAAATCAAGCATTATGTGCAAGGAACCACAAATTGGCTCATTTGACCAGAAGGTAGATATTATGGAGGGACCTCACTTGCAATAAGCTCGAGTTGAAATGGAAAGAACTTTGAATTCCAAATAGAGGGATCTGTATGTGATTGTGTTCATTATTAGTAGGCAGCCACTGGAACTTCTGGGGCGGGGTTGCTATAGAGTCAGCTACCTTCCAGGAATATCAGTTTGGTGCCTATGGAGAGGGTGGATTGGGGGAAGAGCTGTAACAGAGAGACCAATCAGGAATATCTTTAAGTGAAGCCTTTCTTGATTCCTGCAGTTGTCGGTGCTCTCTCTTTCCTCAAATTATTTTGCATTTATTAATTAGTGTAAATGTTGAACCTCTCAGTAGACTATAAGCTCTTTGAGGACAGAGACTTTTTCCTTTTTTTAATATCCCTAGTACCTTACACTTAGTGGGCATCTAATGAGTATTAAATTATGAATGAATGAGAGTGAATTTGTATAATTGCAATGGTCTATTCTAAAACTTTTTAAAGTTAAGATGCTGTTTTTGCTATCTTGTAACTTTTATTCCAGCGCTTAGCACAGTGTCTGGTATGTAGTAACAAATGCTTATTAATTGATTTCTTGAATTTTTTCCCTTTTCCTTCATTCTCTTTCATGTATCTACTTTAATATTATAGTTGCTGAAGAGAGATAAAAGGGAATTGAGATAACTATGCAAATTTTTTCAATTTATTAAAGTCCCAGGATCAGTATTGATAGTATTTCAGAATTAGCACTTTCAACAAGTCAGTGTCTGCTCGGTAGTCCACTGGATAGTCCTTTGATACAATAGTTCGGTCTGAATTTAGGGGCACTAAAGATCTTAATGGTTAATCAGTGTTACCTGTTTTGGAAATAGGAGAATGTGAATGAAGGGAAGTTGGGGGGGAAAGTACTTAGTAATTCAGAGAACATAAAGAATAGGATTAAATAAGTACATGTGTTGGGTGTTGGACTATTTTATATAAAGACTCTGTGTATAGTTGATCCTTTCAGCCCACTGAAACAGTTTCTTTCTGGACCCAAACAAGAGTATCATACTCATAAAGAGATCCCAAGGTATAAATCAGCTTGTTGACATATTTAAAATTTCATTTCATAGTCCAGCTGGTTTGATTAGTTAGGGAAGGAGATAAACCCCTTCCTTACATTAGGATGGAGTAGGAATACAGAAAGTTTGAATTGGTGGTGAAGCCAATTTGTACTAAATATACTATTCTTTTATGCCAAATTACTACAATGAATTAGGACTAGACTGGGTTTTATCGACTTATTGATCTTATAATTCCAGCAAAATCCCAATCCAAACTTTACCTCTCCAGTGAGAAATAACTTGCACTCAAGTGTGTCATGGAAGAATGCTTGTTGAGGTAATAGGTCCTGTTTGTATCCTTGATCCTAGGGCTGCAGAATTTATTTGATTCTGTTGTAGTGTAAATATTTATAGTTTTAGTGAAATGCTATGGTCTCTGAACCACTGCCTCTCTTTAGGAAAGAGAATAAATCCTACACAGAACAGGAGCCTAGAGACTCTTCCATCCAACAGACTAATGTCTGTTTTGGTGAGGGTTTTTGTTTTTGGCCATGTTATGTTTTGGTCTGGTGACAAGCAAGGAGATAATGCCTAGAACCAGTCACCTTGGGCTTTGTTGTGGTAAAGTGAAAACTTCTTTGGGAAAGAGCTCTATTCTTCAAGCGAGAGTCATTTTCCAGGCCAGGGGGCTGGCTCTTAGTGGGGTCTTTCTTCAGCCTCTGGTGCTCCTAGAAACCTCCTCCCTATTGAGGGCACTATATCTCTACTTCTCTAGTTTCCTATGCCCTCCACCCACTGGGCCAGGAGTTAGAGTTATTGATCTAGAACACTTCCAGCCTTCCCTTTACACCATCACCCAGGGACCTCTCTTCTTTTGAGATTCACTTTGTCTGTATTACCTAGTCCAAATAATTTTTGCTGTGATGTACTGGTTTCTGGATCACTCTCCCTCTTTTTTCAAGGAGTTCTATTGAACAGTCTGGCTGTTCATCCCAACCCCTGTCCTCATATTAAGTGACCTCAGTAGAGATGTTGATGTGCCCACATAAACTCTCTGGCCTACCAACTTATCAACCTCCTCAAGTCTCAAGACCTATAGATGCATCTCCTGCAGCTAGCCATAGGGGTTTGGTTTTAGATTTTATCCTCACCCATAATGGTGCAGCTTCTATGAAATTTGAACTCTGAAATTCTCCACTGTATTCACAATCTCCAGTTCTGCCATCTCTCTTTTATCCTCAAAGTTCGTGAACCTAGTCTTCTTCCTCACCATAACCATTTAGTACTTCTGCCCCTCCTACCCTATCCCCTCTGCTCTAACCTCACTTTCTTCCCTTTATTCCCTTGATCCTGTGGTTAGCCAGTGTTTCCACACAATTTTCTTCATCCTTGATTCCCTTGATCCCTTACCCTACTACCATTCAGGCCTGGCTAATGACCCCTGTAGATCATGCCCAAAATCTGCCTTCTTCACTCCTGATCTGGTGCATGAGGTTGGACCCTACTGATAGGGTTCCTGACAAAATCGTGGTATAGAGTTTTAACTCGACTTCCACTGTTTTATGGTAAACCTTTTGTTTTTACTTTGTTGACTCTGTCCTACTAATCTCAGCAATTTTTCAAAACGTCTCCTTCTTTCTTCAAACCTCCCACACCTATCGTACCACTTTATCAGCAGATATCCTCATCTTTTAGTTCACTGAAAAAAGAGGCCATCTGTTGTGAGCTCCCTTTGTTCCCTACTACATACCTCAGAATCTCTCTTCTTTGGCTGTGTTGTCCTTCACTCCTGTCTCTGAGGAAGAGTTGATTTTTCTCCTTGGTAAAGCCAACTCCTTTACCTATATATACACTCCCATCTCCCATAGTAGCTTGCCCTATTCATTACTCATTCCTTCCCCATACTTAAAAAATGTTCACATCTTAAGCTGTAATCCCAAATCTCTCCTTTTGATTCCAAACTCAGAGAGAATCATCTCTACTTGCTGCTTCTACTTCCTCACTGGTCGTTTATTTTTCAGTCCCTTGCAGTCTGGCTTTCAATTGTAGCCCTCAATTGAGGCTGCTTTCTTCAATGTTACCCTGCACTTTTAATTTCTTTTTTCTTAGACCTTTTCCAACTTGGCTTTTCTACAGGTTTTGCTACTGTTGACCTACAGTCTCTACTGTTGACCTAGAAACTTTCTCAATCCTTAACTTCTGTTATCCCCTTTTGTCTATGTTCTCCTACTACCTGTCTGACCATTCCATTTCATTTTCTCTTATTGAATCATCATATATCTTTAGCCCCTTTAGCACGTGTTCCTAAAGACTGTATTTGGGAGGGGGCTTCTCTACCTCTTTCTATTTAAATTATCTATTTCTCTTGGGTATCTCATCAACTTTCATGAATTCAAGTGTCATCCTTATAATGGTGACTATAAAATCTACATACTCAGAATTGATTTCTCCTGAACCTATTACATGACCCAGACAACTGCCTGTTGAATATTTTCTGCTTGATGCCTCACAGGCATCCCAAACCCAACATATCCACAGCAGAACTAATTATCTTCCCCTTATTTCTGTTGAGGGCAGTGCAATACTTCCAAAAGTCCAGCTTTATAATCTCAGAGTCATCCTTTACTCTTCCCTCTCCTTCCCCCTGCTCCCTATCCAATCAGCTGCCAGGTTTTATGGATTATACCTTGACAGCATCCCTCACATGTGTCCTCTTCTCTGCTTATGTAACTACAGGTTACGTAAGTTAGGACCTCATCACTCCTTACGGGGACTACTGTGAAAGCCAAATTTGTATCCCTGCCTTCTGCTTCTTATTTCTCCAAATGCTACCTTCTCTATGACATAAGTGCTACAATAATCTTCCTAAGGCACGGATCTGATCATGTCACTCCCCTGCTCAAGAAGCTTCAGTGGCTTATAGGATGGCCTATAGGATAAAATACAAACTCCTTACAAATTGGCATTACAAGTCTCCCACACTCTGGCTTCCACCTAACTTTCCCACCTTGTTTCATGCTACTCTATTTTATGAAGTGGCTGAGCCAAATCTCCCACACCTCTATACATTTGCCCAAGTAATTGCCCATAGTTCTTATGAACATTGTTGTCCTGGTCCTATTTTGTATCAGTTCATATGTCTTCCCATGAGGATTGGTATTCTTCTGAGTCATAGTTTCTTCTTAAATAGCAATATTTCATTACATTCATGTAAAACAATTTTAACCATCACTCAGTCAGTTGAAATAGGAAAAAAGTACTCTATTTAAAATTACTATGTGATGTCTGATACCTTATTTCTTTTATTTCTACCTTGTTTTTTAAGTTGTAGCATTTATTTCCCTTGATGTGAGAGAGAACATCTAAAAATGAAGGGCTTTTCCTTTGTGTTGATTATTTCTAATTCATCCTGTATATTATTTGTTTGTATGTAGTTGTTTATGTGGTATCTCTCCCATTAGACTTTGAGCTCCTTGAGAACAAGGATTGTCTTTTGCCTTTCTTTGTATTCCCAGTGTCTGACACATAGTAGGTGCTTAATAAATGTTTACTAATTGACTGACAGTGGAAATCTCCATAAAATGCTTTTTGAGATCCAAAGAGGAAATGATATTATGAATAGAGGAATAAACAGAAAAAGCTTCATAGAGGAGGTGGTAGTTGGTTGGGGTAGCTACGTGGCATGGTGAATAGAGTGCTGGGCCTTGAGTCAGGAAGTTTGTTTTTCAGTTGTTTCAGTCTTTCTGGCTTTCTGTGACCCCATTTGGGGTTTTCTTGGCAAAGACACTGGAGTGGTTTGCCATTTCTTTCTCCAGCACTTTTTACAGATGAGGAAACTGAGCCAAAGAGGGTTAAGCGACTTGCCCACAGCTATTAAGTGTCTGAGGCCAGATTTGAATTCAGGTCTTCCTGACTCCAGGCCTGGAACTCTATGCATTGTACCTCAAACACTTATAGGCTGCAACCTTGTGTGAGTCACTTAACTCCTGTTTGTCTCATTTTCTTCATCTGTCAAATGGGGGTAACGATAGCACATGTCTCCCAGGGTTGTTGTGAGGATCAAATGCGATGATAATTGTAAAGTTCTTGGCACAGTGCCTGGCACATAGTAAGCACCATATAAATGTTAGCTATTATTATTGTTATTTTAAAGGGTGGGTAAGAATTCAAGAAAGGGAAGATAGGTGATGCAGTAGATAGAGTGCCATGCCTGGAGTCCAAATCTGGTCCCAGATCCTAGCATTGTGATTCTGGGTAAGTCACTTCACCCTGTTTGCCTCAGTTTCCTCCTCTGTAAAATGAGCTGGAGAAGGAAATGGCAAACTACTGCCAAGAAAAATCCCAAATAAGGTCACAAACAGTTGGACATGACTGAAACAACTAAATTCAACAGGCAGAAAGGAGATAAGAGAACATTATAGGTATGAGAAAAAGTTTGAATAAAGACAGAGGTGAGAAAGGACAAGACGTATTTGTAGGAAGACTTTGACATGTGAAAGGAGAAGGATCTTCTCATGGAGTTGACATAATTTAAAGTATGGAATTGGGCATGAGGGCAGGAATAGCAGCTTATAATGGTTGTTGTCTTTTTTTAATTTTCAGCGTAGTTTGAGGTAAGGTCCTCTTGTTGAGAGGGAGAGACAGTTGGGAAATGAAGGGTTTGGAGGCATTCTCTCCAGGTTCTCCTTCAGTCAATTTGAATAGTCCTTCTCTATTTTGTTTATGGTCTCTTCCCCCTCTATCTGACCTTTTAATATGGTTATTCCTTAATATTCTGTCCTTAGCCCTCTTCTCTTGTAACACTCTTTCTCTTGGTTATTTCTTTTCTTCCCATGACTTCAGTGATCACTTCTAAGCATATGAGATCATCAATCACCATCACTAAACAAGCAAACTGACAACAGTTGTTCTAGGAGGCAGGAGAAATAGTTCATGTAGAATATTGCCAGAGAAATCTGGGACAAAAGAAGGGGATTGTCAGCAGTATCAAATAGAACAAGTAGAACAAGGTCTGAGGAAATGCCATTAAATTTTTCAGCTAAGGAGATATGGCAACTTCTCCAATTGAATCCAACAAGCATTTATTAATTTTTGTATGCTCTGTCCCCCACCACCCAGTGCACTTGTATTCTATACAGCTGGGATTTAGAGACAAAAGTGAAACCCTGCTGCCCTTCAAGGACATTACATTTTATTGGTTAAAAAAATGCAGACATAAGAGTATACCCAGTAATTTCAGGTAGAGGGAGATAGTAGCAGCTGGGGGACCAAGAAAGGAATCATATAGGAGTGGTGCTTGAATTGGGTTTTGAGTGAAGCCAGGGATTCCAAGAGATGACATAGCATGGTGGAATGGAAGAGGTGGTGGTTTTGTAGTTGGCCAACCTGGATTTGAAACCCAGCATGGCCACTTTTTAACTACCGACCTTATTAAGTTGTATGGTCTTTCTGAGCTTCAGTTTCATCATCATTAAAAGGAAAGGGTTGAACTCGATGCTTTCTAAGTTCCTTTTCAGCTCCGAGATCCTATGATCTATGATCCGATGACTGCCAATTCTACATCACCATCCTCCTCTTCTTCCCTTAATGTTTCCTGGACTTTTCCGTTTGGTGGTCTCACACAACCCTCAAGATCAACATTTCCAAAATCAAACTCATCATCTTTCCTTCTAAAACTTCTGGTTTCCCCTGATCTATTATCAGTACCACCATTATCCCAGTCTTCCATGGTTGAAATCTTTAGAGTCTTATCGATTAGAGTCATTATAGATCACATAGGACATTTAGAACACGAAGGTCATTTAAACCAACAGACTTATTATACAGATGAAGAAGCTGAGGCTCAGAGAGTCCAAGACCTTGCCCAAGTTTGCAAAGGTAGAAAGTCAACTTTTGTCGTTTCATTTCCTTAACCCACCACATTTAGTCAGTTACCAAGTATTCACCACACCTCCACCATACCGCTTCTTTCCCACTGTCTATGAAACTGGAGATGGTGGTGATGATGATAATTATTTCATCAGTGATTGCTTGGACTGTTGTAATAACTCCTTGCCTCCTTTCTTTCCCCTCTCATGCATTTTGCAAAGGCGATCATGGGATCATAGATTTAGAGGTAGAAGAGACTTAATTGCTCATCCTTTTAAAATGACTCATGGCTTATTGAAAAAGTAATCTTCATGTTCAGTTCTAAATACATATTCCTTATCTAGGAAGCATTCGTCATTTTAGTCTTGTTCCAACTCCTTCCAATCCAGCTAAATTGTGCATCCACAGTTTCCCCAAATCATTCTGCCCTTAATTGCCTCCCAGTATGTGTGCAAGCCACCTTCATTCTTGAAAGGGATTTCCTCCACACATCTCTACCAGTTGAAATATTTCTCTTCTTTCGGAACACAGCTCAGGTACCACATTTCCTTTATGATGATCTTTCCTTTCTTGAACTCTCAACTTCTGGAGAATGGCCTCTTTAATGAAGTCAAGTCAACAAGCAGCTACTATGTGCCAGAAATACTTGTATATTTTCTCCAAAACATTTAAAATGGCCTCTCTCTCTCTCTCTCTCTCTCTCTCTCTCTCTCTCTCTCTCTCTCTCTCTCTCTCTCTCTCTCACACACACACACACACACACACACACACACACACACACGCTGTATTCTTAAACCTCTATGTATCTCAGGCAATTCTCTAATATTGATAGAGGTTTGGATTTTATTTGCATTGGAGACATTGCCTCTGGGGGCAAAATCTCAGACTTTTTTTGTCATGTAAGTTGTATTATTAGTTCTTTGTGTGCAATATTTTTCTGCTAGATTATAGGCCCTTTTTGGGCAGCAGCAATGTTTTCTTTTATCTTAGTATCCAACATGCTTAGCACACTGCAATAGTAGGTGTACCCTTGCCTGAAACTCTGTTTCTCCTGGCTTTGTTAAAGTCTTAGCTAAAGTCCCATTTTCTGCAAGAAGCTGTTTCTAATTCTCTATAATCTTAGTGTATTCCCACTGAGACTACCACCCATTTATCACAAATGTAGCTTATTTGTACATGGTTTCATGTTGTCTCCCCCATTAGACTTGAGCCGCCTGAGAACGGGGACTGTTTTTAGCCTCCCTAGAGTTTAGCAACTGCGCCTAGAAGGAAGGAGGCAAGCATTTATTAAGCACCTACTATATTCTAGCATGTTAAGTGACATGCAAATATCTCATTTGTTCTTCCCAACAACACTGGAAGGTAGATGCTATTATTATCCTGATTTTACAGTTGAGGAAACTAAGACAGAGGTTAAGTGGCTTGCCCAGGAATCTTCATTTTATTAGGGGAAAATGACATATAAACAGACAACTATATAGATGAAAATTTGAGGAGAGTGACAGAGAGAGAGAGGGAGAACTAAAAACTGTGATATCAGGAAAGACTCCTTACAAGAGTTAGTCGTTCCCCCCCCCTCCACACTTTTAGATGGTCCCATTTAAAAGCTGTATTGGGTGCATTGTCTGTATTCATTTTCCTTAATTAAAAAAAATCATAAAACTTTTTAGTTTAACTCTTTTGTATATCTATTAAAACTTAAGCATTCATTAGCTGGCTGAATTTTAGCAATCCCAGTCATCTTTCTTCCCTTTAATGAAAATGCATCTGTACTGGGAATTTGTCAACCTTTGATCAACAAGAAAGGAAAAGAGGTACAAGTATGACTTATTGTATATGACAAAATTAGCATATTTTAAGGACATTTACTTCTGAGAAAAGATTTGCACCTGCTTTTCACTGTGGAGTCTTTTTCTGCTCTGATCCATTTAAATGTAATTTCAAAGTAAATTGCCATCTAAACAAAACTAGAAATTTTCAGGAACAGCACACAGTGTTTTCAAGCATGACATTTGTTGCAGGTTGCCTTTATAGTAGGGAAAGAAGAAAAGGATGAAAGTAGATGCCTTGAATTGGTCTTGTTCTTTACAGTATCAAATTATTTTCCTGGGCTTCCCTTTTTTTGTTTTGTTATAAATCTCTATAAGATTATAAAGATTCTATCTTTTTAAACATTAATTTGAGCTGCTAAGAGCATGAACTAATGAATGAATGAATGACTAAATGAATGAAGAAGCATTTATTAAGCCCTTCTGTGTACCAAACACTGTGTTAAAGTGCTAAGCATGCAAATGCAAGATTGAAGCAGTACTGTTCCTCTTGCAGCTTACGTTCTTTTTTAGATTTTTAAAATGTATTTATTTTTATTTTCTTTCTTTTTGATTTAATTTTTATTTTTATTAATAAATGTTTGTTGAATTTACTTTAATACTTTCTTTTTTGAGATTTTTTATTTTTAGTTTACAACACTTGGTTCTACATAATTTTGAGTTATGGATTTTGTTACCCCCCCCGCCATCCCCAAGATGGCATGGAATCCGATATATCTTCTACATATTGAACTTATTTACACAATAGTCAAGTTGTAAAGAAGAATTATGACCAATGGAATGAATCATGAGAAAGAAGAAACAAAACCAAAAAAAACCAAAACCAAAAACAAAAAGAGAAAAAAAAAAAGGGGAAAAAAGGCAAGCATAAAGTGTACCTCAATCTGCATTCAGACTCCATAGTTCTTTTTCTGGATGTAGATAGCATTCTCCATCGTAAGTCCTTTGGAGTTGTCTTTGCACCTTGTATTGCTGAGAAGAGCAAAGTCTATGAGGGTTAGTCATCACAGAATCCATATATCTGTGGTTGTATATAATGTTCTCCTGGTTCTGCTCCATTCTCTCAGCATTATACCGTGTAGGTTTTTCCAGGTTATTATGAAGTCCGTATCATCTACATTTCTTATAGCACAGTAGTATTCCATTACCTTCATATACCACAACTTGTTCAGCCATTCCCCAGTTGATGGGCATCCCCTTGATTTCCAATTCTTTGCTACTACAAAAAGAGCTGCTATAAATATTTTTGTACATCTGGGTTTTCCCACTTGTGTGATCTCTTTGGGATACAACCCTAGAAGTGGTATTGATGGGTCAAAGGGTATGAACATTTTTATAGCTCTTTGGGCATAGTTCCAAATTGTGGAGCTTACATTCTTAAGGAGAAGACTATTGAGTTATTATTTTTCTCTTACTAACATTTTCAGATGTGAATTTTTTCCATCATGATTCATTTAACTGTTTCATTTTTTCTTGGTATGTTGTCTCACGGTTATCTTTCCTTTTTTATGCAGTGTCGCTCTGCTTCTCTAATTCACTTTTTAGAATATTGTTACTTAATCCCCATTTAGGTCTGTGTCTCTTATATCTACTTCCTTTATTGATTGCTTTATTTCATTGTGGTCTGTAAAAGATATATTTAAAATTTATTTCTGCTTTTCTCCTCTTATTTGAGTTTTTATTCTCTAACATACATCTTTTTGAAAGGTAATATGACATATGATATGGCTCTCTGCTTTTTGGTGCTAGTCTTAATGACCCTCTGATCTTTCAGGGCTTGTACTTTAACTAATTCAATTGGTCACTTCTTCTTGTATACCCTTCCCTTTCTTTTTTTTGTATTTTTTTTATTTTTAGTTTCCAACACACGGTTCTACATAATTTTGAGTTCCAGATTTTCTTCCCTCCCTCCCCAAGATGGCATGGAATCCCATATAACTTCCACGTATAACTTCGCATTGAATTAATTTATACACTAGTCAAGTTGTGGAGAAGAATTATGACCAATGGAATGAATCATGAGAAAGAAGAAACAGAACCAGAAAAAAACCAACCCAAAAACAAAAACAAAAGAGAGAAAAAAAATGGGGGGGGAAAAGGCGAGCGTGAAGTGTGCCTCAATCTGCATTCATACTTCATAGTTCTTTCTCAGGATGTAGATAGCATTCTCCATAGTGAGTCCTTTGGAGTTGTCTTTGCACATTGTGTTGCTGAGAAGAGCAAAGTACCCTTACCTTTCGTAACAGAATTATCCAAATGTAATTCTCAGTCCACTGACTCTTGAGATAGCGACCTATTCAATTATGCATTGGACTTCTTGCCTGTTTGGTTCTCCTAGAGTCAGACCTATTTGTTCTTCTGCTACTTGCTGTCTGGAACTCTGGGATTCTGATCTTGCTTATAATCTACCAGGACCTTTAGCTTAACTAGAATCCTGGTCCTTACCCCTTCTGACCAGCCTTACTCCATTGCTGCCCATTCCTGGTTCTCTTATAATTTGGTTGCACACTGTACTTTAAATGACATAAAAAAAATCTGAGGAGCTGTTCTAGCTTAGAAAGCTTTGAAAATCTTGTTTTTTTGTCTCTTGGAAGCCTGAATTATGTGAGTACCTATGTATAATATAGCTTGGAAAACAAACCTACACTTAAAATAGAACCTTTTCATATAATGCTGTCTTGTTTCTAACTGGATATTAATTTATTTTAATTTAGAAAATGGACTTCAGTAACTGTTTTGTGGCACAAGTACAGAAATAAATCTTCAGGAAGATTCACAAGATACAAAGATTTCAGGACTTGGAATCAGTTAGGAAGATCTGAGTTCAAATATGGCCCCAAACACTTATTAGCTGTGTGACACTGGGCAAGTCACTTAACTGCTGTCTACTTCAGTTTCTTCATCTGTAAAAAAGGGATGATAGTAGTACTTAAGTCGCAGGGTTGTTGTAAGAATAAAATGAGTTAGCATTTGTAAAACACTTTGCAAACATTGAAGTGCCATATCATTATTAGCAGTTATTAAATATTAGAAGTACTGCTTTGACAATTTGAAATCACAAACTTGTTTTAAAATTTTTTGTTGAAGTCATTTGTTTTTATATCATCTATATTTCCCACTATATACCTTCTCCTGCTCCCTGCCCCCAGACAAACCTTATTTTTAAAGCCAATCTTCCTCCTAATATCACAAAAGGTCCAACTTTAGTCTGGGGCCTTTCTGAATTAAGGAATTTGTTGAGGTTATTCTGTTAAAACAGAAGAAATGTACTGGTATTTTCTTGATGTCAATACACATTTTTATTCCTTTATTTTTGTTAATAGCAATGTTACACCAAATAAAACATGATAATAAGAATATGATAGCTTCTACCTTCAGCAAGAAGTAATGAAATGGGGCTGTCTTATCCTATGCCAATCTTTCTTTATGGGAGCATCCTAATTAAACCAGCTAGGTGGCACAGTGGATAGAGAGTTGTGTCTAGATTAAAATCTGGTCTCAGATACTTACTAACTATGTGACCCTGGACAAATGATATACCCTTTCTCAGCCTCAGTTTCCTTGTTTGTAAAATGGGGATAATAGTGGCACCTATGTCACAGGATTGTTGTGAGGATAACAATGGAATAATATGTTTAAAAAGCTTTCTAAATCTTAAAACACTACATGAATGCTAGCTATCATCATCTTTATCATTTAGCATTTACCAAGTTTTTTTTTTTCTCTAAGCTACATCAGTTTTGGTGGAAGAGAATATTCCTTAGCTTAGTATTTTTTTTGGGTCTGAGTTAATATAAACCTCTCTAAACTTTATCACCTAAATTGCGTTTTATCTTCATTCAATGAAATCCATTGTCTTTATTATTTCTCAATGAGTGCTTTCCTGGGCAGGGGGGCGGGGAACAAGGGGGTGATGTAGGCCCTTGCATAGAGCGAAACCATTAAGAGGTGGAAAGAGGTACGATTTCTGACATATTGACAAACACTTGTATCTGAGGCTGGACAATTAAAATGATTATATACCACAAGTTTCTGCGAACGCTTGTCAGTCTACTGAGGGTACCTTCCTTTCAGATGTGAGTACAATATTTTACTTATTTCCTGAAAGATATATGCTTAAACTGTCAGTCTAATAAGCAAAAGCAATGTTTTCATCAATTTCAAAATTAAGCTGGTGTAGTCAAATGATATTTTACTTAATAACAATGACAAAGTAATAACTTATCTACATTTGCATAACAATTATTACCTTCCTGGGATATCCTTTTGAATAGCTGAAAATTTAAATTCCTGGATAGTTAACATTACTGTAATATTAAATGAGATGATATATGTACAGTGCTTTGTAAACCTTAAGACAATATATTAATAATAACTAGTATTGTTGTTGTTATTACTACTAGTATTATATAGCTTGGAGTCTTTTTCCCATCAGAACACAATTTAAATTTAGTATTTTGCTGAAAGTATTTGTATAATCCTCTTTCAGGAACCTTGAATACTTTGATACTCGGGTGAATGAATGTGGGTACCTCTCCACGAATCATGACCCTCTCTTTCTTTAATTCTATTTGATTCTTGTCTAAAGTTTTCCATTTTTCCTAAAAGTGTGCATTTCCCCCATCCCTCACCCTCCATTTCCCCAAGCTTTGGATTGGTTTCTCTCTCTCGTTCTTTTTGTAACTTGGGTGTATTGGGGAGATATTTGTAAGTTTTATCAGGCAGACCAAAGGTTGAAGCAAAAGGAAGAAGAGGTTATAGTGTAATCCTTGGGTTATCAGTCTGTTTCTTCTTGTCGATGACCAGCCAACTTCTGTTTCACATTGTACATGTCCTTTACAATATTTTCCATCACTTCTAGAAAGCATGTTCTTATTGGTAACATGCTGTGGGCCTACTGTGTATCTTTACATTGTCCTTTGGGTTACTTGTAATTTAGTTACTTCTGAGATCAGAGTGTTCCTTGATTGTTCAGCCAGGTAGTGACCCTGAGAGGATATTATTATTAAATTGGATTATTGAAAACACTGGACAATTTCCTAAATGTGGTCAGCCCTATTGGTTCCTCTACTAAATCTTGGGCTTAGCCCATTGTTCATCTGCAATGTCTCTTCAAGTTAGTATTAACTCAATAGAATGAACCTCCAGCTGCATGCTGTTGTCTGGCTACTATGTGGTTTTTTTTATTGACTTTATTTTTTACAATATGGATAATTAGAATAATCCCTTATGCTTTCCTTTGGATTTCACTGAGGAGGATTTATACGGTTAAGGGCTCAATTCCATTAGTATAATAATTGGGAACATTTGCAGAACCTTGCCATCGATAACAATTTCCTTTGTTCCTTCTTTTGTTGGCCATTTTTTCTGATATGAATACCTTAAGTAAGTATGTCATTTTATGTCAATACTTAGTTATTAAAGTTGTCTCCATGGTTGTATAGTATTTTTTTAATTAAATTTGAGATTTTTTTCAATCAGTATTTATTTTCTCTTCCTCCTCCATTTCCTACTGAAAAAAATTCATAGAATCTTATATATGTATATAATCTTATATGTAACATATTTATATGTAAATGTATAATCTTTACTTATACACACATATACATATGCAGCATACATAGATACCCACCTATATACACATACGCAAACACTCACATATGAAATAACCCCTTATTTGAAGAAGGCTTGTTCTTAATCCTTTCTTATGTCAGGGAGCCCTTTGGCAATCTAGTGAAGTCCATTGATGCCTTCTCCGCATAATGTATTTTGAGAGGCAGCTAGATGGCCTATTAGCTATAGTGTTGGGCCTAGAGTCAGGAAGACCTGAGTTCAAATGTAGCCACAAAATCATACTAGCTGTGTGACCCTGTGCAAGCCTCTTAACTCCTGTTTGCTTTATTTTATTTATCTGTTAAGTGGGGATAATAATGGCACCTATCTCCCAGGGTCCTTGTGATGATCAAATGAGATGATAATTGTAAAGCACTTAACACAGTGCCTGACACATGCTAAGCACTATGTGAAATGTTAGCTAGCATCATCATTATTATTAAATACTTACAATAAAATACACCGGAACACAAAGGAAACCAAACATATTGAAAGGCAGTTATCAAAATTAAAAAATAGTTCATGCATTGTATAGTTAAGAACCTCTGAATTAAAGTTGCACTATTTTTCTGAGTTAAATGTTCATTTATTAATAAACAGTAGATCCCAGGGATCTTATATATTCTATACCTCTCAGTGTAGATCACTGTGAAAATTGGCTGTGAAAACCCATCCGTTGCCTTTTTATAGTTTCATCAAGGATACCCTCAAAACATATGTACACTATTCTCATAGAAGGCATATGGATTGGTACTTTCATTTCTTCTTAGTTGACTGTACAAAGTTATTTTGGTAAAATTAACATCTGTATTTTTTTCATTCTCTTAGAATTGCTCCCTTTTCTTATGTCTTGAATATTAATTCTATAGTAAAATTTGTGGCCTTATACACTCATTTCTTTTTAGGTATTTGGCCAGATCTAGGTATTCTTCCCAACTTCCTCTTCTTAAATACAGAACCACTGCTGCTTCTTCACATAATTGAGTTGAAATCTAGCCTCAGACACTTAATAGCTGTGTGACTCTGGGCAAATCACTTAACCCTGTTTGCATCAGTTTCCTCATCATTCATTCCTTGAATAAAATGAACTAGAGAAGGAAAAGGCAAACCACTCCAGATGGGGTCACAAAGAATCAGACCTAACTGAAATGACTGAACAACAACATGTAAAGCAGTGTTGCTTATCAGCCTCCTCCTTCATAATGGTTTTCAAACTCCAAACCAGTGTATCTTTTGCTGCCACATCTCTCTGCTTGGCAAGGAGATCAAGTGTGTGTGGTCTAAAAACTAGAAATAATCTAAATGTCCACTATTGGAGATTGGATGAATACATTTCAGCATATTAATGTGTTGGAATATTAGGGTACCGTAAAATATGATGCATGCAAGGGAATATGAAAAAATAAAAAATGAATTGTAATGAGATGAGAAGAACCACAACGTATATATTTTGAATTAAACAGGCTAGGTTTGAATTCTTTTTTCCCCTGCTACTTGGTACTTCTATGACATTGAAAAAGTCACTTAATCATGTCTGGGCCTCAGTTTCCTTAGTTGTAAAATGAAGGGGTTGGGATAGATGACCTAAGGTCTCTTTCAGTTATAAATATATGATTGCATAGGTACTTGAACATCAGGTATACCTGGAAAGGGATACAGAGCAAAAATAGCTGTTTTGCTTATTTGTGATTTGTTTTTACTTTGGTTAAATGCTTAGGGTTTCATGTAAGTTTTTGCTCATTTTATGTTTATTTAATTTTTTGTAATGGTTATTAGTTTATAATAATCTTTTTTGGGGAAACTGTTGGCAGAACGGCATTTTAGGCCATTTGAAACTTCTTGTGGTAACTCTTTTGCATTGGTTCACAGTATCTACCTAATAAATGTAGTATAATCATTGTCATTACTTTTGTCCAGTGTTTCAGTTCCTGAATATTATACCCAGAGGGCACAAGCTCTGGCAGGTTTTCTAAGCTAGAAAGACTTTGAAGATGAGTTCAGTGATAGACTATTATGTTTGCTATTCAAGGACCAACCTTCCAAGCTCAGAGTGCCTCCCCACCAGAATGTTGGACATTAGATAATGAATTAATTTTCTGAGCCACAAACATCCACAAAGTAGTAAAACATATAAAATAACATATAGTCCTGGGTGGTCCCCACCCACTTCTGCGGTGACTACGGCAAAGCAGAATGGGGTGGAGGGAGAGCAAAGATTGCACTGTTCTTAGATCAGTTAAAACATAAATTTAATTGGTGGCACTTTTAATGTGCAATCTAAATGCTGACTTAGGGATTTTCTGATCTTTAGAATATAGTCAGAACAGAACCAGATCTAGTAAATGCACTCCTAAGCCTGACTCTATTAAAAACTCGAATAAAACATTTTAGGAATAAACCTTGCTAGAAAAAGACTGTAAGATTGACTTGAATAATATTGAATGATGGTGGTTGGTGAGACTTAATCAGAAACTGAAATTGCCTTCCTTTGGTCGATGTTGATCTAATTGAGGCTAATTAAAAAGAATGCTAATTTCCTATTTGCTCACCTAGATTTAAATTATAAATTATAGCTGATTAGTTCGTTGGATTTGGAAATAAGCTCTGCAATATAGATAAATCTCAGCATAACTGAGTTTGTAATAGGAATTCATTCTCCACTGTGTGTGTGTTCTTGGAACTTAGATTTGCATTAATGAGCATTGTTACGACACCACATACATCTATTCTGCCTGTGCCAAGCTCTTTACTAACAGAGGAGTGCCTCCTTTTAAGGGATATACTTTTAGTTGTGTGTGTGTGTGTGTGTGTGTGTGTGTGTGTGTGTGTTAGTCCTATGAACAGACTGCCTTATGTTGTTCTTTGGTGTGTAACATATTCAAGTTGACTAATCAGTACTGTATGCTTCAAAGATTTGTAATCAGCCATATTTGCTTGAAAGATTTGCTTAGAGAAAAGTTTCTGTTTCTCATTTATACTGTGTCTTAAACTATTTTTGATCAACTTAGCTATAAGAAACAAGCAGAGGCATGCTATTGAATTTGCTGACCCTGTTAGGCCTTTTGTTTTTCCAACATTTTAAGTAACTCTTCTTGTGCTAAGGGAGGAGTCCTATATACCTTATAGGCTGTATACATTTGAGAACTTTCTTTGGATTACCTTTCTTCCTTGTATCTACACTTTATCTTGAAATCGAAAAAAAAGAGCCCCACAGGTTTTTTTTTTGAATAGCCATCAATAAGATTATGCTTTGTGTCACTTCATTGGTTTAATAGATTATAAATTTCATCATGATGTGACAGTGTGCATAGCATAATGACTCAAGAAATGGATGGATGACTGCTAATGATTAACCTTGAATTTGAAATAAAGGAAATAGTAATAATAACAAAGGTCAAGAAAGGAACAGTAGAAAAAAGAACTTAGAAAACCTGGAGGAATGTAATACTTCATTTTTAGGAGATATGAAAGGAAATATGAAAGCCGAAAGATGGGGAATTTGGGAGAGGTCATAGATAAACAAATGGTATATTTTCGCCAAAGCTTCTATATTTCAGTGGTCTTATCACAGTTAGACATGGTTTTATCTAACTTCAGTATAATTCACTCCTTCCATAATTGCTTCAATGATGAAAGTATTTTCTTCCACAAATAAAAAAGAGAAACTATGTTACATAACAATAAAAGTAAGAACTCTGGTTATATGGAGTTTGTGACATTTATTTGCCATTTGACAAACTGGCTACTGGACAAATGAGTTAACTTCCATGTGGCCCAGGCATAAATAATGAATCCATCCTCTACTTCATAGGGATATCAGGGGAATGATGAATATTAATAATTAGCCCTGTGCTAATTGGAAATTGACCTCAACTTCCTGTTGATCATAGGTTTTGTGCTATTATGGTAGAGTTGAGCTCTATATACTGGTAACTAGGACCTTCTAAAAAGGAGTCTTTGTGTTTATGAAAAGCAAGTCTTTTATGCTGGACTTGATGTCAGGTCTTGCCTCAGACTTTTACTACTTGTGTGACCTAGGACAAGTCAGTTCATCTCTCTGAGCCTCAGTTTCTTCCTCTGTAAAATGAGAAGGTTGGATTTCATGACCTGGACCAGCCTAGGTTAGGTAGGGGGCATAGTGGATAGAGAGTGCTGGGCTTGGAGTCAGGAACTCATTTTCCTGAGTTCAAATCTAGCCTCAGACACTTACTAGCTGTGTGGCCCTGAGCAAGTCACTTAGACCTGTTTGCCTCAGTTTCCTCATCTGTAAAGTGAGCTGGAGAAGGAAATGGCAAACCACTCCAGTATCTTTGCCAAGGAAACCTCAAATTGGGTCCCAAAAAGTCAGATATGACTGAAAAATGACTCAACAAACGTCCTTTCCAGTTGTGTATCTATGATCCTATCTTCCTGTTCCAGAAAATTCTTTGCTCATAGAGAATGGAGGAACAGAGTATTTTAGCTGTGGTCTAGATCAACATTGTCCTATCTTGCAAAATAGGGAAGCAGGAAGGTGGGAGGCTGATGTAAGGTACTGTCCCATACATGCATACATACATAGATACACATGAATATACATACATATATACACATTATATATGTACATATATATATATATATACACACACACACACACACATATGTGCATAGAGTTTTATTGCTTAAAGGGGAAGAAAATAAAGAAAAAGGATTAAATCAGCTTGTGAATAAAGTGGGGAACTGACCCTTTCCCAAGTGAATGATTTGATTGTTGAAAAGGTTGGAAAAAGATTTTTGTTCATGATACACTGAAAAAATTTATATGAAGGAATAGTTTTCCCATTAAAATATAAAGAGAAACATCGTTACAAGAACTATTCCTTAGATGAAAGGACTAGGGCTGAGAATTGTGGTCCCCCAGATAATTTTCGTGAGATTGTTTTTAGAGTTTGCAAGGTTAAAACTTGGTAATTCACGTGAGCAGAGGGCATGGGAAGATTAAGTGCTGGCTGCTGGTTTCATAACTGACAGAAAGGTGGATTCTGTGAGCTTTATCTCATAAAAGAAAGAGAAGTCACTGACCACCAGGAAGCACTGAGTTAAGAAGAGGCATGAAGGGAAGACCAGGAGCACTCAGTTGACCAGAAGGTTTCAGCTATTGTGTCTTTTGGTTAGAAAAGGAGAATTACTTTGGAGATTAGCTGAAGAAAAGACTGAGGTCTTGATTGGAAGAGAGGCAAACTTCCCTTCAATGTGGGCTAATGCCCTTCAGCATCATCTACACTTTCAAAGAGGTAAAACCTCTCAGAGGTATTTGTTTGCTCTTTGCTGCTCACTCTGGTCTTAGAGGGAAAGGCAGAGTAGAAAAGAGGCTTTCCAGCGACTGAGAACTGATTGGACCATAAAGGATGCTGTTGCACAGGCCTTTGTTTGGCCAGGAGCCAACATGGGGAGCTTTGTACCTTTCCTGGCTTAAGGGAACTGCTTGTCACTATAAAACTTAGCAGTTTCTCAGGGCCATTAAAGGGGTGATTGTATGTTAAAAGAGGTTATCACTGTTTATCAGTTCAACAGCAAAAGAGAAGCATTTGTTGGTTTGCCTTCCAGGAGAGACTTGAGGACCAGAAAGGTAGTAGTTAGCAGAAACACAGTTTCATGTAGTGAAGGAATCAAGGCTATCAGAGCCTGCACTTCATAGTGTGAGTTGCCTTGAGCATGAGTTTTCCTTGTTTATATGCCTTTCTGCTCAGTTTCTGTAAGTGTGTGTCCACTCTCCCCCAAAGACACTGTGTTTTGGTGGGAGACTGTGGCCCAGGTTTATGTTTGGATTGTGATGTATTGATTATTTTTTCACTTATCTTACATTAAGTAACTGAGATGTTACGATTCCTGCTTTTGCCTTATCATTAAAGAAAGTTCATGTATAAGAGATAATAATGTCATAGTGACTTTTTTTTGTAAATGAGAAGTGCACCCCTTGGGCTCATGAGCTACAGTGGTGAGTAGTAACGTGTCTCTCCCCTGCAGCCCCAAACTGAGTTTCCTCTAGATCCCTGAAAGAGTTTGAGTTATAGCCATATGGTAGTTGTTCATCATTGGGAACCTTAGGAATGAGAGTGTTCGCTGGGATGAATTAGCCATTCAAAAGAGCAAGATTGTTGGCCATATGCTCATGCAGAGGCTATGCTCAGTTACTTAACCAATCCTACTGTGGCCAGGAGAAAAACCATTAGAACAGTATTAATAGTTCTTGGTCTCTTTTCAAAATAATAGTGTTGTCCAGTGGTGCAATTATGTATATTCTGTGGGTACAAAGTCCTGGGTTTATAAGCTGAAAGATAACAGAAGATTCTGCATTAAAATGGAAACTAAAGACATTTCTTGAAATTAGAATACTTGTAGAACATCTCAAAGAGTGTGTGTGTGTGTGGGGGGGGTTGGAAATCGACTTAATGTTAGTCGCGAAGCTTTGTGTATGTAGTTATATATCATCAACCATCTACTTGAACAAGGTACTCATACTAGATTGCAAAGGTACATAACTTGTTAACGGCATTTGGGGGCAAGATTGACATTCATTAATTTTGCAGGATAACTGCTACTCAGTAGAGTTCAGATATATTTATTTTGTAGATTACAGTAACAGGAAACAGCTCAGCCTTGCTGTTGCTCCTTTTCCAAGAGAATGTAATACTTGATATATCAAGTACTTTAATCTTAGGACACCTGTGGAGCTTACCATGTGATCATGCTGGAATTGTCTGTTTCTATTGGGAGTGGCGCTGACTCCAGAACGATTTAAAGGTTTCTGAGTTGTTCTAATCTGAATGCTTGGGGCTGAAAAATCATTGATAATTGTGTTCAACCTGCAATTCAATTCAGTGCACAGTTATTAAATGCCTACTATGCTTTTCTTTATAGAATTAAATAAAAGAGTGTCCATCTATCCATTTTGCCATCTGAGAGAATGGGAAGTGGAGGGGGAGAAAGGGAGGGAAAGGTAAAGAAAGGGAGGGAGGAGGAAGAGGAGCAGGAGAAGGAGGAGGATGAGAGAGAGAGAGAGAGAGAGAGAGAGACTGACTTGTTCTAGCAATATGGGTTTCTCCTTTTGACCACTTGATAAGTTCTTTTTCTTTCAAAAAAGTGGGATAAATTACAATTCTCAGGATACTGTTTTAATTATGGATTAATTAATTAAGAAAAAAAACTTAAGGGAATTCTCTATTGCTGTTTTTCAAAATTACAGAATGAAGAGGTCTCTGGATTATCTCCAGGATTCTGTGGGTTCCTCATATTAATGCAGGGCGTGCTTGGTAAATATCTATACCTATGACTACAGGTGGTTCTAGCTTTTTATAGCTTTTCATGTCTCCTCTACTTATTTTCATAATAAATGAAAATATTTTGCTTCTCACCACCTTTATTTTATTGGCTTGTTGGATGGTTTTCACCGAGAAGGCCAGACACGTTGGCATAGACAAGTACCGACAGATTCTTCTTAATGCCGATCGCTTTTCAACATAGTTTCCTGAAATGTATCACATTACAGAAAAGGGGACCACCTGCATTGGCAAGCCAGTTAACCTCATTGAGTTTCAGTTGTTCAGTCATTTTCAGTTGTGTCAGACTCTTTGTGACCTCATGTGGGGTTTTCTTGGCAAAGATGTTGGAGTGGTTTGCTATTTCCTTCACCAGCTCATTTTACAGATGAGGAAACTGAAGCACATGACTTGCCTAGGGTCACACAGCTTAGTACGTATCTGAGGCTAGATTTGAACTCAGATCTTCCTGTCTCCAAGCTGGGTGCTCTATCCACTACCACCTAGCTGCATTTTCATTTTTAATGCTGGCTAAATGTATTATTATTAGAACTACCTCATCCAGGGCACATGTATTTCTGGGGGTGGGTGTTGAATAAAATTTGGAGGTAGCTGGTGGTATTTTCTCTAGTATATGTTATTAAGGGTTCTGAAATGGGGCCACTGACTTGGGAGATTTCTCTTTCAAAATGGTTTTCAAGTTAAGGTGGATGATTTACCATTAGGAAGAAAAGTCCATTTATCCTTTGGACAGTCATTCTCTATGGAACTGAATTATTGAAATCTGCATTGTATCCACAGGGAGAAATAAAACCATCCCAGTTCTGAGAAAAAAAAAAGATTGCTTTCTTGTGAAGATATTTCTCCCTGTCCTGTCCGGATCTTTCCCCCTTCATTTTCACCCTGTTTGGCCAAGGCTGAGAATATCAAAGAAGGTGGATATTGGCAATGAGGACAGTAAAAATAAAGAAGCATTTCCTCTTAGGTTTAAAGATTAACCATTATTTGGCCTTTGTAATGAAAGGTACGTATTTATGTTACCGTTTTAACATAGTTACTAACCTTTGTTAAGTCTAACAAGCCTAGCTCAAAAGAACCTTTTGGTATTCTTTGAAAGAACCCCTAAACACTCACCTTTAGCACTGTGTTGTCATCTGTTATGCCTCCCATGCAAAGCCTCCTAATTGTCTTAGACTGCAATTCAATTCAGTCCACAGTTATTAAATGCCTACTATGTGTCATGGAATTACATTTCTATTGCATACAGATAGCTAAATACAAAAAAAATACGAAATAATTTCAAGGGATGGAACACTAACATTTGAGAGTAAAGAAAAGTTTCTTATTGAATGTGGCATCTTGAGGGGAGCCTTGAAGAAATCTAGTTCTAAGAAGTAGAGATATGGAGGGACAGTATTCCAGTCATGGAGTTGGGAGGCATGAAAGTGGGAGATGGGACAATTTGGCTGGGATGGAGGATTCATGAAAGGCATTGTGTGATCTCTGGGCAAGTTGGGTTAGAAGCAGATTGTGAAGGGTTTTAAATGCCAGAGGATTGTGGGTTTTATGCATATCCTTCCCCATCCTTTATCTAAATTAGCTCTGATATATCCGTCCCTCCTGTAACTCCTGAGACATCACCTCTTCTGTAAAATCTTAATTGGTCCGAGAAGGGCTTTTATATTCCCCTCACTCTACTGTGTCTGTAATGTGTTATGTCTAATGGCTACTGTCCTTTTCTCCTTTCCGAAATGTATTCATACTATTGCTTATATATTATATAAATACTTTACTCTCTATGCTTTTGGTATGTTGATTTTGTTTTCAAGACTTAAAAAAACCCACCAGTTGTCTGAATCAGTGTGGTTTGTTTAAAAGTGTGAATTAGCAAAAGTCAGAGATTGTGTTTCCATAATTTATCCTGTGCCCAAGACTGTTCTGCACAGTTGGTCTTTCAGTAAGTATGTTTCAATAATGAGGCAGGTCTATCTTTCCATAGAATTACTCCATACAACAATAACTGTAATCACAGAGGAAGGGATTAGAATTCAGGATATAAATTGAAGAGGTAGTAGATTAGTTGAAATTAAACTGATAGCTGCTTTCCTTTTCTACTTTTGAGTTTCTCAGAAGTTAATAAATTCTGCATGGAGATTGCTATTTACTATATTACTGGTTTTAGTCAAGAGGAACATCTTGACTTTTTGGAGGCTGTCTTATTCTTGAATTTGTAGAGGAAGTATCTCGTGTTCTTAATAAAAAGTGATCCCTTTTCCTCAAATAGCTCTGCTCCACTGAAACACATATATTTACCTTTATCTGTATTACTGTTGCTTGTGTGTGTGGGGATATTAATATAGTAAATGGCACCAAACGATAACATGATAAAAGTAAAGAAACGTTACAACACCTATCCCACTGATGAGAATGGATCCCTTTGGCAACTGCCAATCTCATGCTGTTTTAATTTTCTTCCTTCATAAAGCCCAGAATTGGATTAGTAGCTGCTACTGTACTTTTTTCCACTCCTCTCTTCTTCAAGGGTCACTGAATTGCTTGAGATTTCTGAACTTCATCCTGCCATGCATTTTGATGACGATCATGACTAATGAATAGTCATGAAAACCACACCACAAAGAAGAGGAATGTTTTGTTAATCTGTGTGGCTCTGATGTTGTAACAACTTGTAGTAATACCCTTCAGACAGAGGTCACATTTTAATCCTTTGCGAAGGTAGGTAAAGCTTCTGCAAATGTAACGAACAAACCAAAGTTCAGAATTTGAAGGACTAGAAGTAAAAAGGATAGAAGAGTTAAATGAATTGGTCGAGACCATATGACTGGCTGTTGCCAGGAAGGCTGAGGATAGAGTTTATAGTTTTTAACCCGCAGGTAGCTATTGTTGCCCCCTGACACCCCTTATTTGGAAGTTATATAAAAGACGACAGTGTTAACAAAGTTGGCGAAAGGAGATTAGAAAGGGGGGGAGAAAATTTTAGCAAGAGAGTATTACAAATAAATGTACAACTCCATATTCTTTGCAATAGGATTGTCAGAGTACATTTGGCTCAGTTCTTGCATGTAAAAGATACTTCCAAGTGCAATCACATCTAGTAGGCTCATTGTACAGTGACAGTCTTGACTGCCTTCTGTTGCTTTGGTTCGGAAAACTGAAGCAAAAATAAATCTGGGAAAAAACCAAACTGGCATATTTCATTGTCTTTTTCAATGATTATATTCAAATGTTACTTGTACACATACAATAAAACTTTTTGAGGGAATGATATATTTGTGAGCCGTCTGATTTTCTTTTACATAGTATTTCTTAACCCTGGTATGTCTAAACAAACACCCGAAGATTCAGGAACTTCTCTTAAAGGGCATTACAAAACTCTCATAAAGCAAAATCCTTTTAATTTACCTAAACTTAAAAAAATTAATATATATCATGGAACTTTAAAAAATTCTGTTTGAGGAGGGAATTGCAAAATCGATGAAAAAACAAATCTAAAACGTTTGAGAATCATTGGATTCAAATATTAAAAGGTGATCTAGAGCAGGAGTCCAAACTTCCTGGCACCAATGCCAGAGGTTGGTATTCATATCCATTCTGCCTGGCATTCTTCCCTGGCCCATCCCCAACACTACAGGAAATGAGCTCCAGACTTGCTGTTCCTATCATCACTACCACCCACTAATCTTGGCTCAAGAGTTGGCAATACCTTTGGCTGTAGTTCTTACTCTCTCATTTGCTCTCCTTCCTTCCCCCACTGGAGCACAGAAATTTAGCTGCATTGCTGATGTGGATCATTGTGATCTCATATTTTGGATTTTATTCATGCTTCTGCATTGTTTGCAGCATCATAAGTACTAACCTTCACCCTCCTAGTCATGACAGAAAGGTTTTATTTTTCTGTTTAATTTTCAGAGTTAAGAAAAAGTACAGAGTTTAAAAAAAAGATCTAATTCAAAGTAGTTCAAATTATTTCCATTTGTAAGTTTGGAAACAAATTTAGGAAGATTGGCTCTCCCTACCCAGAAATCATTTAATGTTTAGGAGACCTGATCTGGAATCAAAGAAACTGGATTTGAATCTGAACCACTTATTTGACTTTTGTCAAGATATTTTCCCTCTTTGCACCCTAATTTCATTATTATTGTTGTTGTTTTTGTTATCTTCATCATTGCTGTTAATAATACTTAGGGTTTCTATAACACAATAAGGTTGGCAAAACACTTTACAAATGTTTTCTTATTTGATCCTCACAACAACCCTGGTAGATGGGTGCTACTATTATCTTCAGGTTATAGGTGAGTAAACTGAGGCAAAGCAAGGCTAAATGACTTGCTCATATAGTAAGATCCTGAGGCAGGATTTGAACTAGGGTCTTCCTAACTGCAAGTCCAGAGCTCTATCCATTGTATCACCTAATTGCCTTTATCTTTAAGAGTAAGGGGTTTGCAATAGATGAATGAGCTCAAAGATTTCTTTCCATCCTAAATCCTATGAACCTGTCTTCAGTAGCAAAGGCAAGTAGGCATTAAAAATAAGGTTGGTAAGTCAGTTCTGTTATAATGCATGTTTTGTAAATGCAAGTTTGTTCCAATGAAATTTATATATTAGGGGGCATTTTGAGCATAAAACAAATTTTGGGTTGGCTTATGCACAATTTTGTCCACCAAGGCAGAAAACTTGTACATTACAAACAATACCACAATACCACAACACTCATTTAACACTACAAGTTGAATGAGACCTGGAGTTGTCATCTGCTGAGGTTCTTGCTAACTCATTAACTATTTATTTTTTAGCCTGGGTCTGTGGGAATGGGGACATAGGTCAAGCAGCAGTCTGAAACCATTGATGCTTTTTATTGTGGTATTTATGTGTATTTCTTAGCCATTTAGTGTGTGTAAAACCATTTTATTAGGTTCTTATCTTTTTTAATGTCATTAATGAAGTTTTTGAGTTTTGTGTCCCTAACCCCATTTCCCCTGTAAGTACTGCCTTTTTGTTTGATTTTTCATAATTTGGTGATATTTAGAATGTATATGTTGTGTTGTAGCAGAACTAACTGTATTTGAATGTTATTTCAGAACCCTTCCTTGAACACTTAATCTTGAAGTCACTGTCAAATCTCCTAGTGTTTTCCAGTACTCATGTTCACCAGCTGTTCTTACACCCCTACCCAAGCTCAGCTTACAACCACTTCCTCAGCTAATAATAAAGTGACTTCTTTAGATTCTTCCATGTCATTCAGCAAATTTCTCCATAGAGCAGAAATAGGAGAGTAGAAAGGAATTTCTCTTTAGATATATGAAGAGAACTTGATATTTTATTTTATTTTCCATTTCAAATTTTATTTTATTTTTTTTATCATTTTTATGTAATATTTTAGTTTTCAACATTGATTTCCACAAGATTTTGAATTACAAATTTTCTCCCCATTTCTACCCTCCCCCCATTCCAAGATGGCATATATTCTGATTGCCTTGTTCCCCAGTCAGCCCTCCCTTCTTTCACCCCACTCCCCACGCCCATCCCTTTTCCCCTTACTTTCTTGTAGGGCAGGATAGATTTCTATGCTCCATTCCCTATATATCTTGTTTCCCAGCTGTATGCAAAAAACTACTTTTTTTTAAAGCATCTGCTTTTAAAACTTTGAGTTCCAAATTCTCTCCCCTCTTCCCTTCCCACCCACCCTCCCTAAGAAGGCAAGCAATTCAACATAGATCACACATGGATCATTATGTAAAACACTTCCACAATGCTCATGTTGTGAAAGGCTAACTATATTTCCTTCCATCCTATCTTGTCCCCCTTTATTCAGTTTTCTCCCTTGACCCTGTCCCTTTTCAAAAGTGTTTGCTTTTGATTACCTCCTCCCCCTATCTGCCCTCCCTTCTATCATCCCCTCCCCCTTACTTTCCTGTGGAGTAAGATACCCAATTGAGTGTGTATGTTATTCCCTCCTCAAGTTGAATCCAATGAGAGTAAGATTCACTCATCCCCTCTCACCTGCCTCCTCTTCCCTTCCAGCAGAACTGCCTTCCCTTGCCACTTTTATGTGAGGTAATTTACCCCATTCCACCTCTCCCTTTCTCCTTCTCTCTATATATTCCTCTCTCACCCCTTAAATTTATTTCATTTTTTTAAGATATCATCCCTTCACATTCAACTCATCCTGTGCCCTCTGTCTATATTACCTTCAACTCCCCTAATACTGAGAAAGGTCTCATGAATTACACACATCATCTTTCCATGTAGGAATGTAAACATAACAGTTCAACTTTAGTAAGTCCCTTATGAATTCTCTTTCTTTTTTACCTTTTCATGCTTCTCTTGATACTTGTATTTGAAAATAAAATTTTCTATTCAGCTCTGGTCTTTTCATGGAGAAAGCTTGAAAGTCCTCTATTTTATTGAAAATCCATATTTTGCCTTGGAGCATTATGCCCAGTTTTGCTGGGTAGGTGATTCTTGGTTTTAATCCTAGCTCCTTTGACCTCTGGAGTATCATATTCCAAGCCCTTTGATCCCTTAATGTTGAAGCTGCTAGACCTTGTGTTATCCTGATTGTGTTTCCACAATACTCAAGTTGCTTCTTTCTGGCAGCTTGCAGTATTTTCTCCTTGACCTGGGAACTCTGGAGTTTGGTGACAATATTCCTAGGAGTTTTCTTTTTGGGATCTTTTTCAAGAGGCGATGGGTGGATTCTTTCAATTTCTATTTTAGCCTCTGATTCTAGAATATCAGGGAAGTTTTCCTTGATAATTTCTTGAAAGATGATGTGTAGGCTCTTTTTGATCATGGCTTTCAGGTAGTCCAATAATTTTTAAATTCTCTCTCCTGGATCTATTTTCCAGGTCAGTGGTTTTTCCAATGAGATATTTCACATTGTCTTCCATTTTTTCATTGCTTTGGTTCTGTTTTATAATATCTTGATTTCTCATAAGGTCACTAGCTTCCACTTGCTCCAATCTGATTTTTAAGGTGGTATTTTCTTCAGTGGTCTTTTGGACCTCCTTTTCCATTTGGCTAATTCTGCCTTTCAAGGCATTCTTCTCCTCATTGGCTTTTTGGAGATCTTTTGACATTTGGGCTAGTCTGTTCTTTAAGGTGTTATTTTCTTCAGTATTTTTTTGGGTCTCCTTTAGCAAGTCATTGACTTGTTTTTCATGGTTTTCTTGCATCCTTCTCATTTATCTTCCCAATTTTTCCTCTACTTCTCTTACTTTCTTTTCCAAATCCTTTTTGAGCTCTTCCATGGCCTGAGACTAATTCATATTTTTCTTGGAGGCTTTTGATGTAGGCTCTTTGACTTTGTTAACTTCTTCTGGCTGTATGTTTAGATCTTCTTTGTCACCAAAAAAGGAATCTAGAGTTTGAGTTTGAGTCTGTGTTTGAGTCTGAGTTTGTTTTCGCTGCCGGTTCATGTTCCCAGCCAACTACTTGACCCTTGAGCTTTCTGTCAGGATATGACTGCTTGTAGAATAGAGTACTTTGTCCCAAGCTTTAGGGTCCAAGCACTGCTGTTTTCAGAGCTACCTCTACTCCATCTTCACCCCAGGATCTATCACCACAGCACTCCTCCTCCCCCAAGAACTGCCAGTCAGGACCGCAATACAGATCCAAGCAGGGCACAGCAAGAGAATCTGCCTTTGTGCCCACAAAGCACTCCTTGCAGTCCTGCTCTGATCCACTGCTAGATTCCTCCCACTGTGTGAGCTAGGGACTCAGTTAGCAGTTGACACTGTAGCTCTGGAAGCAGCCTCAAGAACTTCATGCTGCTGCCACCGCCACCACTGCACCACTTCTGCCACCCCCAGGGCTGGTGGCCAGACCTGTCTGAACATGATCCCGCAGTTTCCCTCTAACCTGCTCTTTGGCATTTGTGGGTTGAGAAGTCTGGTAACTGCCACAGCTCACTGATTCATGGCCCCAGGGCCTGTTCTGGCTGGCTTACTCCAGGTCAGGTCTGTCCTGGCGCGGGCTCTGCTCCCCTCCCAGCACCTTGCGATAGACCCTTTCTGGCTACCATCCAGGCTCTCCTGGGCTGGAGACCTGTTTCCCTCTGCTATTTCATGGATTCTGCAGCTCTAGAATTTGTTCAGAGCCATTTTTACAGGTGTTTGGAGAGTTTTGGGGGAGAGCTTAAGCAAGTCCCTGCTTTCCAGCTGCCATCT
This sequence comes from Trichosurus vulpecula, assembly GCF_011100635.1. Taxonomy (NCBI): domain Eukaryota; kingdom Metazoa; phylum Chordata; class Mammalia; order Diprotodontia; family Phalangeridae; genus Trichosurus; species Trichosurus vulpecula. The sequence goes on from NC_050574.1 coordinate 221,978,449, forward strand.
TGGCTCTGCCCCCAGAACTTGATTTTTTAATTTCAAATAGCTGACTAGGAAGATCTTTGGCAATTAGCTTTTTGTATAATTTTTCCATTCTTGGTTGTATTGGCTAAATATATTCCCACTCATCCCTCATTTCAATATAAAGCATCATTTTATTGATTTTACAGTAGGATATTATATAGCTGTTTACTGTATACCAACAGCAGGAAAATTCCATTGTGGTTATAGGCAACTATTTTGTATGTCTGTAAGTCAGCTGGCTACTAAAATGGTTGCTGTTTAAATGACAAAAGTAAGTCAACAACATTTATCAAGAATTGATGATGTGCAAGGTGCTACATACTTTGTCCCTATTGTGAAAGGCATAAAATTTTTTGTGACCTTATTTGGGGGTTTTCTTGGAATGGGTTCCCATTTCTTTCTCCAGCTCATTTTACAGATGAGGAAACTGAGGCACACAGGGTTAAGAGACCTGCCCAGGGTCACATGGCTAGAAAGTATCTGAGGCTGAATTTGAACTCAGGTACTCCTGACTCTAGGGCCAGCACTCTAACCACAGTGCCGCCTTACTGCTCCCAAGGATATCAGACAGGGTCCCAATTACAGAGGTATGAGACTGGGGCTTGGTGATGAGAATCAGGCAAAAATCTAGCTACTGTAACTGGATAATAGGTCTGAGTAGGATGAGAGTAGAAGTACCAGTTTATTTCTCAGCTAGCCATTCTCAGCTAGAATGGCTGATCTAGAGCTCCTTCTATTCCTTTTCCCTTTCTCCTAGATTGTTCCTAGGGTCTCAATGAGGATGTTTCCAGGTGTTAAAAGTTCTTAGATACGAATGTCAAAGGGGCACATGGACTGAGAGCTACTGGCACAGGTAACTACTTGTGGAGTTATCAAAGTTGGGTGGGGTCAATTAGGGAAAACTTTTTAGAGGAGAAAGTTATCAGCATCTTTTTAAAGAGAGGTGGGGTAAGGAAAGGAGTGGGATGGACAGACCAGATGAGGAGGTTAAAAGCAAAAGATCTGTAGTCTTGTCTGTAAATCTGTCATTTAGAGTATTTCATTTTTGTGTCAGGGCTCAAAGGGTTGGACTTCATCAGGTATTTCTAATCTGATGGGAGACCTACATTTGCAAATATCATTATGTTCTTGGAACTTTGTATTCAGATTACTTTGATTTTGAATATCCCATGGTGACTGGCAACTTGGGACATTTGCTGTGAAAGACATGAATGTTATTTTCAGGAGTATTTGTAGAGCTGGTTCTCATGAATAAAATGTTCTCATTTGTAACACTTTAATCAAGAAATGCAGCCTTGTACCTGTTATAGTCTGACTCTCTAGCCTCCAAATTACGTTGCAGTCAAAACTGATTTTAGTTTTTATTCATAAAACAATATAAGCAGTAAAAGAAATATGTAAAAAAGATGCTAGCTTCTGGATCTGGAACTATATGGCTTTTGGATGCTTTGAATAATTTTTTAAGTACCAAGTAGTTTAGCTCAAGACAAATCAACAATAAATCACCTGAGTTTTAATTTCTTAGGAGATCTTTGCTTAACTAAGGCTAGAGAGGCCAATGTCGAAAGTTCTGTGGCCTTATAGCTTAGCTTTTTTTCTTCAGTTCAGCACAAGTCCTTAGCTTTGTCTTTTCCTGTGTCTGTGTCAAGGCTGATACAGAGACAAATACAATCTCTTGGTCACACTTGGGAAATGTAGAAGGCATGGAGTCAGAGAACACGTCTCTGAATTGCTGCACAGCCATGAGAGGAAGGATGGAATAGAGGAATGGAGGCTACCATCAACTTCCTTTGTCAGGAAATAGCATTTATTGAGTACCTGCTAAATTTCTAGAGCATTGCAATGAGGAACTAAATTATTCCAGGTGGGTGAACAGTCTGTACAAAGACTTAGAGGTGGGAGTTGTGAGGTGGAATATCGAAATGCAATGCAAAAGACTAGGTCATTTCTCTTTTGACATTTAAAATCTAATTGAGGAAGAAGACAAATGAAAACTCCAGAGACTGTGAGTCAGGAGACAGATTCTAGTCCCAGTTCTACCCACTGTATGACCTAGGCAAGTTTACCCTTCTGTATTTCAGTTTCCTCTTCTGGAAACTAGTGATACAGTTATTTGCTTCTTCAAAAATCACTGATGTGGCTTTAGTCACTGATGTTAATTTATGAGGAGAAAGGAGTTAAGAGAGTACCTAAAAGATTCCAGTCAAGATTTGAATTTTAAATGCTTTTAGGAGGCTAAGGTGAGCAATGGATAGAGCACTCTACCTGGGGGCAGGAAGACCCAAGTTCAAACCCAGCCTCAGACACTTACTCACTGTGTGACCCTGAGAAAGTCACAACCTTTTTCTACCTCAATTTCTTAATTTGTCAAATGGGGGATAATAATATCCCACTCTCAACCCACCTCTCAACAGAGTGAGAATTAAATGGGAATAAAATTAAATGTGTGTATGTGTGCGTGTGTATAATATATATCTCACTATGTCAACCTTAAAGTATTATGTAAAGACTAGCTATTATTAATATTGTTATTATTATTATTAATTTTAATTGATTAGCAATTTGAACCCAATATAGGTTCCTCTTCCTGTCCCTCTCATCCAATGCTTCTGGCCTCTCTTCACCATTACCCTTCAGCTTAGTGAAGGTCTTCTAATAATGGTCCAGGACCTTTAAAGCAAGACCCTTACTTTCCACAATGTTCTCATGAAAGCAAAGACAAATTCAAATAGAACAATTCTCAGCTTTTCTTGTTAGTTTCAGATTTTAGAAACCTTACTGTGAAAAAATCAAATTGTCAAATCGTTTAGTAATAGTTTCAAATTGATGTCTTTAAATCCTTATGTTAGTCTTCAGTTTCTGTCTTCAAGATTTGGAGATTCTTGCTTTGTTTTTAGTGATGCTGTACTTTCTCAATTCTTCCCCAGTTGTCTCATTTCTTCTTTTTTCTTTACTGATGGTTCTTCCTCTTGCCTCCTAATAGTGGGGAGAAGAGATCAATAATGAATTTCCCCCCCCCTTAGACTTCACATAATCCTTTTGTGCCCCTCCAATGTACTTATTTATTATTTTTATTATAGTCATCTTTATTCGTACCATCTCCTGACTAGAATAGACATTAATCCATACCTAGCATAGTATGCTGTCCAAAATAAGTGCTAAATAATTGCTGAATTGAATTGTGGTCTATCAAGACTTTTAAGAGTCCTTTTTCTCCTTTATGTCCATTGATTCCTTGGGTTACCTCATCTCCTCTCAGGCCCTTAATTGCCTTCTTTACTAGGATAGATCTCAAATCTGTAGTTTAGTTTGTGCCTCTTCCTTGTATTTCTAAATGCTTTCTGGACGTCCCTGGCTGGAGATCTTAGCCATCACCTTAAGCTCAACGCTGTTTTAGCCTGAATCTATCATTTTTTCTTCAAAATTGATTTCCCTTCTCTACAGCTATCTGTAATACTAGCCTCCCAGTCATGAAACTATATCCAATTTGATATGAAGTCCTATTGTTTCTTTCCTGAAAATGTCTCTCAGATTTACTCTTTCTTTTACTTTACTATTGTAGTGACCCTACACAGGCCCTTATCACCTCATATCACTGACTAGCTATGTAATTGTGGTTGGGCAAGCCACTCTATGTCCTCTTCTTACCATTCTCTTGATTTCTCTTATCTTTATGCCTTTACTTTTGCCATCCTTCATGACTGGAATAGACTCTCATCCTCCCCACCTCTGCTTTTTCAGTGTGTTGAAATTCTTTCTTTTATCCAGAGCCATGTCAGCTCTTACTTCCTAATTTCCCCCTTTCTCCTTCCAGCTAAAATACACATCTTCCTCTTTGAATTTCTCATAGTACTTTGAACTTCTGCCTTATATTCTGACTTGCCCAGTTATTTTTGTACTTCTTACCTTTTTCCTTGCTAATTCAAAATATATTAAGTGCCTACTTAATGATGATAATAATACTAATAAGACATTCTTAGGCATATCATTCTATGATCTCCTTCTGCCTCCAGTTTTCTCACTTTCCATTCTTTCATATGTTTCCTGATCAATTTTTCTAAAATATGTCTTATATCATGTCACTCACTTTTTCAAGAATCTATACTGGCTCCCTACTGCCAGACTCCCTGTTTGGCTTCCAAGGTCTTTCATAATTTGATTCTACTGGCTACATGACTTGTTTTCTTGCATCTCTCTCCCCACCCTCCCCACGTGTTTTATCCCTCTGTTCCAGTTACACCATACTATTCATTGTCCCTGATATAGGACATGCTGGTTTCTGCCCTTATAACTTTGTTCATGTTATTTCCCTCAATTGGTATGCTCTCCCTTGTATTGTCTCCCACATCCACAGCCAGACTCTTCTATTTGCTCAACAGTCTATCAGCTTTCTTATCACCTATAGTGAACTATTCTAAATCTTTTTCTTCTATGTTCTCATCCTAAAAACACTCTTGATAATCTCCCACCCTTAGATTGCCAACAAAACCCAGTAGGAAGAGATAGAAAGAAAAATTCCATTTAAAATAAGTGCAGACAATACAAAATCCTTGGATGTTTGCCTGCCAAGACAAACCCAGGGAGTACATGAAACACAACTAAAAATACTTTTCACACAAATAAAGACAGACTTAAACAATGGGAGAAATATTAATTGCTCATGGGTCAAGAATATCAAGGGAATCAATGGGGAAAAATGTGAAGGAAGGCAACCTAGCAGTGCCATATTTGAAAGTCTATTACAGAGTGGTAATCACAAAAACAATCTGTTCCTGGCTAAGAAATAGAACGATGGATCAGTGGAATAGATCAGGTACACAATACACAGTAGCAAATGACCATAGTAACCTAGTGTTTGATAAACCAAAGACACCAGCTTCAGTCACTACCCATTTTCTCCTCCTTCACACTGATCACATAAAAAGTGCTATTCTTATTTTTCATCGAGCTGAGTCTCTCAACCTCAAATCTTAATCACATTTTCTCTTGCCTCTTCCTCGGTTTTGCTGCAGTAATCATCCTTTTCCTTTCATATATCTTCACGAAGTCTCAATACTGTCTAGTCCAACCCATATCTGACTAAGAATCTTGTTTACAATGTCCCCAACAAGTGACCATCAAGTTTTTGCTTGAAGACTCCTTTTCAGAGGAGCTCACTTTTAGTTGAAGCAGTTGATTATGCTTTTGGATGGCTTGAATTTGTCAGGTATTTTTCCTCTTCTCATTGGGCTGATATCTGCTTTACATGTTTTATAGGTGATTTACATACTTTACAACTTCCATACATTGATCCTAATTCTGCCTTCAGGAGCCAAACAGAGAAACCCTAACATCTTTTTCACCTAACAGCCCTTCAAACACTTGAAGACAGTTATCAATGTTTGCTCTAAGCCTTCTCTTCTTTAGGCTAAACATCTGTATTCCTTTCATCCAATCCTCATGTAGCATGGTCTTAATGAACTTCATTCTCATAGTAGCCTTTCTCTACCTACTATCTTGATGGTTAGTGTTCTTCTTAAAATGTAGAAATCTAAAATAAATGCAATATTACAGATGTAGTCTAACTAAGGCAGAGAACTGCCTTTATTAGGACCACGGGATTCTCATCTTTTTATGTTCTGAACCCTATTCATCTCTCAGTGCAGCCTGAGATTGAATGAGATTTTTTGACTTTGTTGAGCTGTTGACTCGTATTGAACCTATAGCCTACTACAACTACCCAGTCCTTTTTGTACAACTATAGTCTAGCCGTACCTCCTCCATCTTGCACTCTTTGATCTCTTACTCTCCATCAGCTCCTTTTCATCTGCTAGAAGAAAGGCTCTCCTTAATTCTTCTGCCCCATTTAGCTATTGTATCATCTGTTTCTGCCTTCTGAATTAGTTTAAATTGTCTTCCAAAATGGCTGTTGATTTAGAAAATCCAGGATTTCATAGAAGAAATGAGTTTTGAGGAAGGATTGAAGAAAGGGAGGTTGAAAGATGAATGTGGAGAGGCTATTCCAGTCTGGAGCCGTATGGAGATAACAGGAAAGCAGCAATAAGGAGATGACAGGAAAAATAAGGAGAAAGGGACTGTAGAGGGTAGAGTTAATTTTGTTTCATTTCTTCCTCCCTCATGGATAAGCAGCCTTGGAAAAATGGAGGAATCAGAAGTAGGGCTTACCTACGGATGAGCATAATATGGTCAGGAAAGTCTGAGGCTTTAGGGAGTGGCTATTAAACCATGAAAATGAAGTAATAGACTATGGATGGGATCAAGGATGAGTTTGGAGGCAAGTTAAGCTGTAAACTGGTAGTTATGGAATAGGAGAGTAGGCTTCTACCAAGTGATAACTTTCATCTCTATTTTTCTAATTTTCAAAAGTTTTAGAATATTTTTCCAGTAACATTTCTTACTGGGTGAAGAGAATGCACTAATGATCACATTTCAGTCAATATGAATAAGTGCCAACTATGTGCCCATGCCAAGGTGCTTGGATTGGAAAGAGTAAACTCTTTGTGGAGGATAATCCACATATAGGAAGAGGGAAAAAAGAGAGGGGACTCTCATTATTTATCTTCCTCTTTTACCTGTTGGACCTTTGCCCATCCTTCAAAGCCCAGTTCAAATAATAGTGCTTTCCCTCATCTTTCCCTGACAATGCATGTGCCCTTTGCCTTCAAACCACTTTATTGTTCTTTCTGGTGCATTATATTTTGCAGAGAAATATAGTTATTTGTATATTTGTGTTTCTTTCTTGGTTATAATCTCTTTGAGATAGAGATCATATTTCAATATTTTTTAAATGCCACAACCGGTAGTACCTACATAAATAAATGAGATATGTTATATCCACGGAGTAGGAAACTTCTGATGTGGAAACTTCTTTCATTATCACAGATTTCAATCCTCTGTGGCTGAGTAGATGACGCTGAAAAATTGACTAAAGCACATTGATGTTCAGTGATTTGCCCAGCATTTTATTCCTTGGAGCCCAAAACCCAAACCTTCTTGACTGTGTTCAGCCCTCTCTATCTACTATTGATCCATCAATCTAATAAATATTTATTAAGTGCCTACTCCATGCCAATAATGTGCTAAATTCCAGGGGATACAATTAATAAAAAGAAAGACAGCCTTTACCCTCAAGGAGCTTACAAACTAAAGGGGGAGATAACACACAAAAGGAGGCAGAAATGGGGGGCGAGGGGACATCTTGTTCTGTGTAGTTGAAACCAGTCAGGGCAGCAGATGCAAAGAGGAGTGAGCTGAGAGTCCAGTTCCTGCCCTTTGTAAAGTAAGGCATTGGGAGGATTGTGCATGTTGTGATTGTGGTTTGTCCTTCATTCTTAAAGAAGACCATGATATCAGGAAGATGCTGACATGACTTGCAATTGGTTTTGATTTGAGTGAAGGAGGGCTGTGCAAGGTCGCCAGCTTCACATTCTCTTCCAGAGACATCTGGGTCCAGTGGCCAGATATTGATCAGGACGACTGGATATGGCCCAGGATGCAATGGGAGACCCTGGCCCTTTTAAGCTAAGGTCTTTTTAGGTTCTCACTTTGAATGAGGCAATGCCTATTCAGTGAATAGGCCTCCTTAAGAAGTGAGGCAAAAGGGGCAGCTAGGTGGCACAGTGAATAGAGCACCGGTCCTGGAGTCAGGAGGAACTGAGTTCAAATTTGGCCTCAGACACTTGACACACTTACTAGCTTTGTGACCTGGGCAAGTCACTTAACACCAATTGCCATGCCTTCTCCCCTCCAAAAAAAAAAGTGAGGCAAGGAATGGCCCCTTTAATAATTAAAAAAAAAACCATCAAAGTTGGAAGGGAATACCCTCAGGGTTGCTTTCCAAAAGAGAAACATTACTATTTGCATTCACTCTGAGCCAAGTGGGCCCCCAAATAACCATTAAATGATGCTTGGCCTGGAACCTATTGTTGTCCAATCCATGTCTGCCCTCCTACCCTTCAGTCAGAGGGGAGAGGAGGCTGAGAGAGGTGATATCCATCAAGGCTTCAGTTACTATCTTGGTGAGATTAGAAAAGATGAGCTTTATTCTGGGAGGGGCCTCATGTTTTGATTTTAAGTGGTTGGAATTTGATGAGACAATGTGAGTTTTACTACGTAATAAGTATCTGTGCTTATTTTGGCAATTTATTTTATTAGTGATTGTCTTGGAGAATAGAAAAAAGGCTTTTTATTCAAAGGCCAAATGAATCATGTTCTTCTCCCCTCCTTCTCTGCAGAAGAAAGGAGAATGATTTTTGTCTTCATGTTATTTCTTCATTAGTAAAAGATAATATTTGTAAGAAGACAATGACAACATGCTTCCAAAGACCTGAAATAAGGAGAAATTAATAGAACAAGCCTAAAGCATTTTGATCTGGAAATCTCATAGAAATAATGAGTAATGAGTATATTAGCATTCACATTCGGGCTTAATACCCTGCACAGTATTTGGATGCTAGACTTTGGGAAAAAATAGACCTATTTTTCCGTATCTGTAATTCCCTGAAATATCTTTTCATAGAATAAGGTGAAAAAATGATTGTGTGTTCACCTTTTTATCACCATGGTTTGTCCTTCATTGAAAGGTGAAATCTTTCTCTTCCTTTAAAGTCTAACTTATATACCGTGTTCTCCATGGAACTTTCACTGATTCCCCCAGTTGGAAGTCATGTCTTTCTAAAATGTGACCAGAGCAGTCTCAACCATCTCTAAAGCAGGTTGTACTTATTTTTGTACCTTTCTCACAATAGTTGGTAACATAGGGTTGGAACTGTATTGTGATTCATCTTGGTAACTCTATCATCTAGCACAGTGCCTGTTGGCATGCAGTAGGCATTTCATAAATGCATTTGGGTTTGTAGTTGTTGATTGGTTTAGTAGCTGGAAATAACCTCCCAGCGAATTAGAATAGGAATAATAGAATTAATTATTAACAAATACATTAATATGTAATTAATTGGTATTAAATTAATGTATATGATTGATTGTATTTGAATAAAAAAGCAACAGTCTAAACTATAGGGGCTTTTTTATGCCCTTTGTCCATAGGGCTGCATGAAGAATATACCAGAAAATGAAGACATTGGTTTCAATGACCATTACTCTTTTCTGAAACTCTTCACTTTGATGAGAAAGGATCAATTCTTTTTTATTTCAGCACGCTTGACATTCAGGTATAGATTTTTTTCCCTATAAAATATACAGCCAGACCTCCATGCTTCTGTTGTCAACTCATTGAAGACAGCCTTGTTTCTGGTATTTTTTATTCAAAAGAACGTGCTTTTCTATCCTTTTTTAAAGGACACTAAAATACTTTAGACAGTAGCTTTCATAGTCTCTCACATAGACCTTTTATTCTTACATTGCTAGCTTATTATATTATAATTAACAAAACTCATGGGACTTGTTAGGGGGATATTTTAAGAGTAGGTCAAATTTGGAGACTAAATAATAAAATATAATAAATTCTGATAACTTTTTAGGGAAAAATGAATTATAAATCACATGGCCAGCTTGGATTTTAAAAATTAATTTATGAATTGAGTTTTTAAGCTTGTTGCTATTTATTATTTATTACTGATTGTCACATATAATTTTTTCCGTGGATGGTAAAAACTGTGGAAGTAGGCTCAGTCCCTGCTGATAACACCACCATCTGTTTCTGGCTACCTGTATTCAAACCTCAAGAAAGGAGTTGAAAAACTTTGGAAGTATGTATATGATGAAGAAATTGGGACTACTGTGATCTGTCAGAGTGGTTGAAAATCAGGGATGACTATTTAGTCGGAAAATGAAGGTTTTCACGGAAGAAGTGAGTTGTGAGGAAGGATTTAAAGAAAGTGAAGCTGAGGGATAAATGAGGGTGATTGTGTGGTGGAAGGCTATTCCAGGCTATGGAAATATAAAACCAGAGGAGAGAATAATGAAGAAATAAGCAGAAAAGGTTCCTTGGGAGAAGACCAAATTGCGTACCTTCAACAAAACCTAGACTCACTGAGGTCATCCTCTTTTCTCAAAAGGCTATGCTAGCAGAGCATAAACCAATGTACTAGAGGCCTGTTGCCACACCACGAGATCATTTCACAAACATCAGTTCCATTAATTAGTTGTGAAGCATCTACTACATATAAGGTACTTATAGAGGCAGTTTGTGATACAGTGTATTGAGCCCTGAGCATGGAGTCAGGAAAACCTGAGTTCAAATATGGCTTCAGATACTAGTTATATGACCCAGGACAAGTCATTTAACGTCTGTTTGCTTCAGTTTCCTCAACTGTAGAAAAGGGATAATAGTAGCACCTACCTCACAATATTGTTGTAAGAATCAAGATAATATTTGTGAAAAGTACCCAGCACAATGCCTGGCACGTAGTAGGTATTGGCCCAGCAATAGTTGTTATTCAATTATGAGCCTAGTCAAATTCAGAGAGATTCAAAAGGCTGGTTTACCTAAGAAGTTTAAAAAGTTGATTTACCCATTTAAAAAAAAATTTATCTTATTTTTGCCTTAGCAACTCATGAAAGCACCTACTGAGGCATAGGGAGGTTTGCATCTGTATCCATAGAGTACCCACATTTATACAATCATAGATGTTTTGGAGTATGATAATATTAGAGAATCTTATTTTAGTCCCTTGTATTCCCATTTTTCTTATAGAGCAAAACAGTTTGAGATGATTTCAGTCAGAACAAAACACTCCCCTCTTTTTTTCCCCTTCAAGTGTTGGGTAAACAGATACAACTATATCATGTCAATCTCAGGCAGGTGGATATTATTAATTTTTTTTAGTGTTTCAAAATGCCCTCCATTCAGAGAGTTTTGTTTTGAAAAAATCTTAAGCAAGGTACCTTAATGTTTTAATATAAAGAAATTTTCATTAACTTTTGTGCATGAGATTTTTAGTACAAGTTTAGGGTTGTGATTCCAAAGTGTAATATTATGGAAGCCTAGAGTATCTCTTTATGCAGGCATGTCTGTATAACTATTTATCCATACAGAATGTTCTAAAGTCTAAGTATAGTTTTAAGCTATTAAAGCTATATATATATATATATATATATATATATATAGTCTGATTGCATTATTACATGTATTGTTTCTCCATCTAGAATATAGACTACTTAAAGAGGCATTGTGGCACAGTAAAAGGACTCTGATTCTGGAGACAGAAACTGAGTCCTAATCTCCCCTTTGACAACACTACCCATGTGACCTCAGGCAAACCACTTGGCTTCCTATAAAATCAGGAAACATTGTAAAGTTTAGGGATTAGACAAGACAGCCTCTGAAGTGCATTCCAGCTCTAGATCATGACCTAGAATAGGGTATACATTTGGGTTTATAGGTTTATAGGGAATGTGGTAGAGTGGACAAGAAGAACCGGACATCTGGTTTCTTATCTGGGCTCTGCCAGTTACTGGCTAGGTCATGTTGGGCAAGTCATTGGCCTTTGTTTGACCATCTGTAAAACACCCTCTATGTAAACACCCTATATGTGAACATCTGTAGAACGCCCTATATATAAAATGTAAGGAGCTTAGACTAGATGGCCTCTCAGCTTCTTTCCAACCCTAAAATCTTATGATTATATATAATTTCATTTTCTTGACTGGTAAATTAGGGAATTGAGCTAGATCATTTATTCTTAAAATACACATTTTTAATAGCTGAATTTTACACATGCGTGTGTCTATGTCTATGTATCTGTTTATCCATCTATAGATGCAGCTGTCAGTTTAATGCCAGGGAGATTAACACTTTTTATCTATATTGTTTCAAATGATTTTATTACTCTGTCTCATTTGTACAAGTTAATATGCTACAGAAAATCCAATGATGTGTATTTATGGTCTCCTGGAGGCCGCATGTATGGCCCAGGCATACAAGAAACGGCCTTGAAGAGGTTCCACAGCCTCCTTCCAGTATCACAGCACAGCAGATTTCAGATTGGTCAATAGTCACCTGGTGCTGAAGGCTGGAGGCTTGCAACATGAAGCAGAAGGGATTGCTTAAGCAGAGTAGCAACTAAAAAGGCCATCATGTGGTAGAAAAAAAGGAATGGTGATGGGCATCTGCATTGTGACTCAAAAGAATTTCCATGTGCTCCTGGAGAAACTTCTCCTTCCGTAGTGTTGTCTGCTTCTATCAACCTTCCACACTTCTCCTTCTCAAGAAGGTAAATGACGAACCTGTTCTGCTCTTCTCCCCATTTTCTCTTTAAACGTCACATCTTCCCTACTAAACAGATTGGTTTGTCCTCCCATATCCCCTCAAGATATCTTGCAGGCTTGTGACTAAATGGATGCCCAGCATTTGAATGATTGACAATGGGAAAAGTTTTCCTTGACTCGACTTCATCTCATCTATTGAATTAACTGGTTACTTGTTATACCATGAGGCAACTAGGTAGCACAGTGGATCGAGTGCTGGGCCTGGAGTCAGGAAGACTCATATTCCTGAGATCAAATCTGGCCTCAGACACTTACTAGCCATGTGGTCCTGGGCAGGTCCCTTCAATCTGTTGGCCTGTTTCCTCATCTGTAAAATGAGGTGGAGAAGGGAATGGCAAACCACTCCAGTATCTTTGCCAAGAAAACCCTAAATGGGGTCATGAAGAGTCGAGACATGACTGAAAAATGACTGAACAGCAATGACAACTTTATACCATTGCCTTATATAGGAGCTGTGTAATACTCCCTGTGTATAGAAAAAATAAGCAATTCATGAAAATATCAACATGTTAAAAGATTTTTCAATTTAAGTTTTGGGAAAATTGCCTTTTAAAAAATTTCTTGCTAAAACTAAACACAATTTCTAGACTTGAAGGGAAAGGAAAGGAGAACAGACTATAGTTTTGCCATTTTTTTTCTTGTGATGTCCTTCTAGGATCCTGAAAAAAATGTTTGAAAGTATTTTTGGCAGGTTACCGCTTAAAGGCCATGTGGATTGCAGATCAATAGATTTTTATAATTATTTCCTCTTCACAAAATGTTTTGAGGTGATTTTTTTCATCATTGGTTATTATTGGGCAGATAATAGTTTTATGAATATTATTTATCATGAGAGTCTTATTTCCCACAGCTTTCCCCCTTTCCCACAGTTTCCAAAGTATACACTCTGCCTCTGATTTTGCTCAATTTTCCAAGATTAAAATGGATATATAACTTATTTTTGTAGCATTGTACTCAGTAGATTCTAGATGGGCCAAGAAATGGCTGGCTGGGGCCAGGCCTAGGTGAGTTACATGCCTTTCACGTTCAATGAGGTACATTGCCTAGTGTGTTGTCTGGCAAGACCATTACAATGGCAATGTGGATAGTCGGTGTTGGACTCAGGAAGACCTCGATCCAAATCCCATCTCAGGTTTGTTAAATAGGTGACCCTAGGAAAATCCCTCCTCCTCATTTTTCTTGTTTAGAAAAAAGGACTAGTAATCTCACCTATCTCACAGGATTGTTGTGAGACACAAAATGAGGATACTGTGTCTAAACACTCTGAGAATCAAAAAGTGCCACACAAATATCAGACTTCCCCCTTTATGGACTCCACAACAAGAGGTGAAGTCACCTGTATGGACCATTTTGTGGGAAGAACTGTGTGTGCCCTTCAAGGCAAAGAATGGTTTTTGCAAGCTGGGCTTAGCAATACCTTTGAAACAGTTGAGACAGAATGGCTCAGGAGAACTGATTTCTTCATTTCTATTTCAGCCTAACTTGGTTCAATTGTTCTTGAACCACAATTTCCTACCTCCATCAAAGAAAACAAAGAGAAGTGGAATGCGATTTGACCCCTGGTGGAAGTGCCTTTTCCTGGAGAAGACTGTTATAGTCACAGAATTTTTAGAGCTGGAAGGTCCTTAAGTGCCGTAGACCAGCCCTCTTATTTTAGAGATGAGCAAGCTGAGGCCCAGAGATATTAAATGACATGTCTGAGGTTACACAGTGGCAGAGCTGATACCATAACCCAAGTCTCTTGACTCAGTCTAGTGTTCTTTCTACTACAGCACACTGAGAACAAAAATTCCCTGATTTTATGATGGACACTCTACTCTAAAACTGTTATTTATGTATTTTCCTAAGAGTACTATCATTTATAGTCTCTAAAATAAGGTTCTTAACCTGTCCATGGATAGATTTTAAGGAGTCTGTGAACTTGGATGGGAAAAAAAGATTACATCTTTATTTTCATTGACCTCTAACTGAAATTTGGCATTTCCTTTAATTATCAATGTAGGCAAAAAATATTATTGTGAGAAAAGAGGCCATAGGTTTCACTAGACTGCATAAGGGATCTCTGACCCTTAAAAAAAAGTTAACAATTCCTGCCCTACAGCTTTTTGATGAGGTTCAAATTATATTTCTGAAAGGGACAGTGAGTAGATAATTTTCGGATTTCAACACTTTCCCTTTGACTGACATTTAAAGTTCTTTCATTTAGGTATTTCAGTAATGCTTCATGTAGTTATTTTTGAGCAATGAGGAAGCCATATTTCGTAATTTGTTCATAGTGAAGCAAAAATGTGACATGTTAAAAATATAGCATTTCAAAAATTTTATTGTTTCCATGAATATATCAAATCCAAAGCCAGAAAAGACATTACACCTTTGATGTAAACTAAGAAAGCAACTCCTTCCATCATTGGCCTTTTCAGTTTGTGAGAAATCCCCAAGTTGCCTTTGAAAGGGGATGATCCTCATTGTGCAAGTATGAGAGTTCAAATACAGGTCTGATCTCACATTCCTCAAAGTCAGCACTTCTAGTAGCTCAAAGCTGAAAGACCACATTAGAAGGTTTATACAGGAAATGATGGCCCCTTGGATGCTATTGCCAAGTGCTTGGGAAAAATAAAGTTTCTAGCTTTGCCTCCAGGGAATATCACTTGTAGGGATCCCTTCTCAAAAGGGAAAGTATTGGCCACGCTTTGTGGCCAGAATGAACAAGTAATTCTAGAAGAAATAGTTAGAGCATTACTAGCAACTGGAAGGAATGCGGTGCCTCAGAAGGGCCCCCAAATGGTAGGTTCCAACTTGCTGGAAACCAGGTTACTATTTTTAAAACCATAAGTTCTGCCAAGAAGATAATCTGAAATGAGGGTAATTTTGTAGAGAAATTGTTTGCGTTATAGCTGACATTTATCTTTAGCTTTCTGGGATCCCATCCCCAGTGACTTTTCTGGAGAATCACCAGCCCATAGAGGAATCTGTCTGTTGATAGCAAAAACAGTTAAAATAAAATAAAAAAGTCAGACTCACTATTTTGGCCCTATCCAAATGGAACCAGAACTTGAGGATTCAGCAAAAGTTTGTGTTGACAGTTTAATATCAATCTCAAAATTTTGAACAATTGGCCTAGTTTTAGTTTTCAGTGGTCAGTTCCCCAAGTCCCTTATTTTTGCCAGAGTAATTTGCGGATTATTCAAAACTGTATTTTCTTTGGCTGGAATGTTGCATTGTGATGTAGTATAGTTAGGTAGAATGTAAAACTAGATAATTACAACATCCTCTCCTCCCACTCCATAGGGTGGAGGAGAGTTATATTTTATTTATTCACCTTACATCCATCCTAGAAGGTACAGTATACATAGTGGAAATAGTGCTTGAATTAATTAAAGATCTGGGTTTGAATTCTCCCATTCACTGTAAAGTTTCATAACCACAGGCAATGTCACCTAATTCCTCTAAACCCTAGTTTGTAAATTGGTGATAATAAGACTTACACTACCTGTCTCTCAGGGTTATTGTGAGGAATATGCTTTGTAAACCTGAAAGCATTATATGAATTCTCATTGTTGTTATTTTCAAGGCACCATGTGACATGAAAAAGATGAGTAAGACAAGATGCCTACCATCGTGTCCTCAGATAATAACAGGAAGTAGTTTAGAGAGCTTCTGGTCCAATGAAATATTTTTTTTTACACATTTCTAATTAATCAAGAATGATGTAGGTCATTCTATTTTGAACCATTCAGATTGTTAGAAAAGTCTTCCTCATCCTGAACAAAATTTGGCTCACTGTAACTTCTTTGCACTTGTACCTAATTCTATTGATATGTAGTGCTATTTTTTTTTAAATTCAAGATGTGTCGCTTTTTTCCCAAGTGAAAACCAGAGGCTTCTATAGCATGACTTGATGTTAGCCATATATATATATATATATATATATATATATATATATATATATATATATATATATATATATATATATATATGTATGTATGTATGTATATGTATATGTATATGTATATATACACATATACACACACACATATATATACACATACATACATACATATATGTAATATGCAAATACATACATACATATGCATAAATCTATAATGCTACCTATTACCTCAGTGTGATGGGATCAACAGTGACCTTGACCTTAACATTTTGGGGAAAAAACATAGAATTCATTTTGAAAGGTTTCTCACCCCTCATAATGTGCTACATGCCACATTTAAGCCTGACTTATAATAGAAAAAATAACATATGGTTCGAGGGCACCCATTACCAGATATGGTAGGCTTCCCGAGCAGGGAGTGATATGAGAACAATGGTGTTTAAGGAAGATTATTCTCTTTGAAGACATGAGTTCATAGAACTTTGGTTGTAAAAGTAGAAACTTTGCAAACAGGGTTATAAGATTTTTTCATCATTTTTGTTTCTCTACATTTTAATGGCATTTAGGGAGAAAGAAGTTGAAAACTTTTATTTTGGCTGGCATAAAAAGAAAACAACTTCAAATGGCATGGGAGAAAAGGGGACTTAGATCTCTTTTGATTTATTCAAGAACTGAAGAAAGCAATTATTCTTTGTTCCAATTTTTGCATATCTATTTTAGGATGATTCAGGACTTGAGGAAGATGTCATGATTTCATAGTTCTTAATTACTTGGTAGCAGCTAACTTCTGGATTCCATTAGGGCAGTGTTTTTTCAGTCTGCCGTGCTTGCTACCATTTATTCAATGTGTATTTATCACATTCCCTGTGACTAGGAGAAAAACATAAAAGCTCTTTAGCACCCTGAAAGTGAAATGTGAGGCCTGAGCTATGCAGCTACATACCAGAGAAAGATAATTTTTATGAATGCTCCCATAATAAGTATATTTTATATTTTCAAATTACTTAACCATTTAAAGTACATCAAAGAATAAATACCATAATCTAGTCATCTACATGCACATTAAAGCCTTTCAGTCATTTCCACATGAGAATGGGTCATCTACTTCAGAGGCTTTAAATCTCCTTTTTGGGTCATTATGTCTGTAACGTTTCCTCATTTTTCTTGTCTTTCTCCTCACTGTGATATCTTATAAGATGATGCTTCAATGCTTTCAAGATCGTTTGTCTTTAGTATGGATTTTATTAATGAGTAATTGACCTGGTCTTACTGCCCATCCCATTTTCTCTTTGTGAGTGCCATTTCAACTTCCTTTCATAGTATATTGGGGACTGAGGTGTTAGAGTCCAAGCTGAGTGGCTCCCCTGTTATTGGCGATGAAAAGGGCTCATTATAGAAATGCTGCCACATCTTTTTCGTTTTCAGTCTGTTGTCTTTATGCCAGTTTCATCTTTGAATGCATTTGCAATGAGGTGGCTGAACCTGGTTCCATGCCAAGCTGTCTAATTTTTGCTTTTACTGCTTTTGTCTCTTTGATGAAGCCATATTGCTCATTCTCTTCTACCAGCTTCAGTCAAGTCAACAAGTCAGCAAGCATTTATTAAGTGCTTACTTTCTGCCAGACACTGTCCTAAATGCTGGGAACACAAATACAAGCAAAAAGAAAGACAGTCCCAGCCCATTCACATTCTAATGGGGTGGGGGGAGATAACTAACACGTAACAGGGAGCTGAAGAGTGGGGAGCAATGGGAAATTCAGAGTCAGGAGCAGAGCCCAGAGAAGAGTGAATGAGGGAGGAGGGCTGGCCCTGGGACTTCTTCAAAGTGGAGGTTCTGGGGGGAACTTGCCAAATCTTGTTGAACAGAGGAGGAGGTCACAGGGTAGGAGGCTATTCCAGGAGAGAAAGCTGCTAGGGGAATAGTGGAGAAGTCTGCAAAGTCAGAAAAAGAGCCAGGAAGGGAGTGAAGAAGTGATGTTTAGCTAATGTTTTCTATAGTACAGTGAATCATTTTGTATTTGAGAATATCTGTATTTAACTTTTCTTGTATTATGACATGTGGAGAGGTTTTGGGCCACCTACCTAGATGGTAAACTTGAAGTCAGAGATTGTGCTTTAATTCTTATATATGTGCTAGGTGCTTAATAGCTACTTTTTAATTAGGTAGCAACTTAGTTACTCCTCTTATCTTGGGGACAAGAAACCCTTTTTATCTTTGTTGATCGTTGATCTGCCTATAGAGACAGATTCAAACAGTCTGGTGGGCAAGGACTAATGTATACATAGGCTAAAAAAATGAGTAGAATCTTAATATCATTAGTTACTTACTGATCCCTGACAGTATTGTATCCGTTTATTAGGGAAAATATGAAAGTCATTATTGTATATTTTTAAAGCAGAGATTCTTTACCTGGGATCATGCATGGATCCCTAAAGGTCCATGGAAAGATTTTGGGGGCTCTGAGAAGTTGGATGGGAACAAATTACATCTTTATTTTCACTACCTTCTAACCAAAAATTTGCTTTTCCTTGAGTTATTTAAACGCATTATTCTGAGAAGGGGGTCCAAAAGTTTTGCTCGACTGCCAGAGGAGTACATGACACAAAAAGGTTAAGAACCCCTATTCTAAAGGCACTTACTTTTTAATAAAAAAAGAAAAAATAAGGTTGGAAATTTTTACATATTTTAAAAAACAAATATGTAAATATCAATAATAAATATGAATAAATTAGAAAAGGCCTCCTTTCCTTCCTTGAACTTGAAGAAAAAGAAGTCTAGTTTCTCTATTATACTAAATCATAAGAATTACATTACGTATTTTTCTATAGTTTATGTTGTCAAATTTGAAAGAATGTTTTGGCCTATTTATTGAAAGAATATGAAGAGATGAATTTAGAAAGCAAAAGGCCTGTAAAATATTGATACCCACACATAAGCAGGAGGCAGAGAGAGAGAGAGAGAGACTACAGCTGTATTAATTACTGAAGCAGTGATTGAGGTTGTCCAGGTGGGCCTAACATCATAAACACAGCACTTAAACTGTATGACCTACGGCAGTACTTGTGATTCATATGAAATGTATATAGATTGTCATTTTGATTCATTGGCTCATTAACTCATTTATTCATTCATTGATTTCTCAAATATTTACTGACATTGTAAGGAGGCCACTTGTCTGGGAATTGGTAGAACTTGTATTCCAGTCTCAGAAGGTTTTCATTGATTTTCTACATGTTTTTGGGCAAGTCGTTTAAACTCTCTGTGGTTCCTTAACTGTCAAAGATGTGGTGATCTCTTCTTGGTTTATCACATAGAAATATTGTGAGGTTCTCATAGGACAAATAGGTTAGAGGATTTTGAAATGACTCAAAACAATATAAAAATCACAAATAACTTCTTCTTATAATTGTTTTATAACTTCATATACTATGATATACATGAAATAACAATGAAATAACATTATAATATACACATTAATACAGTCACTTATAACAGCAGTGATGATAATAAATGATAATAATAACACTACATATTACTGAATAGCACTGAACTTATCATTGGTGGTATAGCTGCTTAGTTAATGCCTTTGTGTTCAAAATGAAGAACATTCACTTAAATTATTTCTGGGTACATTTTATAAAGACAGATGAAAGAAGAGAGGTTACCATGTAAAACTAGTAAATCATATCAGTAGGGCCAAGTTGAAAAGAATTTATGATGGATTAGGGAGAACCCTGAGACTTTTGCAGGTCAGGGACCTTGAAAGATCACTCATTTCCAGCTGGAGAAACACAAAGACCTAAATTAAAAATTGAGCAGCCTTCTGAAATCTTTAGACTATAAGGAGCTCCACTGAACATATTGGTCTCAAATGGAAATATGATTTTTTTCATATTTGGAAACAGCCTTCCAGATGTAAAAAATGGAGCTTATGTGAGTTGTTAACAGTGTTCCTTAGGCCCGTCCATCTTTTTGGTTATGGAGCTATTTTACTTGTTTGGTGTATATCATTTTCATGACTTTTGGACCAGACTGTGATTAGTTTATGTGTGTGTGCTCTAATTTTAAACAAGGGTTGGAGAACTAATTCTGAGGTCCATTTTTAGTGAATTAGCCTAGTTTAACCTGGAAAATTAAACAATATTATGTGAATATTTCTTACTAGTGGGCTACTGAATGAAGTTGATTCTGAGCTATCTGAAAAGACGATGATGATGATGATGGTGATGATGGTGATGATGATGATGATGATGATGATGAAGGAAATTATGATTGTAGTTGTTGAAATTTATATGGTAGTATAATGGAAAAAAAGACTGAATTGCCAATCCTAAAATGTGAATTTTTATAAAGATCCTAAAGTTGACCAGCTATTGAATCTCAGCGGATCAGTAAACTTTGTTGTGTCCAAATTTGTAAGAATTCTCAACTGAAGTATAGCTTGACAGCTTTGTGTGGGTTTTGTAGTCAGGAAAAAGCCAATACTTAGGCTCTAGGAAGTATTTTGCCATATCCTGTTGAAGCAGATGTGGCCTATGAGCTTTGAAGACAAATTAAGTTATTTTGCCAAGTTGGTCTGTGCATTGAATTCATTTCTCCAGGATATTTTCCTGCTAACAACAATAATGCATATTCTCTATTGTCGGGACACATGTGATTGTTAAAAATAAGTTTCTTTTTAACACCTGGTAGTATTAATCAACTTGCTTCACCATTGCCAGACACTTTTATGTGTAAGGATATTCACATACCTCAAGAATCATCAGAAATTGTTAAAATTCCCCTTAAATCCATAGATTCCACTGCCACACATATACTTAAAACAAGGAAAGATTCCATATACAGCACTTTTTGTGGAGGTTGAGAATGAGAAACAAAGTAGATACCCATCTATTGGAGAATGGAGAAACAATTTGTGGCACATAGAAATGATTTCCCCCAGTTTACTATTTCCCTATTAATTTTAACTGCATTCATTTTGTTTGTGCAAATGCTTTAAAATTTTATATAACCAAAATTGTCTATTTTAACTGATCTTCTCTATTCTTTGTTTGGGCATCAATTCTTACTCTTTAGACTATAAAAGGCATTTCCTTCTTTATTCCTTTAATTTGTTAAGGATGACACCTTTTGTGTCTAAGTCATGCATCCATTTGGAGCTTATCTTACTATGTAATATGAGATGTTGACTTATATTTAATGTCTGCCAAACTGTTTTTACAGATTTTAAAGCAGTTGAATAGCAAGTCCTTATCCCAGAAAATGTGGTTTGGGGGTTTAATGAACACTGTTAACATTGGTCATTTGCTTTTGTATGTTGTGTACTTAATCGGTTTCATTAAGCATTCTATTTTTTAACTAGTACCAAAAGTTATTGTGGTATACTTTGAAATATGGTACTGCTAGATCCCCTTCCTTCCCACTTTTTTTCAATATTTCCTTGGAGATTCCTCATTTTTTGTTATTCAGATGAATTTCATTGTAGCTTTCTCTAGCTCCAGAAGGTAATCTTTTAGCAGCGTGATTGGTATGACATGAACAAATAAATTAATTTATGTAGTGTTATCATTTTTTATCATATTGGCATTGAGTGATCGTGAGGAATTAATATTTCTCCAGGTATTTATGTCTATCTATATTTTTATCCAGAGTTTTGTAGTTGTGCAAGCTCTCATTTCACAGATGAGCAAACTTGGGACCAAGAGAATTTAAGAAATTTTGCCTGGAGCCAATATCAAGAACTCTCAAGTCCTTTCCTGCTTTTTTCACGGCATCACAGCACTGAGTGCAAATACAAACAAATCTTTCTACTTTACCACATTGCATCTTGATGCTCCACAAATTGTGACTTAATAATATGAAATAGTTTTGTTAATTTTCCTAGAAGGAGAGAAGTAAATGAAAGAGTATTACTAAAGATAGAAGGAAAAAAATGTTTTGCTGCCACCTGGGGAGCACTAGTTCCAATGAAGGAAGCCTTTTTTTCAATTAGAAAACCTGGTCCCCCTAGAGAGAAATGGAGAATATCATAAATGACCTTTGGTTGAATGGAGTTTGTAGAGGAAGTTGAAACCCTGAGAAAAAATAGGTAAATAAAATTACTTTTATAAATGCTTTTTTCTCTTATAGTAACATATGGAAGAAGTGAAAGGGAGGCAGATTTAGACTGAATATGAAGAAAAATTTCATAACAAACTCAACAACTATGGAGTGCCTTGTAGAGACTGTGTAGCTTTTTGTCAGGATTCTTGTAGAGAGGATTCATCCATGGGGTTGGAAATTGGATTTGGCAACTTTTAAAGTATCTTTGAACTTTAAGATTCTGATTGTAAAGAATACATATGTGAACATAGTCAACATTTAAGTGTTAACTTAAAACTGCACTAAAATTTTTGGGACCTCCTGTCTGTGTATGTGTGTGTGTGTGTGTGTGTGTATGTATCCACACATATCCCCATAAACAAATTGTTTTGTGTTGTTTTATCATGCCCAATTCTTTGTGACTCCATTTGGTGTTTTCTTGGCAAAGAAACTAGAGTGGTTTGCCATTTCCTTCTCCAGCTCATTTTACACATGAGGAACTGAGGCAAATAGGGTTAAATGACTTGCCCAGAGCCACACAGTTATTAACTGTCTGAAGTTGGATTTGAACTCAGGAAGATGAGTCTTCCTGACTCCAGGCCCAATGCTCTATCTACTGTACCATCTATCTGCCTACCCATAACTACATAGCGCTATAATACTAATAATTAATATTATATACTATCGTATATATGGGCAGCTAGGTGGTGCAATAGATGGAGTGCTGGGCCTGGAGTCAGGAACACTCATCCTCCTGAGTTCAAATCCAGCCTCTGACACTTACTGGCTGTATGACTTTAGGCAAGTCACTTAACCCTGTTTGCCTCAGTTCTGCATCTATAAAATGAGCTGGAGAAGGAAATGGCAAACTACACCAGTATCTTTGCCAAGAAAACCCCAAAAGGGGGCATGAAGAGTCGGACACGACAGAAAAATGACTGAATAACCACACTATTCTTTATGTAATAACATTATGTGCTATATTGCTTCTCCGATATACAGTAATACAAATACTATATGAATGATGTTGTTTTTAATGTTAGAGATTAGATGGCACCTTGAATTCCTGAAATATAATTATGTTTTGGGTCGAGGCAAATACTTTTATTTTGGTAAAGTCTAGAATTGAGATTAGAAAGATATGCTCATACTTTTCTGAGAATTTCCTTCATAGGAAAATATTATTTCCAGAGACTCTTTACTTTTAATTATACCTAATTGCTAAGTCCTTGTGTGTTGGTCTTAAAATAAGAACTCTATACGAGTGTATTTCATTCAGGAGGCTTAAGCTCCTTAAGTAGATAACTTGGGTAGTTCAATATATTGTCAAGCTTTAAATAGGAAAAGAAAAAAGCTCTTTAGATTGTCTTTCCTGTATTTGCTCTAGCTACAATATCATCTGTTATAGGCAGATTTGACTCTTTCTAATGAATGTCTACATGAAAAGATTATGAAGTCCAATAGCATTATTTCCAGCTAATTTGGGTTCCTAATCATGTAACTGGGGGGTCGAAGGATTAGTAGTGTAAGTTAAGAGGACATTAATCTTCTTAACAATTAACATGGACCTGGTTTGTGCATTGTTCCAGTATGGCAGAATTCCATCAACGAAATGAGATATGCCTTATGGTGAAGTGTGTGCATGTGTCTCAAAGTCAAGAAAACATCACGTTCTAACTTGCTTCTTCTGTTTGCCTTTACTGAGTAAGCAGTATTTAAGCTTTACCAATCTCAAAATCTCTATACCGTGTCCTTATTCTGCCTCTTGATGCCATGAGAGTTTATGCTGTCATGAAGTCACTGACCATCTGCCTTCCTTCATATTCCCTTTTTGGAGTGCTAGCATGATTTAGAATCGCAAAACTGTATTTATAGTATGACACATAGTGTTCAGACTGACGAAAAGATCAAGATTGCACTTAATAAAGTCAACTTCAGCCAGCTTCTTCATTTTTTGTTGTATTAGTTTTTTTCTGTAAATTCCCATTCTAAATACTAAATAGTAATGCCGTCTAAGAAACTGTCACCTGCCCAGGGCAATTAGTGAAATGTTGCCTGAATGATGATGATAAACAATAGTCAATAAACATTTATTAAGGGCCTGTTATGTGCTAGGCACTTTGCCAAGCCCTGGGGATACAAAAAGAGACAAAAGAGAGTTCTGTCCCTCAAGAAGCTCTTAATCTATTAAGAGAGATGACAAACAGATATAGTAAATTCTCTATGAGAGTCTGTGCTGCAATATGAAAATGAATACATAATTATGAAGGATTACAGTAAGAAGAAATCTAGCAAGACATATCAAAAGGTAAAGTCTAATTGTGTTACTGTGTCTCTGTGTCAGTGACTTCTAGTCATTGAAAGGTGACACAAATACTTCAACTTTTGGAAAGTGACAGTGGTTCCATGCTCATCATTATGAGAAAAGAATCCAGTTAACATGATATTACAACTCTAGGAAGCTTCATTAATCTGCATGAAGGGTCTTTTGAAGCACAACACTAGTTTATTGTATAAATTAGTGGACATGTTTGCAGCATGTCAGATTCAACAGAAGTCCAAAAAGGAGCACTAGTTTAGAGGGCAAGAAATAGAAGTTTCAGCTAGTTTTGCCACTTAACTTGCTTTGTTATCTTGGGAAATTCAACAATTTAAATACAAAGAGAAAAATGAAATATCCCTTGCCCTCAAGGAGCTTACATTCTACTCGGAGCAATAAAACATGTACACAAGTAAATAAATACAAAATCATACCATGTAATTTCAAGAAGGAGAGAGGACTGATAACTGGGAGGAATTAGGAAAGGCCTCTATGTATAAGATGCTTGAAGGAAGCTAAGGATTCTAAGAGGTGGAGATAAGATAGGAGTACATACTAGCCATGGAGTAACACTTGTACAGATGGATGGAGCTGCGAGAGGAAAAGTTGTATAACGGGAACAGTAAGGCCAATTTGATTTAGAATAGAGTATGTGAAAGACAGTAATAAGAAATGAGAATGGAAAATGGAAAGGGAGGTTGGAGCCCTATTGTAGAATGACTTAAATAATAGACTAGGGATTTTGTATTTGATCCCAAAGGCAATAGAGAATCACTGGAGATTTTTCTTTTTGTAGCAGATGACACGGTCAGTTATAGGTTTTGGGAACATCTGGGAAGCTCTGGGAAGGTTAGATTGAACAGGGGAAATAAATTTAGTCTTCCTCGTGTATATATAAAATTAGAATAATGCTAATACAATAACAATTAGCCTTTTATAGCTCTTGAAGGTTTTCAGAGAGATTTACTCCTATATTATCTCATTTTGACCTTCACAATAATCCTGTGAAGTACATGCTGTTATTCCCATTTTACAGTTGAAGAAACTGAAGCTGACATTAAGTGACTTGCCCAGAGTCACATAGCAAGTGAGTGTCTGAGACTGGATTTGAACCTAGATCTTCCTGACTCCACGTCTAGCTTGTTATCCACTGCACCGTTTAGCTGCCATCTAGCTAATAGGATTGTTGTGTTGATCAAATGAAAAAAATAAAATTATAAATAATGATAGGTCTTTGAAAAAACGTACAACTCTATATGGTTATAAAGTATTTATACATATAAACATGTACACTATTGGTATATTTATATATTCTCTATCTTTATGAGTCATCTTTATACCAGTTATACTCAGCTGAAGGTATTATTAGGCATAAGCAGCTTTTGAAAATAATATTCCACAATGGGCCACATCTTTCCATCTCACAATTAATTGAAATTTTCAGAAAATATAAGATCCCTTGGACCTATTATTTGTTAATTATGAAAAGGTATTTGATTCAATAGGAAAGAATAATACCTTATAGGCTCTTTTACTGCAAGATATCTCCCATCCACGCATCAAGATCACTTGTGATTCCTCAGAAGAGGTAACAACAGAACCAACTGTGTTCAACAACCTTCTGAGAGTAACTATCAGGTGAGGAATGACACAAGATGTATGATGACCAAAGGTATTCATCACTGTGAATGGGAGGAGATCTAGTGCCAGAGTGCAGTTCAAGGAGGGATTGATTCCCTGTGGATGATACAGTCTTTGGGTTATTGATTGTAATCAGCTCCAGCACATTGCAAACCTTTCTGGGAAATATCTGTAATCATTCAATGGAATTTAGTGAGTTCATTCACATAGGAAAAACCAAGAGGATGAAGAATATCTATTATCCAGATTTCAATGCACATTTGAATGGATACGAGCCTGTCAAAAAGTATGTTTATCTGGGACAGACAATATAAATGGACAGTGAGCTAGCCCCAGTCTTGGGAAGAGAGAATAGACTAGATTACTTTTAGAAAACTGCAAAGCTCCTTTCTTGACCCCTCAACTTACAATTAAAGCAAAGGCTCATGTTTCTTATACCAACCAAAATGGTGTTACCATATGGCAACAAGATCTGGAATACTGTTGCCTTGAAAGAACTAAAGATGAAGGTCACACAAAGGCCAAAGGAGATGGCCACAGGAGTGTAATCCATTTGCAACATATAACCAATGAAGAACTACAAAAGAGAAGAGTAGAAAAGGGTGGCATCAAGCAGTTATGTGTCAAAGGGCAGCTAGGTGGCGCAGTGGATAGAATACTGGGCTCGGAACTAGGAAGAATCATCTTCATGAGTTTACATCCGGCCTCAGACGCGTACTAGCTTTGTGAACCTGGGAAAGTCATTTAATCCTGTTTGCCTCCATTTCCTCATCTGTAAAATGATCTGGAGATGAATATGGCAAACCACTCCAGTTATCTCTGCCAAGAAAACCCCAGACGGGATCCGAAAGAGTTTGGACAAGACTTAAATGACCCAACAACAATTGTATGTCAAAGTTGAAAAGATGGGTAGATGACTTGGAAAGAATGAGGATGGCGAGGGAACAGCCAGAGTGCTCTGCTGCCCTCCTCTTGATTTTAAGCAAAAGTGAGGAAGGCCTTCATGCCAGCTTGTTGATTGCACTTTCTCCAGTGAACTTTGGGGAGAACATGAATGAGAGTTGTGCAGGAGGGGCAGGCAATGATGGGTTGCAATCTGTACTATTGGTGGGAAATCTCAAATCTTTGAGCTCACTCTTTTGAGTATATGCATATAAGTGTGTATGCACATATATATATATATGTATATATATATATATGATATACTAGACACAAATGCAATGTATGAAAAACATACAACTCACTACAAATACGAAGTGTTATTATTAAATAAAGCTTTTGATGCTCTCAGTATATTGACCGATTGCTGATTATCATTTGGTAGGATTGGTTCCCAGAGAAATTTGCCAAGATTTTAGGATTTTTCTGGTAGAAAAGAGTTTATTTTTCTATTGTTAGTATCTTTTAAAAATTCTTCACATTCACTGAAAGAGTGAAGGGAGCTGGGAAATTCTTTTTTCCTATTCTACCTCTCTTATGTAGCCATGATTTATCATGCAATAAAGCTCATGATAGCTAGTGTCAGGATGTAACATTCCCTTGGGACATTCCACCGTTGTGAGAGACTATTGGAAATCTTTGTGAAACAATCTTTCGGGAAGTGTTGAATGCCCTGAAATTTCACACATACAAAAAAAATGCATGTATGATTTTGGATCCTTGCAGAAGCAGGGTAGCACTGCAGACCCAATCAAACTGAAGAATAAGAAATACTGCATGGAATAATACTATAAGCCAGCACTTATAGATTTCTGTAAGTTTTGCAAAGTGCTTTACGTATACCAACTCATTGAAATAATATACATACAATTAGAAATCTTAACAAATAGACAAGATTGAAATAGCATACTATTAAATTATATGTCAAGATTGATTAGAAGACCATGCCAAGAAGCTCAGCATGTGATTTTTGAAAGACTTCTTATCTGGTGTAATTGTCGCATCAATCTTTTTACCAATTAAAGGTCCACAAAATAGCAGGACTTGTGACAGCAAGGTTTGAGATTTATGTCTAACGCTTTGATACCGATAAATTTCATTAACATTCCCCACTTAGTTTCAGATTGTAAGACAAGCCTTCTAGGCATATATATATATATATATGTATGTATGTGTGTGTGTGTATGTATATATACATACTTGTATATTCTAATATTTTCCTGGTAATCATATCTGATGATAAATGTAAGGGCAGTGGGGCTATGTATGGTATATGTGTGTGTGTGTGTGTGTGTGTCTGTGTTTGTGTCTGTGTGTGTGTGTGTAGGCCATGGCATATTACCAATGAGGATTTTCCTGTAAGGAGTGGCATGAAAGAGATAAAAATGAAGGCATAACAGCATCAACAACAATAAAACTTCCATGATATTTTTCCAAACAGAAAGAAGGAATCAAGGTGGGGGGAGAGTTTGTTTTTACTCAGATGTATTTTTTTCCTGAGATCATTATTATCTTCTGGTTATTTTATATTACTTTGGACAAAAATATACAAATTATAGTGAGATATAAACTGGGATCCAGAAAAGTGACAAATGTAATTAAAATAATATAAAACCAAGTTACTAAGGAAAGGTTAAAGGAAGAAAGGATATTTACCCTGGAACAGAGAAATGCTTTCTATGCATTTAGTTATGAAAAGAATGTTGACCTCATGGTTCCTGTGGGTGACTAAAAAAAGGAAATCTGTTTCAAGTTCAGCATGAAAGATACTTTGAGTTTGATGAAATGCTAAAAGAGGTCAATAAAGAAGTTTTTAGAATTACTTCTGAAGTTTTTAAAAAGGACAGTATTTCTTGGAGGCAGGAGACTGAGCCAGGTGTTCTTGGTACATATCTTGAACTTTCTGCTTTTTCATTATCTCTTAAAAAAAGCCATCTCAGGCTTTTTTTTTTTTAAACATTGTTCTCCCAATTCAGCTTTCTGGACTTCCATTCACTTTGTTGCTACTTGATCCATGAAGTATGTTTTTATTTTAGTCAGTTTTCTGGGAGCAAAGTTATTTTTCCTCCCCTGAGGAAATAATAACAAGAGGAAGCATTTATACAGTGTTCTGGGCAGTTGGGCGGGTGCCTGGAGTCGTTAGGAAGAGCTGAGTTCAAAAGTGACCCGAGGCACTCACTAGCTGTGTGACCCTGGGCAAGTCACTTAACCGTCTTTGCCTCAGTTTCCTCATCTGTAAAATGAGCTGGAGAAGGAAATGGCAAAGCGCTCCAGTATCTTTGCCAAGAAAACCCCAAATGGAGTCACAGAGTCACACATGACTGAAAAACAGCTTAACAACAAGAAATAAGAACTAGTATAAAGTTTTAAGGTTTGTAAAGCACTTTATAAAAATCCTCTCCTTTCATCATCACAACAGTCCTACATTGTGGGTGCTATTATTTTCCCCGTTTCACAGATGATGAAACTGAAACAGACTGGAGGTTAAATGACTTACCCAGGGTCACTTACCCAGGATAGTTTCTAAGGAAGGATTTGAACTTAGGCCTTCATTGCTCCAGTCCAACACTTCATTTGCTGTTCCAACTCACTGCTCATTCATAATTCATTTCAAGTATCCCTTTAAGGCAAACAATGTACAACTTTCATGTCTAATTTACAGATAAAGAAGCAGAAGTGATGAGGTTTTTCCAAAGGTCACGTAGAAGTGACTTCTATTACTATGATATATCCTTTATTTTTTCTTGTTTTCTGAAGCAAAATAATCTTATAGGTATATCAAAATAGTTTAATATTTCATGTTATTGCCATTGGCTGGAATTATACTCCTGGAAGTGTAATGGAAAACTTTTCTCTCTTCTTTTCCTTTTTATTCCACCCACTGGCTTTTCTTCCACCTCTTGTATCTATCCATGTTGGCTTTCTTTGCTTGAAAGGTCTTGAAACACTAGCTCAGGGGTCAGGAACCTGGGGCCTCCAGGCCACATGTAGCCTTCTAGGTCCTTGGGTATGGCCTTTTCACTAAGTCCAAGTTTCATAGAACAAATCCTTTTATTAAGGAGATTTGTTTTGTGAAATTTGGATTCAGTCAAAGGGCCACACTTAGAACCTAGAAGGCCACATGTGGCCTTGAGTCTCTAGGTTCCCCACCCATGAACTAGCTTGTTTTGATTGGGGGTTTCAGAAAAACCTGGGGAAAATTATATGAACTTATGCAAAATGAAGTGAGTAGAACCAGGAGAACATTGTACATAGCAGCAACAGTATTGTGGTGATAAATTTGAAAGACTTAGCTACACTGATCAATACAAGGTCCAAGACAGTTCTGAAGGACTCATGATGAAAAATGCTATCCACTTCCAGAGAGAAAACTGGTGAATTCTGAGTGCAAATTGAAGCATATTTTTTCACTTTATTTTTCCTTCTTTTTTTCAACATATGTTTTGCATAATTTCAAATGTATAATCGATGTCATATTGATTGCCTTCTCAGGCAGCTAGGTGCTGTGGTGGATAGAGTCCTGGGCTGAAATCAGGAAGACTTGTCTTCAAATCTTGTCTCAGAGATTTATTTACTGGTTTGTGACCCTGGGCAAGTCATTTAACCCTGTTTGTTTCAATTCCTCATCTGTAAAATAAACTGGAAAAGGAAATAGCAAACTACTCTAGTATCTTTGCCAAGAAAACCCCAAATAAGGTAACAAGGAGTCAGAAACTACTGAAAAAAAAATGTCTGAACAACAAAAGCTTGCCTCCTCAATCATTGGGGTAGGGATGGAAGGGAAAGAAGGAGAGAATAGAACCCAGAATTTTAAAATAAATGTTAAAAATATTTTTGAATAAAAAGAAGGGACTGTCTTTGCCTTTCTTGTATTCCTAGTGCTTAGCACAGTGCCTGGCACATGGTAGGTACTTAGTAAATGCTTGTTGACTGACTAGGAAAAAATCAGAATTCCCTCTACCCTCCATCTTGTGCCCAACGCTAATTAAGAAGAGAAATAATTTTATGAACAAATGTAGTTATTTGAGCAATGTGTAGTTTTTCATGGGTCATTTTTGTCATTTTCAAAGGGAAATGTGTCGCCAGAACACTAGCTACCACTGCTGAAAAATGATCAGGAAACCATCTAGGTCTAGAACAGTTTTGTGGCTTTTTCAGAAAATGCATTTCTGAACACCATTTATGTTCTGAACAGTTTTTACAAGACTGACAGATTTATCCTAATTTGATGAAATTTGTTAATGAATTAAGTGTTCTGAAACTCAAGTAAGGCCTTGGGATCACAGATTAGAGCCGAAAGAGACCTTAAAGGTCATCTGGTCCACCCTATTCATTTTACAGTTTAGGAAACTGAGGTCGACTGATGAGTTGCCCTAGGTCACACAAGTAGCAAGTGGCAGCATTTTTTTTCTACTGTACCATGTTGCCTTTCAAAGTTTAAAAAAAAGAACAGCTTGCTTTATATCAGTTAACCCATAAGCATTTATTAAGGCCGTATTATGTACTGGGTGCTATCCAAGGTGCAGAGGATACAAAGACATCCCCCCTTCCACCCCCAAATAAAACCAAAAAACAAACCTGTTTCTGGCCTCAGGGAACTGTTGCTTCCATAAAGCAAAACACCTGGTGATTAAAATGTCACTGTCAAAGAGCTTTCGAGGGTATCATACATTTAGTTCTTCATAGAACACAACCTAATATGTGAAAAGACAACCTTTTCCTCCCATCTAATTCTTCCATCTTTTGATATCTTCAGTGAAAGTTCATTCTGAAATGACAATGCAATATTCTGTTTCTAGGAAATTATTGAATTATCCCTGAGGAATTAGAGTTACGACCATGAGTGTTACCTGAACAATTCACCCTGAAAGCCAGAGAGGACCCTAGAATAAAAAATGTTGCTAGAAATATTTTATATAAAAGTTGCTCCATTGGGTCTGTATTATGCTCCATTGGGTCTGCATTTCAGCATCAGATAGATCTGTGATCTTATCCCAGAGTGAGTATACCTTAGCCACTATATAAGAATTTTAAAAGTATTTAATGATATAACAAGATTTATTCTTCCTTCTGCCTAGAATCCTATTATTTAAGGAGAACTTGGAGCAAATCATTCCTTGCTAGTGTTGTTTCAGTAGAAATGTCATCTTTTCCAGATGACATCAAATACTTCATAGGCACTGGAATAAGCTACTCCTCCCCCCATCACCCTTGGGGTTTTCTCTCAACATCTAGAAATGTTGAGAGAAAACTGCTCCTTCATACCCCAGGAACAAATTGAACATGAGTGAGTTAGAAAAGTAGGAGTAAATGGTAAAATGGGTCCTTGTGGTCCATTGTTTTAGTGATGAGGGAGCTATAGATAAGGTTTTAATGCTACTGGGTAATCAAATGATACTATTAACAGTTGTAGAGATTTGTCCCCTACTCCCAACCCCACCCTACCCCCTCCTCTGGAAGGCAAGGAAGCCTTTAGGACAAAGTTGTTTTAGTCTTTGATCAAATGATTAGTTTTGCAGAAAACAACCCTTTTGCTTTCCTTTGGAGAACATACAGCAGGACTTGTTATGAGAGTCACACAGGGTTCTGAGAAATTGGGTATAGTAATGTTATAATCATGTTACTTGGCTAGAGTCGATAGGACTAGCACCACCATAGAATGTAGATGCATACTTCCAGTTGCCTATCTCTCACTTCCTCCTTTCTTCAAGGTGTAACTATGGTGCCATCTCCTATGGGAAGCCTTTCTTCATTTTCCTAGTTATAAGTTGCCTCTCTCTTCACAATTTATCTTTTATTTGCTTATCTGCTTACATGTTGCTCTTTTAACCCACTCCCACTCTCCCCAGTAGAATGTAAGCTTCTTGAGGAAAGGACCTGCTTTTTGTTTTCATCTTTGTACCTCCAGTACTTAGGACAGAGACTTGCCATGCAGATTACATGTTTCATTGAGCTGCATTTGTCAATATTATTAATCATCATGTGAACTACCTCTTTAAGGAACCACAGAGTACATTATATGTGTTCCATTGTTTTGAAACTTTTGAGGGGGCTTTTTGGTTTTTTGTGTTGTTTTTTTTTTGCCTGACATTTGGGGTTAAGTGACTTGCCCAGGTTCACATAGCTAGTGCTGAGTTCAGATTTGAACTCAGGTCCCCCTGCCTCCAGGACTGGTGCTCTATTTACTGCACCACCTAGCTGCCTTGTTCTGAAACATTTTAATCATAGTGGGGATGCCCACCTGGTAGGTCTTATGATATAAAGTTAAGAAATTTAAGGGCTTCTAGGAAATTTTCCCCTGTTGTGGTTGAAGTACTATAGAGATAAAATGAATAAGCACTATTTTGTAATCGCCATATATAAGTTTATGTATGTACGAATGTGCGTATATACCTATGTGTATATGTACATGTGTATGCATATATATCTTTGTGGGACTGTAAATGTAAAATTAGGTGATTTATGAGGAAAATTGAATACTATTTGCATTCAGTGTACCTACAGGAAAATATAATATCTATTCTTTATCTTTTTCAGATTCATAGCCAAACCATGTGCCTTAGGGCTTAATATCCAGGCCAATGGACCACAGAAAGCCCAGCCTAATGCCATTCTGGAAAAGGTCTTCACTGCAATTACAAAGGTATGTCACAATTGCCAAATCAATCAGTTAACAGGTTTTTGTTGAGCCCCTTCCATGTGGTCAGCATTGTGCTAGACAAATATGTTGTCCAGACGCATTGCTTAAATTGGCAAAATACAAATTGGCAGAGGAGAATTAATGCTTAGACCAAAAAGGGTAGAAAATCAACAAGTGTGTGAAGGGTTAGGTGCCTATTAGTTCATCCTCAGAGTGCAGGAAAACCAATCTGTTCACTCAACCCTGAATAATCCTTCTGCTTTGTCAGTGATGAGTCATATTCTGTTCCTCTTTTTATTTCATGTGACATCTAGGAAGAGGTATGAAGCCTGTGTTTGTTACTTGTTCGTATGTGTCTGAGTGGAGGCAGAGCATGTAATTTGTTCTTGCATGGAAAAACCACATTGGTGTTGATAGCAGTGTTTCTCAAAAATAGGCAATAGGCAAGGAGAGCAAACTTCAATTATGGATTGAATGCAAGGTACAAAGGAACAAAGGATGGTAAAAATAGAAGAATATAAGACATGGCAGGGTAACCAGGGTATAGCAAAAAGAGGCAGCTAAGCAAAGAATCAACACAAGGCAAGTGACAAAAACAGAGGTTGTAGTTCAGTCAATAAACATTTATTAAGTACCTGCTATGTGTAAGGCATTGTACTAGATGCTGGGAATAACAAACATAGAAGTAAAATAGTCTCTGCCCTGAAGGAGCCTATATTCTATTGAGGGAGACAATACGTTGATATATAAATATACGCAAAATATTTACAAAATAAATACAAGATAATTTTGAGGTGGGTAAAGGCACTAGTAACTGAGAGAATCAGAAAAAAAAATAAAATTCAAGAACAGGAAAGATCTTTCTGAGAACAAGTGAGAAAGGGAGCTTGAAATACTCAATGCTACTAAAAAAAACCAAGACAGAGAAAGTCCTTAGGAGCTAATTACAGTAGATATACTAGTCATATATAAGCAGAGAGAAATTAAAGATTCACAAAATCTCACAGCTGGACATGAACTCAGAGGCCATCTCAGGCAACCCATACCTGGCCCAGAGTCCCTCCTACATTTTCCCCCAAGTGGTCATCCAGTGTCTCTACTGGAAGACCTTGAGTGAGGCAGAACTTACTTCTTCTGGAACCAACCCATTCCACTTCTGCACAACTTCATGGAAGTTTTTCCTTACATTGGACCTAAATCGGCTTCTTTGCCACTTCCACATAAGACTCCTATCACTGTCCTACAAAGTTAAAACAAAACATATCTACTTACTCTTCCACGTTGCAGCCCTTCAATTTCTTGGAGACAGTAATAGGAAGTCTTTCTTTCCTTGGATTTCCCATAGCAATTTATTTATGCCTCTTTTACATGCTTAATCAAATAGTATTTTGTATTATAGCTATTTGTATGTCATCATTTTATGAGATTGTAAGCTCCATGAGGCTGGAGACTATCTTATATTTAATTTTAATACCCCATCTTAGCTCTTAGTACACTGACTAAATGAACTAAAATTATTTGTTGAGAAGGACTGTTGCATTTTCTTTTGGGAACATTATATTTTCAGATATTGAGCATACTTGTTTTTTGCCTTTATTTTATGGGACTTAATGCAGGCTGCTTAGTCAGATAATGACAATCTAGCAAATTTCACTCCTTGATATTTGCAGTTACTGGTTATTTGAATTGCTTACTCTCATATTCACATTAAGGTCTAACTAAGTACCTGACAACGATTTCTTAGGTGATTCTCTTAAAGTGTAAAGACCATTTTCCTCAAAAAGAGTAGGGGAAACCATTAAGTATTTCCAAAATTTTCACCTGGGGGAAAAAAATTGGATAAAAGAAAATGCAAAAAAAATTCTTGTAGCGTTGTGGGGGTCGTTGTAGCCTTTTCTAAATTACAATCCGTAAAAGCATCTTTATTACAAAAAGAGTAACTTGTATATTCTTTTGCATTTGCAGAGTCAAA
The DNA here is from genome assembly GCF_011100635.1 of Trichosurus vulpecula. Taxonomy (NCBI): domain Eukaryota; kingdom Metazoa; phylum Chordata; class Mammalia; order Diprotodontia; family Phalangeridae; genus Trichosurus; species Trichosurus vulpecula. The sequence goes on from NC_050574.1 coordinate 222,014,177, forward strand.
AATTTAAAGAAATCCTTGTGGTTTTTTTATGGTATGTCAAATTGGCTCAGAAAAATACATATTTTTTCATCAAAACAGATCATGGGTATGACTAGACCCTTTTTGATATGTGATCATGGCACGTTTGAATTCACCTTATGTAAGGAATTATATGTGCACCAAGCATGCAATATTCCAAAAGGACAATTGCATATTTTCTGTACACATGTATTATTGTAGGAATCATGCAAAAGAGATTTTATTTCTCTTGCCTTATGTTTACTACAGTTACCAGAATAATTTCTAATACAAAGGTAGTAAGGAGATTTTGCAGTCAGGTTGGCTGCTCTAGAGAATATTTGTTCTAAGCTAATTTCAGTGATCATGTTTCACTCAGTTTCCAAGGTGATTCCCTTTGAAGTTGACGTAAGCTTCAAAACAAGAACCTTACATTTTAAAATTACAATCAATATTCAGGAAAAGTTGGGACTGCTCTTTTTTAAATCCTTAAAAGTCCTCCCATTTGTAAAAAATAAACAGGTTAGATGAAGAAAGGAATCTGGGGAAGAGGACTTCAAGACTCCTGGAGAAAGTTTCTGTATAAATTTGAACTATTAATATTATAAAAGCATGAAAACTGCTACACATGATGAAAAATTTCATCAAGTCTGGTGTCTTGTCTTTGGTAGTGGCACTATTTTGTGGAAGGGCTTTGGCGGTGGGGGGGTCAGCTTCAAAAATTTTGAAATGTTTTCTCCTCCTCCTTCTAACAGACAAAAATTAATACATCACTAGATTCTTTTAAAAACACATCATGGATTTTTCAACGGCCAGTGAAAAATTGGGTGGGAGAAACTGTAACACAATATGCATGAATTCATTTAAATTTGATGAGCATTTATTAAATGTTTGCATATTGTACTTGGAAGTACTTGGAAGAATGCTTTAACATTCATTCAGCGGGCAATTGTCGATGGAGGTCTGGAGAAAGGTGGAAGCTGGATATGAAAATTTGGTAGTCACCTGCAGAGAAACAAATTGCATAGGAAAAGTAGTATATAGAATATCATCAGAGATGTATGACTGAAAAAGGGGGTGGTATGGTCATTCAGTCAGAGTGAAAAATAGCTGACATACATCTCATGTGTTCTTTTGTTATCTGTGAAATGTCAATAAATCTAAAGGAAGACCCCCCACCACCCCAGTATGTGGAATAGACATCATGGGAAGTGGTGAAAAGACAGACTGGAGTTGAATATAATATATGCCTAGATGGATTGCCAACTATACTATTGAATGAAGTAAAGACATTATTGAAATATAGATGAATTTATCAATATCCATGAATTTACTTAAACCTTTCTTAAACCAATTTGTATGTTCAGCCTGTACCTAATCCTCTCTAGACTAAGAAATTCCATTTCTGCTGCTATGAGATAAGAATTTCCATACTACGTTAGGCTTATGGCATATCTAACACAGTATTCTGTTGCTAGTGGAGGCCACAAGAGATGTTCTCTGGGAGAAGATGGTTATCTTCCCTGTCATCATCCTCAAGAGCTACTTTTGTTAAATGTTTATGACTTTGTCATTCCTGAATCTGACCAAACAGCCCTTTAAATATCCATTTTTGCTCACTGTCTATACAACTTCTTGGGGGTAATAGAGATTTTGAGGGTTTTTTTATATTCCAAGCTTGTTTCACTTAAATTTCCAAGGTTATAAGGAAACATCCTGAGATTTAGGAATTTAGTAAATAAGTTTATATTATCCAGGCCATCCATGACTGTCAGTCTTTCCTTGTTTTTCTAGTTTGGATTCCTTATCCTTTTATTTTGCTCTCATATAGCAGTCATACCTTCTTCTGTCTCAGTCTTTTTAATTGCCCTTTTATTGATCTTCTCTAACTTCTATATATCTTTCTTTGGCTGTGGGGCAAGAACATTTTATGTGGTGTTGCATAAGAGGATTTTTTTTCTGTTTTGTTTTCAATACCTTTGCTTAAGCTGTTGATTTTGCATGCAAACGATGGATAGATAGAATTTATTTAGCACTTTTAAGGTTATAAAATGTTTATGTGTTATCTCATTTGATTATCACAACTCTGTGAATTCGGTACAATTATTATGCCCCATTAAATAAATAAGAAAACTGAGGCTGAGAAAAGTTGATAAAGCTGATAAGTGTCTGAGGCAGGATTCAAGCTTAAGTCTTCATGACTCCAACTCTCTAATCACTGAGCCACCTAGATAGTATTATATGGTTTGGATTTGTTTTTGAAATTAAATATGTGATTTTATCCTCCTTTTTGTCCTCTTGTGAGCTCTTTCTCTAACCTAACCCTATTGGCTAGGTCTTTTCTTTTTGCCACCCAAAAGAATTCAATGCCATTAGACGTGGTATTGAGAGCTGTAATTTGTACTGTAGAAAAGAAGTAAATAGTTATAATACCAATAATAATACCTTTTTATTTGTTTTTGCTAAGCACTGTCTCATTTACTGTTTCATCTTGTCCTTATGGCACTCTTCTGAAATTGTGAAGTAGAATAGGCATTTTCATCTACATTTACAAGATGGGAAAATTGAGGCAAAGAGTGAACAAATTATATACCCAGTGTTCTACAGCTCCTTAGAGCTTAGATATAAGTTGATATGAGAACCAATGTCTTTTGTCTATTTCCTGCTCTAGTTTATGTGTTCTCCTCCTTTCTAATCTGGAAGAAGAGGAAAGAAATGAGATTATCTTTTACAGGTTTCCAAATTGAAAATCTCTTGAGAAAATTTCATTCTTCTTTTAAGTGTGACTTTACCATCCCAGAATCATATCAACAAGGATCACCAGTACATGCCTCTGATGTTACATAAAAGGATATGGCACAATATAGAGAAACATGATATAGATTGTATTAATATATATCACAAGTTTAGGAAATGCTGAAACTCACAATTTCCGTTGTTTCCCCAGTGTGATAGTAATTGTTAAAAGAGATAAGAGAATGAAGCACGTGTTGGGAATAGAAGGAAATCAAGTTACATTGGATTTGAATGCATGGAAAGGATTAATAAAATACTGTAATGTATTTTGGAGACATACTTTGAAAGACCTTAAATGCTGGGCAATGATTTAACCTTTACTGAGGAGACAATGGGGGGCACTTATACTATTTTGTTGTCTGTTCATCTATCCATCCATCCATCCATTTATTTGTGTAGTCATTCTTTAACATTCTAGTTCTTAGCATTAGAGTCAGTAGGAGAAGAGTGTGACACGACCTTATTTTTATTTTAAAGAAAGCTGCCCTTGTTTGAGCTTTTTTGCTTAAAAGATTAGTTGTTTACTAACAATTTTTATGATGAAGTTTTCTTCAAAAGTGTGCATATAAATCTAAGTAAGCAGCTAATAAATGATCAAATTAGGGGGGCTTATAATTACCTAAGGGGACTCTATGAATTTGAAAATGGATTGATAATAATGTCCTGATACCTTGTTTTGTAGCATCCAGATGAGAAGAGACTGGAAGGTCTTTCCAAGCAGCTAGACTGGGATGTTCGCAGTATCCAGCGCTGGTTTCGACAGAGGCGCAACCAGGAGAAACCTAGCACTCTTACTAGGTTCTGTGAGAGCATGTGAGTAGTTCATGTTCTCTGGTGCTCTGGAATATATTTCTTAGGGAACTTAAAAAAATTTTTTTAGGAAGCCTCTCTAAGTTCATACTTAAGTTCAGTTCAATCTGACAAACATTTATTAAGCGCCTACCATATGCAATGCACAAGTATTCGAGTAATAGGTTCACTGTGTTTATAGCAACTTTCTAGAAAGAAAAACCATCCAGTAAATATTAAGGGCCCATCTAGAAAAAAATATAAGCTAGAGTATATTGGAAGAGTGTGTAAGCTAAACACTGAAAGTCTTGAATCAGTTTTTAGATGCTTAATAAATGCTTGTTGATTAATTAATGAAGTGACTCAGAACAGAGGAAAGTGACAGCTGTGTCAGTGACTAATTCTCTGGTTGTCTGTACCTTGCAATAGAGTGAATTAAATTTTTTTGGAGAAAGGAAGGGGGTGATAAATTAAAGAACCTTACATTACCTAATTTAGGGAAGAGGAAATAAAAATCTTGATTTTTAGTTATGAGATGTTGGGACCTAATAAATATCACTGGAAGTTGTAGCATCCTGTTCTCTGTAGAGGTTAAGGAAAGGATAGCTAGGCATTTTTTGGGGTGGGTTGAGTTTGATATTGCCAGGAGGTGTGGATGGGCTATCTAGATTTTAAAGGTCCCCTTTGGCTTTGCGATTTTTATGACATGCTCGTATCCAAGAAACTATTATCTCACAGAAAATATGGAAATGAGAGAGAAATGTTAAGGAAGCCAATCTATTCTCTAACAAGAAAAAGATTTCTGCCTAGAGTAAAGTTACCAAGTTTAGTCTTTAACTGCAGAGAAGTTTATTCTATTCCCGGGGGATACTACAGTTTTATGCTAACAATTCTCTCTTTGGGGAACTTTCCCCCCCATACTTGATAATTTACACAGTAGTGCTATCAGTTCCAACTCTAGTTAGAGAGCCCTTTCTATTTTGAGTCTGAGATGCCTTTTCATACTGATAGGTTTTTGTGCCCCAAGGTTTGGCTTTCAATTATGCCAGAAAAAGTATTTCAGCAGTTGAAATCTAATGCTTCAAGTGAAATTCAATCTTAAGGAAAAATGAATGAGAAGCACATTAATATAACAGTAGACTCCTAGGGCTGGAACCATAGACTCCTTCCTATCTTTTTTTTAGTACATATGTTGTTTATTTTTCTCAATTACATGTAAACAAGAACTTTTTAATGTTCATTTTTTTAAGATTTTGAGTTCCAAATTCTCTCCCTCCCTTCCCTAACCCTTCCTTGAGAAGGCAAGCAATTTGATTAAGATTATACATGTGCAGAGTCATAGAAAATATTTCCACATTAGCCATGGTGAAAAAGAAAACACAGACAAAAAACCCAAACCCAAGAATAATAAAGTTAAAAAAATATGCTTCAATCTGCATTGAGACTCCATCAATTTGTTCTCTGGAGGTTGGATAGCATTGTTCATCGTAAGTCCTTTAGATCATTGTGTTGCTAAGAATAGCTAAGCCATCCACAGTTGATTATCATACAACTTTGCTATTACTGTATTCAGTGCTCTCCTGGTTCTACTCATTTCACTTTGCATCAGTTCATGTTAGTCTTTCCAGGTTTTTCTGAAAGCATCATGCTCATCATTTCTTATAGCATAATAATACTCCATCATGATCATATACCACAATTTGTTCATCCTTTCCCCACCTGATGGGCATCCCCTCAATTTCTAATTCTTTGCTAACACAAAAAGAGCTACTATAAACACCTTTGTACATTTGGTCCTTTTCCTTTTTCTCTGATCTCTTCAGACTCCTTCCTATCTGGAGAGGTTTGGAAGGCTCTCTGAGAAGAGAAGAAACAGCAGCATAGTAGATATAATACCCAGAATCCTTCTTATAATTAGAATCAGGAGTAGCTAATTTGTCAAGGGAGGTCTGTATATCTCAGCTGCTGTTCAAACTCAAGAACTCCTTGCCTATTCTCCTCCTTCCCCCACCCCCAGCCTCCACATGATGCAGGCCCGGGAAGTCCTGCTTTCTGCTTGAGTGTTTAGTAACTAGAGTATCTACTGGCATTATCACACTAATATTATATTTAGATTATTTGGGTTGGGTTTTGTGTACTTGAGTATGTATCATTTCTTCCTATTGCCTTTATGTGTTCCTTCCCTTTCTCCTAGCTTTTAGCTTCCTTGAGTACATAGACTCTGTGCACCATATTTTTTCTGGCTGCTAAAATATTTAGACTCTGCCTCCCAACTTATTGTTTCCCTTATCAGATCTCCATATCTGCCAGAACCCACAAAGCCCTTTGTCCATCACTTTCTTTTAAACTCATTCCTGTCCAGAGAACCCCTCTAGTCATGGGATCATACATCCAAAGCTGACCAGCCTAGTCCAACCCCTTTATTTTGCAGATGAAGAATCTGAGACCTGAGAAGTTATTACTTTCCCAGGGTCACATAGGTAGTAAGCATCAGAGGAAGTATTTGAACCCAAGTCCTCTGACTCCAGAACTAGTATTCTTTCCTCAGTCTCATGACCCTTGTTCTGCCTTAGTCAACTTTGTTGTTACTCTCTCCAACTGTGTTCTGTGACACCCCCCCAACTTATTCTCAACCTTTTCTTTTCCTCCTTCTATCCTCTCGCTTTAAGTAATACTCTTAAATCCTTTGATACTCCCTTCAATGGGAGCCTTGCTTTCTTCCAGGGCCCTAGACAGGTTGTCAGCAGGGATCAGTTATCTTCTTACCTTTCCATTGTCATTTCTGGATCACTGATCTGCCACCATACCTCTCCTTCTTTTAATTTTAAATCTCTGCTGCCTGGTTATGCTATTATCCCCAAATCTTCCTGGCTATTCATCTACTAGGCTCTAAGAGCATTCTGGACTTAAGTACCTCTTGTGTGTGTGTGTGTGTGTGTGTGTGTATGTGTACGTAAATGTATATATAAAATATAAAATGTATGTATGTGTATATATATGTGCATATATACATACATACATATACACATGCACATATATATTTTCCCTCTGTCTATTCCTATGAAGATCCTTGGTGATTTCAACATCTGTGTTGATGATCCAGCAGACATCTTAATCTCAGAGGACCTTGCCTTCTTGCATTCCATTGATCATCATGCAATATCAATCCAGATCTGAATGCACCCATTCCAGCTTTTGTCATTAGTCAATCCACATATTTATTGAGCACTTTTGGTATACAAGGTACTATACTGGATGATGCAGGAGAAACAAGGAAGTAAGTACATGGTTCCACTCCTTAAGGAGCTTAAATAATCCAGTCGAGATAAGACATAGCACAACATATAAGGATAGTGCCAAATATGTATATATGTATATATATATATATGTGCATATATATGTACACACACATATATATATATATATACACACACATATATATATATTATATATATATGTATGTATAGGGCATTATTAATAAGGACAATAAAGATTATAAGAATCCAGAGGAGGGAGAAAGCAATGTAGGTTGGGTACGGTAATGGTCAGTGAAGGCTTTTTTGAGGAGTTGGGACTTCAGCTTTACAGGATGAATGGGATTCAGATAATGATCACTCTATGTTTACATAGAACATAATAGAGCTGGGCAAGGCTCATTTCAAGGATAATGGTTCTACCAGTCTTACTGTAGCATGGTCCTATTCTAGTCATCTACAAGATCTCCATTTGGATGCTTTTGCTCTAGGCCCACAGCTTCTTTATTAGTCACTTCTTCACTACACCCTCTTACGCTCTTTACCTTCACTAAATTTCACAGGTTCACTGGAAAATCTAGTTGTTTGACTTCTTCCACTGCATGTACTTTGGCTATAGTCCACTCCAACCATAGTTATTCCTTGCCTGTCCTGATATCTGTCCTCAGCCACTTCACTTCTTCCTTCCTTAACACATTAGGCTTGTTACCTGTCTTGACCTTCTGGCAGGTAACTGAGAGTACCAGTTCTGAACTCAGGATCATTCCCACTTGTCAATTTCTCTGCTCCTGATTAGGGGGCAGAACATTCCTTAAGAACATCAGAGTATTGTACAAAATTCTTTCCTTCCTTCTATAAACCCTTACTTTTTAATTTCAACTTGACCCTCATTGCTTTTCTGTATTCCTTTCCATATCATATTAATTCCCTAGAATGCTTCCCCAAATAGCTATTTCAAACCTTCAGTCTTCTTAAGTACCAAGTTTTCTTTGTTCCTTTTAGTATCAAATTCTTCCAATGAATACTCTCTATCTGCTTACTTATCAACCTTCTTCTTAACGCCATGCAACCTGGTTTCAACTCCCATTTTGTGCTATTAAAGCTATGTCATTGTAGGTCTCCGCTAACCTTCTTCTCTCAAGTTTAATGTTTTTTTTCTCTCAATTTTGATTTTACTTGACCTCTCTAGGTGGGTGTGAAGTGGCACGGTGTATAGTGTGTTGAGCCCAGAGTTAGGAACACCTGAGTTCAAACACAGCCTCAGGCAATTACTAGCTTTGTGTCCCCTGGCAAAGTTACATAACCTCATTTCCATCAACTGTAAAAATGAGCATAATAACACCTACCTTACAGGGTTGTTGCGAAGATTAAATGAGATGATATTTGTAAAGCACTTGGCACTGTGTGCCTGGCACACACTAGACACTATAGAGATGCTTATTCCCTCCCCTTATTTCCTTTCCACTTGCCAGTTTTGACCACATCCTTTTTTCTTGAAACCTTTCTCTTCTTTAGCCTCGATGACATGATCATATCCTATTTTCTCCTACTTTTCCAGGTCTTCCTTCTTTGTTTTCTTCAGTGTTGTCCTTCTATCTGTTAATTGTGCTCACTAACCTTTTGTTGCTTTTACTCCGTATAGTCCATTGTATATAATTCATTCATTCTCATAATTGCAAATAGAATTCTTATGCAGATTACTCCAAGTGAGTTAGTTCCTAACATCTCTCTTCAACTCCTCAGTCAAGTGGTTATTTTAAACATGTATTTCACTTCTTTCTCTTCCCCAGACTCCTCATTCATCACCAGTTATATCCAGTCAATCACTGGGTTCCATTGATTCTTGATCTGTCTTCCTCATTCATCCCTTCCCCTCCTTTCCATTCCCGTATTACTATAGTTCCCATTATTAATACTCACCAGATTATTGTAATGAACCAGTCTGCTGATTTCCTTACTTCTAAACTACTCCCTTTTCTTGTGTGTCCTATGATCTACTGCCAGATTAATCTTCCTAAACAACTGCCTTAATCATATTTCTCCCTTGCTTTTGAATTCTCAGTGGCTGCACTTGACTATAGTAGCAGTGAGGAACTATTGTAGACAGTGGAAATTAGATGTACAATGTAAAAAATAAAGTGATAGACCTGTTCTATCCGGGCACACAGGACAAAACTAAGCTCAATGGGTAGAAATCACAGGGAGAAATTTCAGTTCAATTTATTGCAAAACTTCCTGACTTTTAGAACTATACAAAAATGGAATGAGCTGCGTCGATGAAGTTTCCTGTCACTGGAGGTCTTTTAGCAGAGCCTGGAGGACCATTTGTTAGGGATATTATAGACCACATTCATGACTTTGGTAGGAATTGAACTAGCACATCTCTTTCAATATTCTGTGATTCTTTTATTATACCGTAAGAAATAATGGATATTATATGTTTCAAATGCTACCTCCTCCTTGGAGGCTCCTGAGTCTCTCCTTTCCTCCACAACTAAATGTATTTGTATCCATTTTTTACTCTTTTTGAATTTAAGGTCTTCAAGGTCAAGACCATTCCTTTACTATAGTATTTTCTAAATTATATAAAATAAATGTATGTTGAATTTAATTAAACTTAATTAAATTATGTCTCCCACTAGGGCTGCCCTTGTCCCTCCTCTTTCAATTTACTTTTTCCCAAACCTTCAAGGTTCACCTCAAGTCTTTTATTCTTCTCTGAAACTATGTTTCTCCTTCCTCCAAACCCTCTTTTCTAGAATACTCGCTTGGCAGTGAATCACATATACTGCCTTGTTTTGTTAACTTTTCCTTTTATATATCTTCCCTCTTGAAATTAGTGACTATGTCTTATTCTTCAACCATCAATCATAGAATCTAATGCTGTACTCTTCAACAGTGTGTGCCTATGAATTTTTTCAATGAGTGAATTTTAAAATTTTTGAGGAAGAATTTGGTGAACAAAGATTGATATACTCCATTCCCTTCCCCCATGCCCAGTTTTGCCATGTGCCAACTGTCTCCTTGTGCCAGTCTGACAGCATAATTCCCTACTTAAGCTACTTCTAAGATGGAGGGGAGATACTAAGTGTTAGGAAGTAGTGTAAAAGGCCAAAATATAGCATATGTACAGCTGGGTGGCACAGTGAGTAGAGCACCGGCCCTGGAGTCAGGAGGACCTGAATGCAGATCCGGCCTCAGACACTGGACACTTACTAGATGTGTGACCTTGGGCAAATCACTTAATCCCAATTGCCTTGCCTCCCCCCTCCAAAAAAAAAGGCAACAATATAGAAAGGGAAGAGATAGAGTTGGATAGATTAACGAAGGAGATGGATAATACCATAGCATAGAGAGGAGATTGAGTATGAGTCACAACTATTTAATAATAATCATGACATTAAGTGTTTCCTTATCACAGGAATGGACCAAGAGCTCATACAATTGCTGACTTCCAAGTCACTCTAGCAATTGTTTTAGTGGTCATTTAAATGCAAATTGTGTGCTAAGAAACTGAAATCACATATAAAAGATCAGCTTTTTTTGTCCTTTCCAGTAAACAAATATAAATTTATGATCAAAAGGGAAATTGAATTTCAGTCTTTCAGTGGTCCTCAAGCAGAAGCAAGTTCATGTGTGTGTGTGTGTGTGTGTGTGTGTGTGTGTGTTTTCAGTTCTACTCAATAATGATTTATTAAATGCTGGAAATGATTGCTGACCTGCCTGACATTGGCACTATAATGCAGATGAACTTAACAGAAGTTGTTCAATGAGCATCGTGCTAAGGCGTTGAAGAGATACATTTTTTCCTTCCTGCCTACTCTCAATCATTCATAGCCTTGTCAATTTTGATGCATATTCTTTTACAAGTGCTCACATCCCTTTTGACAACTGAAATAGATATTTTTCAAAGGGTTAAAAGGAAGAATTTATAAAACTACAGGAGTACCTAGGAGAAATTTTAGAAGTTCGAAAATAAAGGATGCTGCTTGGTAGACAAAATGCCTTCAGACTACCAAAGCTTTGATATCTTTCTCCACCAGTTATGTTACAGCATTGATATTGTGAGAAACGCGGTTTTGGGGATCACTGGACTTCCCCAAATTGTGAGAAAATGCGGTTTTGGGGACCTCTGGACTTCCTAGGCAGGGCCAAAGTCCTGAGGAAGAACCCTGTGATAATCCCTAGGGAAGACCACAGGACTTCCAGAGGAAGACCAAGTGGTAGCCCCCCCTTAACCTGTAGGGATCACAGGGCCCCCAAGGGGTCAGACCCTAAGGAAGACCCGAGTGATGGCCCCTTGGAACAGTTGTGGGGAAATCACAGGACCTCCTAGGCTTGGACCCCAGGAAAGAGCCACACAATGACCCTTAAGGAAGGCTGTGCGGACCACAGGACTCCCAGAGGAAGACCAAGTGGTAGCCCCTGCTTAATCTGTGGGGATCACAGGGCCTCTTAGGGGTCAGACTCTAAGGAGGACCCAAGTGATGTCCCCTTAAGAAGGCTGTGGAGACCACAGGGTTCCCTGGAGGGAATCCTGTGCGGTAGTCCTCTTAACACTGCAGTGGGGAATCACAGGACTCCCCAAGGCAGGATCAGGAAGTAAGCCTGAAACGAGCTTCTATTGTTCATTGCTTTCCTTTCCTTAAACCTTAGGAAAATCCATATGATTTGCCCATTCTCACCCAAAGAACTCAGGACCAGAGTGGGCAGAGGAAAGCATTTGTTACACTGCTTGAGAGAGCAGGTATAGTGCTCACTGGAACATTGACACTGATACAGCTGCAGGAGCAAGGGTAACCATTCACTGCACTCCTGCTAGAGTTATGGTTAGTTTACAATCTTTATTTTTTTATGTAGTTCTCCTAGATTATATAGTTTATATAGGTAGGATAATAAGGATACAGAAGCAAAAGTGAAGTTAATTAGATTTTCCTTGTCTTAGTTTAGGATTAAACTACATTCTTTTACTTCTCCTACTTTCCCTCTTTAACATATGCAAATTATGCAAATCAGTAGGCCTGGATTCTTGACCAAGACCAGACCCTAGATAAGCTTGAACTGGTTCAAGCAGTTTAGCCTCTCTAATTCCCCTGACTGCCTTCTCAAAAAGCATGCACATGTGTACAAGCCTCTGACCTCTCACCTGACTGACCTTGAGGCCCAGTTTCTGCTAAAGCTGGGGTAGGGGAGGAGGGGGAAGTACACCTTTAGTTCTGTGGAAACAAAACTCCTCCTCCCATTTCTTACAATATTAAGGCTAAATGGTAAGAAGCAAGGCCAAAGCCTCAGAAGAGGTAGCCACCTCCTTCTTTGTATCATATTTTTGCTCACTATTTTTTATTGCTTTGCAGTGTGTTTTATGTTACAAGTTAGTAAGTGATGCAGTGTAGAATCCACATTCAAGCTGTTGTGAAAAGAAGTCTTCATAACATGGGAGAAGTCTTCCCATGTAACATCCTAAGCATTTAGGGCAAAACCATGTAATGTGATACTGAATAGCTTTACTTAATACCAAGCATTGATTCAAGGAAAAATTAGCACAAAACATTTGAAGGCTCCTTTGTAAAATTACGATCAGATCTTATTCTCCATAGGTATTTCATTTTAGAGAAGCTGAGAATTATCCTAGGCAGCAATGTGAATATATGTATGTGCCAATCTATATGTACAGGTGAGTAAAATTTTTTAAAGGGAGAAATTCGAGTCAGAATTAACTTGCAAGATGTGTTTGGCTTTTCCATTTTTCTCTAGGTTATGATGGGGGGGGCAGCAAAAGGAGTTTAGTTTTTACAATTTCTAACATACTTTCTTGCTGTCCTGTTGTTGAAGAAAAGGAAGAATGTGGGAGGCAATAAGTGGGTTGATCACGGGGAAATATTTTATTCACAGTAATAAGAAACTTTTTATATAGCATTTTGACTTACAAAGCATTCTACATGTGCTTTTTCATTTTATCTTGATTCTTGGCTGCCTCTACTTCTCCATGCCTTCTTATGGTCAGTCAGTCAAAAAGCATTTATTAAATATTTACTGTGTGCCAACATTGTGCTAAGCACAAATACAAGCAAAACGAAAAGATAATCGCTGTCTTTAAGGAATTTACAATCTAAATGGGGAAGACATTACATAAAAAGAAGCTGAAGAGAGGCAGGGTTGGGTTGGGGTGGGAAGGAAGATGCTTTATGATGGAGAAATCTAGAGGAGAGCAACCTGATGGGAAGTGAAAAGGTGGTTGGCCTGGGTACCCTTCTTAACTAAAGGTTATGGGAGGGGCCTAACTACCCCCCAATCAGAGGGATTATGGTTCTCTGTACTTCTTGCCCCATAACATGGAATCATTTAAAAATGTATGCATTTTGGTTTTATTTTGTATCACTGTGATTTCTGGATATATATTCTTTCTGTGCTTGCCCCCCTCCCCCAGCCTCCCCATAGCAAAGGAAAGCAGTGGTGCAATGGATAGAGTGCTCGCCTGGAGCCAGGAAGACTCATCTGGCCTCTGACATTTCCTAGCTGCGTGACCCTGGACAAGTCACTTAACCCTGTTTGCTCATCTGTACAATGAGATGGAGAAGGAAATGGCAAATCACCCCAGTACCTTTACCAAGAAAACCCCAAATGGGGTCAAAAAAAGTCAGAAGTGACTGAAACGACTGAACAATGATAAATAGATAATATAATACAGTGACTATTCCTGAAAATGTAGGCGTGGTATTGTTCTCTCAGTCCCTGTGTCTGTCCTGAGGGGAGGGAGGCATGCTTCATTACTTACTCTCCAGGAACAACTTTACCCAAGGCCAAATTCCTTTGAGTGATCTTTGGGTTTATGTTTTGATAGCCATTGTAGTCATCCTGTCTAAGCTTCTACATACTTTCTTCTGTTCCTCTTAAAATCACTTTTGACTTCATTATTTGTGACTACAGATAATCTATTCCTTAGTGCAGTAATTGTACCCATGTGACTCAATGTAATGGATTGAGAGTCAGGAAGACCTGGATTCAAAGCCTACTTCAGCAACATATTAGCTGTGTGGCTGAAAAAAATTACTTAAAAATCTCTGGGCCTCAGTTTCCTCACCTGATAAATGGTGGGGGGGCAGGGTTTGGCTCAATTACTTTTAATCTTCCTTCCTACTCTTAAGTGGAGAAGAGAAGAGGAGAGGAGAGTAGAGGGGAGGGGAGGGGAAGGGAAAGTGAGGGAAGGCAAAGCAAGGAGAGGAAAGGGAGGGGAGAGTAAGGGGAAAAGAAGAAAAGGGAGGATAGGGAAGGTAAGGAAGGGAACGAGTATTTATATAGCAGTGACTATTCTATGCCAGGGATTGTGCTAAGCACTTTTATGATCCCAGCTACAATCTCATGATCTTTTAATTATTAACAAGAGAAGAAGTGAGCAAAGACCAATAGAATTTGTGTCAGAATATCTGGGTTCAAATGCTGGCCCTGCTATTCACTTATCTGTGTGTCATCTTGGACAAAGTCACTTTGACATTCTGGACCTCAGAAAAAATGAAGGAGTTGGTTTAGATGATTTCTAAGGTCTCTTCCAGCCTAATAATCGTAATAATAAACATTTGTATAGCGCTTCGCAAACTGCCTTACATATATTATCTCGTTTTATTCTCACATCAACACTTTGAGGTGGTTGCTACTACTATTCCAGTTTTATAAGCAAGGGAATTGAGATTGAGGTTAAATGACTTGCCCAGGGCCCCATGGCTAGTCAGTGTATGAGGCAGAATTTGAACTGGCATCTTCTGGGCTGCAGGACCAGTACTCTATTCACTGTGCCACCTGGGTGCCTTTGTTTCAGGTCTATGATGTAATTTACTTTTCTTGCATTAGGTTTGCTGTGATTGAGGATGATTTCTTCTCCTGAGACACTGATATCTTATGGATCAAATGATACACACACTCACACACACACAAATAGATATACGAATATGTAAATACCCATATGTGTGTGTGTATATATATATATATATATATATATATATATATATATATATATAATGTATGCACAGAGACACATATGCATATATGTGTATATATAAAATCACTTTGCAAATCTGGAAATGATATTTGAATCCTAGTTATGTGCTAGTTATTATTATTATTATTAATTACCCTTATTTTATTTTTGGAAGGGGAAGAGAAGGGAAGTTTATTCTGAAAGCAAATCAGCACATTCTCTCTAAAGGACCGTTTTAGTCACACAGGATTGTCAGCTTGGGCTGTCACAGGAAAAAAAATTGACTAATTTGGTATTAAGAACCTCAAAGCCTTCAGTACACTGCCTTGTGATTGGAAAGACCAGGAGGTGGATGCCTCTTGCTTAGATCTGGCTAAAGAAAAAGCCAGGGCTGTTGAAGCAGCCCCTGAGAAACAAGGTTGCTGTAGAGAGAACGCCTGAAAAGCAGAGATTTCCAATTTGCATAGAAGATATCGAGTATACAGGGATTGCCTTTGAGAGGTATGAGTTAGCAACAAAGCCTGATGATGAGCGTTGACATTTTAGCTAAGGCATTTCTGTTGAGGCTGAGACTGGTAAGAGAGTTAACTGTTTAATGAATAAGAAAAAATTTTCAGACCCTAAAGTTAGAGGTTAGAGTGGTTTCATCAACTTTATTGGGCAGGTATGTATCTCAATTCAAGGAGAAGCATCTTCTTCCTTAGCCTGAGCTTTTGGCACCACTCTGTAGCTGCCACATCTCTCTCTGTCTCTCTGTCTCTCTGTCTGTCTGTCTGTCTGTCTCTCTGTCTGTCTGTCTCTCTCCCCCTCCTCCCTCCCTCTCTCTTTCTCTCTCTCTCCCTCCCTCTCCCTCTCTCTCCTTCCCTCTCCCTCTTTCCCTCCCTCCCTCTCTCTCTCTCTCTCTCTCTCTCTCTGTCTCTCTGTCTTTGTCTCTGTCTCTCTGTCTCTGTCTCACTCCTTCTTGCTCTCTGTCTCTCTCTGTCTCTGTCTCTCATGCAGTATCATTCTCTGCTCCCTCCACCCCCACCCCCATCATCCAAGAAAAACCAATTTTATACTGTTTGAGAGTAAGCTAGTCTATAGCTTACTTTCTTCTTGGTGTTTTGCTGGCTGGGTGGCTGGCTCTCCATCCCTCCCCATTTGCTCCAAATTCTTTCTCTCTCCCCGCTCCTCCTTTTGTTGTATTAGATTTCCTACTGGCCCCTCATACTTCCATAATCAAAATTTGGCCACACCATCTGTGACAGCAGTGAGCTAAACCTCGGGCAATGAAATATCCTAAACCATACTAAATTAAGTGGAATATAGCAAAGGTTACCTTAAAGCATTTCTGTTAAATGTAGCTATTGATCTGTTGTGTTTAACATGATTACCAGCAATTTGAGGTGTTGGAAGACTTTTAGGGTGAGCAACAAGATGTCGTCATTCCAAAATTTTCAAGACCATTAATGAAAATGTCTTCTGATCGTATCTTTATAAAAATCAGATAGATGTATTTTGGTTATTGCAAATAGAAGCAAGTGTATGAGAATTATTTCAGAAGGCCCTTCCTCTGTTAAGCTCCAGTCTAAGTCTTAAGTGAATACAGGATGAATACAACATGAGTCAGGGAACTCATGGCCATAATTTAGCTCAACAACTTTAATTTTAATGCAAGTTACTGTGATGCTACTGGCTATGTCTATAGCATCATAGTAATGTGGGGAGGCTAAAATGTCTCAGAAAAACTTGATTTTTAATTTGGAAGTTTTATTTAGCACATATATATGTATGCATAATATGTATCACAGGTCTGGAAAATATATTCCGATAAAATGTTTTATACGCATATGTCTATATCTATACCTATAGATATAGATATAGCTATATACACATCATGGTCATTTGTAGTACATGGTAGTATTGCTGTTGACCTGACTTTAGGTGAAATTGAAAAGTTATTAAATTACAAAGCATTCTCCCACCTGCTTTACTGAATCCCAATATTTCTTTACTCCCTTGGACATCTCTTGTCCTCATATGGCCAACAAGCTTTCAGAGCTCAAAGCACATCTACAGACCCCACTTAGACCTACCCTCTTGCTCCAGACTTACCCCCTTCTTCTCTATCTCAAATCAATTTCACGGCAAGTTGACCTGATCCTCCAACTAAATTATTATCCAGAAAGAACGATGACATACATATAACCCACAAGTCTTTAAAGTTTGCAAAAAAGAATCCTACGGAGTAGGCAATGTAAATTTTTGTTCTTCAGTCATTTCAGTCTTGTCCGCCTCTTCATGACCCCATTTGGGGTTTTCTTGGCAAAGATATCGGAGTGGTTTGCCATTTCCTTCTCCAGGTAATGCAAATATTATCCTCATTTCATAGATACGAAATCAAAGGTGACACGAAGATTATTTTACAGATTAGCAACAGGAAGTAACTTGGTCATGACCTTTATTTTTCTCACAATGGGTCAATGAACCTTGTGCTTATTAATAATCAAGCAAGGCACAAGCCAGCAAGATATGTGTATAACAAAGGCATTTGTTGCCATCATGGAGGATGGGCAGTGCAAAGTCCAAGTGAAGGGGAGAGTCTGAAAAAATTAGGAAGCTTACCTGTTTCTCATCTTTGCTGATGACACTGAGCTGATTGTATTACACCCCAGAAAACTGCAGATGTTCTTAAATGAAAGTCATAATCACTCAAAAGAGCTTATCCATGCAGGAAAAACCAAGTGAAGAAGAATGTCTGTTGTCCAGACTGTCACATGGGAAAAGCCTGTGGAGTTGGTCCATTAGTACATATCTTAGGCAGGCACAGCCAATGGACAATGAGCTGTAAGCTGAAGAGGAGAAGGCATGTGGATTCGCCTGTTTCTGGGATAATGTGCAATACTTTTATTATCCTCAGACATTTTCCAGAAACAAAAGCCCATCTTTTAACAGCAAAATTCTTCCAGTGATGCTTTATGACATGAGTGGGGACTTGGAATACCAAAATCTGTGATGAATTCAAGTTGAAAACCACCTTAGGGTACTTGAGAGATGAATGGTTGTTGGGAGAAGGCAGCAAATCATAAGCCATGAAGAATTGTGCAGGAGAAAAGATGCCATTAGTAATATGGAAAAAAAGATGCATTCATCATATAATAAGAGAAGAGGTCACTGGTGGGTAGACCACCCACTTATTGGCCATAGGAACTAGAGGAAATATTTTAGTGCACTGGGTAGATACCCGTGAAGGACTGTAGACAGAAATAGATAATAGTCACATGGGATGAGCAGAAACAGATGAATTATGATCTATCTTCTTTGAGGGAGTACCCACAGTGATGCAGTCATGGGTCCATCAGTATATTGGTGACAAGGATGATATTTGATCACCAAGGGTTGTCTGATTTTCTCTTTTATTTTTGTGTACATTGATTTTGGGTTGCGGGAAGGTACTACAGGGACTCTTGTACATGTACTTTGGTCCTGGCTTATTGCCAGTGTTTAATACAACTTTCATTAATCTTCAAAATTTTCATCCCAATTTACTGAAGAACAGTGACTCACCAAGAGTTAGACAGTCACTAATGGCAAAATTAATTGGCATCTAAGTAGCATAACACTTCTGTCTTTGTTCAGCAATAAGATGCTAGTACTTAGAGCCATGGATTTTTTTTAGTGAAGTTCCATGTGTATGTTGAAGCAAGAGAAAAGGGATGGGGAATCAGTTTCTAAATAATTGAAAGATTGTGTGTGAATTTAACATTTCCTTTCTTTTTGAATTTTGTTTTAGAGCTTACATACCATTTCTTAAGTAGACCCCATATTTGGAAAATTCTCCATTCTTATAGAATCACTCGATATAATACCTTTACATATAACCTTTATGGAATTCCTACTTTTCATAGTTTACTTGGATGCCAACAAAGGATTGGCCGAAGTCTCACATGCTGTCTTGACTCAATGGAGAGGTACAAGGGACATGATAGTGTGGTTAGATGGAATTGGAACTTGCTGAATGGTTGTTCATAGCGACTAATCATTACTAGTTTAATTTCAGTTAAATTCAACAAACATTTATTAAGCATATATACTACTGTAAGGTGAGCATCTAGGTGGCACAGTGGATAGAGTGCTAGGCCTGGAGTCAGGAAGACTCATCTTCCTAGTTTAAACCTGGCCTGAGACTCTTACTATCTGTGTGACCCTGGGCAAGTCACTTTACACTGTTTGTCTCAGTTTCCTCATCTGTAAAATGAGCTGGAGAAGGAAATGGCGAATCACTTTGTCAGTAAAACCCCAAATGGGGCCACAAAGAGTTAGACTCAACTAAAATGATTGAAGGCCCTAAAGATATCAAGACAAAAATGAAACAGTCTCTTCCCTGAAGTAGCTTACATTTTTAGTGGGGTGGGAGGATATACCATATACATAAATTATGTATATATGACATGTAGACACATACACACAAATACATATTACATGTATGTGTACATATGGATTGATACTATAGGTACTATATATAGTATTTACTTATCTATAGCTATATATTGCATCATATATACCTACCTATGTGTATGTATCCTATATGTATGCATGTATGTATATCTATATGTATGTAAAAACACACAAAGTAATTTCAGTAAGGAGTACTAATACCTATGGAGAACAGGAAAGGTCTCATACTAGAGATAACACTATACCTGTATTTTGAAAGAAGCTAGGAACCCCTTGCCTGCTTGGAAGAAGTTCTCTAGTAGAGGGTCCCAGGGGTCTGTGCCCTGTGTTCTTTAACATTTTTAGCAATTACATGGTTAAAGGGATAATTGGCATGCTTTTCAGATGAAAGAAAGCTGGGAGGTTTAGCTCACATACTGGAGGAGAGAGTGAGGTTCCAAAAAATATCTATATGCTCTAGAACACTAACACGAAACTAATATAAAGTTTAAAAGGGATAAATATAAAGCCTTGGGTTGGGAAAGATCAGCTTCACAAGTTTTAGATGGGGGCAGGAATATACTGGTAAATGTTTAGCAATCAGCCCTCCAGGAAAAAAAACAACATCAACTGACTGACCAACCAACCAAAAAACAAATGCAAGACACACTTTTAAGTTTAATCTGCATTATTAACATTTGCTCCATGACTTTCTCATGTATTGGACAATTAATAAAACAGTCAAGCCATGATTTGTAGCATTTATCCCTTTCTGAGATGTAAACATTCACATTGAAAATATAACAACAGGTTCTCAGGAATTAGTTTGAGCTGAGCACCCCCTGGATAGGATAGACATGGGTAAATAGAGTTCATCTATTAAAGATCTTGGATTTTGATTTACTGCAGTCTTAACAGAACAACACTAGCAGCCAGTGAAGCTAATTTGGTGTCATTAAGAGGCCAAATTGGCCTGTTACTTAACCTTTTTCAGACTCAGTTTCCTCAATTATAAAATAGAGATAATAATAATACCTACCTTGTTGTGAGGATCAAATGAAACACTATTTATAAAATGCTTAGCACAGTGCCTGGAACAGAGTAAATGCCTAATAAATCCTCCTTCCTTCCTCCCTTCCTCCCTTTCTCCCTTCTTTCTTCCCTCCCTCCCTCCCTCCCTTCCTTCTTCCCTCCCTCCCTCCCTTCCTTCTTTCCTTTCTTCCTTCCTTCCTTTCTTCTTTCCTCCCTCCTTCTTTCCTTCCTTTTTTCGGTACCTTCCCTACAAGTCAACCTGCACATTGTCCTCTGGACTTTGGTAACTTCTTTCTCTTTTCTAGGCTGGCTTTCAGTTTCTTCTGATTTCATTAATGTAAACAAGTGTGGAGACAGTACAGTATGTTATTTTTCTTAGAGTCAGTCAGCACTCCCTTGGGGACACCAGTAACTTGGAAAAGTAATGAGGGTGATAGCAGCAGGAGCTATTTCTTTTGTGGAAAACATACAGCACACTAAATTGAATTGTAAGAGCATCTTAGGATATTAAGATCACAAAGAAGAAATGTTTGAAAGGAAGTAATCCCCTCTACAATTTCTTAGTAATAAAGTAACTTGCTAATGGCAAGTTATCATCTATTTATAATGAACAGCAAATAGAATCTTAGACTCATACTCCCTTCCCAGTAGGCCCATAGACACAGACTTGCAGACATAGAAATTAACAACATTAAATAAATTTAAAACAACAACAACAACAGCAAAATTACTCTGGACTCAAAGCTAAAAACCTTCCTTTGCTTTGTAAACAGTTGGAATCCAGTAGTTCTTCAGTAGCATTATTTCTCTCTATTCCAATACTGTCATTTTTCTTCTGGTAGAAATGTATATATTCATAAATTCATTCATTTTCTCTAGGTATTAAAATAATTAGCATATTTCATTTCCTTTTCCTTTCTTTTTATCTATTTCTTAGAAAAGTTGTGGACATCTCTTTTAAAACAACAGATTATTTTTGGATGTGATTTAATTATGAACTGTCCTAAATCAATCAACAAGCATTTATTGATTACTACGTACCAGGTACTTTACTGAGAATTGAGGATACAAAGAAAAACAAGAATGTTCCCTCCCCTCAGGGAGCTTACATTGTAATGGTGGATAGAACAGGTGCATCAAGAGGTTTATTCAGATAACATGCAGAATAAATACAAGGTGACTTTAGAAGGGAAGGCGTTAGCCATTGGGAAGACTGGAAATAGCCTGTTGTGGAAGATGATGTATGAGTCTGAGTCCTGAAGGAAAATCAGAAGTGTCCAGAGGCAGAGATAAGAAGGAGTGTCCCCGGGTATAGGGGACAGCAAGTGTTAAGGAATACAAAAGAATGGAGTAAATGATCACTCTGTGTCTATTCTATTTCTAGGAACTTTTGTTGTTGTCGAATCCCGTTTCCAACTCTTCATGACCCCATTGAGGTTTTCTTGGCAAAGATACTGGAGTGATTTGCCATTTCCTTCTCCAGCTCATTTTATAGATGAGGCAACTGAGGCAAACAGGGTTAAGCAACTTGCTGAGGGTCACACACAGTTAGTAAGTGTCTGAGGTCATATTTGAACTCAGGAAGGTTAGTCTGCCTGATTCCAGGCCCAGCACTCTATCTGCTGTGCCACCTCACTACATTTATGAGCTTTTTCTTTTTACTAACTCTTTTACCTTTGGTTATCCTGTATGATTCCTGTGTCCCATTTCAGCCTCTCTTTGTTTTCTACTGTCCCTTTTCCCATATGTTTTCTGTATAATATGTCTGTTCTTTTAGAATGATTTTGTATGCTGCCAAGATTAAAAAAAGTACCATACATATCTTGGAGTTACTAAATTTCATATGAATTGTGTGTGTGTGTGTGTGTGTGTGTGTATGTATGTATGTGTGTGTGAAGGCGTTGCTTTAGCACTTGTTACAACATTTGTATTGTTTTGAAATTTGGACAAGAGCTGCAATATACCGATATAAGAGAAGGAATCTCTGCTGATGAAAAAAAAAATATGTACTTTCAGTTCTTGACAATAAGATTTTACTTAATGAGAATTTTCTTTGCTCCAAATGCATGTTTTTATTATGTCACTTGTGTTTCTTCCCCTCTGCTCCCTTTGGTTTGAAGGGAACCACTGAGCATGGACTGTTTGAAGCAGGAGAAACTCTGCCTTTTTCTCAGAAGCCAGGTACAGGACTTTGGTAAGATCCACTTCACACAGGTGATCTGGAGATGTGCAGTTGAGATTGTTGGCAAAGTTTTAATGTGTAGAATTTATTGTTGCCCGTGGTTGTGAAATCTAACTGACAATAATACCAGGGGATGAATACTGTGGTCTTCTGTTTCCCCACATGGAGAATGTGCGCTCTGCCCTTGAGATATAGGCCCTTTCCTAGCTCATTATGACATGTCTCTTGGAAAGTCACTGCAGATAGATGATGCCTTGAAGGCCTAGGGTTATATAGGAGGAGAGAGCAGTCTGAATTGCATTCAAGCAATGGTTTCATGCTTTCAATGGTTCCTGAGATGCTCCCTGACAGAAAAACACATCTTTTTTTAAAACAACAGTATTCTGGCAATGTTGTATGACTACAACTCAAAGAACAACATGCCTTCCAGAGAATTAAAATTGTGAGTTACCCCCAAGGACAATGAAAAATGAATGGCAGTCTTTAGCAAGTGCAGCATATTATCAATGATGGCTTCTGTGCAAGAAATGGCATAAAAATATCATCCTATACTAAAAAATTATCTTACTGAGTCAGAAAAAAATAATAACGCGGTTAATTTGAAAGAGTAAAGGGTCAGGAACTTCAAAAAAACCAGGGGAAGAAGATGTGAGAGAATTAGATTCAGCAGTATCAGACCTTAAACTGTGTTATAAGGTCAGAGCAGTGTTGAAGTATAAAATGGATAATTTTGTTTATGTTAAATTATAATTTTCTTGTATAACTAAAATCTATGTGGCCAAGAATAGAGGGAATGCAGAAAACTGGGGGAAAATTCTCATAGACAGTCTCACAGATAGAAAGTGATTGGGTCAGAATATTGTTGTGGTGTAGGAAATGGTGAGCCGGTAGATTTAGAGAAATATGGAGAGACTTGGACTTACGAAGGAAGATGCTATCCACCTTTACAGAAACAGATGAGAAGTGGAAGTAAGCATAGTACAGTCTTACATATATGTGTCTGAGTGTATATATGTGTGTATAGATATGTTCCTGGATGTATATGTATATGTATATACACACACATATAAATATGTATATATATATATATATATATATATCCATTTGTAATTAATTGTAGCCTTATGGGGAGGGGTGGAAAGGAAGGGGGAAAAAAGTAAAGTAAAAAGTAAACAGCAGAGGACAGAAGAAAATATACAAGGAAGCAAAGATGGACAGCTTTAAAAATAATGTGTAGTGTTCATTATATAGGTTTTCTTGAAATGGGAGATTTATTGCTTTATGTTGAATTCTCTCATGTTCTGCTGTGTACATGGAAATGTTTTTCTTTTCTTTTCTAATTTTGTATTTAAGTTTAAAACAAATTTAAAAAATAAGAGAACAATATCATCCTGTGCCTGTGTGATGAGAAGAGCTGGTAGAATGAGGATTAGATTGAGACTTAGTCTTGCTGATGTTAGAAGAGACAGAGAAGGGGGTTCTTAACATTTTTTGTATCATGAGTCCTTTTGGCAATCTGGTGAAAACTATGAAAACTTTCTAGAAAGGAAATTTTTAATGAATGAAATAAAACACCAGGCAGTCAGGTGACAGTGATTAGCGTGCTCAACTTGGAATCAGGAAGACCTGAGTTCATATCCAGCTTTAGATGCTTACTAGCTGTGAGACCCTGGGCAAGTCACTTATCCTCTGCTTATCTTAGTTTTTTCACCAGAGTTGTTGTGAGGATCAAATAAGATAATGTTTGTGAAGCACTTTGCAAACCTTAAAGCACTCCCCAAATGCTAACTATTATTCTTATTATAAAATATATAGACTTCATAAGGAAACCAATTGTATTGAAATTCAGTTATAAAATATTTTTGAAAGTTCACAGATCCCAGATTAAGAACCTTTGACTTAGAGGAAGTATATTGTGTAATTCCTCTATGGAAGATTTATGGGAGGCCATAAAATAAGAGTTGTTGATGTGTTGATCTGTACTGGTCAAAAAGAATTCCAAGACTGATAAAATCATGAATCCATTGAAATAAGTTATGAAATCCCCAAACTAATTAATTGATTAAGGATACATAGTCAGGCAGAAAGCTTGTGAGAGCTGGGGTTTCTTGGCAGCCTCAGATTTACTTAATGGAAACTTGACTTTTGATAATATGTCTCTAGAGCCTTCAGAATAAAGGAATCTTGTCAATCTGGTCCAGCTGTCTCAGAGTAGAAGGTCATCCACTTCCCAGGAGTAGTGAGTGATAGGATAAGCCTGCAGCTTTCTTACTTCTTATGGGAGTTCCCAAATCTGTATCTCATGTCTGCTGTCCTCTTGTCTCACAGAGACACAGAACCACAACATTTTGTGGGTAAGTACACGTAAGCACACATAAACACACATATAATCATATTTGGTTATATATGCATAGTATGTGTATATACACATGTATCTTTTATGTGTATGTACATACACACATATGTGTATACATACATACACACAGATAGATCGTTTATGTACAAAATCTCTGTAGAGACAGCAACAGACGTGGTATACAGTGGTATAGAGAGTCAGCCTTGAAACCAGAAAGCCCCAGTTTCAGGTCCTGCCTTTGACCTGTACTGGTTATATAAATCTGGGCAAGACCCTAAACCTCTCAGTACTCTAAACAACTCTCTAAAATTATAAATTTCAGAGAAGTTGACAACCCACATTGGCCCAGGGAATTTCCTCTATCTGGGAGTTTCCTAGACTATGAAATTGCTGGTCCAGTCCCTACCCCATATATAGATAGAGAAATATGGCTCTCTCTCTCTCTCCACATATATGCACACACGTACATATATGTATACATATATATGTATATAAATACACACATACATACATACACACACATGCACGCACGCACACACACACACACACACACACACATATATATATATATGTATATACCTGCATACTATATATCTACGTATATGCAATAAACTACAAAGTGCTGACTTAATTTATTGAAGATCTGGCCAAAATCTGAACATTTTATAGTCATTGGAACTGAGTTCAAAGATAAAAGACAAATAGGAGTGGCACAGTGTTGGAAGACTATGAAGGAAACAAGTGACATATTAATAGGATATGGTTACAACACGTGGATTAGGAGCAGAGCTTCCCATGGGAAAAAAGTTTCTCATAGGCCATCAGGATAAAAATGTTTAGCTTTGTTGTTCAATCCTGCCTGACTCTTCATGACCCTGTGGACAATACTGCCCATGGGGTTTTCTTGGCCAAGATATTGGAGGTTCATTTCCTTTTCCAGTGGATTGAGGTAGACAGAAGTTAAGTGACTTGCCCAGGGTCACACAGCTAATAACTCTCTGAGGCTGGATTTAAATTCAGGTCTCCCTGACTCCGGGCTTAGCCCTCTATCCACTGAGCCACGTAGCTAATCCTCATGTTTAGCCTGCCCATACTCTTGACTACCTTCTCAGTTGCTGCAATAACTCCTTCTCACTTATATGTCTTGGACAGATGGTTGAGACTGAGGATTTTGAAGATATTTTGGATATCATCTCCTCCTCTAGCCTTGGATGTTGGGAGTCAGTCCTTTCTATTGCAGAATTCTTTGTATTACTAGGAGTTCGGAAAAGAGTATTTTATATTTGATAATGGTTTTCATTTCATGGATGGCTACCCTGGCTGTTAAGATGAATTGGGCTTTAAATTTTGGGGCAGTTACCCACAATGAAGATGTGATTCATTAGCTTTACTTATTTGCTGTATTTTTGCCTCAAAAAAAAACCCAAGAAAAAAAGCAAAGCCCAAACCAAAAAACTTTGCTGTAAGATTTGTGTGTGAAAGGAAATGTGCTTGGAAATGCGATGCTAGAACAAAGGAGCAGAAGTAGTTTGGGTCAAATAAGAGGAAACGCAGACTCACATTAGGAAAGTGGTTTAGGAAACAGAAGGACAGCATGCTTGGTTTTTTGCTATTTTTACAGTGGATGCTGCAGTGAATCTGCTGGTGTCTGCTTACTAAGGATATAAGTATTCAGCCTCTAATTTTGGCACCTGGGAAAAAGCCCTAATTGCCCCATCTTAGTTCTAGGTCTGGACTAACTGGCTTTTCCTTGAAGACTTTCATCGAGGGGTAAGCCAGTTACTGCAAGTAAAAAATGCCCTGCAAACAACAGAGAAATGATCTGTAGACATATATAAAGTATTTGTTCATCGGAGAGACATTTTTACTGAGACAGAGGCAAAAGGAAGCATCAAATTATTGGTTTTAGAAAAGGTATAACCAGATTGGCAACACATTGCTACAGTGAGTCATCCAGCAGTTGCTAAAAAGTACTTTGTTATATGAAACTTTATTTGTAAAATTCACTGTGTTGTTATTTTCCTAATAGAAAATTCATTTTGCTTATAAAATTGTCACCAGTCCTATCTTTAGCTATCAGTTTCATAATCACTTTTTATCTGATGTCAGCCAACCTTAAAAATAGTACTGTAAATTTGCTTTGGGTTGTCATTTTTGTGCCCGTGGGTTTTATGCTAATTCGATTGGACTTTGTGTTGTAATTATAAAAATGGTTCTGAGTTTTGTGGCTTAGAAAAGACTATATTGCAAAATATGCAAGTAAAAGTTAAAATCCTTCTTTTTACAATTCATAAGAATTGCTTCAAGGGTCATTCTTGACATTTTTCCTGTGGTCATAATTACTGCATTATCTCCTGATTTTCTTTATCTCCCTAGCTATTCGTACACTCCCTCACCAAATTGCCTTCTATTCATCTTGTACATATAATGTGTGTACTTATATATATTCGCCCTTGTCCCTCCCATTAGAACATACCTTCAAGTTACTTCTATTCTAATGAGGAAGACATTGCGAACATATATCTTTGTATCTAGCCTTTAGCCCAGTCCATAGCTCAGAGTAAATCCTTAATAAATGCTTTTTGATTGAAAATAAAAAATACCAGGTCCTTTTAGTACCAGTCCAGGTACATTTTTTAAAATTTTAAAAATTTACCTGCTCTAATTTCTTTCCTTATCTTTTCCCATCCTATTCCATGTTCCCTTCCGTAGGTTCTGAAACCCTTATGATGATCCTATTCCCTGTCGCATTGAGTACTTTCTTCTCTGCCTCTCCCTTCAAGCCCCTTTGCAAATTATCTCCCCTCTACCTTTTGCTACTCCTTCATAATTGTCAGTCAGGCTAGTCCAGTTAGGCAGTTCTTTTTGTATTAATAGTATTAAACAGTTTGGCACTTATAGCTTTGGAAAAATCACATCATCTCTTTGGGACTCGATTTTCCCATCTGTTAAATGAAAGACATAGCCTAGATGATCTCCATGGTTGCTGAATAAGTTGCGGATCTAAAGCAACTTGCATCATTCTCTTCTAATCACCTATCTAGCGCTGACTTGTCAGCCAAGCCCCGCTTCCTCTGAAAAGCCTTTCTCAATGACTCCAGCTGACACTCATCACTTCAGACTGTTAAAACTATACAGGTCCTCAGAGATTATATTGTTCAATGCCTTCATTTTAAAGAAAATTGACTAATGGATTCTTTCTTTGAATTTCTATTACACTGCAAGTTATTACCAATTTAGCACTTAACGATTTACTTTGCATTGTATAATTTTATTGTTTTATATGTACTATATAAATGTTTTCCTAACCAGAACATACAGTTCTTGAAGAAAGGAAACTTATTTCATATTTATGTGTCCTCCATAGTGCTGGATACAAAATAGAGAATACTAAAGACTTCTTTGTTGATAAGAAAGTCCCAAGTAATTGATTTCCTTATTTGGGAATTGGGAAGAGAAACACTTGTTTCTTGATGCCTCTAAATGTTTTGAGGACCTTTGACTGCTGAATGGATGTTTTGTGTCTGAAAGCAGTTGATACCATGTCATGGGCCTATTCTCACGCCCAATGACATTCACTAGAATAAGGTGATATAGCCTATGTTAGACCCTTCAACTTTCTGTCTTAATTAGATTTGTGCCACTTTTTGAAAATTTTTTTTGAGGAAAGACAAAAACTTTATTCAGTAATCAAGATCTCCTTCGCATTCATCACCTGTTCCTGACAAGATTTCTAATATTCCTGCCAAATCCTACTTAACTCGAGTAACAGTCATTGTTAGGCACAAAGGTTTCATGTTTCACTTAATGTCAATTTTTACAAAACTGAGTTTATGGCGATAAGCAGTTATAGATTTGTGCCACTTTAACTGTCTAGGCACATAACTGGCTATGTTTGGGAGAACAGTACCCCACTTCTTTATTGTGTACCTCACTATTTCAGGGGCCCGTGATTTCATCATTGTTCAAGACCCTTTTTTCTCTTTGAAAGGCAGCATTTTATAGTTGGTAGGCTCTGGCATGAGTGCTAGTCCTGCTTGTGACACACACAGGACAAGTTATTTAAACTCTCGATGTTCTAGGCACCTAAGACTATCTTGCTGACCTCTATGTACAGAGGAAGTACTTTATTGGGACTTCCCCACAACAATGAAATCACAGGTTCAGTTTACGTCTGTATCCCTATCATCCATAGCCCCATCTGTATCCATATCCCCATCTATATTTGTATCTGTATCCCAATACCTATCCTCTTATATCCTAGGTTTCTATAACAGTGTCTCTCATATAGGCAGGTGCATAATAAATGTTTATTGGATTGGATTATATTGAATTGGGCAGGATGAAATTGTTCTGTGCCTTACTAGATGGTCTTCATGAGTTGCTATGGTTATGAGAAATCTGAGGAGGAAGTGTCCTGTTACATGAAAAATCCCTTACAACCTGGAATTGGTATGCCAGACTCCTTGGTGAAATCTTGAGTCTGTCCCTGCTGTTTTCCTTATTATTGGTGAATGGGAGTGGTACTTGGTGGTGCCAAAGTTCTTTGAATACCTGGGGATTCAGGGTGAGGTATGTCATTCCCACCTTAGTTTTTCCAGGATTTGGTCACTTTATGCTATCCTGGAGTTTCAAGCTATGTTGCAGTTTCTAAAAATAGTCTTACTTCATTCTACTTTAAAAGTTGTTTTAAGAAAGATTGATGTATTCAATCTGTATGGCTTTCACGAAAGTAAGCAATTTCATTACTACAAGGGACAAGGAATTGACATATTTTCATTCAGTGCAACAGAATAGTTATTGTATCTGATTGTCAGGGGTTGATATGTCTGGGGAAGGTTTTCAGTATGAAGAGATAGAGTACAATTCAGTCAGAGATCTTATCTGCTTACCCTATTCATAGGATTTATGTATGAGACTTCATAGACAGAGGGGAAGTTAGAGTCACTGAGAATATCAAAAGCTAGAAGCAGCTTGGTATAGTAGGAAACCTGCGGGATCTTGAATGAATGTGAGCATGAATCTCAAATCTGTCACTTTTGTGTGACTGAGTAAATCTCTTAATGTCTCTGAGACTCTATTTCTTCATCTGGAAAAGGAGGGTATTGGATTAGATAGTCTTCAAAGTCCCTCTCAATTATAAATCTATATGCAACTGGAAATGGCAAAAGATGATTATATTTCATCTCCTCCCCTCCATTTTATACATTTTCTCTTCTTTTTGCTCTTCTCATATTGTATTATTTACAACTTAATTTTCTAACTCTGGTGACATAGTAATAAAATTATTAATGCATTTAAATTAAGACTATGACAGTTCCTGTGAAAATGTCCACTATCATTTAACATTATCATTACATATTACAAAGTAAGTAATTTAACTAGATTTACTTTCATTTGTAGTTTGAATGGTAATTTTTTATTTATGGAAATTAAATCAGATTGATACCCCAAGGTATTAATAAAAATTAAAATGGACCTAAAATTGGTGTGAACAGATATATTGTTGTTTATATAGATGTTTAAAATGTGCAGCAGCTGATAATAACTAAAATCCCTTTCCTTATTAATAAAAGGGGGTACTAAGTTTTTCTTCAAAGAAACCTATGTGGTATAGTAATGTCTACTTAAATTGCAATGTTGGGTTCTCATTGTCTTTGGTGTTTGTAATCATTAGAATTTTCTGGATTTCAGGAATCCTGCATCCTCTTATGTGACCTGCTGCTGATTCACTCTATGACTAAACAAGATGTAGAAACATAGAATTTAAGAAGAATTAATTTTATTTACATCTTTGTTTTTTACATCATCAAAGTTTCTTCAGCATCCCTCCCTCTCTCTGACCAAGAGAAACATCCCCTATAGCACATATTTTTAAAGAAAAAAAAAGAGGAGAAAAGAAAAAAAAAAGGTTTGGGAATGCTTCGGGGCGGGGGGGGGGATGGCAGAGAGAAATATAATTTACCTCATTTTTCACTTTTGTTTTCTCTGTCAAGGACATCTTTGGATTGGAAAACATAGATAAAATGGTTAGCAAGAAGCTGAAATCCAAATAAGGAAATAGAGAATACCTAGCAACCCTAAAGTTCAGGTCACCAGGCCTAGGCAAACTATTTCAAGATTCTGAAAGAATCATTAGATCATATTTTGTTTTTGGTTTTCTCTGCCAAGGACATCTTTGCAATGGAAAACATAGATAAAAATAGTTAACTCATTTCAATATGTGTTCATTTTTGTACTGAATTAATATATTTACCATTCACCTAAGCTCCACAATGACCAAGGTCACTTCTAAACCTTTAACTTGCAAGCTCCTTCATAGCATTATGAAATAATTCCTTCCCACTTACTGAATAATATTTGAAGATATGTTATACTGTAAATGCTATACTGTATAGGCAGATTTAATTGGATAGTTTTTTCATTTTGAGCAAGGAGGCTATCTCATCTCAGTTGGTTGTTGTCCTTCATTCTCGAAGAGGACCAAAATGCTTCACTATGCTAGAGTTAAGTTTCATTGTGTCTGATCGTAGCTGATCAGACCAATGTGAGCTTGGAATGCTCTACCACAGGTTGGGCACAAATAGTCCATGTGAATATTTGGGGTGGATACTCTAAATTTGTGCATCCTGCATTTCCTTTGAGCTGTTTCAATTCTACTTTGCTCACAGAGCACAGCACCTTCTCTGATGTGGGCAAGCCATGCTGAGTGGTCCTGTGCCAGTGTCTCCCATGTCACACAATCAATTCCAAAGTTCTTAAGAGAGACCTTGAGAGTGTCCTTGTATTGCTTCTTCTGACCACCATGTGAACACTTGCCCTGCATGAGTTCTCCATAAAATAGTCTTTTTGCAAGCGTACATTTTGCATTCGAACAATGTGTCCAGCCCATTGGAATTGCATTCTCTGAAGCAGATTTTGAATGCTTAGCATTTTAGTTTGAGTAAGGACTTCAGTGTCTGGTACCTTATCCTGCCAGGTAATCTTCAGAATCTTCAATGTAGGTGAACTTATCCACAGCATTCAAAACTTCTCCATTTGCTGTAACTGATGGTTCCGTGTAAGTTTGGTTGCCCGGAGAAGTTCATCAGCATTGTATGTCAATTTCATGACAGCGTGCTTGCCCGGTTTCTGGATAATGGACAACGTTCTTATGCTTTCCTAGTCACCAATGGAGTGAAGAAAAGGCTGTGTTCTTGCCCCTATGCTTTTTAGCATGATGTTTTCAACCATGTTGTCAAATGCTTTCAATGAGGACGAACACAGCATCAAGGTCTGCTACTGCACTGATGGCAAATTTTTCAATTTGAAAAGGCTACAAGCTAAAACCAAAGTGGAGGGAATATTGGTGCGTGATTTTCTGTTTGCAGATGATTGTGCACTCAATGCAGCGTCTAAAGCAGAGATGCAACAAAGTATGGATCAATTCTCTGCTGCTTGTGCTAATTTTGGCCTAACAATTAACACCAAGAAAACACAGGTGCTCCATCAGCCAGCACCACACCATCCATCGCATCTCAGTACTTAAATAGATATTCACTGTGATACCGAAATCTTTAAAAGTGAAATTAGAAAGTAATGTGGCAACCCCTTTGTCTACTTTCAATTTCACTAGGTGGTAGTCTTTAAACCTCCATTGCTAGGTTATTTATTCTTTCTTAAACTGGTTAAATTTTGAATATTTGAATATTTTTAAAATATTTGAAAGATTCCTACTAATTAACTCAGTTGTGTTAGGAGAAGGGAGGAGAGAAAGAGAGAATCAGCTAGAGCATGTGTTATTTACCTCTCTTACTAGCTATGAACACCACCTGCTGTAGTCAGGATTGCTGTTGAAATCTATGTATCACATCCTGGCAGCCTCCCAGAACCACATCTAAATCAACTCCATTGGCTTGGCATTTCATTTTGTGTATTTATGATTTTGCGGTCTTGAAAGGCCCTAAATCTCATGTCTTTGCTTCCTCTTGGCTTCTTATCTCAGAAATTAGTCAGTTAAATGTGGCATATGTTCTAAAATTTAAACATACACACAAAACCTGTACCAAAGCAAATTCTGAGAGTTGGACCTTGCTTGGGTGTTTACCTTTGAGGATATAAACCTGTTAAATGACTTTTTGAGGGTAAGCATTAAATTAATAATTTTATATTTCAATACATATTATACGGATTACAACATAAAATCAGGTGGACAATCCAGAGAATTGGTCCATCAGCACATACATGTTGGACAGTTATGATGAATAGACAAATGATTCGGTCTAAACTGAACAGGAGGGAGAGGTGAGCTGGATTGCCTTTAGGAAATTACACTATTCTTTAATTAACTCCAAGCTTACCCCTAAAACAATTCTTTAATGTGTGATCTTCTAGCTGAGACAATTCTTTATTCTTGTGATAAGGAGGAAAAGCTATTGTTCCTTCCTCCTTCCCTCCTACATAAAAAAAAAAAGTTCTTTGGTTCATGTCTTCCTTCCTTCCTTCCTTCCTTTCTTTCTTCCTTCCTTCCTTCCTTTCTTTCTTCCTTCCTTCCTTCCTTCCTTCCTTTTTCTTTCTTTCTTTCTTTCTTTCTTTCTTTCTTTCTTTCTTTCTTTCTTTCTTTCTTTCTTTCTTCCTTCCTTCCTGCCTGCCTGCCTGCCTTCCTTCCTTCCTTCCTTCCTTCCTTTCTCCGTTTCTCCCTTTCTCCCTTCTTCCCTTCCTCTCTTTCTCCCTTCCTCCCTTTCTTTCTTTCTTTCTTTCTTTCTTTCTTTCTTTCTTCCTTCCTTCCTTCCTTCCTTCCTTCCTTTCTTTCTTCCTTTCTTTCTTTCTTTCTTTCTTAATCAATAGTCTTGTGGTGATGCTGTGTGGTTGAGTCATAGTAAATCAGAATTTATAAACAATTAAAGTTGAGGGTGATCCACAGGGCAGCAGGGAGGTACAAGTACATGGTGGGAGTCTAAAACATTACTAAAAATTGTATAGGAGAAACAATATAAAGGATTTCATCAGGGTTGTCTGACTGAAAAAGAGATATATAATTGATTATGTAGTAAGGATGAGGAATAACTGGTGGATAGTCAGTGTTCCATTGTTATCTTTAACATGTCAAAAGATCTAGAAGACCCTCACAGTCCTTTGTGTTGGAACCCTGGCCAGGTGGGGGGCAGGATTTGTGTGAGGACATGGACAAAATCTACATGGGGTGAGGAGAAGCAGCATAATGTAGTCCCTTCTAGCTTTAAATAACTTTTTTTTGGAGGGGGGAAGTCAGGGCAATTGGGGTTAAGTGACTTGCCCAAGGTCACACAGCTAGTAAGTGTGTCAAGTGTCTGAGGTCACATTTGAACTCAGGTCCTCCTGATTCCAGGGCTGGTGCTCTACTCACTGCGCCACCTAGCTGCCCCAAGATTTAAGTAACTTAAGATTCTATGTGAATGGGTTGTGACTTACACCAGTGAGGGAAGAACCTGTATCATCAATGATCTGTGATGAGATCACAGATTTATTGAAAGACTTTAATACTGCCCAAAAAACCCTGTAATTTATTTGATTTAGGTTTCTTCCTCTGACATAGATCCCAACCCTTTAAATGTTTTAGTACAAGGTCTTCATGGATTGATGGGTTTTATTCCTCTCCCTCCATTCCTTCCCTTGCCCCAATTCAGTTTACTTACTAGAACCAAACTTGCTAATGATGTGTTTCTCTGAACTTCTCTAGGGTTGTCCTTAGAGGACCATATGTCCTCAGGCTGGGATTTGAAGTCTCTCTATCTTAGTAGGACCTGCCCAAACTTACATTCACTTGTTATAATCTTCAAAAATCCAGGGTCACTTCCAGGTTATGATGAAGCACCAGAAAATGGCTTTA
Source organism: Trichosurus vulpecula (assembly GCF_011100635.1). Classification (NCBI taxonomy): domain Eukaryota; kingdom Metazoa; phylum Chordata; class Mammalia; order Diprotodontia; family Phalangeridae; genus Trichosurus; species Trichosurus vulpecula. The sequence goes on from NC_050574.1 coordinate 222,048,818, forward strand.
TTGGAGAGTATAAATGTGTGCCAGGAATGAAAAAGTAAATATTGATTAAGTTGCTCTGAAAATTAAAAGCTGTGAAGTTTACTTTCAGTTATTTCTTAATAAAAAGAACTTAATAAAAAATAAACTTTCAGAAGTAGTAGTAATGAGAGTCAATTTTAGAAATTCCTTTGGGTCACTGAATCACGACAAGCTTTATCTGTTGGGATGTTGTTGAAGATTAGGATGGTGCGAAAGGGAGCATAATTTTTATAACATCACACTTCACATTTTCATATTCTCTAGTTTTTAGAACAAAGTGATGACACCATTGGTAGTTAGAAGACTGGGCCTAGAAATCAAGTCCCCTGACTTCAGATGCAGTATTGTTTCCATTATTCCACATTGTTGCCTCTCTGTGAAATGGGCTTAAAGAGTGTCAGTCAGTCAATCAGTAAACATTTATTAAGTGCCTACTCTGTGCCAGACACTATGCCAAACACTGAGTGGGTGGGTTAGAAAATGAGATATGAGACCAGAACTGCCACATTTGAACATTAATTCAGTAAGGCACCTTCAGACCACCCTGATGAAATCATGTCACCTCTTAGTGATTTCTTGTACTTCTAGAAAGTGAGGAGTGCACAGACACAGAACCACCAAGCAGTGGTATTTGTCTGTCTAGCATGTGTGGAGGATGAAAGCCGAATAGAATGTTTATCAATAGGTATGCAGGTAGGTTTTGCTTTGGGGCATTGATTCTAAAGCAATTAAAAAATCAAAGCAACAATTTAACTAAATAGTACCTTGATTTTATAAGTGAATTTGATGTTTGGGAAAGTACCCGATTTCACCGACAAATATTTAGCTACCATGTAGACAGCAGCAGAATAAAACAGAAGCACACTGCCCCATCAGCATGCTTTAGCTGTGACCTGAATCGCTGGTATAGCTCAGCTTCCCCATCCATTCAGTACTTACATGGGCTTTGCCAAAGCTTTCAACAGGAAAGCCAGTGATAATTATAGCTTCTTTGATACTGATACTTTTTCAGGTAGGATTGGACTACCCTGGAAAGCTTAGTTCACCTAGTGTGTTACTGCTTTTAGATGATGTTATGTCAATCTACTCTGTATTTAAATGGATAGTGATATATAATTGCATGCTTCTGTATGCTGGAAACAGAACTGCATTAGAAACTGAATTTGGGGAGAGCATGATATGTAGGTTCTTTGTATTCTCACCAAATTTTTGAATTTGCTATCATATGAGAACATTATTAACTTCACAGATTAGGAGTTAAATAGTAAAATTTTTGATTGTGTTCTTGGATAAGGAAACAAACTGATTTTTAAGATTATTTTTAGAAATGCAAATGCAAATGTCCTAGATAAAATGAATAAAAATATGTTCATGGAAGATATTTTCAGTCTTCCAGGAAAAAACTAAATGGCGGTGGCGGGGGGAAGTGGAAGCATTTTTGAATGATTAGTAGTACTATTTATGGTTGTGATGAACGATGTCTTACCCACCTTTCTCCCCACAGTCTGCTTATTTTCCGTATTGCCCTTTCCCCCCAAATTTGAAAACTATGAGCTAATCCTACTAGACACTGCTGCTATTGCAAATGCATTCGCTCAACTGTCAATCAAAATTCTGCCAGAAAAAGCTCTGGTGCTACATCCCCATAGGAAGAAATAATAAAGATAGAATTTTTGGGAGGGGTTGGAGGATTTGGTTTATTTGTTTATTCATATATCTATCTAGTTCATCTAAGAATTTAAAAACATAGCAAGGTTCAATGGCATGTTACCGACAGGAATTTCCACACTAATCCATTCATCTCCTTTACATATATAAATATATATATATATCTTCCTAATAAGCAAACCTAACTCTTGTCTAATAATAATTCTTCTTATTTATGTAGTTCTTTCTTCTGAGGAACTCAAAATGTTTTCACCCTCCCCTCGCCCCAAACTGTTCTAAAGTAAAAAGAAACATGATAGAACCCCTGCCCATTGGAGGGGGAAAGGTTACAGAAATCCCATCAGACAAATACAACATTCTCTTCCAACATAAAAAAAAACCCTTTTGTCATGCCTGCTCTTCAAAAAGCTCCACCACGTATATAATGTTTAAAAAATCTGATTACATAAGTCTCCTTAGCAAGTCTCTATTGGTCTCAAAGACCAATGGTTTTTTAGAATGAAAATAACCACACTTATTAAGTGCCTATTACATGGAAGAATGCTGCAACTGAAATGTGTAGTAGAAGAAGCATTGGCTTTAGAGTCTGGGACCAAGGCTAAAACGCCCAGTTTTGCCGTATTGGGCAAATTACTTAATCTCTCTGGGTCATAATCCCTCATTTTTTTAAAAGAGTGGGTTAAATTTAAATATCTTCATTTTCTGGTATTAGTTTTTTTTTAAATATCATTCAACATTTATCTTATTGAATGCCTCCTTTCTGTATAGTACTATGCAAGATAGGGTTGAGTGATGGGATATAAAATAACTATAAGACATATTTCCTATACTTTGAGAATCTTTAATCTAGTTGGACAAAAGAGATATGAGTATATGAACAAATTAGGTAATAGTGCAAATTAACATTTGCAGGGGCCAAATTAAATGCTGTAGCTTTTCATGGGAGGGGTAAATCACTGCATCTCCAGAAAGGAAGCAAGATTTTTGGAGGAATAAGGCTAAGGTTGAACCCTGAAGAATGGGTAGATTTTGGATAAGAAGATGTGAGAGATATAATCGTTATTTTCAAGTATTTGAAGGTTTGTCATGTGGAAGAGGAAGCAGACTTTTTCTGATTGGTCCCAGAAGGCAGAACTAGAAGTAATGGGTAGAAGTTTCAAAGAGACAGAAATAATGTATGGAAAGCGTTTTGCAAACCTTAAAGTCTTGAAATGCTGCTTAGCTACCAGTTATTGTTATTGTTATCGTTATTCATGGTTTGAGACATCCCTAAAGCTTTGGGTCCAATCTCAGAGGATAACCCCAAATGGTCATATTCCCTTTTATGTGTTGTGTCCCTCCTGGAATTTACTCTTACAAATTTTTAAGTATACTTAGGTATATCACACATTCAAATTTCAACAGATATAGGTAAGTGGCACCTAAGTTCCCATAGAACCACTCAAGCTAACTAATATATATTGGGTATAGGACAACTTTTATTTTATTTCACCCAAAATACAGAAGATATGAAGAACTTATAGAAAGGAGCCCATAAGTAGATACAGGAAATAAGTAATGCACAGAAGGGATTCATAGGAACCCACAAATAGATGCTGAAAACACAAAAAGTACTTATAGTAGTTCCTCTTGGAAAGAACTGCATTTAGGTTTATCATTATGACAAGTCTGACATTCTGGTGAATCTGTAGCTTTCCCATAGGGTTCTACAGAATTCCTGCCAGACTTATAATAACACCTTACATTACAGGAACTCTATTATTGCCTCAGCTATTGCCATCTTTAGGGCTCGGATGGTACACTACTGGGAACTCTTTTATTGGACTTCATGGAGCAAGCCCTTGGAATGGCCCCATGCTTTGGAAGAATTCCTGAACATGCACAGTCCCTGTCTCACATCTCTACTTTTCTTCTTCCCCACTTCAGATCACAGGTCTGCTCTGCTTTGCTGTGCTCTCTTTTCTGAATAGACAGAAAGCAAAACAGGAGATAGGTCTGAGGAGGTCTGTCAGCCCTCTTTAATAGGGAATATCTCCTTAATAAAAGCCTGTCCACTCCAGCATTCTGGACACTTGCCAGTCATCTTAGAGGTAGCATCCATTACTGAAAATCGGTCTGGAGTTATCCTTGTCCTCTAAACAACGTTCCGTGGGGTAGTGCCTATCAGGTGCCCCAAATGTCCCTCCAGTGTCCTGTAATCTCAAAAAGTTAATTGGGGAGTTCATCAATTTGAATAAAGGACTACCCTAATCATCCTCTCCCTTTACATTAATATAGTTGTTCTCATTGGCCCCAGAAGGCAGAAATGGGGACTATGGAGTAGAAGTTGCAAAGAAGCAGATTGTGGTAGACCGAGGGAGAAACTTCCTAACTTTGCCTTCGTCTCTGATAAATCATTAATTTTTAGTGACTCTTGGCAATTTAACTTTGTTTCTCTATTATCTTCTCTCTTTCCATCCTTCCTCCCCAATAAGTTGATTTATGATGCAGAGGTTTTAAATGCTTTATATGCCTTCCCATAAAGAAGCCCCAAGGTTAAATCTTTGGCAAGTTTCAAAATCTTTTAGTTTTCAGAAACTTCAAAAAGTTAGCCCAAAGTGGAATGGGAGGCTTTTCCAGGGTTGTGGAAGAACCCTTGTTGGAGGTCTTCAAGCAAAGACTGACTGCCTTGTTGTAGAAAGGATTCTTGTTCAGGTATGAATTGGATTAAATGACCTCTGAAGTCTCTTTGAACTCAGATCCTGAGACATAGATAGATGGAAAACATAGTGGATCTTATTATTCGAGGTAGCACTTCTCTTTTCCTCCTCACTAACCTGTAGAAATTAGTGAGACAGTCAGTCTTGGTCAAAGAACCACTCAGTACTTTACCAACCATCCATCTCCCTGGTTTTTAGGCAATGCTCCTCCAGGGGATCTACCTGAAATTTAAAATAAATTAGCTTTTAAAATTCCAGGAAATGCTTTTCCTGGCAATGTCACTCTCAAGCAAATAGTGCTACAAAAGAGTTAATGTGATTTTTACATTAGCCATTAAGTGCCAAATGATTTTAGATGACTTGGGGAGAAAGAGGAGGCCACACCTGATGATTCTTGGCATTGATTTGCTGAATATTTATGTAATTGTGCCTTTATTTACATAAAACATGTCTCAGAAAAGTTGTAAATAAAATTTAATTTTTAAATGTAACAATTCAAATGTGTTTTCCCCATGGATTTTTACTATTATATCAGAGAATTTTTGCCTTCATTTGTAATTGGTGATTAATTTTTAAAAACTCCTAATAATTTAGTTTTAAGTTTATCTTTTCTTTCTTCTCTCTCCATGCCTACCTCAGTAAGTTAATTTATGATGGATAGTTCTTAATGCATCATATGCCTTCCCATAAAGAAGCCCTGTGGTTAAATGTTTGGTAAGGTTCAGAATCTTTTATAATTTTAATGAACATCTCTTAATTTTTGAGGGGGGAAGTCTGGTAAATTTTGGTTTTTATTTTTTTTAATGTAGCATAAGAAGGTACTATTGCTTTTAATTGTAGAGTTATGGAAATATTATCATATAGGATATTCATAATAAATATTGGATTATTAATTGATGTTAACAATCCCATTTGTCTACAGATCTTTCTAAGATATGGATGATTCATGTCTTATAAACATTAAATTTAACTAAACTTAAAAGTATTAAATTGATGAACAACCTGTACATATAGCTAGTTATGGTTGCCCTGCTCTTCTGGTATTGATAGCCCCTTTCACCTGAACTTGCCCCTTCACTACAGTTCTACTTCATTCCAACTGCTCCTTCCTGTTGTTTCTTTTGGAGCCAACAGAGCTCCCATCTAGATCCTTCTCCACTTCCTTTCTACTGGAATCTTGCCACTATGCAGAATCATAACTAGGAAAGGACAGGCAGAGCTCAGTCCCATGGGGTGTAATTTATAGAGCACTGTCCATTACTTCCTAGAGATGCTTCCTCTGTAATCTCCACACCTCTTCCATCAGTACCTCCCCTTTCCTGTTTCCCTGCCCTGCTCCATACCCTAAAACAGTGGTTCATCTCCCTTTTCCTTTTTCATTGGAGACTCATCCATTTATGCCTTTGCTCTCCAGTTTATCTCTCCACCATGGAAATGGACAACGTGCTTATCCCCATGACAGCCTTATCCTCATAGCAGCCTTATTCATTTCTTCCCTTGTCCAGCTTTTGTGGGGGGCTTTTTTCCACCCTTGCCTGACCAGAAGAGCCTCATCCATCCAATTCTTTTTTTATTATATTTCATTTCCCCCCGATTACATGTAAAAACAATTTTTAAGATTTGTTTTTAAAATTTTTGAGTTCCAAATTCTCTCTCTCTCCTTTCTCTCTCCCCCATTGAGAATGCAAGCAATTTTATATAGATTATAAATGTGCTGTCATGCAAAACATATTTCCATGTAAGTCATTCTGTGAAAGAAAACAGACAAAAAATCCAAGAAAAATAAAGTAAAGAAAAGGTATGTTTCGATCTGCATTCAGATTCCATCTGTTCTTTCTCTGGAAATGGATAGCAGTTGTCATCGTAAGTCCTTCAGATCTTGCATCTTTGGTCTTGAATCATTGTATTGTTGAGAATAGCTGTCATTCATAGTAGATCATCATGCAGTGTTGCTCTTACTGTCTGTAATGTCCTGGTCCTGCTCATTTCAGTTTGCATCAGTTCATGTAGGTCTTGTTTTTCTGAAAGCATCCTGCTCGTCGTTTCTTACAGCACAATAGTATTCCATCATAATCATATACAACAACTTGGTCAGCCATTCCCCTGTTGATTGACATTCCAATTTCTAATTCTTTGTCACCACTAAAAGAGCTGCTATAAATATTTTTGTGCATATAGGATCTTTTCCTTTTTGTTTTTTATCTCTTTGGGATACAGACCTAGTGGTCTGTGGTATTGTTTGGTCAAAGGGTACACGTGATTTTATAACCCTTTGAGCATAGTTCCAAATTGCTCTACTGAATGGTTGAATCAGTATACCACTTTGCCAACAGAGCATTAGTATCTCAATTTTTCCTCATCCCCTCTAGTATTTGTCCTTTTCCTTTTAGCCAATCTGATAGTGTGGGGTGGTAACTCGGAGTTGTTTTAATTTGCATTTCTCTCAATAGTGATTTAGGGCATTTTCATATAACTTTAGATAGTTTTGATTACTTTGTCTGAAAACTGCCCAAGTCCTGGTGCCTCTACTTGACTGCTTGCCATCTAGGCCTATTTCAAGATAGTGTTGCACAGGGCTGAGCACATTGTTGCATCATCAACAGGCTTTTAATATCTGAAAAGCAGAAGCTCTCCCAGGCCCCAAGAAGGCCCAAGCTTGTACCACAGCTTCCTGGCACAAATGCTAGAAGGGCTTCACCTCAATTGTATCTCCCTGAGTACCTGGCACAGTTCCTTGTAAGCACTCAATAAATATTTGTTAAGTTGAATTAAGTTGTTCATTATCAGATGCTTTCATTTCTTTATCACTAAAAAATGATCCTGTATGCTGATATCCATGGACTTGGTGAAGGCCCTCAAAACTATGCAAGCAAATCTTATGTGTTTGCTTATTCAAGGCAGTGATTTCACTGTGTGGCTTGTTTTATATATCTAGTTGTATGTTTTTGTTGATGGCCATTAAGTTTATAATTATTTAAAAATTTTAAAAAATGACTTATTGACGATTTTAAAAATCTTTTGTCAGTCTTTTTTACTCCTTGCCTTCTCTACTGGTTTTTTTTTTACTATTGACTAAGCCCTGCTCAATATGGACTATCTTCTACCTTGATTTCTTTGATGCTATACTCACCTTGTTCCCTGCCTCTTTACCCATTCATTCTTTGTCCCCTTCACTAATTCCTCTTCTTCCCAGTAGAATGTAAGATCCTTGAGAACAGAGGCTCTTCCATTTCTTCTTTTATATTCCCAATGCCTTGCACAGTGACTGGCATATAGTAAATGCTTTTTGGTTGATTCTGCTACCGTTAATGCTGATGTTCCCTTCAGTTCTATTCTTCAGGCTTCTTATCTCCTCTTACTAGGCTCACTCCCTTGGCAATAACATTCATTCTCATAGTTTCAACCACAATCTCTGCCCAGTTGTTGACATAAACTGGCACATGCATGCAAATGAATAAACAAATTTCTGTACTAGTATGGTAATTCTTTTAAATAGGGTAGGTAATTTGGAAAAAAAGACATACAGGCTTCTGTATTAAAATGTGCAAAGCTGCAGGTAACTAATTGGAGAATCTTTGATGTCTTCCCATTAAATATTATGGTCTAAGATTTGCCTGGTTTCTGATTTTTCTTATAGCTACTTCAATCAATCACTCAAAAACTTTGGTAACAAAATAAACATTTGTTCATTGCAAGTACTCTTATCCCACTTTAGAGGTAAAGAAACTGAGATTCAGATGCACGAAATGACTTGCTTGTATTGCCTTTACAAAGCTGGAAAGTGTCTGAGACTATTATCGATTAGAAGTCTTCAGACTCCAAGCTCCTCTTGTTTCTATTACACCTCTGCTGTAAAAAGAGAAAATGTGGAATGCAGTTACTTTTTTTACTAGTCGTAAAGGCTATTGTTGTCATTATAATTTTAGGGCTGAGCTAACCAATGGATTTTCCTCTAAAATAAAAAATAATCTTCCCAAATAGGGTTAACCCAGCTGAATAAGCAGTCCAGGTTACATAAAGTACTACTTTTTCTCCACTGCCCTTCTCTGCCTTTCCCCCCCTTTCTTCATCTTCTCCTCCCTTACCTTGTCCCCTAAATGAATGATGTGGAGAAAAAAAGGTGAAGGTTGACTTCTGACAGATCTCTTTGATGGTTGAGCTATATGAGCAAATGCCAGTTCATTTCTTTTACTTTTTTCCCTGTCTTAGGTACTTAGTTACTTCAAGCCCAGAAATATGGAATAATTTGGGTAGTGAGTGCTTGAAAGTAAACTCACTTGGATAATACAGTGCTTTGTACTCTCTTTGTACTCTATACTCAGCCCTGTAAGTCAGAAAAAGGAGGGAAAGGAAGCTTCAGAATTGTGACCCATTAATTCACAGGTGTTATCTAGGAATACAAACATAAATAATTCTCCAGAGCACAAAGGAGACACCTGCCTTCCTTCTCCTATAACAAAGTTCTAGCACAGCATTACATCCGTTTAGGTTGATATTATGGGGAAAAGCACTAAACCAGCAGACAGGGAAGGCCTGGCACTATAATTAAACTTCTTAAGCCTCAGTTTCCCCTTTGTAAAATGAGCCTAATACTTATACATTTGCCCCTCAGGGTGTTTGTGAGGAAAATGCTTTTTAAGCTTTAAAACACTACAAAAGCACGATTTATTGGTTCTTGCTGTTGAGGGGCACTAGCCAGTACAATATCTAGAAGGGATTAGGACATTGAAAGGGGGGAGGAGTGATTGAGGGGAGGATTAGAGTGGGTGGCACATTTTAGTTAAGGATGTCAGGGGTGTACCCAGAGCCAAGAGCAGTGAGGACCAGGTATGATTAACTGTGATGCGATGATCATAGGGTGATTTTAGTTGTCATGGTAACAAGACTTCCATGTCAGAAATGGAGAGACCAAAGAATACAGATGCTCACATGGCAAGAGAGTGATTACATTTATAGGTCATTGTGTAGAAATTTTGAAAAACGGTGTGTGCAGAACATGCAGTATATTGGAACAGACAATAGTTCTGTCCAAACCTATCGATTAACCAACTACACATCCATGTCATTGCACAGTGGATCAGTTCTTATTCCTGGACAGAGCTGTGCTGAGTCTATTCCTCTCTGTATTTTTGTTGTGTGGCTGCTGCCAGCTGAACAGCACAGTTTACAAAGTCAGTACTGATTGATTCTTGGGATATAGTGATCCGAGCTTCTGAAAATTCTGTTTTTTTTTTTTAGCTCTCACTTCTGCCCAACGCAAAGAACACAGGTTGGAAAAGTGAGAGAGAAAATATCTCATACATGCTTCCCAGATATTAGACCTCGTTATCATCCCGGTTTTTTAGAAACCTTGAACTGAAGTGTACTTCATGATGAATCTGGAGTTAATACATTGAATTGGGATGATTAGATAGTATGCACTTAAGATGTGCTTGTTGACTTAATAGTAATAACATTCAAGAAATCAGAGGCTTAAAAATCTAGGAGGAAATACAAACCAACCTCGTTCATCTGTATATCTCCAATAATCTAATTACCCATATACCTTGAATTATTTATGATCCCATATTGCCATGGAACTATATTACTGAATTTTTCACTTTTCATCTCTACTCAGTTTTACTTCTAACAGTTTTGGAGCTGTTTATGGAGTATGTAGATTTAGTGTAGTAGCAGTCTCAAGTCATTCTGTGACATTAAATATTAAATAACGATTTAAAACTATATCCAAGGGGAAAATAGGAAGGCAACCAAAAGTAAGGCCATAATTTTTAATAGAAAGATATTCGAGATTCTCCCATTTAAGTTACCTAAAGCTTTGTACATTCTAATACCATGTAGGCCCAAGCAGTTGTATATCTTTTTCTAGTCACATAATCTGGTTTGAAAGATTCATCATCATAATACAAGGATTTGTTTACCCATTTGAATGAATGTGCCAGTTCAAATCAAGCCCTGGGCAAAAATGGTAGTAGAAGACTTACGAGTAAATGAAATTACCAGGGGAGAGAGCCTTGTGAGAGAGGAGAAGAGGAATAAGGACAGAACCTATAAGAATATTAATTGTAGTAGAGGAAGAGGAGTTAGTCAAGGAGACAGAGAATGAGTGATTAGAGAGAGGTAGGAAAACCAAAAGAATGTAGTGTTTAAGAAGTAAAGGGAGAGGATTGTATACTGAAGCCAGGCTGCTCAGCACTACCAGCCTGTAGTGAGGTCAAGGAGGAAGATGAATGAGGAAAAGTCTTTGGATTTGCAAAAAAAAAAAAAAAAATAAAGAGGTCACTTGTGACTTTTTTTTAAAAAAGTAATCCCCAGAAACACTTGAGTAAAAATGGAAAACAAGGTACAAAATCTTATCCCAAACCTCTATGTTTTATCTAGATAACTAGTTAAAGTTATCTAGTAAACAACATCTAGGTAACTAAATATTGTTGATCTTGGGGTGAGCAGTTTTGAGTTTCTTTACCAAGTCTACACACTACTAAAATAAAGTAGGTCAGCTCTCTGCCATTCAATTGAGGAATAAGAATTGTTTCCTTGTTGTATTAAAAAGATGTGAAGTTTTCTAATGGATAGATATACAAGGTTATTTTTTATCAATTGACAAATGAAAGCATTGGAGAATGAACAATGTTAAGTGATTTGTCCAAGGTTGAAAGAAGATGAATCTGTCAGAATCAAATCCAGTAAATGCCTTTAGGATTGTGGATGAAAAGAAAAGGGCAGGAAATTAACTCCAAACTAAATAGCTTTTGAAATAGTTCAACTGGGATGGGAATGGAGGTCAGTGGCTAGTTAAACCTCTTTTAGTTTAAAAAACTTATTTGGGATCACATAATAAATTTTTAGTGGAAAGCTCAGATAATTGGCCTTCAAGTTTTATCACCATCTTATTCCCATGCTACCATATTTGTATGGTTTTCTAAACTGATGAAAGTATGAAAACTATACTGGCAATATCAGATTTTCAAAGAAGGAAAAATGATCTCTCATTTCATTCTTTAAGAAATCTGGGGTCTTATCTAGGCCTGTGTCTATAAACTAGAGCCACTGTGTTTTTCTCTGGGAGATGAGCATTTTTATTGTGCTAAGACCATACTAATAACAACCTGAAAGAAGAGACTATTGGCCTAAAAAATGATGCTATATCTTTAAAAAATGATCTCTGACTCAATCAACAAGTTAGTCAGCTGAGACTGTAGCCCATCCATCACTTAAAAATATTCTCTCCTAAATGTAAAGAAAACTAATCTCTGAAGGAAAACATTTTTGGCTAGAAACCTGGGGAACACTGAAGAAATATCATCTGCAGTGTTTACATGGTTCTGCAGTGTCCGGTGACTTTGGTAGGGTTTACAAATGCAAAACAACTGAAGGGCAGTATTCATGTTCACAAGACGAGAGCTGCTTTGGAGCATCAGGTATAAGACTCTACACTCTCAGCCTGGCATCCAAGGCCTTTCACATTCTGGTACCATCCTGGCTTTCCAGCCTCATCTCATATTACTGACTATCATGAATTTTACCCTCCTGCCAAATTGGAGTGCTTACAATCCCCCTATATTCCTTATTCTTCCTCCACCCCCATATTTTTGCTCACACGATTAGAACTTCTTTGAAGACATTGTGCTTATATATGTATATATTTGTTTTAATAACGGTTTATTTTTTATACCTCTTCTCAGTATGTCCCTCTCTCAGCCTCACTTGTAACTAATATAGTTCAGCAAAACCAGCTGACACAGAGATTGTATCTGATAAAAATTCAATATTCCCATGCATAGTCCCTGCCCTCTCTACTATGAGGAGTGATGTGTGTTCCATCATTTGTCTCCTAAAGCCTAATGTGGTCTTAACCTTTAATCTCAGTTAAGGCTACCCATTGGTGGTGTTTTTTATTTATATTCATTGTGTATACACTGCCTTGAACATTCCTCTTTGCTCTATTCTGTCCATTAATTACTAAATGCATCAAGTGCCCACAGAGTATATAACATTGTAATAAGTGTAACGAGACAGGAAATTTCAGACCATACAGAAGTGATGCAGTCTTCAAGTGGCTTTCATTCTAAGGCAGGTATATACAGGACTAGAATGTCATAAAATACATACTTTCATACTTAGATGTGCCTGTTCATTTTTGTAGGGGTAGAAGTTTTAAGAAAGTAATCAACAGTGTGTTTGGAATGGCTTCTACCTTTCTAAGAAGGATTGACTTTAATTTGGATGTAGAAGAGAGGCATCTTTGGAAATGAATGGGACATTTCATGTTGGGGTGAATTTGTCAGACTTTCTAAGTCTAATGAGGTGAGACTGGACATGCAAGTCTCATTAAGGGAATTTGTGTTTGGCTAGAGTGGAAGGCTTACAGTCTGGGCAGCTTGGTGGTACCATAATGCATAGAGCACCTGGCCTAGAGTCAGGAATACCTGAGTTCAAATCCAGCCTCAGATACTTATTAGCTGTGTGACCCTGGGCAAGTCACTTCACCCTGTTTGCTTCAGTTTCCTCATCTCTAACATGAGCTGGAAAAGTAAATGGCAAACTACTACAGTACCTTTGCTAAGAAGACCCCAAACAGAGTCATGAAGAGTCAGACACAAGTGAAAAACAACTGAATAACCAGAAGGCACATACGATTTAAGGTACAGTGGTGTATAAGGAATAACCATTGTAGAATCTTGTTATCTACAGTTTATTTTGGGGGTGTTTTGGTCGTTTGGGAATTATTAGGCTATGTCTTCATTAGATAACAAACATGGAGCAGCCTTCATGAGCCACTGAGGGATTTTGCTCTCAAGGAGGTGACATAAGGTAGAGAGGCCTTGTAACTAATTATCTGATAGGGAGGAGCCTCTGGGGAGTACATAAAGCTTTCTTACCTACTGCTCTTGTGTTTCTCAGATAGGACAACCCCTGGCTTTCTGCAAGATCCCTCTACTGGGGTGCATTGAACACATCTTCACGGAACAGGAAGACTATGGAAAACCATGATTATTCTGTATTCCTGTGTGTTTTGAGGGTGATCACATTTGTACCTCCGTAGGGCAGCCTTTGGCTTGCGTTGTATACTCAAATACCACATTGTGCCTGATGTGTTCCCTGCCTGAAATAGATTTGAAAAGCACTTTGGGAACTTTTATGTGATCTTTAACAAAGGGAGTGACATAGTTGAAATTGCATGTGAGAAAGAAACCCTTTTCCACTTTTTAAGGTAGATTTAAATGGAAAGGAGTCAGGGCCTGAGTCTGTTGGCATAAGTATGAGAGTTAGGAAGATCAGGTCAGGAACTGCGGCAGTGGGAACCAAAAGGAGTGTGCAGATCAGAACCCCAATTACTAAAGAAAAAGCAATAAGTAACCCAAAGGTTGTTCCAAAACTACCCCCTTGGGCAACTGTCTAAGTGATATTTTTGACAATATTAAAGAATGGGGAAATTTTACAGATAAGGAAAAGGACTATAGTGGTAGGGCATCTCAAGATATGTGAGTAAAAATGAAAATATGTGAATGAGGAAGTGGGCTCGGGAGGCATCTGCTTATGGGAATAATGTGAACTACCCAAGGGGATAAATTCCCAAGATAGTAGGAAAAAAATCTAGCTGATAACAAAGCCACTTAAATTGAGCCCTAAAAGTGAAAGATTGGAGCCAAGATGGCCACGTGAAGGCAGCGTCTTACCGGAGCTCTCTCACAAGGTCTGTCAGATTCCTATAAAAAAGTGAATTTGAGCAGATTTGAGAGAGTCAGAAACCACGAGCAGTCTGCGTGGGGCAAATTTCCGAGCCGGGAGAGTCTGAAAGGCCGGAGGCACGAACCTGTAGGCTCAGAGAGTGCTCGGTGCGGAGCTGCTCCAGACCAAGGTGAAAGCGGCTGGCCGGGAAATCCACGTGGGAGACAGGCTGGGAGAAAGCTGGGTGCTCGAAACCGGCGGAGATCCCCAGGCCTCCCAACACAGGACGGCAGTCTGTGGAAGTGACGAGAGGCAGCGCAACGCCACCGGGATACACTGACTCCAGAGGTTTGCAGCCCAAATGTATGAACCGTGGCTTCTTGAACTTCTGGGAGTTCTTAATGTCCAGGTAAACAGCTCTAATCCCTCCTCTCCCCACCCAGAGAATCCCTCGGGGGGGGAAAAAAAAAGACCGCTGGAACTGAGCAGAAAGTAGTGGGGCTTCAGTGGTCAAATAGCAGAAGTTCATTAGTCCCATAGGGGCAGAGTCAGCAGGGGTCAATGCCAGGAGCCCAGACGTAACCTTGCTCCCCCAGGGGAAGTGCCAGACATCAGCTCAAACAACAAACAGCTGAGATCATTGCTGAAAAGCAAGTGCTGGAGAGCACCCACAGGGAGTGAGATGCCAGGGAGCCAGACCCCTCCCCCACACCTCAGGAAACTGAAGGTTATAATTCTAGACTCACAACCCCCAGGATAAGAAAGCTGGGACAGAAAGCCCTGAGGCCCAATGGTAGAATTCGTTGTAAATCCAGCAAAAGGCAAACCAACATGAAGAAGAACACAAAAAAATCAAGGATAATAGATTCTTTTTATGGAGACAGGCAGGATCAAAATACCAACATAGAAGAGGATAGCAATGACACTGTAGATATGTCAGATACCTCAAAAGGTAATATGAACTGGTCTCCAGCCCAAAAAGCACTGCTGGAAGAGCTAAAGGAGGATTTTAAAAACCAAATTAGGGAGCTAAAAGAAAACATGGAAAAAATGGAAAAAAAATTCACAGATGAAATCAAGTCCCTAAAGAATAAGAGTGGCGAAAAGGATACGGAGATTCAGAATCTAGAGAGAGAAAAGGACACCCTGAGAGGCAAATTCAACCAATTGGAAAAGGAGACTCAAAAGCAAAATGTAAACACTAACTCATTAAAAATTAGACTTGAGCAAGTGGAAGCTAATGAATCTATGAGGCACCAAGAAGTAATAAAACAAAATGTAAAGAATGAAAAAATAGAAAAAAATGTGAAATATCTGATTGGGAAAACAACTGACCTGGAAAATAGATCCAGGAGAGATAATTTGAGAGTTATTGGTCTACCGGAAATCCACGATGAAAAATAGAGCCTTGACGGTATCTTCGAAGAAATTATCAAAGACAACTGCCCAGAGGTCCTAGAACCAGAAGGCAAAATAGTCATTGAAAGAATTCACCGATCACCCCCTGAAAGAGATCCCAAACTGAAAACACCAAGAAATATTATAGCCAAATTTCAGAGCTATAAACTCAAGGAGAAAATACTGCAAGCAGCCAAAAAGAAGCAATTCAAATATCGTGGAACTACAGTCAGGATCACGCAGGATCTCTCAGCTTCCACATTAAAAGACAGGAGAAATTGGAATATGATATTCCGAAGGGCAAAGGAGCTGGGACTACAACCAAGGATCAACTACCCAGCAAAACTAAGCATAATTTTCCAGGCAAGGCGATGGACATTCAATGAAATAAGGGAATTCCAGACATTCCTGATGAAAAGGCCAGAACTCAATGGAAAATTTGATCTCCAAATACAAAACTCAAGTGAGACATAAAAAGGTAACCAGGGGGAAAAACCCCACAAACCTTATTAACCAATGAGGGCAGGTTGTTTACATCTTTATGTGGGATTATATCCTCTTATGTATGTTTTTTATGTATATATATATATATATACATACACATATATATATACACATATATAAGTCATTCTTGTGAATGGTACAGCTATTATGACAAATGAAAGGGATATACATAGGTTGTGAATGCCTGTATAAATTAACTGATGTAAAGATATAAAATATAAATAAGAGATATAAAGGGAGGGCTATGAGGGAAGCGGTAAGGAGGTAGTAGAAAAGGGTAAATTACACCAAATGAAGTGGCACAAAAACATATTATAGTAGAGGGAAAGAAGGGAGGGAGAAGAGCAGTATTTGAGCTTTACTGTCATCTGATCTAGTTCAAGAAGGGAATAACATACTCTGATAAGTTTAGAAATCTAACTTGTCCTACGGGAAGTGGGAGGGTAAGGGGGGAAAAAGGAGGGGGTGGTCAGAAGGGAGAGGAGAAGTAGCAAGTGGGTAACGGTAAGATAAGGGAGGGGAATAAAGAGGGAGCGTTAACTGAGGAAAGCGGCGGTCAAAAGCAAAACTTTGTTGAGGAGGAGAAGGGGAAAGGGAGAAATAAAAGCATAAACAGGGGGAATTAGGATGGAGAAAAAGACACAGATAGAAATCATAACCCTGAACGTGCAGGGGATGAACATTCTCACAAAACAGAAGCAGATAGCAGAATGGATTAAAAACCATAATCCTACAATATGCTGTTTACAAGAAACGCATTTGAAACAGGGGGATACACATAGGGTTAAGGTAAAAGGCTGGAGTAAAATATATTGTGCCTCAGCTAAAGTAAAAAAAGCAGGTGTAGCAATCCTAATCTCAGACAAAGCAAAAGTAAAGATAGATCTAATTAAAAGAGATAAGGAAGGACATTATATCCTGCTAAAAGGCACCATAAACAATGAAGCAATATCATTGCTTAACATATATGCACCAAGTGGTAAGGCATACAAATTCTTAGAGGAGAGGTTAAGGGAGTTACAGGAAGAAATAGACAGCAAAACTATAATATTGGGAGACCTCAACCTCCCCCTTTCTGAACTTGATAAATCTAACCTCAAAATAAATAAGAAAAAAGTTAAGGAGGTAAACAGAATTTTAGAAAAGGCACATATGATAGACCTCTGGAGAAAACTGAATGGGGATAAAAAGGAATATACTTTCTTCTCAAAAGTACATGGCACATACTCAAAAATTGACCATGTACTAGGGCATAAAAACCTCACAATCCAGTGCAGAAAAGCAGAAGTAGTCAATGCATCCTTTTCAGATCATGATGCAATAAGAATCATTTTTAATAAAGTACCATGGAAAAATAAGCTAAAAACGAATTGGAAACTAAATAATTTAATTCTAAAGAATGAGTGGGCCAAAGAACAAATCAGAGAAACAATTAATAATTTCATTCAAGAGAATGACAATAATGAAACAACATACCAAAACTTATGGGATGCAGCAAAAGCAGTTCTTAGGGGAAGTTTTATATCTCTAAATGCCTACATGAATAAAATAGGGAAAGAGGAGATCAATGATCTGGGCATACAGCTGAAAAAGCTAGAAAAAGAACAAATTGAAAACCCCCGATTAAATACCAAATTAGAAATAATGAAAATCAAAGGAGAGATGAATAAAATTGAAACCAAGAAAACTATTGAATTAATAAATAAAACAAAGAGCTGGTTTTATGAAAAAACCAATAAAATTGATAAACCTTTGGCCAATTTGATTAAAAAAAAGAAAGAAGAAAATCAAATTACCAGTATCAAAAATGAAAAGGGTGAGGTCACCTCTAATGAAGAGGAAATCAAAACAATAATTAGGAATTATTTTGCCCAACTGTATGCCCATAAATTTGACAACCTTAGAGATATGGATGAATATCTACAAAAACATAAACTGCCCAGGCTAACAGAGAAGGAAGTGAAATTTCTTAATAACCCCATATCAGAAAAAGAAATTGAGCATGCCATCAATGAACTCCCTAGGAAAAAATCTCCATAGCCAGATGGATTTACATGTGAATTCTATCAAACATTTAAAGAACAACTAATTCCAATACTTTGTAGACTATTTGGGAAAATAGGTGAAGAAGGAGTCCTACCAAATTCTTTTTATGACACAAATATGGTACTAATACCCAAACCAGGTAGAGTTAAAACAGAGAAAGAAAATTATAGACCAATTTCTCTAATGAATATTGATGCAAAAATTTTAAATAAAATATTAGCAAAAAGATTGCAGCAACTCATTACGAGAATAATACACTATGACCAGGTAGGATTTATTCCAGGAATGCAAGACTGGTTCAATATTAGGAAAACTATTAGCATAATTGACCATATCAACAACAAAACTAGCAGAAACCATATGATCATCTCAATAGATGCAGAAAAAGCCTTTGACAAAGTACAACACCCCTTCCTAGAAAGCATAGGAATAAGTGGAACCTTCCTCAAAATTATAAATAGCATCTACCTAAAACCATCGACAAGCATTATTTGTAATGGGGATAAACTAGATGCATTCCCAATAAGATCAGGGGTGAAACAAGGATGTCCATTATCACCCCTATTATTCAATTTGGTACTAGAAACATTAGCTGTAGCAATAAGAGAAGAAAAAGAAATTGAAGGAATTAGAATAGGAAAAGAAGAAACTAAATTATCACTTTTTGCAGATGATATGATGATTTATCTAGAGAATCCTAGAGAATCAAGTAAAAAACTACTTGAAATAATAAACAACTTTAGCAAAGTTGCAGGATATAAAACAAACCCACATAAATCCTCAGCATTCCTATACATTACTGACAAAGCCCAACAGCAAGAGATAGAAAGAGAAATTCCATTCAAAGTTACTGAAGGCACTATAAAATATTTGGGAGTCTATTTGCCAAGACAAACCCAGGGCCTATATGAACATAACTATGAAGCACTTTTCATGCGAATAAAATCAGATCTAAATAAATGGAAAAATATCAGTTGCTCATGGTTAGGCCAAGCTAATATAATAAAAATGACAATTTTACCTAAATTAATCTATTCAGTGCCATACCAATCGAACTACCAAAAAATTATTTTACTGAGCTGGACAAAATAATAACAAAATTCATTTGGAAAAACAAGAGGTCTAGAGTATCTAGGATATTAATGAAAAGACATGCTAGAGAAGGTGGCTTAGCCACAGCAGATATTAAACTGTATTACACAGCAGCAGTCATCAAAATTGCCTGGTACTGGTTAAGAAACAGGGGTGTGGATCAGTGGAATAGGATAGGTACACAAGTAGGAGAAATCAACAAGTTTAGCAATCTACTCTTTGATAAACCCAAAGAGGCCAGCTTCTGGGCTAATAATTCACTATTTCACAAAAACTGTTGGGAAAATTGGAAAATGGTAGGGCAAAAATTGGGCATAGACCAATATCTTGCACCATATACCAAAATAAAGTCAAAATGGGTTCATGATTTAGGAGTAAAAGTTGATACTATAAGTAATTTGGGAAAGCAAGGAATAGTTTACTTATCAGATTTATGGAAAAGTAAAGAATTCATGACCCAACAAGAGATAGAGAGCATTACAAAATGCAAAATGGATAATTTTGATTATGTCAAATTGAAATGTTTTTGTACAAAAAAAGCCAATGCAACAAGAATTAGGAGGGAAGCAGAAAATTGGGAGAAAATCTTTGCAACTAGTATCTCTGACAAAGGCCTCATTTCTAAAATATACAGGGAACTGAGCCAAATATATAGGAATACAAGCCATTCCCCAATTGAGAAATGGTCAAAGGATATGAACAGGCAGTTTTCAGAGGAAGAAATTAAAGCTATCTATAGGCATATGAAAAAATGCTCTGGATCACTACTGATTAGAGAAATGCAAATCAAAACAACTCTTAGATACTACATCTCTCCTGTCAGATTGGCTAAAATAACAAAACAGGAAAATGATAAATGCTGGAAAGGATGTGGGGAAATTGGAACATTGTTGCATTGCTGGTTGTGAGCTGATCCAGCCATTTTGGAGAGCAGTTTGGAACTATGCCCAAAGGGCTATAGAAATGTTCATACCCTTTGACCCAGCAATACCACTTCTAGGGTTGTATCCCAAAGAAATCACACAAGTGGGAAAAGGACCCATATGTACAAAAATATTTATAGCGGCTCTTTTTGTGGTAGCCAAGAATTGGAAATCAAAGGGATGCCCATCAATTGGGGAATGGCTGAACAAGCTGTGGTATATGAAGGTGATGGAATACTATTGTGCCATAAGAAATGGGGATGATGCAGACTTCGTAACAACCTGGAAAAACCTACACGACATAATGCTGAGTGAGCGGAGTAGAGCCAAGAGAACGTTGTGCACAGCCACAGATATATGGATTCCGTGAGGACCAACCCTGACATACTGCGCTCTTCTCAGCAACCTAAGGGGCAAGGACAACTCCAGGGGACTCATGATGGAGAATGCTATCTTCATCCAGAGAAAGAACTGTGAAGTTTGAATACAGATAGAGGCGCACTACATGCTCGCCTTTTTTTGCTTCTCTTTTGTTTTTGTTTTTGGGTTGTTTTTTTTTTTGGTTCTGTTTCTTCTTTCTCATGATTCATTCCATTGGTCAAAATTCTTCTCCACAACTTGACTAGTGCATAAATTAATTCAATGCGAAGTTATACATGACAGTTATATGAGATGAGATTCCATGCCGTCTTGGGGAGGGAGGGGAGAAAATCTGGAACTCAAAACTATGTAGAACCGTGTGTGGTAAATTAAAAATAAATAAGTAAGTAAGTAAGTAAGTAAGTAAATAAATAAATAAATAAAAGGAAAAAAAAGTGAAAGATTATCTTTTGAGATGGTCTCATAGAGGAGAGAATGATCATGAAGCACTCACCCCCTCAATAACCTTTACAGAGCAGACTTCCTGGACTCAGCATAGATCCCAGAGTAAAGGAGATCATTTGCAGGGGGTGACCTTGGAGAACTCCTGTAGCAGCATAGGGCCAAGTAGTGCCTCATTCCATGATAATCACAACTTAAATTTACATAGTGCTTTGAGATAGAACAAACTTTCTATATTCATTATTATTATTAATTATAATTCTCATTTTATAGGTGAGAAAATTGAGGCTCAGAGAACTTACCCACTCAGAGTAACATAGCTGGGTCACTCTTTGAGATGTGGCATTATTCGCACTGACTCATCCTTTTGCTCATTCATTCAAAAGCATTTATTGAGCAAATACTGTAACCTCAGAGAAGAGATCCAAATCATCTTAAGAGTTTGGGGAATTGAAAAGGAGATCATTCTTACAAGAAGACTGGGAAACTCAGACCTACCTGGTGCATAGCACAGTCCTAGGTGCAACTGTACAACACTAAACCCTTGCCCTCAGGAAGCTTGAAATCTAATGGGGAAGACCAAAGACTTAAAATCTGTGGGGAGCCCATATGATCTGTGAACAAGATTTTAACTCAGTTGTTTCTTTTTCCATTATGGTTTTGATTATGGGGAAATGGGAGGAGGAGCTAACCCTGCCTCATTTGTTACTATATCTTACCACAGAAAATAAATTTTAAGAGTGATGTCTATGGTCAATGATTCCTTGAAGGGAGAGGGAGAATGGTGAGCTGAGGAGTAATAGCATTCCCACTCTCAATGTGAAAAACAAATGTTGGCTCGTTTACAAACCAATGTGTGAACCAAAATAACCCTCCAAGCTCCTTTTGAAATGAAAAGAGACTTCACATGGAGACAAGACTGTTACTGTCCTTAAAGGTGCCAGGTCTAAAACCACAATTAATAAATTAGAAGTGAAACAGGAATGCATTTCTGAGGGTTTCTCTTGGGTCCAGATCTTATACTGAAAGAACTGCAAGGTTTGACTATTTGGCACCATGTGTATTAGACTTTATTCATGCTGTCTCAAAGTATTCAGTTATAAGTATAGTGAAAAGCAGGTGTTAATCTACTGTGTGATTAGAGGGCTGATTGCAGCTTTACATAAGCAAAGATTTATGACTCTAAAATTCTGGGTAATTAACTCCAGAATGTGCTCTGATCATCCATTTGACTCATGTAATTTTCTTTTATTTATATATTTTTTATAGATTTGGGGGAAATGATCTTTTAAATTACATAGAGGTAAAATATTTTAATAGTATAGTTATAAAAGCAAATATTTTATTCTATTGTGTGCTTCATAAGAAATGAGTTATTATCAGAGTCATAAATAGATATTTTTGTACTTGGGGAGAAAGTCAAGAAAGATGTCTCTAATTGTAGAGAGAGGAGACAGAAACACTGGGACACAGGCCCTGGGAAGTTGGGGCAGAGCTCTTCCATGTGAATAGATTCTCTCTCTGGTAAACTTCTACTCCAATCCAGCAAACATTTATTAAGGGTCCCTGTCCTAACAGTTGTCTTTTCTAAGGCACAGTGAAGAGAGGTGGGGCTTGGAGTCAGGAAGACCTGAGTTCACATATAACTTCAGGTATGTACTAGCTGTGTGACCTTGGGCAAATCACTTAACCTCTGTTTGCCTTAATCCATTGGAGAAGGAAATGGGGAACCACTCCAGTATCTTTGTCAAGAAAACTGCTTGGACAAAATGGTCCATGGAGTCATGAAGATTTGGACCCAACTGAACAACAAGAAACTTGAATTTATGTTAGCCCATGTTGTATAGTGGTTATGAGATGTCATCCTTTCCAAACTTCCCTTACAGATGACTGAAGGACAGAAACAAAAAATGCCTCAACAGTAAAGGATCTAATGACTTTCAGATGCAGACAAGCCACACACTGAATTCTGTATACTTATAGCCTAATTCTTTCTCTAACAACAATGTTTTTGTGTCCTAAAATATTTTCTGGAAATGACTTGATTTTGGTCCCTGCCTCCTAGGAATACAGTACAGCATGGTTTTGGTAGAATAACAATGATTCACATTTAAGCTAGGACTTTATCTGTAGTGTTTTGGCTGAAAATCTAGTACCTAAAGGGCAACATGTGAATAAAGAGCTGTCTTAAGAGTCGTGAAGACCTGGGTTCACATGCCACCTTTGACACATGCTGGCTATAAGGTCTTAGACAAGTTACTTCACCCCTCATTGAACCAGGAAATTCTCTAAGACTATAAATTATGGAAGAGGTTTTGTTAGTGTTCAGTCATTTCAGTTGTGTCCCACTCTTTGTGACCTCATTTGGGGTTTTCTTGGCAGAGATACTGGAGCAGTTTACCATTTCTTTTTCTGGCTCATTTTATAGATGAGGAAATTGAGGCAAATGGGAATGAGTGACTTGCCCAGGGTCACACAGCTAGCAAGTGTCTGAGGCTGAATTTGAACTTAGCAATATGAATCTTCCTGACTCCAGGCCAAGTACTCTATCCACTGTGCCACCTAGAGTAGGTATCGATTTGCATTAATAGAAGGTATTTCTTCACCAAGAATTCTCCATTTTCTATAACTATGAAGTGACAGGTCTGGTTCCAAAAAAAAAAAAAAAACAGAAACAAAACACACAAAAAACAAACCTTAGCAAATCGGCGAAAGTACTGCCCAGTGTTGCAGAGAAGCCACTAATATGAACATCAAAGGACTCAAATACCCAAGTGGATGTGTGGTCTCATTCATATGAGAGTTCCATCCAATTAAGGGTTTCATTTCCAGGAAGTCTGGGGAGGTTGGGAAAATGTGGCTGTAATGTGAGTAAAGTCTTTGATGTTTGTATTTCTCTCATGACCAAATGACTTCTCTATGTTTGAAGTCCAAGCTGCTTTCTGAAAAGACAAGGTAAAAGATGCAGAGAGGAAAATTTAGGCTTGAAGAAAGGAAAAACTTAACAATTAGAGTTATCCAGAATGGACTACCTCAGGAGGGAGTAGGTTCACTCTTGAAGGACTTCTAGTAAGTGATTATCTCTCTGGTATAATGTAGGAAGAATTCTTGGTCAGATATTCATTAGATCAGATGGCCTGGGAGGTCCTTTTCAACACTGGAATTCTATAATTCTGTGCTTTGCTCTTGCTAGACAACTTCTGATAACTATTAGTTAAAAACCTGATTACCTTTGAAAGTAACCTGCTTCCAAGAAGGGTTGTCATGGAAATTCCTCTGTTAATGTTTCATGTTAAATAATCCCTACATTTCATGTGGAATCAGTTTGAAATGATCAGTGCACATGCAAGTTATTCAGAATGTCCAGATAGATTAAAAAAAACCCTCTTGCCTATTTTGATCCAGTTTATAATTATCCATACTATGGCATGCCTCCTTCAGTGTGGACAGTTTAGAAAGGACCTAATAAACATAACCACTGTTTTCTTTATATATTGTGAACTTGACATGTTGATAAAAAGGAAACTTTCAACAAAGGAACAGAAAAAAGGACTGCGTGTGAAACTTAAAATTTTTATTATGAATTTAACAAACATAAACAAATAGGAACACATAACCACAATTTTCCAAGAGGAGGTGTTGGAGTCTGAAGTTTTTCAATGTTAACCATCCTCTTTGTTGACCTTAAGATTCTGCTTCCCAGGGTTTTGGTTTTCCTGGTTATAGTTTAATATCCATATGCTATTCTGGGAATGTCTGCACAGTATTTCATGTACTGTTCTAATTCTCTACCTTTATGAGACATGTCATTAGGTTTCATTTTTTAAAAGAATCTTGCTTAGATTTTGTTGTATAAGGACAATAGTCAATAAACCAGATGAGGTGAAAGGCCATTTTTAATAGCCTCATATTCTAATCTTCAGATTTAATTCGAATAAAATGCTTGAATAACGTAACGCAGGAGGTGGAACACAGTCTCTTCTCTAGAGAAGGAGTGGCTATGTGATCATTTTATCCATATTATGGAAAGTACAGGAAGGACTTTAGAACCTTTTAAAAAATTCAGTTCATTATAAAGGTTTCGAAACTTTCTTTGGTGAGGCAGTCTTCTGGGAAATACTTCATCACTGGTCATGAGGTAGTGCCCAACTTGTCTTTTTTATGGGGTAAGCTGTTTTTCTTGTGGGAAAGTCAAGAAAACTTTACTGTTTTTGAAATGTATTTTTCAATGTTATTTGTGCATTTTAAACTTTTTCCCCTTTAGTTATTGTGTAATGTAAAATTATAGACTTTTATAGCTGGATTGTACCTTTAGAGTCATCTTGTTCAACACTTTTATTTCAAGGAAACTGAAGCTGAGAAGCTTTAACTGAACAGTCTCCAGGTTGTAGTTTGCTAGAGAGTGTGAATTAGAGCCCAAGTGTTCTGACTTAGAGACCAGTATTCTTTTTATAACACTGAATTGCCTCCTTAAAAATCAGCTAAGTCTTTTAAACTAGAAACTAACCAGTCACCTAATATCAACGCATTTTTTCAAATTTCTTTTTTGTGCGTTCTTCCAGATATTCAGACATAATATTTGGTAGTGTATCCTAATTTTTATTTTTACAAATCTTTGGAACAGAGTCTATGGTTCTAAGAATCTGATAGAAATGGATTTGTTTTTGTTTCTCAGTTTATAGACCCAATGGTTAATTTCAGAAACTATTTCCATAGAGTAGGAATCTACTTATAAAAATAGAAAAGATTATTTAATATTCCCATGTTTAAGTTTTTATATTCTGTAATGAAAAGTCATATATATATACTACAGGCAGAAATATATCAAATGTGTTTCGTCTTAGATCTTATTGGTGCTATAGTTTGAAATGTGACTAGGAAAGCTGGTTACATGAATAGCAAACATAGGGCAGTTCTGGTTAGAATGAGGAATAAGAGGATGGGGTTTATTCTTGCTGTACAAAGGAATTAAGGAGAGAAAACATTCTTCAGGCCTTCATCTTTTTCGTGCTTATCTCTGCGTCTACATCATCAACTGCCTGCTGAATGTCCTACAGGCATATCAAACTCAACTGTCCAAAATGGAATTCACTATCTTCCTTGGAAAATTCATCCCTCTTCCTGAACTTTCCTATCTCTGTTAGGCACACCACTATCCTTCAAGTCACCCTTGACACTTCATTCTCTCTTGCCCTCAATATCCGAGTCTTGCCAAGTCTTGTGGATTCTACCATTCTGTCCTAGGTGAAGCACTTATCATCACACATCATTATATTGTAATAATGTCCTATTTGGTTCCCCCCGACTCTAGATCTTCACTTCATAGCAATTAAATACTGCATTTATGTGCGTAGCACTTTGTTAGGTGTTGGGAATACAAAACCCAAACTTAAATTGTCTCTGGCTTCTACATAATCGCCAAATCCGTGATTTCTAAAACACAATCTGAGTATGCCATTCTTCTACTTTAGAGACTTCAATGACAATGTTTCTAGGATCAAATACAAACTCCTCTTTGGGACATTTAATGTCCTTCCCAATCTGAGCTTCCTAACCATTTTTCTGCGTCATAGATCCCTTTGATAGTCTGGTTAAGCGACTCTTCAGAATAATTTTTTTAAATAATTGAAGGAAGTACTGGGTTTCAGTTAGAAGTTGGTTAGTAAAAATAAAGATATAATTTTTCCATCCAAGTCCATGAAATGCCTAAAAATCTATCCATAGACCCCTTGACTATATGTGACTCCAAATTAAGAACCCCTTTCATACCTCCTCTTGAGACTCTGCTCAAGTGCATTCTCCTTTATGTTCTCTGTGTACGTATTTTATATTTATTTATCTCTGTACATGTTTCTGCCGATAGACTATCACTTCCTTGAGAGTGTGGTCTATCTCTGTCTTTATATTGCTAGTAATGATCATAGGAACTGGCACATAGTGACTTACTGAATTGAATTGAGGAGTTGTTCAATTTAGCAAAGGCCACTTAAGGAGACTGAAGATAGAGAAAAATGTGCTCTCTGTCTGAGAGCAGAGAGTCATAGTTTCAAAGCCCCTTCTAGGATGATATTTTCCAGGTCACTGAAAGAATTTGATTCTTTTTATGACTATGAAAGTTTTTGGTTGATTTTCCTTTCAGAAGTATTAATTATTTGAAGTATAGCTCTTAAAATGAGTAGTATTTTCCAGATTATCTTCCAAAAATCCTCTGAACCCTCTTATTCAATAAACCCTCATTGCTCACTTTTATCTCTGTGATCCAATGTAAAAAGCTCTGTTTAGGTTTTCAATCCCTTCATAACCTGCCTTCTTCCTACCTTTCCAGTCTTCCTATATCTTTCTCACCTCCATGTACTCTCTAGTACAGTGACCCTGGCTGTTCCTTGCATAAGGCACGTCAGCCTTGTGCATTTTCTCTAGTTGTCCCCCGTGCCTGGAATGCCCTGCCTTCTCATCTCTGCCTCTGCCTCCCCAGTCTTCTACAGGAGGCCTTTCCTGATCCCCGCTTCATGCTAATAGTGCCTCCCATCTGGGCCATTTTACTGTAGCTTCTTGAAAGCAGAGTTCATTTTTATTTTCCTTTTTTTTTATCCCTAGCACTTAGTGCAATGCCTGGCACAGAGTAAACACTTAAAAATGCTTCTTGACCAGATGTATCTTGACTTAGAAGTGTGCATTCATAAATTAAGATATGCATATGTGGATTTACTGGTACATTTGTTTTTTTCTTCGTAATTTCTTTCTTTTTTAAAAAATATAATCAAGCCATATCCAAAAATGTGTTACATTCTTCACCAAGAGACCATCACCTCTCTTTTGGGAGGTGGACAGCATGCTTCATGATTGATCTTTTGGAATCTTATGACTGTTTCCCCATGCAACAGGCATTGGAATACCATGTTTTGCAGAAGTAACACAAGTGTTGTTGATCTGCCTCAAGGAAATTCCTTGAAGCAACTGAGGATTAAGTAGGAAAAATCCCTTTAACAGTGCAGGCCTTCACCTTCTCTAAAACTAGAGGGTGGTATTGAGCAGCAAGGTTGGGTGACTTCAGTCATTCAGGCAACATTTATTAAGCACCTGTTATGTGTGTTAAGTGTTGTGCTCAAGTCTTATGGCCAGTGGGAGTCAGATTTAAATTCATGTCTTCCTACCTTGGAGGCCAGCTCTCGATATTCCATGCCATACTGCCTTTGGTATCCTAATAACATGTTAAGGAAATTTGTAAGGACTTGCAAGTGCTAATAATATGTTAAGGAAATTTGTAAGAATTTGTAAGACTATGTCCATATCTGATTATTTTTCAGAACCTTCTTGTCTGAGAGGAGTCAGGATTAGTATTTTAATCTAAATTTCAAATGCATTATTCTCACTTTTATGCCCTTTTTTAAAGTGTAAACCAAAGAGTTACATGCACATTAAAAAAAATCCATCTGTCCTGACCTACTACTACAGGTTTTCTAGATGTATTTTCTGTTTTTCAAAAGTAATATGTGATATAAGTGTAATGGTTTACTTGCAGCTACAGAGAATTAGTGTCTGATACAAGAATAGAGTTTAAGGCTGTTTTGTACACCCTCAGGTTGTTGAACCACATCCTTTTGTGGATGCTAAGTGCTTAATCACAAAAGGAAGTGTAAATGTTGGATTAGAAAACCCCAGGAGAGGAGGTGTTGTGGGGAACAAGGGAAAATGAAATAACTAGCTGAAGGAAAATAAAATGTTATGAATAAAACATTTAACTCTTTATGTAGAAAATGTGTTTTTTTTTCAGATGGTTTTGTAACTGCTCAGCACCTTACATTTCTCTGGCAGGATATAAATCTAGGTTGTGTAGTGCTCCCATTCATATAGTACACAGTATATTGTGAAATACATTTAATTAACCCAATATAATATACTATTACCTTTTACAGGTGGCGATTTACATTTTACCTTTATGTGTTTACCTATGGAGTCCGGTTCCTAAAGAAGGTAGGAACATCAAGTTACTTTCTTATGCTTATAAAGATTTGTGCTCCAGAGCCAGTCTGTCTGTATGGGGAAGTGGTATTTCTTTAAGTCAGTAAAATTCTGTTTGTGAGCAAATAGTGCATTTGCTTTAGAAAATGTTTGACAATTTGTCCTTTCTAGTGAACTCTATTAAGATAGTTCTGTAAATAGGACTTCTGAAACCCCATTTTAATATGAAATACGTTGCTGCATAACATGTCTTTTTCTCATGACAATTTATTACTTAGCTGGCTATGTGATGGCCTTATAAATATCTTCTGATAACTTAAGAGTTTGATTGTTTTCCTATCACACAACAGGCAGTGTACAAAATCAGCATGTGCAAATGGCTCCTGCTCCTGTTGACTCCATTAGGAATTAACATTTGAGTTTCTTGAATTGTTAGCAAATAGCAATAGTTAGTAATAGTAAAGGAAACAGACATCTGTGGTGCTTCCTTCCACATGTTGAGTTTGCCCCCAGCTTGTCTTGCTGTGACCTGCATATAATACGTCCAGTTTATCCGTGAAAGTCATTTGTTGAGGTTGCAATGAAAATTTTCAGACAGAAATTCAATGCTTGGTTTAATTATGAGCTAGTGTGACTACCTAAATGAAGGCTCCTCCGCAAGAGACACGGTCTCTCCATATTCATTTTGTTGGCAGAGTGTTTTTGGTCTTCCTTCCAAAAAATTTAAATTCATTTAAATGAATCCTTGAGCCTGGATATTGGATAATCAACAATAAATTTGAAAGAGTTCACACTGTGAATTTCTAAAGTGATGCAATGCTGAAATTATATATTTGTATATATATATATACACACATACATATATATATATACATACATGTATACATATGTGCATATATCTATATCTATCCACTTATACACACACACACACACACACATGCACATATGCATTTGTGGATGGATGATTACTACTACTCCATCCCCTCAGATATTCTCAGCATACTCAAAACTTGATCTTCACTTGATGAATTGCCTTTTAAATATTTAGGTGAATCTTTTAATATTCTAATTAAATTTCCTAATAAAGCAGTCTTGAAGTATCTGACGCTTTCTGCCTCTGTCCAGTTGCAAATATTATTATGAAACATTGGCTTAAATTTTCCAATTTCATTAAGTTTGGTAGAGAAAATCTCCCTTCTCTAGTTTTTTGGTCCCTAATAATTTTAAGAGTAATCATGGTATAGTGGGTAGAGAGCTGGTCTGGTAGCCAGAAAGACAGGTTTATGTCCTGCTTCTGTATGTCCAGACTCTTAGTGCCAGGAAAGGACTAATAATACATATCGATTCATTGATCAATTAAGTCATAGAACCAGGATTCAAACCAAGTGCTCTGATTACAAAAGCAATGCTCTTTCCCCTGCAGTAAACTGACAATAAAATGATACCATTACACCTCTATTTCCACTAATCTCTTACTGAAATTTACTACTTCCTTCAATTATGAATTTTAAAAAAATCTGAGAAAAAGTTCGTTGGTTTCACTAGATTGTCAAGGGCATGTCTGATACAAAAAAGGGGTTATGAACTCCTGGTCTAGAAGGGAAGGGTATCAGTGCTATGGGACTAATGACTTTGGTACTTTGGAAGGAGCAAGAGGAAGAGGTTATGTTCTGGTTTCAGTCAATGTAAGTAATCTAGTATAGAAGTATTTAATTCTATAAGCAAGACAAAAGATTGTGGCTACTGGTGGAAGAGGTGGGGGGGAAGGGAGAAAGCAAATGCCAGGAGTTTTTGTTTTGTTTTGATTTGGTTTTGCCACATATATGAGAGCAGACATTTTTAACCTGACGTCTGTGAACTTATTTAATATTTAGATTTCATTAGTATCAGTATTGATTTCCTTTAAAATGTCTACATACTTTGTCTTAT
Source organism: Trichosurus vulpecula (assembly GCF_011100635.1). NCBI lineage: Eukaryota > Metazoa > Chordata > Mammalia > Diprotodontia > Phalangeridae > Trichosurus > Trichosurus vulpecula. The sequence continues at coordinate 222,079,551 of NC_050574.1, forward strand.
GCATTTGAAAAATTATTTTAAAAGAATTCTGCATACTTCACCATACTACCAGAGGGGTACATGATATGCTTGCAGTCAGGAAGACTTGAGTTCAAATCCAGCCTCAGATACTTACTAGCTGCTTAACCCTAAGTAAGTCACTTAACCTCTGTTTATCTCAGTTTCCACATTTGTAAAATGAGAATAATGATAGCACCTACCTCTGAGGATTGTTGTGAGGATCGAGTGACATAATATTTGTAAAGCACTTAGCATGATACCCAGCACATAGCTATTAGCTATTAATGATACAGCTACTAATGATGCAAAAAGAGTTAAAGGCTCTTGCACTGGAGGTGTAGGATATGAGAGCACCTCCCCCCTCCAACTCTCCCATTCTAAACTCAGCCATTTTCCATGGAGAGTTTAAGGCACAAGAAGAGCCTTGTAATTTTAATCTGAAACATTATGTTCCTAAGCAAACTGAGAAGAATGAAAAATATTTTCTTGCAGCTTTCCTTGGTGGAGCTGAGCTAAATGGTATAGTATTGAGCAGGATAATCAGTTTTTCTTCACAATGAATCAATCTCCCGTCTTTACCCTCTCTCTCCCCCCCTTTCTCTCCCTCCCTCCCTCTCCCTTTCTTCCTCTCTCCTTATCTGTCTCTCAGTCTGTTGCTGACTGTTCACTGTTTCTCCCTCTCTTCTTCTCTCTCTGTCTCTCTTAATCTCCTTTTTCTCTCTTCTTCCTCTTCAGGTAGAAGAAAACATTCCTAGCATTAAGGCTAGGTAAAACCAAACTAGAAGCTAAGCCAAAAAAAAAAACCAAACCAAAACAAAACCCTACCTCCCAATATTCTTTCAATTTTTTGTGTTATTAGTTAATATATACAAAATAAAAGAATAAATAAAAAAATAAAAGACAAATCTGTTTGGATAAAAGTAAATCTAAAACATGAAGTGTTAGAATAATCTATTTTCAGTTTTTCTTTCCTTGATATTTTCTAAGATGCATTCTCATTTTGGAGTTAGCTATCTTTCTGGCTTAAATCTTGGTCAAAAAATGGAAAAGAACTAGAAGGATTTGAAAAAAATAAGTTTCATGTAACTGAATTTAACATAATTTAAAAATAATGATTAAAATGACACAACTGTTGCCACACATGCCATGGTTTCTTTACAGGAGACTTGATGGAGCATTCTTGGTAGATATTTTTAATAATATTATTTGTGTTGGAATAATTGAATATTTTTTCTCATTTCAGCAGAATGCATTATTTATGCAAACAGAAACCCAGAAGAGGGTTCATTATAAAGGAAAAATAAGAAATGGCTTATTCAAACTCAAAATTTAAATTCAAATTCAACAAACCTTTGTCTCCCTGGTTCTAGTTTCTCCCTTCTCTTGTCCATCATCCACATAACTACCAAATCTATACCTACAGCCTAGGTGGTGGTGTTGTTATTCAGTCCTGTCTCACTCTTTGGGATCCCATTGGAGGTTTTCTTGGCAAAGATACTCCTTCTCCATATCAGCTTGTTTTCCAGATGAGGAAACTGAGGCAAACAGGGTTAAGTGACTTGCCCAGAATCACACAGCCGATAAGTATCTGAGGCTAGATTTGAACTCAAGTCTTCCTGGTTCCAGGCCTAGTGCTCTATCTGCTGCACCACTTAGCCTAGCTCTGACCATGTAATTTCCCATCTTGAGGAGCTCCAGCAGCTCCATCTTGCCTCTAATATAAAATAAAAAACTCCTCCACCTTACATGTAAAGCCTTTCAGCCTCTCCAGTCTTATCACCCATCACTAATCCTCATACTCTCTGCCTTCTAGGAATGTTCTCTCTTTTCATTTGGCCCTCATGGAATTCTTAGCATTTTTCAAAATACAACTCGAACGTCAACATCCTACAGGAGAAACCTTTCCTCTTCCCCCAAATGGCTAGTGTTTCTGATATTATTTTGTATGAACTCTGTAGATAAATCCTCTAAGATAATAAATTGTAGTATATTTGCTGTCTTGGGGTTAATAGAAGGAGTTTCTTCACTGGGAGTCCAACGCTAAAGAAGACACAGGTTTGTACTAAAAAGTAAACACACCCATGCCCACATTCACAACACCTATTTTTCCCCACACCCACCCACAGGCAAAGACAAAGATATTATACTTCTCTGTGTATTTTCCCCTTTCCCTCTGAGGCTAAAATGTAACCTTCTTTAAAGCAGGAATTATTTTGTTTTTGTCTTTGTATTCTCAGAACGTAGCACATAGTCTAGAACATGGACATAATAGACCATGGATAAAATTCTTTAGTCAGTTGTTGATTTTATTAAATACTTGTTATGCACACAGCACTGTGCAAAGTATTGAGGGCTATAGGTAAAATGAGATCATCTTTGCTCTTGAGGACCTTTTGGTCTGATGAGGGATAAGTGGGGACATAAAGAACTGTGAAATAAAATTGAATATGACAAGTATAGAGGAGATGTTCAGAGTGCTGGGAGAAATCTGAAGAGGGGAGAGATCACTTATGCTTGGAAGAAGTTTCAAAATAGCTTGACAGCACTTGAAAAATAGGGTTAGGACTATTCTAAAACTGTTTAGGTGTGATCCCACCTTCATGTTTCTTGCATGAAGCAAAGAAGATCATTTCTCATGAGTCCTTGGCGGTAGGCAGAGTTTCTGGATCACAGGTTCTTAGCCTTTTTTTGGTCATTGTTCCCTCTGGCAATCTAGTGAAACCTATGGACCCCTTCTCAGAATGCTGTTTATAAGTGCATAGAATGAAATAATAGGATTACAGAGAAAACAAAGTATATTGAAATATGGTTATCAAAAAAATTTTTTTAAAGTTTTCAGACCCCAGGTTAAGAAACTGTTCTGGAGATAGGTGAACATTCTCTCTCCCTTCCTTTGCAATGCTCTAAAGTGCAGGCTATCTCACAGGAATTCAAACCAACTATTGATTGTCCTCTGAAGTATTGAAGGAAGGAGAATGAACTTGTAAGGTTCTATCAATTTGGGTATTTTAAAATTCACTTAAAATATATATCTGTTCAAATTCATCAATGTTATCTATGGTCTCCCTTGGGCTCTGACATATTCAGTTAGAGTAGAATGGTTTTATGGGATACTACCAACTCTTTTTTGTGTTTTAATCATTTTAATAATAAAAAAAGACCAACCCAAGTACATATAAACTATATAAGACTCACCAGGTAGATTTAGGTGTTCAGTATGCAGGCAAGTATTCTTTATATTCCTCAGTTACAAATTACTCTCTTGTCTCTGAAAGCAAATTAAATCCTTATGAGTTTTAAAATACACATCTGTATTTGTACTGGGTGAATGTCAATATGCACAGGATATATGTCTCCTTCTATATATTGATGGATTCATGACCCCACCTGTGTTAATAATTACTTCATTGGTACAAATCAGAATTCATTCATGTCTTCATATTCTGCATATTGAAAATTGCATTGCTCTTCTGAGCTAAGTCAAAAGACTCATTTTACTATGTAATTCATTGGCAACAATGAGTATTCTGTCTGACCTCAAGCCACATAGAATATATGCTAATGAGTAGAAATTATTTCCAGAGGTACATGACAGCAAATCAGACTATGAACTGTATTCGGTATGTATATATTTCATTTGAATCTTGGCTACTAGAACTGGAGAATACAAGGGAATATTTGCTGCTTTGGCTAAGACCAGGGTGGGAACAGGAAGATCGTTAGGCCAATATGTCTTCAATAAATCTACTGAGAAGGGTGAAACTCCCACAGTGGCCCAAATATTCAAGGCAGCGACCACAGAGGAGTCTTTAATGAAACATTAAAGTTCTTTATGTTGCCAGAGCAGTAAGAAATATTACAGCAATTCAAAGATGAACCCTGACTTGAACTTTTTTGTGTCAACATAAATGACTCATACCTTGATTGTGATAATTGTGAAAGAAGCCCTTTTTACGTATATGCACAGCAATATATTTGTTGTGTGAAGTAGTCACAGGGTGAATGAGATCAGTATTTTCCTAAAATCTCAGAGCTGGAATAGGCCAGGGGTGGGGAACCTGAGGCCTGGAGGCCCTCTTGGTCCTCAGGTTGTTGCCCTTTGGCTGAATCCAAACTTCACAGAACAAATCCCCTTAATAAAAGTATTTGTTCTATAAAACTTTGACTCCATCAAAAGGCCACACCCAAGGACCTAGAAGGCCACATGTGGCCTCAAGGCCACATGTTCCCCACCCCTGGAATAGGCCTTGGGGTTGGTGGTGAGGATATCCAGTCCAACCCACATGTGAACAATAAGAATCCACTGTATATCATGCCCAATAAGTGGAATTCCAGCCTTTGTTTGAATTTCTTCAGGTGGGCTGTTTCTTCAGTACCTCCTGAGGTAACCCAGTCCACTTTTAGATGAACTCTAATTGTACAATTTTCCTTACTTGAAGGTGAATCTTTACTACTAGGAGCATACATTCCTCTTAGTTCTGGCCTCTGAGGCCAAGGAGAATGGGTCTAATCTCCCACAGGACAGTTTTCAGGTCCTTGTAGCTCACCAGTGCTCTGCAAGACAACTGTCAATCACTTCCTCAGATAAGCTGCAATTTTGTGTCATTGTTATCATAATAACTATCATGGCCCTGCTAAGCCTGCCATGGCATGGTCCCAGGGATCTTCATCAACTTGGTCAGCCTCTTCTGAAACTTACCTAGTAAATCCATTCCCTTCTTTAAATGTGGTGCCTAGTACCAGCAGCCATGTCACCTAGTTGACTTATATTTCCAACTACTAAAACACCCATTTATTTTTCAGACTGACTTATTTGCCATACTTCTCCCACTTTATGCTTGTGAAGTTGATTTCTGAGCCCAAATGTAAATCTTTATGTCAATCTCTATAAAATTTCATTTTATTCAGTTTAATTTTTCATTTTAACCTATTGAGACATAGTTGGATCCTGGTTTTGTCGTTCAGTAAAATACTGAAAAAATATTCAGTAAAAATACTGAAAAAGAGCTAAAATAGATCTTTCCAAACTTTTTGACATCTATAAACTAGTTCAACATGGCATATATGCCACTATCAAAATCACTGATAGAGTACTAAACCATATGCCTTTCCCATTTTAGTGGCCTGTGGTAGAGAATGTAGATATTCTATTGGTTTGCATCATGGTTTGGGTTAGGAAATACTTATTTAGAGAATAATAAAGCTATTTGGGCTCTGATTATTTGGGATCAGATTATAAGAATGAGATGCTAGTCCTAATATACTTTTTGTTTTTGTTTTGTTCCTCAACCCCTATCTAAACCATGTCATAGACTTGCTCTTATTAAATACTGTTTATATATTCCAGGTTTATATGTTGTATAATGTTCCATGATGCCATGGAAATATGATTTTTAAAAATCTTTCCTGCAGTTAGAGGGAAAATGAGATCAAACCAGACTTTGGAAAGTCTATCCACATCTTGAATGAATCTTTCATTTAAAAAATTTTATTATGTAAGTGATTGGAATATTTTATTTCTTTAGAAAATAAAGTATTTCTGTGACATTTAGTGTCATCTTTGCTTGCTAAATGGCCCTTTATTTCACAGTTATAGCTAGTGATTTTGAAAGCCATGCTATTTATTGACTACAATGAATGCTGAGCCTTTAGAGTTCAGGTAAAACAGTAAGCCATTACATGATGTCTTCAGGAATCTCTAGGCCACTTTTGTTAAGGAAAACTTAAGGAATAAGGGCCAGAAAATTAAGTAGCTCATTAAATAATTTATTATTTATAACTAAACAAAAGTTCACCTTGCTTCTTAAAAAATTTTCCTAAATTAATTGTTTTGACCACAACATCGTTTAATTCTCAGTTAAGAGATAAACCTCAAATGATAGCTTGATTCTTCTGGGGTTGCTGCAAACATGAGTCATATAACCTACTAAAAGGCCTTGGCACCAAAATGTAGAGCAGCTGACAATCTTTGGTTCTCTTACATGCCCAGTTTTAATAGCTTAAAACTGCACAAAGAATTTGGGGACACCCTATACTGATAATGGTATTGCAATAGCTTCCCATACTTTTAAGAGTGAAGCTTTCTTCACAAATAGGAATTATTTATGGCAGCTTCAGGAAGTTCTGACACCTTCTGCCTTACACAAAAATCTTCCTTTCCTTCTCTATCTTTTTCCAGTTATCCAGATCTGTACCTTTTCAAATTTCCGAAATTCCCTTCTCCAGATTTTTCTTTTTCATTTCTAACTCTGAATCAACTGAATCTCCTTTTGTGTCTTATTGCACCTGGGTTTCTATTGAGAAGATCACTGGAAACCCAAGTGATGTAACAAGGTTCACTGTTGTAAGGGAAAGAACACGGGGTCTAGTGGAAAGATTCAGGGTTTGGTATTGGTTCTGCCACTAACCATCCTGGGCTTTACTCCTCCTGATGTTTCTGGTTCAGATCTGGGATTTCATCCATACAGGAAACTTCTCATGGGCAAACTCCCTTCAGTGGTGCAAGTTCGTAAATCATCTGTAATGTAAAGTCTTAGAGAGATCCTCGTGGTCACTGAGAAATTTTGATGTTCATAGCCAAATAGGCAGTACAGGCCAGTAACAGGTTTTGAACCCAGATCTTCCCAATGTCATGGCCAGATTTCTGCTTCCCTAAATTGCCACAGTTCTGATTGGTGAGCTTTATAAAAATAAGCTTGTCTGTTTGTTCTTTGGAGACAAATGTGTCTTTTTTTATGGCCCTATTAAAAATCCTAGATTGAGTGATTCATTTACTTTATCTCCTTCCAAATGATACAGGGCCAGTGAAATAAGTAGAGACAAGAATCTATTGTATCCAGCAGTTAGAGTATTTTAGAACCTGACTAATAAATAATCCCCCAATTTTGGAACTAGGTATTAAAAACATTTTTCTGCAAAGTGGTATAAGCTACTATTTGCTCTGCTTTCCTCTTACACATAGCATCTCATCTGATGACAACTCCTATATCATCTCTCAGTGCATAAAAAGAAAAACTAAACTTAGGAACAAAGTGGTGGAAACTGCTCATTAGATTCTCCAAGTGTAAAAAAAATTCTTTAATTTTATCTTTTTCATCGCTCCAAACACCTCTGGCAGTTACCTGTTGCCAAAGGACAGTGTTGCAAGTGATTTGAGGTTGTAACATTTTGTTTGGTAGAATGCAGTTTTGTTTTGTTTTTTTGTATGGGTAAAATTTTCCCAAGACTATTGGCAGACCTTTCTCCTAAGTTTTCTCTAAGAGCACAGAACCTATTGGAACAATAACAGCTTTTCACACAGGTAGCTTCTCCCAAGGAAAGGAACCTAGAAGGTTTGAGGCCCTACAGCACAGAGAAAGACTGAGCCTGATTGTCTGAGGGTGGAGCTTGTGTTCTTTCTCAGGTACAGCTGCAGACTATTGGATTTCAGAACAAAACTTGTCCTTGAGTTATAAAAGTGTCTCTGCATTTGATTCTTTATCGACCCTTCAGCCTTATCTTTTTCAGCACAGGTAATGAAAATACCAACTTTGCAGAAAGTTTAGAACTAAATGGAGGAAAAAAAAAACTCTTCCTATTTCAAAGGCTGCCAAAATGACACATTCATTTACATACTCTACTTGTTCCTGGAAGAAATTTCACCTAAGGCATAGGTCTGTACAATTTGTAATGTTGAGCATGGGAGGAAAGAAGGAAGGAAACCAGTATTTATTGAATACTTATTATGTTCTGAACACTTCTAAGTACTTTAGAAATATCACATTTGATCCTCACAGCAACTCTGTCAGCTAGGTGCTATTATCTTCTCCATTTACAGTTGAAGAAACTGAGGCAGTCAGAGCATAGGTGACTTGTTCAGGGTCACACAGCTGTGAAGTACATAAGGTCAAATTTGAACTCAGGTCCTTCTGACTCCATGTTCAGGGTCCTCTCCACTGTATCACCTAGCTCTCTCTAGGAAAAGCATGAAGACAGAAATCAGTCTTCATTAATATGCCAGAGTAAGCCTGAATTCACAGGTTTTCTTTTGTTCGTAGTTGTGCTAGGGACTTGGATTGCATTAAAAATCTATCTCCCATTACTGTTCAGAATATCAAAATCATTAATTCATTGAAGAGATAATGTAATTAGACTTGAAGTATTGATCCATGGATCAAAACTGATATCCCCACATTGGCTCTGCTGCGCACTGATCCTTTAGCACATCACTTAACAATAGTTTATGTAATACCATGTTGAAAATTGCACTCTTAGTCTGTTATGTTTTTAATAAAGCCCGAGTGTTAATTGCTTTGGTATACAGTGATCAGCAACCTCAAACACTGTTCTTATCTACAATGAAAATGTCTGTTCTCTTTGCAAACAATATCTTGAGAACAAGGGGTGTATGTGGATCTGATCTTCTTTCTTGAAGAAAAGTATGCAGTGCTCTCTCAGTGGGATGTACATAACAGACATTGCTGGATGGCACAGAGAAGCAAGCACTCTAATATGAGGAGCATGTATTCTGATTACAACCTACTCCCGGGCCTCCAGAAAAGCTCTGGCCCAGGCATGGAGAGTTTTATGTGAGCATGAATTTTTTGTCTTCCATTTTTCTCTGTGTTTCATTTCCTTTTCCTGCATGAATGTCCGTAAGAATTGGTCTGCTTCGCACTGATGGTTATTGTCATGGTCACATCAGATTTGTAGACTCGTACCAACGCAGGTGTGCCCCATCCCCCCGCCCCCCCCACACAGAGTGTGAGGTGACTGCTTCAGAAGGTAGAGAAGGAAAGTTAGGTCTCGAATGCTTTATGAGCCATGAAAAAGGAATAAAATTGTTCCTTTTTACACTAGCAACCCCCCCAGGGGCTGCTATGGTATATATGTTGGGTCCGTACGTATAGGAAGAGGACATATAGCAAAGGGGCTAGGGGAAGAAGAATTTATGTAGCACCTAATATGTGCCAGACTCTGTGCTTAGCTAGATGTGATATTCAGGGTCAGTGGGTGTCCTTTCCATTCAGTTAAAGAAACATGCTCATTCCTATTCTTGGGCCTTTTCTCACATGCTTTTCCTTACTTATAGCTTATCTCTTGCCCCTCCTTCCAAGGTCGGTTCAAGTCCACCTGAGGTTTTAACCTGACTTAGATTTCTCCTTGACAATTAGAATCTCCCTGACAATTCCAGCTCTCATAAATTAGCTTCTTAACTCTGCCAGCATTTATAGGTTATTCTACATAATTTGGCACATAATTACAGTACGAATGTTTGTATGAGAGGCAGCAAGGTAGTGTAATTGATAGACCATCACACTTGAAGTCAGGAAGATCTCAGTTCAGATCCAGCCTTACTAACTTGCTGTCTGACCCTGGGTAAGTCACTTAACTTCTACTGACCTTGGTGCTTTTTTCATCAATAATAACAATGATAACTAACATTTGTATGAAGTGCTTTGCAAGGATTACCTCAATTGATCCTCACAATAACCCTATGAGGTAGGTGCTATTATTAGCCCCATTTTACAGATGAGGAAACTGAGGCAGGTGAGGGTTAAGTGACTTTTTTATTTTAATTTTTATTTTTAGTTTACAACACATGGTTCTACATAATTTTGAGTTCCAGATTTTCTCCCCTTCCTCCCCAAGACAGCATGGAATCTCATATAACTACCACGTATAACTTCTCATTGAATTAATTTATATACTAGTCAAGTTGTGGAGAAGAATTATGACCAATGGAATGAATCTTGAGAAAGAAGAAACAGAACCAAAAACAAAAACAAAAGAGCAGAGAAGTTAAGCAACCTGGGAGAGCACAAGAGAATGTTAAAATTGGAATTGACTTTAGTGATCAATAGGGCTCCTCTTGTTACAGATGTTGTTAAGCCCTAGGTATCTAGATCTCTGTGCCCTGTATGCCATATCCCTGCTCAGAGTCGCACAATTAGTTCATGACAGTGCTTAGAGTAGAAATCAGGTCTCTTGGTTCTGAGCATAGTTAACCTTAATTCAATAATAGAATTCATCATTGGGTCCATAAGAAAAGCAAGGGATTATCTCCTTCCCCTTCTCCTCATCATAAAGAGTAAGGCAGATAAGAGTAAGAAGATAAGAGAGGGAAGTAGAATTTGCAGGATGTAGTCTCTCCCTCTCCTCCTCATCCCAGAAGAGAGCCAAACTCCATAATTCCCATGTTCCAGTAATGGATAATATGATCTGAGTGGTCTCCATAGTGATTGTAACTGGGGAGAGCCCTTGGTAGCTCTATGGTAAGTGAACGTGAGGTGCTCCCTGGGTAGTATGCCATTAGGAGTTGTCACCTTTTCTCAGCCAGAATTGCTTCTGCCTCCACCGTGGCTCCATGCAGAGATCATATTTTATCAGTGATTAGAGGACCAAGTGTCAACATCAGCATGGAGAGTAATTATGAAATAATGATCTGCCACAGGGTTTCTTTAGCAAGGTCATGGTGCTCAGCAGTGACAGAGAAGTTAGGTTTGTTCCCAACTGTTCAATCCTAATAGCAGGACATAACAAAAAAAATGCCCTGTAATGCCCTGTGCCCTTTCTGAATTATTGACATCTGAAGCATGAAGGAAGATATAATATCATTTCATTTTTGTTTCTCATTAATTATTGCTGCTTTTCTACCTTCTTTTAGTCCCCAGCCAGACATATAAAAGAACACAGGGATAAATGTTTCCACTGTTAATTATCTCAATGCCCTTATAATACAAAGTAGCAGCATGGATTAGAGAACAGAGATAAAAAACCAAATCACTAAATGTATTGGGGTGTAATTTTATTCTCAGGATAATGCCCTGTTGGCCTAATTTACAAAGAGAAGAGATTTAGGGGCCATGATAATAGAGGTCTTTTAATTTTATTCTGTTGGAGATGGGAGAGGTGGTCATTCTAGAAATTTGAATTCTCTGCCTTTGTACTTTTTATTCTTCTCTCTTTTTCTTCCCATTCTTCTTCCTTGTTTCCTCATTCTAGTTGATACATGGAGCTATTATTGCTTTTCTGTTTCTGTCTATAAACCTCACCCTGTGCTGACTCTTCTTCTCATTATCTAGGCCCTGGGCATAGCAGAAAAGGCTAGACCAGGATGCTCAAGAACCCAGGAGTAGAAAAATCTGTCTACTCTACTGGATAGAAATTCTGGAAAGGTATAAGTCATGGGAAATAGAAAAGCATATGGACAGGTGGGGAGAAGGTCAAGTGAGTTAGGCAGCAGGTAACAGCTGGAAGTTTAGACAACATGTTGGAGAGCTTTGTTGGCTAAGAGGGGGTTTGGACATTGAGTTGAAGCACATCATGGTGGCAGGTGGTAGGTGCAATGGTGTTGAGGGTAGAGTCTCTAGTTCCAGGGAGAACTGGTGAGAACAAGGCAGAATCTCATTCCAGAGTAACTGAAGTACCAGGCAGGGTCCCATGGTAGAAAGTGAGACATGGAAGAAAAAGATAGGGACTCAGTTACTGGGTTTAAGGTGTAAGGTTGGTGGCCCTAGAGCACAATGTGGGACCTTGGTCACAGAGAATAAGCTAGGGTTCAATCCCTGAGTTAGAACAAGATGAGCAATAAACTGACTTATTATTGAGCTATCTGAGCTGTGGATGTATGGATCCTTCTATCTCCCTTGTATTGAGTCTGGATTGGTACCAGAGTGGGAAATGGGTCTCAGTGTGCACCATAGGGTGGATATACCCCAAGAACTACAGTCAATCACCAATCTGGCTGAAGCAGAGACAAATAGTCAGACTTAGGTAGTAATTTCAGACCTTATTGGTCATCCCTAAACTGGAAGGAGCCACAACCAGCGCACCCCACTATAAACTGCTAGACCATAAAAACATAGCAAGGGACAGAAGTCCAAAAACAGAAGTCCAAGCTTAAGCTTTTAATTCTTCTTGAACCTCTCATTTTCTATGACAGGTATCATTCCATTCAGCCCGTTTTCATTGTCCTACTTTTCTGCTCCCTGAAAGTCCCTTGTCCTCAATGTTCACAATGTTGGGGAATACATCCTCTTTGAACCTCACAGATATAGAACTAGTTGTGATCAGTTTTCCCACCGGTCCATCCTGGATCCCAACTTCCCTTTACATATTATCAATAATGATATAGCTTTTAAAATTTTTTTTTAGATTTTTAAAATTTTTAGTTTACAACACTCAGTTCCACAAGTTTTTGAGTTCCAAATTTTCTTCCCCTCCCCCACCCAAGATGGCATGGAATCCAATATATGTTCTACATATACCTTCCCATTAAACTTACTTACACAGTAGTCAAGTTGTAAAGAAGAATCATGAGCAATAGGATGAATCATGAGAAAGAAGAAACAAAACCAAAAAAGAAGAGAAAAAAAGAGAGCAAATAGTTTGCCTCAATCTGCATTCAGACTCCATAATTCTTTCTCTAGATATAGATAGCTCTTTCCCTTTGAAGCTCTCTGAAGGTCTCTTAACCTTCTATTGCTTAGAGGAGCCAAGTCTATCACAGTTAGTCATTGCAGAAGCAATATGTTTGTGGTTGTGTATGATGTTCTCCTGGTTCTGCTCCCCTCACTCAGCATCATATCGTGTAGGTCTTTCCAGGTTATTATGAAGTCGTTATGTTCCCCATTTCTGATATAACTATTTTTTAACATGAGAAATGCAACAATAATGTATGCCTATAAATTATTGAGACTTTGGGAGGTAATGTAGAAATATAAACTGTTTGTATTTAGTAGATATTTTGGGGTCTTGAGTGAGGATACCTTATTAGTTTAACATTAAATAACATTATGTTGGGAATTACTGAAATACAACTGATCAATTAGGCTTTTAATATTTAAACTGAAAATGGCAGAACATAAGAAAGACAATTAAGACAGACCAGAGATTCATACAGTCCAGTTGCTCATAGTGATGCTAATGGGAATTTGGGGGGACAGATAATTTGGTCATGTCTTTCATGATGGGGTCCTCAAAAGCTAAGGATGTAACTTAAATATCCTTTACTTTCTTTTAATAATCTAACACTAAAGCACTAGCTACAAAAAGTTGCAATCCATATTATCTTCAAGGAGATTCCTTCCTTAGGGTATGAAATGCTTTTTTTTTTCTCCCACGCATCTGTACCTCCTATTCCTGTAATTGACCACATGCAACACGATTGAGAGATTGGAAGATAAGAAGATGGCTCATCAGTTTAATCAGCTGCAAGACTTGATAAAACATACTATTTAATATTGTTTTATTGAATCAAATAAAGTTTACTAATGACATAGTCTAGACCAGCTCCAGAAAACATAGTAATAAGTACTATAAATGGAATATTTTTCAACATGCATATTGATTTCCAACTAAAATTTTACACTAAATTCATGTGACTTTTTTCTTTCCTTGCCTAAAATAATTGAGTGTTAGCTTAAATTTCATATTTTAGAATACCCTGAAAGTAAAAGTTAACATTGTATTACTTCATGTATTAATGTGTGTTGCTTTTTGACAAAATGTGATGCTTCTAACATGGTTAGTGGGACACTATGTAGGACAAGTTCTCCAAGTAGCTTTTTTCAGTAGTAGAATGGAGTTTTCCCTGATGCAACCACACTTTCACCCTTGTTGGTAGAAATACTAGATTTTTCAGATAATCAGTCTGTTTAGTCTTAGAGGCATGATCTGTGGTCATGCACTAGATGGAGGAAGGCTATTGGTTACATAGGATGTTGCCTTCAGCATCATTACTACTATACTTTGGTGGAGCCAACAGATAAAAAGCAGACAAGATAAAGCTACACACACACACACACACACACATACACACACCACTTAAAAATATATTCGTTCTTTATGGTTTCATGTTAGTGGATTCCCCAAATTTCACCCACAAATAATAAAATTAACATAATTGCTTAAAACATGAAGTCTGCCTGTTAATTTTCAGTAGGGACTGTGTGATAACTTATATTGTTCAATAAAATTGCACTTATGGCTCATTTTTATAAGCCATATTGGAATTGTAGTTCTTTCTCTCTATATGTTTCTGATGGATTAGTCTCATGACATACACTTGAGTTAAAAATCATTATAGTTAATGGGACTTTGGAGCCACTCACCTCCTATTACCTTACAAAGTAAAAAAAAATTATTGTTAAGAACAGAAATCACATGTATGCAGAATGGACCACCCAAGAATCTTAGTAGCTAGCATTTGTGAAAAAGCTAATTATCTTTGGCCACATTAAATTTTTTTGAAAAATTGTTTGATTAGAAAGATACTTTAGTCGCTAAATTAACTCTATTAGCTGTATCTGCACTTTAGTGTTCTGGCTTAAACAACTAGACATAGAAAAGATGCGCTATAAATCATCAGCAAAGTCAAACTGATTCTGAAAATGTGACAGAATTTTTTTGCCATCTGTGCTGCAACATTTTTTGGATGTACCTACTGCTTTGTGTTGCATTATTAGCATCAGATTTGCATCAAAAGAGGTAATAGCTTATTTCTAATATGACATGCAATTAGATCAGTAAAAATCTGCTTTTTAAAATAGTTAAGGGCAAAAATGAAAAGAAAAAATCTCTTAAGAAGCAAACACCTTCCTGCTAAATAGTGAGAGCAAGAAAAAAATGTCATGTCATGGTGTATTGAGTTATCAAATGTGGTGCTCAAAGAAACTGAGCATTTTTTAATACAGGGATGACTGCTTAAATGTCTTGATCTATCCAATAGTCCCTTTGACACCCATCACTAGGCTGCTGAGACATTCAGAGGAAGATATTATTTGGCTCATTAAAAGGGACATAAATTCTACTTTTCCTCAGTTTCAATAGAGATATTAGAGATTCAGTAGTGAGGTTCTACAGATCATAACGTATCTAGTTATACATGGAAGGTTGTCAGTTACTATATTACTTTTTTAAAAAAATCATAGAGAAAAGCATGTTAATATTATCTGTATCAACATAATGTAATTGATTTATTCTGAAATAGGAAATTTTTCTAGGAAAGGCTTATAGCTCTTTTATCTTTCATCTATAAGGAGTCATATTACTTTGATTTATTCATAGAAGTGGTAATCAAAGAGAGGAAAATGACACACCTATCTTCATCTATTTTCCAAAGGCAAATGGAAGAAGGCAAGGAAAGTATTAACACTGTATGAAAGAAGTATTTTAAAAAGTCTGTTTTGAAGGATACGATTCCATTCTATAATAGAGGGGTTCAAAGTATAAAGCAGAAAATTACAGGTCACCAGCCAAAAGAGGAGGGAAGTGATTTATCACAATTCAGCCTTGCTCCAGAAAGAGAATTGTATGCCCACTAGAAGGAAATCCTAGTAAAATGAATGGGAGAGGTGCTTGATTAGCATGAGACTTATACATATTACAAATGTGACTGTGGAAAAGACATGGAACCTAGGAGTCTGGAAACCTGAGCTCTAATCCTATCTCTTCCTCTTACTTACTCCGTGACCATGGGCAGGTTATTTAATCTCTGTATCCTTCAGTTTCTTCATCAGTTATAGTAGAATTTAAGAGTTCTAAACCTTGAGACTGTGAACTTGATTTTGAAAATTATTTTGATAACTGTATATCAATGCAATTAGTTTCTTTTCTGATTCTATGCATTTTATTTTATGCATTTAAAAACTTTTATTCTTAGAAAAGGTTAGCTTTCATCAGACTGACAAAGGAGTCCATGACATAAAACTGTTAACAATCCCTCTATTCAATTATCTTAAATTCCATTCTTTGTCTAATGTTCTAAGAGTCTAGGTTAGAAAATTATCCCATTTGTTTGAACCTACCAGTTACTTTTAATGTTATTTTTAACTGTTTCATTGTAGTATCATTTTAGATAATTTGAATTATTAGCTCGGGGGTAGTGGTGGTCCAGGTTTTTCTAAATGAAAAATAAATACAATAAAATTTGGAAAATTTTATTTTACAATAAAATTTGGAAGCTAATTTCAAAGTCAAATCACATATATCAGGGAAACTGAAGGAATGTACTGTACTTGGGTGACCCCATCAAAGGAAATTGTGACATTTTAATATACATCTTTTATCAAGATAAGGCATATCAGAGTATCAAGGGAAGACATAAACAAGATGCTTAGTCATCTTGTATGACTCTGTCTAAAGAGAAATGAAAAATATGAGCAGCAATGTTGCTTGGTTGATTTGAAGTTACTTATCAGTGAAAGTTAAGGCTTTAAGTGAAATTTGTTAACCATACTTGTGAGTTGTAGAACAGTGCAAGAATAAATTCTATTAAAGTTGTCTCTGAAGATTCTCTGTGATGTGATACAGAAATGGGCCTGGGATCTCCAAAGCTCAACCATTGAACACAACTCTGATAGGTCTTACCAAATCTGAAAGACTTTTAGTATGAGCCTGGTTGACTCACCATTTGTCTATAGCTAAGGAGCACAGAAAGGTCATCAATTAATTTGGAGGGGCTTAGCTGGTTAGCTGCAAGAACTCTTCAAGACTATCTAAATGGGCAGGAGATTGGACTACCTCAGGGTTCTCTCTCTCTCTCTCTCTCTCTCTCTCTCTCTCTCTCTCTCTCTCTCTCTCTCTCTCTCTCTGTGTGTGTGTGATGGTCCCCTTTGCAGTCCGGTAAAGCGTCTGGCAGACTTCTCACAATAATGTTTTAAATGCATAAAATAAAATATATAGCACAAAATTATACTGAAATAACAACATATTAATATATATAACACATGTATGATGTATGTGTGTATATATAAAGTTAATGTATCTCCTGGAGGAGTTTAACACTGACTATATGAGTCAGTGGTTTATCTTTGAAATTATTAGTAGAGGGGAGAGGGAAGAAAAAAAAGGAAAAAAATTTACATGATAACTATATTATACATTTAAAAGGAATAGCAAGTTGTACATAATAGATATGCAGTTTCATGTGCAGTCATCTTCTTTTATCATACTGTATTATAGAGCTGCTTGTTTTATTTCATAAAATAAAAATAAAATCAAATTTAAAAAAGAAATTTACTGTGTTCAATAAATAGAGCTAATAGGAACCCATCAGTTCTGTTATTTTCACAGAATAAGGGGAGGGCTTAGAAAGATAGGAGCAAAAGGGTAAAAAAGAAGATCGTTACAAAGACAATCTCAATGTTTTGTAACCCTTGTGTAATAAAGGTCTTTAATTATTGTCTTTTTTTTGAGGGCGGAAGGCAGGGCAAGTGGGGTTAAGTGACTTGCCCAAGGTCACACAGCTAGTAAGTGTGTCAAGTGTCTGAGGCCACATTTGAACTCAGGTCCTCCTGACTCCAGGGCCAGTGCTCTACTCACTGTGCCACCTAGCTGCCCCTATTTATTGTCTTTTAAATTAAATAAGTAAATAAATGGCTATCTAAAAGATAGAACCATGGTCTTTCTTGAAATCCTCTTTTCCTCATTTATTCTGGAAAATGACAAACCTCCCATATGTAATTTATAGAAAATAAAGCTCATCTCATAAAGTAACACTCTCTTCTAATGGCCTTCCTAATGTATTTAAAGACAAGTTGTGTTTTTACAACCATAGGCATAAATATGATCACCTCTTGGAACTTGTCCTAGGAAAAACAAGAAATTAAGCTGGGGACAGGATTTCCTCGCTCTTGCTCTATCATCATATTGTCTCTCTCTAAAGAAGAGCTGTCATTTGTAAATTGGATTAAAGAATGAGAGCTAACTTAGAAAAACAAAATGAGAGAGAGGGTAGAAGAGTAAGCAGAGGAAGTGTTATTTGACTCCAGAGAAGTAGCAAGGTGAATTAATTTGCTAAACCTAGGGAGTTTCACAGATAGTGGCATTTCCTCTACAGCTGACCCTTTCTCCCAAGCCTAGCTCTTTCATAAGGGGAATATATAGTAAAATCCAAAGGAGTACAGAAGTCTCTGTATACAGACTTTCTTTTTGTTTTCTTTTGGTGTTTAGAGTTAGTGTGGTGAAAGGCATTTGCTCCCAGGAGCATCTCAAAAGATCTCCTTTTTCCCCCTTAGGAATGAATGCAGAAGTGAAGAAATTTCAAATACATTAGAAGCCAAAGATAAAGGCTCCCTTAATCAGTCTTCTACTTCCTCTCTGTCCATCAACCTGGTTGGGGGAGGGTTTTATTTATTTTTCTGGTCTCAACTTACTGTGATGATTGGTGAAAAGTGTACTGAGTTGCAAATGCTTGAGATCTTTATATTTCTTTGGTTTTTCCATCAAATATCAATTCCTCTAACCTTACCCATCTCAAATATCAGTCTTACACTTTCTACCCTCGAGGGAGAAAAAAAGTACTTAGAGTTTGAAACTATTTACCAAGACAAAAAAGACATGGAAAGGGGGAAAAGATGGTGAGTTGTTACTGGACCCAATTCACTTTTTTTTTCATTTGTCAGCTTATTTGTGATCTTTTTTTTTTCATTACCTATCTTGTGTCAGGGCGGGGGGTGGGGAGTAACAAAGCTTATTGCTAAGTTGTCTCTTCACACAATCACCAGTGTTATTTTTGTTCATTCCCCTAACATTTTTTACCTTTCATCCCAAGGCAGTTAACCATTATCATTTTATATTCCATTTTCATCATTATCATCTTTCCTGGACTTAAATTATCTTAGAAATTGTGCCATGCTGTTTGAGCAAGGGAGGAAGGGACAGAAAAGAGGAAAAAATGGAAAATGGAGGAGGCCTTCTAGTGGGTCTTTAGAGAAAAATGATTAAGAATCACAAATCTTTGAAATAATCTATATTCAATTTCTGTTATCTGAGATGGGATAATTAACATGATAACTATTGCATAGAAGTAGTGAGATGATTAAAAGAAAGTTAGCATTATGATATTTGAAAAAAAAGAATTTTATTTCTTTTACTATGCCAATTGAATGCAGGAACCTAGTTTTGCTTCCCTCTGTATCTTTAGCATTTGACACAATGAATGGCACATAGTAAGTGCTTATTGACTTGACTTGATGGCACTCTTTCACTACTTACCATGGTTCATCAAGAGATATTCTAGTGGGTCTGAATAGTAAAGTTCCCTCTTCTAATTTGCCCAGTTTTTATACAGAGTAGGTTCCTCACCTACTTTTCCTGATGCTCTCTAATTCTTAGGCCATTATCGTCAAGTATATTGAAGCTACCTATTAAAATGAGAATATTTGAAGCAGAAAATGTGAGATTT
This sequence comes from Trichosurus vulpecula, assembly GCF_011100635.1. Lineage (NCBI taxonomy): Eukaryota > Metazoa > Chordata > Mammalia > Diprotodontia > Phalangeridae > Trichosurus > Trichosurus vulpecula. The sequence continues at coordinate 222,098,719 of NC_050574.1, forward strand.
AGTGTGAAGGAAATGGTTTCTTCAGGCATTTTTAGGCTCCCTAATATGGAGCAAGATTTCAAGTCTCCCAAATTCTTTGGAAACAGAAGCTGGTATCCTTTCCATTAAGGAATTAGTGAACAAGTATGTAATTGACACTAATATTGTGACTGAAGCATAACCATTTATTAGCTTAAAGGAGGCTATATATGATAACCATCATTATATAAAAATACTCAGTGAGCTTGAGTTCCATGTAAAATCTGTGAATTGTTCTTCTAAAATTCTACCACATTATTATTCACTGACAAGTCTAGTGGCTTCAATAAAAGCAAAGGATCTTACCTCACCTAAACAACTGATTTATGCTGACAGTAGAAATATTAACAGGACTCAAATTAATTTGCTTATTCTTCTCTGCTTATATTTAGCATCAGCATGTTGACTCAAGTTCCATTCTAGAGCCAAAATATTTGTGGGGATGTCCATTGTAGCTAAAGATGAGGTTATCAACCAATGTCCAAAGCAAATGTTTGAATTATCCTTGTATTTTTACTTTAACTCCAAAAGTAAGTAGTTAGTCTAACCAGTTTGTTCTTTGATCATAGAGGTTAATGTGCATAACTGTTAACTGAGTTTGATTCACTTGGGTGAAATATAAAAGTTGGAAAATAATGGGAAAATGTGACTGATTATTGTTGTGTAATCAAGAGATAATTATTGAATTGCTAATTATCCTCTACTTCTGATATTCGTCTTTGCTCAAATTCATTCTAGTCTACATACCTGTAAATAGGCTGATCTATTAGTAAGTTTGGATGCAAGGAAAATATAATACCAAAAACCTTTTTGGTAATGGATAAGGAAACTCAGCCTAATCTCAAATAAATGCAAGGTTCCATTGTGCCAACATAACGGAGAAAAGGCAACCTAGGAAATCCTCACTAATTCCTCCCACCAGAAAAAAAGAAAACACATATCATTTGAAAACATTTTAATATGAGTATTTTAATTCTTATGGGAGTCCAAATGCAAAATTATAGAACATTTTAATTCTCATGGGAGTCCAAATGCAAATTTTTTTCAAAAGACACAAAATATGCTGGTTATGACATTTTGCTATTTTCCCCATTAAAAAGAAAATAAATTGATGTTAACTATACCCCTGTGGCCAAATTCATTTCATCTCCATCTAATAGTGGAGAGAGTGCCAGACCTGGAGTGAGGAAAACTCATCTTTGTGAGTTTAAATCTGGCTTCAGAGCATTACTAGCTGTGTGACCCTGGGCAAGTTACTTATCCCTGTTTGCCTCAGTTTCTTCATCTATAAAATGAGCTGGAGAAGGAAATTGCAAACTATTCCAATATCTATGCCAAGAAAACCCCAAGTAAGGTCACAAAGAATCAGACACAACTGAAACAAGTGAACAAAAACAACATATTTCCTCATGTCATCTACTTATATAGTATAATATAAAAACCTATCCTTTTTCTAAGTGTGATTTACTGAAAAGTATACTGGATTTAGAGTCAGATGGCCTGGATTTGAATTCAGGTTCTGCTACTTACAACTTGTGAGGGCCTGGGCAATTCACTTAAATGCTGTGGTCCTCAGTTTCCTCATCTATGAAAGGAGACTGGACTCTGTAAATTCCAAGGCTTTCTCTATCTCAGAGTCCTAGGAATCTGAGAAAAAAATGACCTTGGAAGTAAGATATGTAAGGAAATATGCCATGAGTATTAATGAAAAGATTGCAATTCCTGATACCCTGTACTAAATTAATATGAAAGTATGCAGAAGCTCTGTTCCTGACTGCCAGCTTCCCAAATCAAACACAGGAACTGACTAGAGATTGAGACCCCAGGACAAACATGGGGAAAACTGTAGATGTCCTTTATTATATTCTGATACACACTATTTGGAAATGTGCTACATTTTCATAGATGGGGAACATTTAATTTTAACTGGATTTAATTTTATTTGACATAGGTAATTGGCTTTCAGATTGCAACATGGAACATTTTGTGTAGCCAATATAATTATGTGCTTACATGGAAAATTTTTCTCCAGCAATGCAAAATTAGAAGATTTTCCTTTCAATTTGAAGGAGATGGTTTAAACTAGGCTTGAAATATAAAGTCTTTCGTTACATATCGATATGGGCTGCACTTGATTTTGTCTAACTTCATTGTTTATCTTAGAAATCTTTGAGTTATTCTTTTCAATTATTTCTTGTATATTGAGGCTTAATAACCACCTAACTTGCTTTTTGAAACTTTCACAATGTGATTCAGCTATCATAGCTGTTAATGTAAATCTTGGGTGCCCAATGACAATTTTTTTCTTCTCTCTGAACCATTTATAGCAATAAAATGGTACCAGGTACCAATAAAACAAATGATTATAATAAAACCAGACCTGTCAGTGCAAACAAACAATGGAGCAAAAACTTTCTTAGATGGAGAGCTATGTCCTGGCATCCAGGAAATATTTCTCTTCAACAAAATCTGCTTGGAAAGTTTTGCTGGATGGTTTCCTTTGGTGACTCTTAGGGATGTGCTGAGAAAAGAACTTTGCAAACTGGACAGTGCTGTAGTAGAGTCAGCTATAATAACGGTACTGATGTCTATGCTGATTGCTTGGTGGCATACTCAACATTGGCAAAAATAGTCAAAGTATCAAGATGACTTCTATTAACTATGTTGTAATATGCCTTGTCTTGATATATAGAATATCAAATAGACTTGAGATCTGAGAAAATTCATATTATCTTGAAAGTGACTAGTTTAATTAAGCATTCAAACTCAGAGTCCTTAAATATTTCAGTAAAGAAAAAAAAGCATGCATTAGTGTGTTAGATCTGAATTTGCTTCCTTTTGAAAGAAAAGAGTATGAGGGGGATGGAAAAATCAGTAGAGTAGAAATTAAGAAATGGAGGTTCTAGTCTTTTATTTACTACCTACCAGCTGTCTGATCTTGGACTAGTAACTTAAACTTTCTGGGCCTCAGTTTCTTCATATTTAAAAGTGGTCAGTTGAACTAGATAATAGCCATGGTCCCTTTCTACCCCTAAATATTTATGATCATAGACCATCAACATAGTCACATTTTGGACCTCACCTCAGCCTTCACCTTTCTGACTTTCTTTTTCCTATTGAAACTACAATTTACTCTCATGAATGTTTCTAACCGTAGGGCTCTAGTACGCTACCTTTTTCAGTTCATTGGTTATTTTTTGCCTTCCTTGCTTTCTCCGGCCCTGACAATATGTCCAAGTGCTTCAGTGAGTTTCTCTTAACCGTCCTTCAATGCTTTGAACTTGTGCAATATCTGTGTTACTACTTCAGCCTTGAAGAGTATTGCAAAACTGTGATGATTAGATCTACAGATATAGTAGGCATTCAAAAAATGTTTATTGAATTTAATGAATGAATGAATGAGCATGGGTGGTGTGTCCTTAGTATTGTCACTACAGAAACAAAAGTGTTACTTATTAATATTAAGCCATTAGACATTCAGAAATCACCTTAAATATTTTAGTTTTCTAAAACTTGAAACTTCCTAACAATTAAATTGTATGTTTTCAAATTGTCATTTGCTCATTTTTGAAGAATTGTACCAGGGTTTTCCTGAATTTTTTTAAAACTGAAACTCCTTTTGGAACTTTTTAGTATAAAACATAATAAAAGTAACATAGGTACATCTAGAAACCTAAAATTGAGATGTGGTACATCTAACGATTTAGAGAGTATATGTAACTCTAACCCTAAATATATATGTATATATACATCTATGTGTATATATATATATATATTTATGTGTGTAAGTGTGCATATATGTGTATAAATTATATATGTATGTATACCAGTCATCGGGTATACCATATATCAATGTTAGGTTTCTAAATGCACTATGTATTACATACACACACATACACACACACATACACACGTGCACACATATATACACATTTGTTGTTCAGTCACGTACAACTCTTCATGACCCCATGGACCATACTGTCCGTGGGGTTTTCTTGGCAAAGACACTGGAGTGGCATGCCATTTCCTTCTCCAGTGGATTAAGGCAAACAGAAATTAAGGGATTTGCCCACAGTCACACAGCTAGTAACTGTCTAAGGCTAGGTTTGAATTCACATATTCCTGACTCCAGGCTTAGTGCTTTATCCACTGGGCCATTTAGCTGCCCCAGATATACATATACACACGTTTATTTATATATGCATATGTATATATAAATAAATGTATATATGTGTTTATATATGTATTCATACACACACACACACATATGAGATATTAAGGCCAAAGAAAAAACAAAAGTAAGCATTTCAAAGCATTTTTCCTATTCCCTCCCCCACCCAGGATCTTTCTGATTTTTATTTTAGTTATGAATTTCCTTTTTTTTAAAGAATGATGAATTAAAGACTCCGGTTTAAAAAAATTCAAATGTAATCTTTAAATAAATCTGTCCATAATACCAGATCTTTACAACTCCTTGACACAGTATAGTTCTACAAAGTAGGGACAACAGCCATATTTGCTTCCATGGGACAGAGCCATTTTCATCAGAGAAAGATTTCATGTGTTCTTGGCTTTGGGGCATCTTCTTTGATGTAGAAGCTAGTGGGTAATAAATACCCACTAAATACCCACTTCTTTTGACTAGGCCTCAAAGGACTGGAAATGGAGTGAAAATTGGCAATGATGTCCATTTATCCAAAGGGAGAAGTATAAACGATGATAGTACTGTTCTTGAACTTGACTGGGTTCCCAAATAAGCGTTGCCCGGAATTCGCTATTTGAAAAGTTCCTTCAAACATTACTGAACAGCCTCAAGAGTTTTATCCAGGAATATAGTCTGGGTTTTTGCCATTCACATGCTATGTGTAAAAGGGTGGCAAGACTTTTGTGGGGCACAATTTGTTTTTGCTCATTCTTTCTTTCTTAAGGCCCTCCATTGTTTGGAGCATCTGAAAAAAAAATGTTTTTATTTGAAAATACAAAAAAAAAAAACAACATGAATGAAACTATCTTTTGAGAAGGTAATGAAATTTGTTCCAGTTTAGGCAAAATTTGATTTCCTGGTAATCCAAAGGTGATAAAATGAAGCATTAAAAACAACAGAAAATGAGAGTAATAGCTCAGAAAGTAGGACCGATTGGAAAAGTTCCATGTGTCAAACTTTTATTCACTAAATTTCATGGAACTTTTTTCTTCCTTAACAAAAAAGAGAATCATCGCCTTCTCTAAAAATGAATGTGTTCATTCCCCTCCCTACGTTACAGAGGTCAGGTGCTGTGGGTACAGAATACTCTCTCTCTCTGTCTCTCTCTCTCCATATATATATATATACATGTGTATATATACACACATATTTTATATATATGTATGTATAATATTAGACTTGGCTAATGTGTTGGTTAGTTTTGTTGAACTGTTTTCCTCCCTCTTTTTTTATTTGTTATCATGAATGGCTCTCTAGGAGGGGGAGGGATAAATTTAGTTATGTTCGATGTAGTCATTTTTCAGTCATGTCTAACTCTTCATGAACCCCTTTGGGGTTTTCTTGGCAAAGATACTGGGGTAATTTGCCATTTCCTTCTCCAGCTCTTTTTATAGGTGAGAAAACTGAGGCAAACAGGGTAAAATGACTTGCCCAAGGTCACACAGCTGGATTTGAACTCAGGAAGATGAATATTCCTGGCTCCAGGTCAGGCATTCTATATACAGTGGCGCCACCTAGTTGATGTAAAAACAAAAGATGTTAATAAACTTCAAAAGAAAAGAAATCAAGTGCTTTCTTAACTGCTTGATTGTGGAGAACCTTAAAAGAGAGCATAGACTCAAAAAAGTTAGAGCTGGAAGAGACTTTCCAGATTACCTCATTCAATTCTTCTTTTTATAGATAAGGAAACCAAGGTCTCCAGAAGGTGAAGTCATTTACTCAAAGTCACAATAAAGTAGTAGAAGACTTAGGTTTACTACCCAGATCTCTTGACCCTAGGGCCTTTCCACTGTACCACATTGTTCCTCGAGTTTCCTGTTGACTTTTTTTGTTGTTTGTAAAGCCGACAAATTCATTGTAGAAAAGAAAACAAACAATATAAGAACAATCAAGGAATGGTAGAACATAAGGCTTTGTTCTGTTATAATGTTAATTAACTCTTTTTTTTCTTAGCTTTTACCTTAATCTTGTGAACTGGCAAAAATTCCAAACAGCTAAATTTCTATATGGTTACAGCTTGTTTATAATTTAAAAAAATCAAGGGCATTTAAAATTAAACTATTTGAAAGTTATTTGGAAGTAATAATGGTCAGAATAAATTATTTCCAAATTTAATATATCCAGCATGATAATTTTATGAGCAAATTATAGATAATACATGTTTATATTACTAAACTAACACAGTTACTTACACCTATAAACATTGATTTAAAAATAAGTGCTACATATTTTTAAAGATTATAGCAGTAACAGCAGCAAAAAAAAAAAATCACAAAACTCCACCTCAAAACCAGGGGAAAATTTTTCTTGTGGCTTCAGAATTTCCAGAAATCTGACAACTTTATGCTTCTGTGTATATATTTTACATCTATTTACATCTGTCTGTCTGTCTATCTTCCTATCTATCTACATAATAAAGGTATATAGAAAGATATGCAAATATATCTATATATCTGTGTTTATATATCTTTGTCTATCTGTGTATATACAAACACACACACATATATATATATATGCACAGATATAGATATATTTGTATATATCTGTGTATATATATGTGTGGGTGTCTATAGACACATACACAGATAGCCCCTAACATTTAAATACTCTTAAATGACTCACTGTAGGCTCAGCTGCTGCTAACTCTGCAATTCCTCCCCTTAACCCCAGTATGGTGGTGGGGGAGGGGGATTTGAAGAAAAACTCTTGACTCCTGTGTCAGCTGCTAGCTCTAATCTAATCCCACATTAATAATAATGATTTGTGAAATATAGTACTTCAAGGTTAATGAAGAGCTTTCCCCATAATAACCCCATGAAGTAAGCAGTACATCTAGTACTATCTCAGGTTTATAAGTACAGAAGCTGAAAACACACACACACACACACACACACACACACACACACACACACACACAAAATAAGTAAAGAAGCTGAGACTCAGGGAGCCTCCTTTTCCAGAACCATTCTGCTTCCCATGCTGCTTCTGACCTGGGAAGTGCCAGAATTGATAGTTAACAATGACAACAGTAAAACTCTTTAGTGCAGAGAGAAGTTAAAGAGATCAGTAAGGTAAAGCCATTGTCCTCAAGAAATTTTCAGTCTCATTGTCTGATACAACACACCTCTCCAGGACAGACCTTTGTATATGATGAGTACATAAAAGAGAGTTAAAATGTGTTGTGAGTGTTCTAAGGGGACAGATTGCTTCTACCTGGGGAGAATCAGGAAAGGCTTTGGAAGGCAGCAGGATTTAAGCTAAATCATGAAGGTTTAGTAGGAAGATTTTAGCACTTACTGGAGGGTCTGCATGGGGAAAGGAAAGGGAAGTAGATTGCTTTTATAGGGAACCGTGAGCAATGGCATGAAAGCAATAAATTTTGGAATGACTTTGGAAATGTCTTGCAGTTCAGTTGGGCTATAGTGGTTGCTGGTGTTTGCTCTAGCAGGGTTTTTCAACTTCGGGTCTGCAATCTTGGTTTTAAAAGAACAGTTTGAAAATTATATTTCAATATAATTGGTTTTCTTTGTGATGCTATGTATTTTATTTGATCAAAATATTATTCTGAGAAAGGGGCCACAGGATTCTCCAAGGTGTGAAAGGGGTCTATGACACAAAGAAGCTGAAGAACCCATTGTTTAGAGCATGCTGAGGGAAATAGTGTGATGTTAGAGTGGGAAAGTTGAAAATAGATTGTGGAAGGCCCTGAGTGATAACACAAAGAGTTTGGACTTCATTTGGTGAAGCATTTGTGCTTGTAGGTATGGGCATGCACTCGCCCCCCGCCCCCTCCATACAAACATCAAGGAAATTTAGCATTCTGCTCAATAGTGTAGCAACTCAAAAACTGAATCATAAGGAGAGGGATAGAAGGATTAATTGTTCTGAGACATTCTGTTATGACAGCATTTACTCCCAACATTTTGGGAAACAAATTTGACCACTACCTTCCCCTCCCCCTCAAAAAAAGATTGTGTACAGTAAAGCAAAAATCAGTAAGTATTTTTGAATAGTTTGATAAGTGTCCTCTTCATCTTCCATTCTGAAATAGACTGGTTTTTTTAGATCCCACCCACACTTCTCTGAATTGCTAATTAATTTATGGAATTATTAAATGGAGGTATATATGCCCAGTTCTTTGGGTATTTACAGGGAAAAACCAAGATAGAAATAGGGTATAATGCTTCAATCATGCCTTAATAAGGCAGAGAGGGTACTGGGGCAAACAACACAGAAAGTACACAGACAAACAGCACAAGAAAGGGTCCAGAGGCAAAGGCTGTGGAGACCAGGATGGGGTAGTGGAGGAAAGCAGGCAGTGTGGGGAAGAAGATGGGGAAGGGGGCAATCACTTACAAAACTGCAGATTGGAGTTGGCAGCACTTGATGCCCAGGACATGGAAGAGTGCTTGGGGAGAGGGAGGAACCCAAGAGTTTGGAGACTTGTTTTTATAGGGTGTTGGTAGGAGACAGACCAACTCTTATCCTTGCGACCTTTGGGTTAGTTCATTAACATAACCAGGACATCTCAAAGTTATCAGCAACATTTGATGTTCTGCTGGTCTTAACTGTGGATGTCTGGGGCTTATCTGAGGCATACAGAGCCTGGGCAGTTAGTAGGACCAGAGGTTTCTTACAATAAGGCCACTTGGCTTTCCTTAGTTTAGCAAAGAGCCTCAGGATGTGATTTTTAGTTAATTGTTTTATACAGTAAATCATTATGTTCCTTTGATCTATGGGATAGTCTGTGTGTGACTTCCAGGTTTCCCTTTGCAATCTTACTTCCTTTTATTGTTATTTTACACTGGCTACTTGTAAACTTACCATACTAACTGGTGGGGTGGGGGATGGGTTAGGGGGACCAAAGCAAGATACAATTTTAATATGTTCCCCTACCCCTAGCCCACATCCCTACTTTCTTTTAGACTAAGCATTTGGTACATCTTGAATTCTAATTTTTCTTCTGAAGATGACAGAATTTTAATTATTGTTATGAATATTTACTCACATACTATTACCTCATCTTGTATGTGATGTATGTACATATATACATGCATGCACACATGTTATTATATGCGTTATTATATATATAAACATACACACCTCAGCCACATGCTTCTGGATGCGTTTATTTCTGGGAAAGCTAAGGGTTAACTAAGTGTTAGAACGTTTTAATTTTTATTTTCAAAAAATCAAAATATTTCCAAATTATATTTTCCTGGCTACTTAAACAGAGTACACAGAATAGAATTTATTTTCCTCTTGAATAAAACAGACTTGTCATCCCAACCATCATTTTTGTTCTGGAATTATAATGTAGCTAGGCCAATAGTGTGTGACGCAAGATATTATTGCTGCTAATCCCAGCAATTCAGTGACCTTCAATAACCTTCAAGTCACTAGTGATTTAGAGCTAGAAGGGGCCTTAAAGATCATCTAATGTAACCCTGTCATTTAACAGAGTAGGGACCTGAGGTCACATTTTATTGTTGTTCATCCTTGGTTCTTAAAGAGGATGAATGACATCATGAAGGGGAGGCCTTGACTTGCAAATGACTAGGATTTAAGTGAGGAAGAATTTCACAAAGTGTGAGCCTCACTCTCTTCTCCAGAGTCATTGACGTCCAGATGTCAAGATGACTGGCAGTGGGTGACCTTGGCCTTTCCAAATTAAGGTCTTTCCCAGTTCTCAGTTTGTCTGAAGCAATGCCCATTCAATGACTAAGGGATCACTAAGAATTCAGACAAAAGATAGCTTAATTTACCATCGCAAAAATATCACTCTGGGAGGGGAAGACCCTGCAAGTTTCTGACCAAAACAGAAAACAATTGCCCCTTACTCCTACTCATTTAAACTATGTGGTGCAGAGGATAGGGTACTGGACCTGGAGTCAGGAAGATGAGTGTTCCTGAATTAAAATCCAGCCTTAGACACTTACTAGCTGTGGGACCCTGGACAAGTCACTTAACCCTGTTTTGCCTCGGTTCCTCATCAGCAAAGTGAGCTGGAGAAAGAAATGGCAACACTCCAGTGTCTTTGACAAGAAAACTCCCCCATGAGACTGAACAACAACCACAAGCCAGCAAAACCTAGGCTTAACGGGTGGGGGATGGGCAGGGTGGTTTGGATTTAAAGGTGTAGTCAAATAGCTACATTTGAAACACAATAGGCTTTTTAAAAGCCTATTTTTTCAAAGCTATATTTCAAAAAATCATAAATGGAAATTGCATAGGACAAAAAGCAAATTTTCCCAGCTTTTTGAAAAAAATAAGTAATAAAAAATCTAGTCCCCAAACCCCAAAATATCTTACAAAATATAAGCGACCAAAAATTATATTCCTGTGGACAGAACACCCACATGTAAGGATATGGCATCCCAAGTGGAGAGAGGAACCACACATGGTGAGGGAAGAAGGAGGAGGAGGAAGAGGAAGAAGAGAAGGAGAAAGAACCAGAGGAACAAAAAGGTGAACTACTTGTAAAAGCCAGCAAAGCCAGGATTTGAAATCCAGCTGCTATAGCTCTGAATCAAGTGTTCCTTTAGGATACAAGCTAAATAAATAGTTTTTATTTGACATAGTCTATCACTGAGGCAAGAAAAGGTGAGAAAATGAATCACAAAGTTCTTTTATTTCCATCTCCATAGCCTTAGTTTGTGCCCTATAGATAGCAGGTATTTGAAAGTACAATGACACTCTTCTTTACCCACATTCTTTATTGGGGGGGCATCTGTAGCATTAACTCAGAGCGGTCATTTTGCTCGACCCAGGGGAACTTGGTTCATCAGAGACTGCTGAGGTAGAAACTGACAAGCATGACCTAAATAGGCATCATACAACTGTTCGGGGGATAGGATATTCTGAAATGAGTTCTCTAAAAGAGCCAGGCAATTTTATTTTCTATATCATTATTATAATGCTGACTTTCCATCAGCTATACATAACCTTCTAATGTCATTTCTGTTTTAAAAAAGACAAAACCATCAGAAAACACACAGGACTCAGTAAACTGCTCCCCTCCCCCCACCCAAACAACCAAAAAATCACTTGTTCTATCAGTAACATTGGGCTTGAAGTAGGAATGCGTTAGACTTTTTTAGAAAATGAAAACCACTAATAATGGTCTAGGAGGTGCTCTAATTAGGCAGGTGCATCACGCAGCCCTTCTCTGCAGCTGCGGATGACTCAGTATCTGCAAGGAATCTGAATAACTTTTTTAAGTGTTAATATCAAATAGTGTGGATGAATCAATATACTGCAGTGATTGATCAACATTTTTCTGTTTTCAGTCTAAGTTATATAGAAATTTTAGCCAGCAGACACTTTTTAAAACAGGCTCTTGCCCCCTTGTTTTTCACTGGGAGAAGGTTTGAAATGACTTCCATGTGATATACTTATCTCTGTCTCTTTCTCTGTTTCTGTTTCTATCTACACACACACACACACACACACACACACACACTCAGTTCACTACTGTATTGTAGTTTAGTTTGTCACTGGAATAAGGAACACCTCCTAGATTGCTGAATTTGACTGAATTGATTTTTTTCAGCATGTTACACTAATGTCTTCAACAATAGATTTGTCTCCGTCTTTCTTTCAAGGGCTACATGAGGTGAGTTACAGGTGATTTTGTTCCCCTAGCCAGCATGACCATTCTATTATCAGTTTCCATCACTGGATTTTTTCTTCTCTGTTATCAGAATAGTCGTAGCTTACTTCCCTCATCACTGCTCTTAATTGCCTATCACTAACATTGCTGATCTCCGTTGCTCTCTTCTCTCCTCTCACCTTGGCTTTTCATTTTGGCTCCTTTGTATACTGTAGCTTTTCCCATGCTTCTCAACTTATACATGAAATGGTTGGCCTTACAGACATCTCCAGCTAATGATCCCAGTATTCCTTTCCTCCTATGTATGGTGAAATGATGAATGACAGTGTACCAGGTATAACCTTTGAGTTTCTCTGACTCTTTTCAAGGATGTTCTTTGTATCTGGGTGTTCGGGTTCTCTTTCACCATCAGAGATGTCTTGGTTAGCTATTTTCAGGTCTGGAAGTCTGCATGTTTTTGGAAGTCTGATGTTTCTGAGAGGCCTCTAGACAGTCAAGCATTTCATGCACATTTAGAGTATAATAAACAGAGGATCCCATTTTTTTTTATCTTCACAGTTTCACTGTGCCCTGAAGGGTCAAATCTGTGATGTAAGATTTTTTTTCTGATTACTGTAGTATACAGAGAAGTGTAAGTGTTTCCCCCCACCCAGTATGTCATAAGAGAGCAATCATTTTCAATGTTATTTTTTTCCCTTTGTGGATTATAAGAGCAAATGGAAGTCATCCAAAAGTCTCTCAAAATGTGACCATATTTTCACACCTGGGGGAACTGGCAAACTTTCTGAAAAGTTATAGACAACACCTGTTGTAGTCTGGGAAAACGAGTTTTCTGGGCTTATCTTTTCTTGAGACAGGCTTTCTCTGCTCTATTTACCCCCATCCGGTTTGACTTCCTCTTCTTTTTCCCAGGTCTTTTATACCTGGTATCTGCCATGCTGGAACTTTCCATGCCTCCATGTGGTCTTGCTAACTGGCATCTCCTTTCATGTAACAACAGAAGTGGTAAACCATTCAGCCCCAACTCCTACCCTGAGAGGTCTTATATATTACTTCTCTCCTTGTGCTCTGTGGCCCATACGGGCCTCCTTGCTGTTTTGCACACAAAACCTTCCATCTGCTGTCTCTGAACCTTTGCACTGGCATCCTTCCATGCCTACAAGTCACTGTTTCCTCCCCTCTACCTCCTGGAAGCCCTGGCTTCCTTTAAGAATCAGCTTAAACATCACCTTCTACAAAAAGTCTCTCCTGGTCCCCACCTTCCACAAACTGCCTTGTATTCATTTTTCAACTTTATGAATATACTTACATTTGCTTATGCTGTTTTCTCCATTAGAATGTAAGCTCACTGGAGGCAATGACTGTCTTTTGTGTTTGTATCCTCAGCATTTAGCATAGGACGTAGAATCAGGAGAGCATTGTGTGCAGTAACAGCAATATTGGTTTAAGAACGACTTTGATCAGCTAAGTCATTTTGACTATTATAAATACACAAATTAAAAATAAAGGGCATATGAAGAAAGTTGTTATCTGCATCTAAGAGAAAGAACTGATAAACAGAAGTATGTATAGAGTAATTTTACATATATATGCCTATTTGTGTCTAATAGTGGCCATCTCTAGGGTGGGATGGGGGGAGGGAAGAAAAAAAAGAAATTTACATGATAACTTTGTATATTTGGAAGTAATGGCAGGTTGTACATGGTAGATTTGCAGTTTCATGTGCAATCATCTTTTTTATTGTACTGTGTTTTGGAAATGCTTGTTTTGTTCCATGAATTAAAAATAAAATAAATTTTAAAAATGACAAATACTTGCTGATTGTTTGGTTGTGGCCTGTTTCATTGCTGCTGAGTAAAATAAGCTGTTATAACCTAACAACCTAAGCTGCCTTATTAGGTGGACTTTCCTACTACATGAGGTGAAATATAAAGCTATTTTAAGTCTTTGACGTCTTAGTGTGGATTATTTTACAATAACCAGGGCTTTGGTCCTGTTCCTGGTAAAGGGGTTGAGGTGATGATGTCCTAGTGGTGAAAGTGAGACCTCGGTTGCCTCCCACTCTGACCAGGAGGAGTGACTGAAGAGCTGAAGCTAGGAATGAATGGCAAGGCTAAGGAGTAAAGAATAGCTTCTCTACAGGGCCACCATTGAATGCCCTCCTTCCTCTTCTTGCTCTGTTCCAAAGGCATTCAGCCAGTGACCCCTCAGTTATATTCTTCAATTGTTGTGCCCAGCTTTGCCTTTGGTATCCCCAACCCTGTGAATGACGTTAAGCCACTGTCCTTTCTCTGTGTGAGGTTAAAACATGTCCATAATAAAGGTCTATTGTTTTTAGCACTAGTTGTTGATCTTATTTTTCTGTGACTCTCTTTAAGACCCCAAAACAGACTGGGATAACATCTCTCTCTCTCTTTCTCTCTCTCTGTCTCTCTTTGTATCTGTCTCTCTCTCTCTCTCTGATACATATATCTATGTATATGTGTATACACACACACACACACACACATGTACATGGACAGATATAAGAGGTAACATGAATGCTGGCCACCGTAGTCTAATTTTCAAACTGGAATAGTAACAGAGAGGTTTAGATGACTGTAACATATTCCTCTTTTGAGATCATCATTTGCCATCTCTATCTCATGGGTTCATGCCAAAATTTGACACAATTACAGCTCTGAGGCAAGTAGCTAGCTATTTTCTTGCTTCAGTTCTGCCCTTATACTTGAAGCAAATATCAAGTCTTACAATAAAGTCTTCCTTCTCTTGTTCTTGTTATGAGATGTTTCTTTGAGTTCTGTAGTGAACTTATAGGCCATTATCAACTTGTAGTCATCAGAGTGGTGTGGCCACTACTTCTCAATTTACCTGTGTTCCTGTACAAAAATGATTTAGGACAGTTGAATCAGAATTATGAATTATGGTGTCCTCAACATTTGCATTGTCTCAGAGCTTATACAGGGAATGTTTGTAACTGAATGTACTTTCCAAATGAAAATGTTCAGTATTTGCTACAGGCGAGAAGGGGTTGTTAATTTCCCTGGTGATTCCATTATGCTTTGTGTTGTGGTATCAGAGTTGTAGATAAACCTGTGCTGATACTCATTGGAGAAGGAAATCATTTCAGTAACCTGTGTTGACCTGAAGATCAGATGGAAACGGTTTGTCTGATTTGCTCAGAAAGAACCAGAATGGAAATTTCCTCCAATTTGGAGAAAATATCAGTGTGAAGCAGAGAAATTGACCAATGTAGAGTTTGACAAATGGGGAAAAGACATTGAAAACAAGTTGAAGCCTTCATCTATCATCACTTTTCTTTAATGATCTCCTAATTTAATACACTTATGTGAAGACACTGGAGGCAAGACTATGAAATAGGAGACTGTCTTTGGTGCTCTATCACCCAGCTTTTCAACAACCTTATTTCTCCTCTGAGTTCTCTCCCAGATACTCCAAAATCCCCTAATATTGTTTTCCACCCAGGTTATTTTGGGCCAAGGACAGAGATCCTTCCACTTTAACCCTCACCTCCAGTTTAGAATTGTCAGGAACAGAATGTTTGGTCAATGACCCAATGCTTTGCACATAGTATTTAATAAGTAGTGCCTGAATGAATGAATTTTAGACCTGTATCTGATTTCTTCTGTGGAGATGGACACCTGTTGTATATCATAGTCCTGTTGGAAACTGCTCCCAGTTAATTCTAGTTGGAAGAGAGCTTATAAAATAAGTCTCACTAAAATTTCAATGATTTAAAACAGTTTATATGTTCAATCCTCACCTCCCCGATATTTTAATATTAATAGGGTGACAATGTCTTAACTAATAGGAATGAATCCATAATGGTGGTATAGAGATTCAGTGCTGTAAATTTTCTTGGAAATCATCAAATCTTCATGGTATTAAACTCAAATTGTATGCTTATTTCAAGTTTAGAGAATTCCTCTATAGCGCACTCCTTTATATGGAATTATCTAAAATATTTTTACAGATCAAAAATTAATGTGAATTGTGAATAGAATTTGTGTTTTACGAGACAGCCATGATTTTTCAAAGCAATACAATTTAGTTATTAAAATTTGAAGGGATTTAATTTGTCTGTTAAAATGACATTGTATTTGTCTCCTGCTTTCCTTTTTTCAGCATAAATTCAAGCGCTTATTTCCCAATATAATTTAAAATTACCATATTATTATTATTAGCAGCATTCTTGTTCAATCATTTTTTAGTTCTGTCCAACTCTTTCTGACCCCAGTTGGGGTTTTCTTGGCAAAGATACTGGAATGGTTTGCCATTTTCTTCTTTAGCTAATTTTACAGATGAGGAAAGTGAGTTAAAAGACTTGACCAGGGTTATACAGATAGTAAATGTATGAGGTCAGATTTGAACTAATGTTTTTCTGACACCAGGCCTATCACCCTATCCACTGAGCCATCTAGCTGCCTCAATCAGCAGCATTACTTATAGGTTATTTATTGTCTTCATCTCTATTTGTGATTTGAGGGAATCCCTTTGGGGACTTTCATCAAATTTTCCATTATTTCATATTTTCCACATGTACCAATAGAGTCTAATCTCAAAGAAAAACTAATCTAATTGAATTATATAAATATATTTAAATCAGACATATGTGAGAGAAAGAAAAACATTTGGAAGAAATTGACCAGCAAGACTATCATTTCCTCTTATTATATACATTGCTGAGTGTAGGTTTTTGTGCTTGGGAAAGAATGAATAAAAATCCCAGTGTTTTGCATTCTTTTTATGTAAACTTTTATTTTAGGTCCTTACTGGTGGGAGTTGTAAATAACTCTTCGTCTGTCACAGTAACTTCGTGTAGAATATAGTGTCTGACCTCAAGGAGCTTACTTCAGTTTTGTGTTTGCTTCCCCAGTGCCCAGCATAGTATGTAGTAGGGACTTAATAAATGCTCATTAACAGATAGGGTTTTTTTTTGAGATTCCTCAATTTCTCTTTTTTCCCTGGGACTTTTGGCAATACTAACATTTGTGAAAATTAGAAGATTAAATATTTTAGCACAGTGCGCAGGTTGTCAGATGCCTGATATTTATGGAATGAACATTTGCATTGGTGATATGTTTCAAATGGCTGGTGAAAAACAGTCTATCCTTCTATAGCAATTTGCCATTCTGAGTTCCCAGAGTCAATCATATGCTGTAAAAACGCTTATGATAGAAATTATTGAAGATATGTTGTCTTAAAAATGGAATGGTACCTTTTAACTATTTTCTTTCAAAAAAGTCAAGCATTTGACAATTTTTAAGTTGAAAAATTAGCTGTTTGGAAAAATGCATATGAAACAGTGTGTTTTAAATTACTTAGCCTCCTATTTTTACTAAGGGCATCGAAGCAATGTTTATGCAGCTTTTAAAATTATGTGGCACACTTGAAAATTTGCTCAGAAAGGCAGACATAAATTCCAGAAAGATAGGTAGGAGAGAGGTTTGAAATTATTTCAATGAATGGACCATCTGGGCATTTGGTAGAAAAGATACCACACAGATCCCTCTAGATCAGGAGTTTTTATTATTTTTGTGTCATAGACCCCTTTGGTGGTCTGGTGAAATCTTTGGATCCCTTCTTAGAATAATGATTTTTAAAGATGCATGCAATAAAATTCATAAGATAAAACAAGAAACCAGTTATGTAGAGGTAGTTATCAAAGTATTTAAAAAAACCAAGTTTATCAACTCCAGGTTAAAAAGCCTTGCATTTTATTTATGTTTATTATCTAGGATTTATATATGGTTTTAGCAGCAATTCTTCTTATTTAAAAGGACCATGTCTTATGCTTTGTAGAAAATCCTCAATAAATATTGCTTGGTTTGTTGGTTGAATAGTAGACCCCGTTGGACAAATAAAGTGTAAATAGTATGCTTCATTGATACCATCCAACTTCAATCTTAGCCACCTGCTTTCATCTAACAAATAATGACTTCATTGTATGATAGAAGCATAGATTCAGAGCTGGAAGAGACTTTAGAAGCTGTCATTTTGCAGTATGGAAACAGGCCCAGAGAGTTTAAGTGACTTTTCCAGGTTTCTAGGGTCACACAGATAGTGTTTAAGGTGGCATTTGAACTCAGGTCTACCTAACTTCCAGCCCAGTGCTCTATGCACTTTGGCACCAGCTGCCTGTGTTCAGTGCTTTTTTTTGTATCTGATTTTCATCCATTATAAAATAAAACTTTACATAAGGAGTGTATAATAATGCACAGGGAATGCTATGGTGTCCTCAATCTCATTTAATCTATTATGTTATTCTGAAATTGATTCTGGAATTGATTGTTCCTGCTTTCAGGAACTCTTCATAGGCATCTCAAAATCAACATGTGCAAGATAGAACTTGATATCTTCCCCCCTAAAAAAACAACAACAACCCTCCAGACTTCCCAATTTTTTAAATGTACCACCATCCTCCAAATATGGACATTCACCTCCATGGAACCTTCCTTTATGCTCTAGTTTCCCTCATCGCTTTCCATATATCTAAATCTTGCCTCCCCAACATCTCTTTCACAATATCCATTCCTTTTTCTTCACTCAGACCACAGCTACCACAGTTCAGGCTTTCAATAGCTCTCACCTAAAATACTGTAATAGCTTGCTAAATTTCCTCCTGTTTGCAGCCTCTTGCCTCTCTTATCCATGTTTCACACAGCTGCTGAATTGATATTACTAAACAAGTTTAACCATATCCCTCCCCTCCTCAAAAAGTTCCAGTGGTGCCTTTTTGCCACTATGAAAAAATATATAAACTCCTCCTCTTAGCATTTAAATTGCTAAACCAGATCTGCAGCCTATCTTTCCAGAAAGATGATATCATTTTTGTTAAACAGCACCATTTTCTCCAGCCAAATTGGCCTGTGTTACTCCCGTATATCTCCTGTCTCCATGGCTAGAATGCCTTCCTTTCTTATCTTTTCCTTATCTTAAAGCCCTTAGCTCATTTTAAGGCTCAGCTAAAGAGCCACCTCCTTCAAGAAGCCCTTCCTTAATTCACCTAGTTGTTAATACTCCAACCACTGAAATTACTTTGTATTATTTGTAATATAGTTTTATTTATTATTTATATACATGTTTTCTTTCTCCCTCCAGTAGAATTTAATTTCTTCTGAGGGAGAGACTGTTTTTTTTTGTCTGTGTATCCTTGTTGTCTGATCCTTATTAGGAATGGTATTTAATTGATTTAGGTCCATATTCAAGGCCTTTTCAACTTGAGGTAGAGACTGGCCTTGTTTTACTCTGTTGGCCTAGTTCAAGAACCCAAGGTTACCCCAAAGCTATAATGAGGCATTCAAAGAGGATTTTGGAGAGAATATATTTACATGGCTTGTAAAAAAAAGGTTACCTCATGAGAAAAAAAAATATAAAACCGGAGGTTTTTATTTTAGTATAGTACCTAAAATTATCATACATATTTCTCTTTTCATAGGATCATCTAACCTTTGATCTTTCTCATTTTTAGTGGCCTGATTCTGGATTATCGTAATGTTATGCCCTATGTTTGTTGCAGTGCCCTGTCTCAGTGAGGCTGATGAAGGGATATGAGAATAAAAAAAATCCTTGAAGAGTTCTGAATATAGACAGCACAAACGAACATATAATAAAATTATTCCATTAGAACAAGGGTTTTTAACCAGGTGTCTGTGAACTTATTAAGAAATATTTTGATAAATATTTCAATAGAATTGATTTTTTTGGTAATCGTATGTATTTTATTCTATGAATTTAAAACCATCAGCACATTTCTTGTTCATATGCATTACCATACCGCCAAAGGAATCCATGATAAAAAAGTTAAGTTCCCTTTTGTTACAGAATTGGTATTAACTCTTATGAATATGATCAGTGACCACTCAACAATCTGTCCACAGGAATGCAAAGTATTGCATTTTGAAAGTTTAATGAAGGTAACAATTAATACTTTACCTTTTCTCAGAGGATTCCAAGATACAATGCATTTCTATCCGGCTACACTTTGTTTAGTTTGGCTATTTCCCACATGGAGTGTTTGGGTTTTTTGTTTTTAGCTCATTTAATTTTGAAAGGAAAAATTATCTAGGCATCTAAGAGAAGAAACTAGACAGTTGCATTATTGAAGGAATGCTTTTGACCTAGAAACAGTTTCCAAATAGGCAACCTCCCTCATAGAGCATGTACTAGATGAACAGGGAGGAGCAAGTTTAGCAAAACAATTTCAGCATATGATCTACCTCTGTTTTTGCTGCAAAGGGGCACAAGTCTAAAAGAAAGTCCTGTAGGGGTTTAGATGTGACATAGGAGGGTTCACATGCTACCATGGCAATAAGTTGTCTCTCATCAGCAACAACTCATCATCTCACACTCCAGGAGCACACGGGTTACTCAAGAAAAGGAGAGCAAACTATGGAAGTCCAAGTATAAGCTTATTCTAACAATGAATATGCTAGAAAAATGCTTATTAATTTGCCATCACTTATGGCCTTAATTATATTTTTAACTGGAAGAAAGATTAAGGAGTTATTTCAATTAACCATGTACGATTACCTGCTAGAGAATTATGATGTCTATTAATTATAAATAATTGCCTAAATACCAAATGTGCCATTTACAGACAGGCTGTAATTTCCAATTTATGGGTACTGTGTTGAAAGGGGAATGCAGTGCATGTTTTTCTATCTCTAAACTGACAGAACTGTAATTCTCAGTTTTAGGTTGAAGGAAGAAATGTTGCATTTCTGTTCTCTTTGCTGATAGCTTCACAAATTAGTTGTTTAGAATTCAGGGAATGATAATATTATTTTGGTGGCAGGGTAAGTTAAATCCTGACCTGCTGATGTTGAATTGGAGGTGCCATTTTGGATTTGTTAAATTCTTTTCAAAACTCATTTCAAGTTATTTTATTGATAAGTTGCCCATGCCCCATAAAGACCCAAGTCGCTAGAGAGAAACAAAATCATAGAAAAACCACACTGACATGGCTTTTTGTTCATAGGATCATTTGATTTTAGAGCTACGAGGAGCTTCAGAGTTTTCTAGTCCAGTCCTTTTATTTTACAGAATAAAAAAACCTGCAGCTCAAACAGGGTGATTTGCCTAAGGTCACATAGGTAATATGTAATTTGCACCCATATCCCCTACCTCCACTGCTCTTTTTATTATATGATTCCACCCTGAATGATTAAACTCAACCCCAGAGAGGCAATGTGAATTCATAAGATCATATCATTTGTAAGTATCCAAGCTGGTATTTATGTTCACATTGTCTGACTCCAAAACCATTTCTCCTGTTACGACTTGATGTTGCATCTACCTCAGTTTCCTAGAAGCGATGGTGTAAGCCATAGGAGTGAATGGTTTCACAAAGAGAAAGGACAAGTAGCCCAAATGTTGAATGAAGCTTGAAAGATGACTCCTCAGAGTAGGGAGGAGGAAGAGGGATCCGCAAAAGGGCCTGAAATAGCTTAGGTCAAGGGGGAGGAGGTGAAACAGGACAGAGAAGAGTCAGAGAAAATAAAGTGGGAGAAGAGTGTAGCCAACACTGTTGAAAGCAGCATCTTTTCCCTGGCTGCTTCTCTGTATTTGCATCCTTGTTTAGCTCAGCCCTGTCTCTCCTCATCCTTATTCCCCTTTTCAGCCCACGTTCTACTATGGATTCCCTCCTATACTGATCTTTTCCTCTTCCATCTTCTGGCTCAAGTGACTTGTAAGGCATGTGGCACAGTGTCTGGCATGAAGTAGATGCTCATTAAATGCTTATTCCCTTCCTTTGACCCCTAGTTGAAACCCGACTTTTCCCCAGAGGACCCGACATCCTTTGCCATCCTCTCCAGTACTGGCTGATCCTTTCCTCATACCCCCAAGTCAAGAGGCTAATAAAGAAGGGTCAGCATATTTTATACTCCTCATTGCCACTTCCAGGCCTTTGTTCTGTCATCATCAGGATTCAGCACTCATGTTGAGTGTATAAAGTGAAAAATGGGTGAAAAATGCATATACCTACCCAGTATAAAATGGAGTCTAACGAGTCCATTGTATTTTAACAACTCCAATCATATTAAAACACAAAAACAGAAAGGACAGATTTCACTTTTTTCCCAAAGGACTTATGAAAACTGATTTTCAATATGTTAAAAATAGAGTTATTGTATGTTTGAGTATTCTGTTCTCTGACAAAGCAGTTGGCAAGGTTTCAGAATAGCCTATTATCATATTGCATTTTTGGTAATACTTTCTTTTTGCTGAGGTGCTTGAAACCCATTGTACAAATCAGTGATTTATTGTTTTCTTTTAACTTGTATACAATTTCACAGGCTAATCTAAAGCTATTTGCTTTACTTACTTCAGTGAGTTATTCCTTATCCCTTATCATTTTGAAACTAATGTGCTTCTAAGAGAAGATAATATAGTTTTGCTGTGCCCAACATTTGTATACAATTTCACAAAGTGTCTTTTGTGACTGATAAAGTTTCACAGTTAAACAATAACTCACTAAGTAATATGGTGAGAAAATTTCAGAGTTGTCTGAAAAGTGGTAGATTTCTGGTGTTTTCATAGGTGAATTCATAGGTGTTTTCTGGATAGTGGAAGCTATAGCAGTGGTGTCACTGAGCCTGAAAGAATGCTACAGCCAAAAAAAAAACCAGACAGAAGAGACATTCAAGACCTACTGTGAGTGATAATAGGAGAAAGTTTGGAAATGACCATAAAAATGAGAGCTGCTATTTTCTTTTTGTCATTCTTATAATGAGTGAAAAACATTGAAGCTGGATAAAAGGAAGAACATGTCTCTTATTTGTAAAGACAGGCTGTAGCTTCACTTGTCAACACTAAGGTTAGGAACATTGGGTTCTTTTGACAACATAGAAAGCTTTTTGAAGAGGTAATTTTTATTGAATACATTTTAGAACACTTATGGTTAAGTCAATTTGCTTGAAAAATCTAGGATCTCATAGGTATTTTTTCTCTTCTTTTTAGGGTTACATATGATGTCTTTTATTTTAGGTTTTATTGGCGCAGTGATGCCATGATTTTTGACTTTTGAAAGTCTATGTCTAATTAAAGTCTACCCTTTAAGAAAACAGCAAAAACTACAAAGGTTTAGGGAAGCATCTTTCGCCAGGAGATCATGGCTGCCACATAGAATACTGATCTCTCAAAGGCATGAAACAAGCATTTATTAAGCACTTCCTACTTATTAAGCACTGCACTACACACCTTACAAATAGCTCATTTGATGCTCACAACAACCTTGTGAAGTGGATAGGTGATATACATATTTATACATGCACAAATATTGGTCCTGACTTGCACCAATCCACTATGCTAATATTTTTTCTTCATATCATCATAAGATTTAGCCAATATCTTTTTGTCTTGAGGGGAATTTTTTTGGTTATGGCAAAACAGGTTAATTTTCTGTGGCTAGCAGGCTATTTGCTGTGACTCAGGAGAGATGATGTCTTCACCCAAAAAGAGCCTCCATGTGTTATTACCAGAGCCTGCTCCCTGTTTGAGCTAATACATGGTCAACCAACTTAAAGACAAAAGATCAGTTCTGATCTAAAGGAACATAGATTCTACTGTAGCAAAATTATCCCTTTAAAGTCTAATGATCTGTGCTTCTAAAGTCTCAATGAGCATTGTTCATATAGTTTTCTTAGATGACTTTTCTCCAAAATTGATTAGCATACTTTTTTTTGGCAATCTCTAATGAACCAGATTCCAAAATATTTTATGAAAGGACCTTAGACACCAGAATAAGCTATCCCTATATGTTAATGCTTAAGTGCATAGATATATCTTTATGTTATCAAGAGGACTGAACTTTGAATCTGGAGAAACCTGCATTTAAATCCCTCCTCTGATACTAGCCAGAAGTAGTTTAGCCAGCCTTAGCCTCAGTTTCTCTACATCTTAAAACGGGGGTAATAATGCTTTATTATACTTAGCTTACAGGGCTGTTGTGAAGCACAAATTTTAAAATGGGAACAATGTTGGGGGTTTTGTGCAAAGCGTAAATATTAGTTATGAATATTGTGTTTATATTGCATAATATATATATACACATACATATAAGTAACTCATCATCTTATTGGTTGATTTTTAGTAAATATAAAGGCATTTAAACAACATCTAACAACTATAGAGCCCCTCCTCCATTCAAGGAGCTGTCATGTCATGAGGGTAAGATACCATAGTTTCCAGAGATATCTTATCATTATTTTGAATTGTCTGCACATTCTAAAATAGTAATTTTGTTTCTCATAACTACAGAGTAAGAAATATCACCAATGAAATATTGTTCACTGGCTTAAGTGAATGATATGTTATTGCTATCCTGGCAGCATTTAGAAAATGTTCAAGTTGGGGAATAATGGATGTAGGGACCCCCTGTGTGGTCATGGTAACAGTCAGGCATGTGGTGCCAGGGGCTGCAGCATGGCTGATCACTTAAAAGCCCTAGGTGACCATAACTGGTCATTAGTACACAGGGGTCAGTTTATAACCCAGATGAGCAACCCTAAAAATTATGAGTTCTGAGAATCCCTAAGCTCTAGCCCCAGTCTCAGCCCTAACACAGTAGCAGTTAAATATTTGAAGAACTGCAGGAAACCCAACAATGTCTTGTGAATGTATCCTTGCAATAAAGCTTACTTGTTTGCTTTACTTTAAGCTAATGAGGTAATTAGATAGGGCTGTGAATAGAATGCAGAAACTGAAATTAGAAAGAACTGAGTACGAAATCTAACCTTGGATGCTAGCTGTGTGACCCTGGGCAAGTCACTCAACCTCAATCTACATTAGTTTCCTCATCAATAAAATGGATTATAATAGCACGTACCTCCCACAAGGGTTGTTGTGAGGATCAAATGAGACAATATTTACAAAGTACTTTGCAAACCTTAAAGCTCTATATAAATGCTAGCTAATACTACAGCTATTATTAATGTGTTTCTATACTCGTTCTCAGTATGTCAAACCCATTTCAAAACACTAGGTTTTATCCAACATGTTCTTGAGAGACCGAGTAATAAATATTGCCATAAATAACAAATACTGTACTTTGTAACAAGGTCATTTGGAGGCTCAAGGTAGCAATTGGACTCTGGTTATGTGGAAAGGTTTCCTGAAGAGCTTTTTTATCTGGCTTTGTCCTTGCCTGTTTCATAACCTAGTGCTATTTCCTAGGACTCACGCTCCTGTCCTTGTTCACTGTGAAATAAGTTGTCATATCCTTGCTGTCGGTATTGGGATTGTGATACTTGGATTGGTAGTTTGAAATGTCTTCTCTCCCTGTTCTGTACAATCACCCTGCTTTTCCCCCCTCTTTGGCAAATGCTTTGTCCTCTTCTTCCTCTCTCCTATTGTCACTGCTAAAGCCAATCATTACAATTTAACCTTTGGGTATGGCTACTAAAGCTACGAATGTGACAAAGCTAATTTAGAGGGAGATTTCAAAGGTAATTTTTAAAAAAATTTTTGAAATTGTATAATTTTATTTTTCTACTTAATAGTATTTTATCTTTTCCAATTATATGTAAAGATAGTTTTCAACATTCACTTTTATAAGATTTTGAGTTCCAAATTTTTTCTCCCTCCCTCCTTCCCCCCTCCTCAAGATGGCATGCAATCTGATATAGGCTATACATGTACAATCCTATTAGATGTATTTCCACATTATTCATGGTGTGAAGGAAGGGTCAGAATAAAAGGGAAAAACCATGAGAAAGGAAAAAAGAGAATAGTATGCTTCGATCTGCATTCAGACTCCATAGTTCTTTCTCTGAATGTGAATAGCGTTTTCCATCATGAGTCTTTTGGAATTGTCTTAAATCATTGTATTGTGGAGAAGAGCTAAATCTATTGAAGTTGGTCATAGCACAGTATTGCTGTTACTGTGTACAGTGTTCTCTTGGTTCTGCTCACTTCATTCAGCATCAGTTCATGTAAGTCTTTCAAGGTTTTTCTGAAATCTGCCTGTTCATCATTTCTTATAGAACAATAGTTTCTATTACATTCATATACCACAACTTGTTCAGCTGTTTCCCAATTGATGGGCATCCCCTTGATTTCCAATTCTTAGCCACCACAAAAAGAGCTGCTGTAAATATTTTTGTACATGTGGGTTCTTTTCCCTTTTTTGTGATCTCTTTGTGATATAGACCTAGCAGTGATATCGCTAGATCAAAGGGTATGCACAGTTTTATAGCCCAAAGGTACTAATTCATATTCCTTTTACTTGAATAAAAATAAAATAAAATAATAATCTCAAGCAATTTCTAGGTATTGTTGTTTGCATTTCTGTGTTACTAGTACATATTTTAAAATATGCTTTTCATCTGCTGGAGACAGCTTCTAAGCTTCTGTCCATGGTTTAATTTCATTCACTCCAGCTCTTAAACTTTGGTTTCTCTCTCTTCCTTCTATTTTTATCTTATCTCTAGTGTTTGTTGTTTCCCCCCAAACACCAATTGCTATCATCTTATTTTAGGCCTTTTCACAACTTCACATCTGGAGTGTTATAACAGTCTCTTAACTCTCCAACCCATTATTAAGTTTTTCTTTCTCTAATACATTCTGTATGCCGCTGTTTCTTTCCTTTTTTTTAACTATCATTCTAATCTCTTCAAATTTTAAAAAAAGCCAAAACTTCAAATGTCTCATTTCCTACTACTTGAAATCTAGATTTCCCTACCCATCTTTTAAGGACTCTCACTGTTTGACTCTTGTCTGGCCAGTTTCTTCACTGTCCCAAGGAGGCACATTCTCCTTTCTATTCATACTCTTTCTCTTGTGTTGTCCCACTAGTCTGGAATTTGTTTCACCTTCCCCTTGGCTAAGCCAGATCCTACCTATCTTTCAGGACGTGCATCCTTGGTAAAAGGAAACTGAAGGGAACAGGAAAAGCATTTATTTGTTCACTAAAATTATTAATTTGTTTATTTATTTATACCTACTATGTGCCAGGCACCGTATCACACATGCTTTTTACAAATATTAGTTAATTTGATCCTCAAAATAACCCAGAGAGCTAAGTGCTATTATTAACTTCATTTAACAATTTAAGAAAGTGAAGCAAACAGAAATTAAATGACTTGCTCAGGGATGCATAGTTAATAAGTGTCTGAGGCCAGATTTAACTACTCGTCTCCTTGACTTCAGTCCCAGTGTCCTAGTCCAGGAGTGGGAACCTGCAGCATTAGGGCTGCATGTGGCCCTCTAACTCCTCAAGTGCAATCCTTTGACTGAATTCATACTTGTGAAAGTTTGTCAAAGGGCCGCACTTGAGGACCTAGAGGTCCATATGTGGCCTCGAGGTTGCAGGTTCCCCACCCCTGCAGCCTCTGCACCACCAGCTGCCTCTTAAGTGTTCTCATAAGTATTATAGCCCTAACGACTGATCTTCTCCACTTAATGTCCATCACCTAACCTTTCTTTTCTTTTCTTTCATGTGTATTAGTTTTTTCTCCACAATTGTTATAAGCTTCTTGAGGGCAAGGATCATGTTTTTTTGCTTATTCTGATTATCTTCACCTTATTCCCTTCCAGAGTACCTAGGACTGGACTGAGATGAACTCATGGTAACAACTAAAAAATAACATTTCTTAGTAGGGGCAGCTAGGTGGTGAAGTAGAGAGTGCTGGACTTGGAGTTGAAAAGACCTGAGATCAAATCCTGCTCTATACATTTCCTTATGTGACCTTGGCAAAATACCACTCAGCCTCAGTTTCCTCATTTGTGAAATGAGATAATAATCGCATTTACTTCCCAGGGTTGTTGTGAGAATCAAAAGAGGTAATTATATGTGAAGCATTTTGTAAACTTTAAATGGATGGGTAAATGGTAGCTATTAGTAAATGATCAGTGTTTCTGATGGCATCAGACCAGTGGTCTAGGTATAAATATGAATAATGCCCTTTTCTCCATAAAATTTTCCCCTGATTCCCCAAATCAAAAACAATCTCTTCTACTTCTGAATTTTTATAGAGCTTTGAACTTTTCTGGGAACTTAGTACATTTCGCCTTGTATTATAAGCTCCTTTGAGGGACTGAACCGTCTTATTCATCTTTTTGTCCCTGGCAGTATACTGTCTGTTTGGCATATGGCAGGTTCTTAGTAAATATTAGTTGAATAAATGAATTGATTTATATTCTGATCTAAATCAGACAGGGATTTTTTTGTATTAAGAGTCAGAAAATAGTCCTTCCATAAAGAACCTTACTTTACCAATCGTTTGCTTTTTCTCTTATATATTCAATCTTTCCCCTTTCCACTAATTTCTTTCTTTCCCTCTGCCTATAATAATGTACCCATTCTTTGAAGACACATGAAAACAAAAAAAAATTCCCTTTAATCTCCATCCCTTAGCCATTAAATTTGATGAAAGTAGAATATACTCTTCACACTTTCACTTTTTCACTACTACTTCTTCACCACCAGTTTACTCTAAATCCCTTGGAATTAGGTTTCTCTCTTTATCACTACTGAATCTGGGTCATCTCTAACCTCCTGAATGTTAATTCCAATTACTGTTTCCATGTTTTTCTTCCTGTTATATCTCTGCTGTTTCTGACATTGTTGACCATTATTTTCTTTTTGAATCTCTCTTTTCCCTTGTCTTCTGTGACATTGTATTCCCTTGATTGTCTGTGTACTTCTCTGTTTCCTTCTCTAATGACTCTTTCCCCTTCAACTCCCTAAATAAGGATATACTCTAGTATCCTTGGACTTCTTCCCTTTCTATATCTCCTTCTATAGGGATCTTATCCATTGTTTTTGCATCAGCTATTAAGTCCATGTAGATGATTACAAAATCTATTATCTGCAGTTTTGATTTAAGAAAAAAAACACCTTTTTTCCATATTTGCAAATGCCTGCTACAAAGTTCCATTTGGCTGTCCTGATGATGTTCAATGTGTCTAAAATGAATGATCCATGTGTCAGACCTGGAAGGGACCCCAGCAGCCATATAGTCTAATTACCTCATTTATAGATGAGAAAAGTAAAGTTCAATCATTTTCTTCCTAAACCAGCTCCTTCTGAGTTACCTTCTGGTACCACCATTCTCCTAGTTAGCTAACGTAAAAATATTAAAGTCATTTTTAAATTTTTCTTTCTCACTTGGCCAATCCAGTTAGTCACAAAGTTCTGTTGATTCTATCTCTGGAAGGTATTTTCTATCTCTTTTTTCCATCCTCTGTATTCATACTGCCACCATATTACCATAGTTTAAGTCTTGAATACCATTCACTGGGCTAACTTACCTCCCTGCCTCTAATCTTTTTTCTTTCCATTTTAGGCACCAATTCACTTGCCTCAAATATGTTTCTGATTAAGTTGCTCTCTAGAATTTAAAAAAAACAACAACTTTAATAGCTTACCATTGCCTACTGTAAATTGTCTAAATTCCGCAGCCTGGGGTTCGGGGCTTTCCATTATTAGGGCTCCGAGATATTTCTTCAGGTTCATACTCATACATTCATACTCACTAATTCCCCCAAAATGACCTGTTCTTTCCTACTCCATGCCTTTGTTGATGACATTCTTTCAAATTGGAATACTCTCCCCACCCCAATCCTCAACTCAACTTTTCTCTGCTTTCCTACTCCACTATCCCATCTCTGCCTGTTGAAACTCTAACCCTACTTCTTGGGTTCAAATACTGTCTCCTCCAAGAAGCTCTCCCCAATCTACAAATTTAAATAATTTCTCCTTCTTTTGAATTTTCGTTGAAGCTTGTATTTACCTTAAGTTCTTGTATTTTGTATTGTTTATTGACATTTGTGTTGTCTTTCCTCTACTAGAGGAAAGCACCTTATATATAACATCCTCTCAAGAAACACTTGTTGAATATTTTGTTTTGCCCTAGAGACTAAAACAGAGATCGTCACTCATGGACATATATATATATATATGTATGTATGTGTATATATATATATATATGTATATGTATATATACATACATACATATATACATATGTACGTATACACATACACGTACATATACATATACACGTACACATACACTTACACACACACATACACGAGGTGAGAGAGAGATTTTCATAGAGGGATATTTCTAGCAAAGTCAATCAGCTGGTATTTTTTACTATTTAGGATCAATGGGAAGTTCATTAGAGCTGGTGAAATTAATGCAAGGGCTGAATGTTTCTCCACTTTTGTTTTAGATAAAGTTTCAAAGACCAAATTCACAAGATTAAAAATAATTTTCCTAATGAGACATGGAATTTGTGTAATTATATTTAGGATCTATATGTGTATTATCATGATTTTTCACTCTGTTCAGTGCTTCATTTCAGACCTAATTTGCCTCTATAATAGATCTCTAAAATAGGTATTAATCTATGCTACAAGGCTGTGTTATCAAAAGAACATTTTCTATGTGATTATTTTAGCATGAAGTCCCTTTTCCTGTAAACTGTGGAATTAACTTCAAATCCATGTGCATACTTGGCACTTCCTTTCAAACTTTTTAATCCATACCTTCTATTGTCTCTGTCTTTAATGAGGAGTACAATGGCCCATTGTATCTATTACATTACCTGTAAGGTATTTTTATATTGTTTCTTTTTATTTATTCTCTAGTACAGGGCTGTCCAACCTTAGGTTATCTTAGGGCTGCATTAAAATAAAATAATTATTCAAGGGCCATACCCAGAATAAAAAATACGGTACACAAATAGAAAGTGGGGGAACGTGACAAATGAAGGCACAAAGCACAAAAGCAAACACAAAACAACAAAGCGACAACACAACAGTATAAAGGTAGGTGCCTACTGGCTAGTCGGCATACTACAGATGAAACACATCCCACAGATTGATTAAAAATTCTGTGCGATATGTTCCATCCATAAAACTGCTTAAAAACACCAAAGAAAACGAACATCAATGAGATTGTTTATTAGCGATGTGATTTAAAAATCTAATAAGCATTCCATGCAAATTATTATTTTATTTTTTCACTTGTGAAAATTAAAACCCATAGGCAGGCTGCAGAAAATCACACTGTGGGCTGCATGCGGCCTGTGGGCCATATTTTGGACAGCCCTGCTCTAGTTTGTATGAAAAGACAAAGAGCCCTCCTTTGTGTAGATAAGAACATCTTCCTCCTAATGGACAAAACAAATCAGGAGGCAGACTGGTGGGATGGACAGAATGCAGGAAGATGGAGTTTCAAATCCCACCCCAGAGAGTTATTAGCTGTGTGTCCCTGGGTAAATAACATAAGCCTCAATTCTTCCTCTGTAAAATTAAGGGATTCAACTAGATGGCCTCTTAGGTGCCTTCCAGCTCTAAGTCTATAATATTGACAGTGATAGTAGGTCTCTCAATTGTAAACTATATTCATCTGTAGTGAGTTATATCACATGTTTTCATTCTACATCTGATCCTGTAGAAATCATTAAATCACCCTTATAAAATATTACATGTCTATTTCAACTCCCTTAATTTCAATGCTACTGATATTTTTTCTCACTAAGAATATTAAATGTGTTTTAAATTATATTTGATAATTATTTTAATGTAAAAATAGGTTTAATTTCCTGTTTTGCTTGAAATTTTCTCAGATGCCCCCTTTGTCCCCACATGACTTTGGGCAAGTATCACTCCCTTTTAAAATCGTAGAGGTATTCGAGTTCCTCAGAAATAGTAATTTATTCATTTCATCCATATATTTCAAACCTAAAATTTTTCCATGTAAAAATTACTTTAGGAAATATATGAAGTATGAAATCCCTGATACTTACATATCTTCTTTCCTCCTTTGCTTTTTTGTTCCCATTTGGGAACTCTCCCCACAATGCAAATTGGCAGCTCATCTATAACTTAGAGTCTTAAGGAATTGCCTCCAGCACTAAGAGGTTAAGTGATTTACCTGAGTAAATCAGAAGCAGCATCTGATCTGATGCCTTCCTGACTTCAAGGCTAGCTTTTTATCCATTATACTATGCTGCCTGGCATATTTTTCCCCCTACAAATCCCAAAACATCACAAAAATATACATGTGACAATCTGAATTCACAAAATTTCTAATTTAGCAAGTGATTATTTGTGTTAAAAGCTATTCTTCCCCTTACAAAAAAAACCACTACTAGAGTTCAGCCGGTACTGAACATTGTAAAAGTCTAATTCAGATTTCAGTTGATAAATTTTCTAGAATGAATTTTTTGCATGCAGGGAGGTAAACTCCATCACAGACGAAAACTGTTGCAAGAAAGGCAATTAGAGTGTATCTGGCAGGGGAATTTCAGAGAGTGATCAGTCAATTAGCAAACATTTGTAAAACATCAGATACCCTGCTAAGCCTTGGGTATACAAAGAAGAAAGTGAAATAAAATTGTTCTGTCCTCAAGGGACTTGCATTCTAACGGGGAGACAACACAGATGCATGTATACAAAAAGAACGCAAGCACCATATAACTGAACAAAAACACTCAAGAGAAGCAAATATCCAATATGGTTATCAATTTAGAGTAGCATGCTTGGGATATTAAAATAAAAAGAAGGGCTTTCTATCTCAATA
The DNA here is from genome assembly GCF_011100635.1 of Trichosurus vulpecula. NCBI lineage: Eukaryota > Metazoa > Chordata > Mammalia > Diprotodontia > Phalangeridae > Trichosurus > Trichosurus vulpecula. Next base: position 222,131,108 of record NC_050574.1, read on the forward strand.
ATAAAATATTTTTAAAACATCTGGTTATTGTTTTTATTGTGATTTGTTAAGACCAGGGAAATCTGAGTAAAAATAATAATTTCTATTTATATAGTTCTTTTATATTTATGTAATGCTTTTGATATTTTCCGTATATCGTTATTTCACTTTCTCACCATAGTCGGGCCACTATTATATTCATTTTATAGATGGGGACATTGAAGCCTTGTAAAGGGAGTCAGTGAATGGGAAGATCACTGATTGCCTTTATAAGCATAGAGGTGAAATGACAATCTAAGTCAAACTCTTATTTTTATAGATGAGGAAAACAAAGCTCAAAGATGTTAAATGACTTCCTAAAGCTCACATAGCCACTTGATCTGTATTCCTTTCTTTTATTCTACCCTTCTTCTCTTTCTGGGTTCAGGCCAAGCTTTCCAAGCCCAAAACACCCAACTAGTTAATGCTGAGAATAAGTCCTAGGTATCATGACTCTCATGCAAATATTCTTTTCAATCCAATTGAACAAAATTAGTACCAGTGAACTAAAGGCAAAAGGACAGGAAAATGCTTATTATAAAAATTATAAATTATCAGATCAAGTTGTTGTTTTTATTGTTGTTGTTGTTGCAGTTTTATTCTGACTTGTGATTTCATTTGAATGCTCTCAGCAATTTCTCTATAATTTATAGTCTTAGTTGCCTGGGACTCTAAAAGGCTAAATACCAGCCAGTAGATGTGAGAGGCAGGGCTTCAACTGTTGACAGTACAAAGGTATAAACTCTTCTCTCTATTTCATCATATTTTCCTCCTTTAATTATAACCTACTTAATTTAAAATTGATTGGTTGGCTGGTGGGTTGTTGTGGTCCTTCCTTCTTGAAGAGAACCAAAATGACATCACTATGCTAGAGTCAAGTTTCAGTGTTTCCGACTGTGGCTGATGAGACCAGTAGAAGCTCGGAATGTTCTACTATAGGTTGGGCACAAATAGTCCATGTGAACATTTGGAATGGATTCTCTGAATTTGTGCATCTTGCTTTTCTTTTGAGCTATTTCAGTTCTGCTTTGCTCACAGAGCACAGCACCTTCTCTGATGTGGCATACCATACTGAGTGGTCCTGTGCCAGTGTCTCCCTTGTCACACAATCAATCCCAAAGTTCCTAAGAGAGACCTTGAGAGTATCCTTTCATTGCTTCTTCTGACCACCATGTGAACACTTACCCTGTGTGAGTTCTCCATTAAAGTCTTTTTGGCAAGTGTATATTTTGCATTCAAACAACATGGCTAACCCATTAGAACTGCAGTCTTTGAAGAAGAGTTAGAATGCTTGACATTTTAGTTCGAGAAAGGACCTCAGAGGCTGGTACCTTATCCTGCTAGAGGATCTTCAGAATCTTCTTAAGACAATTCCAATAGAAGCGATTCAGCTTCCTGGCATGGAACTGGTATACTGTCCAGATTTCACAGGCATGCAAAGATGAGGTCCCACAATGGCTCTGTAGGCCTTCAGTTTGGTAGTCAGTCTAATTCCTCTTCTATCTCACACTTTCCTTTGGAGCTAGCTCTGGCAATGCGTGCATCAACCTTACTATTAATATGTACATCCTTGGAAAGTATACTACCAAGGTAAGTGAACTTATCCACAGCATTCAAAACTACTCCATTTGCTGTAACTGATGGTTCCATGTATGGATGGTGTGGTGGTGGCTGATGGAACACCTGTATTGGGTGTTAATTGTTAGGTCAAAATTAGCACGAGCATTATTCAATACATTAATAAGGTAGTTGAGGGAAGTATGAAAGTTCTGCTAGCAAGTACTTCCCAAAATTTATATACCACCAGCATCAAGCTACAGTATCTCCTATTGCCTTTAAAAATTGGTGTCTATTTTAACTGAGAAATCAAGGGAGTTGATGGTATGGCCCATATCCATCTCGTTTCTGAAGGAAACTTGGGAATACCTTATGATGATTCTCCTCATGCTTAAGCAATTTCTTTATTATCTCCTGTCCAGGCCACTGTAATTTCCTTCTTGATGTCCTCTTTAAATTCATGCAGAAATAGCTACAGTTAGAGAATATATTAAAACCCTGATATAACACAGCTCAATTTAACAAAACAGAGATTCACAAATATGAGTTAAATTATGCTTCTTGAAATGTTAACTACATACAGAAAGTCTCCTGTGTTATGATCACCTAAAATATGGGGATATCATACTCCCCAATACCAATATCTGAGGAAAAGAGGCATATTTCCATGATGAATTCCACAGAAATCAATATATAATCTGGTATTCCCATTTAATTTTCCATATAAAATACACATTTATGTAACAAGCCACTAAATCTTTACAATGGTGCAGTAATTTTAAGTGTTCATTGTAGGGTGAAAACAAAAAACTGAAAATAATTCTTAATAATCAATTAAATGACTGATTGAAGGCTCACACCAAGGGTGGGGAACCTGTGGCCTCAAGGCTGCATGTGGCCTTTTAGGTCTTCGGGTGCGGCTTTTTGACTGAGTCCAAATTTTACAGAACAAATTCTTTTATTAAGGAGATTTGTTCTGTGAAGTTTAGATTCAGTCAAAGGGCCACACTTGAGGACCTAGAGCACCATGTATGGCCTCGAGGCCTCAGGTTCCCCACTCCAGCTCATACTAATATTCCCTTCTAAGTCTACCACATGTTTATTAAATGGTATCAATATAAAATGGTTTTAGATTGTCCAGATAACCACTTAGAATCATAGAAAAGTTACATAAGGATCATCTGGTCCAACTCCTTTATTTTACAGATAGTGATGCAACAAAAGTAGAGAAGTTAAATAACTTGCCCACAATCATCCACATTGAAGATTATGTAATAAGAAAAAGGTTATAAGATACTGTCACATAAATACACCAAATTATTTGTGTTGGAGAAAATATTTCACTGTCTTCCAGCTAGTTCTGACTTAAGATTCATCTCCTACAGATTTTCAAAAGCAAGGCATTTGCTATTCTGTTTCTGAAGTACTTTGTATACCCTTGCCTGAAGGCTAATGGGCTCAGCTTAATCTAACTTTATGCACTTTTTCAACTTTGTCAATTTCTAGTACATTAATAGTTGTGTTTTTCACTTATTTATTCAGACATTTCTGTAATTGATAGCATATGTGCCTGAAAAATAAGCCATTTGGTAGGCAACAAGCACAACCCCTTGACAGCATGTATAAAACTACAGGAAAGGAAAATTGGTTAGTTAAAATCACAAAAATCAGTCACAGCCTCAGAGATTCTTTAGGTAGTTGTAGAAAGCCCAAGCATTTATTTTCTGTGTAGTAAGAATTACAAAAAGAAGAAGAAATACATTTCTTTGTGAGTCGAAGGCTAGATTTTTCCACCTGCATAAGAGCAAATATGAGAGTTGCTCAGTGAAAGAACATGTTTATTTCATTTTGTTCTGGAATCATTTTGACTCTAGCTAAACATGGGAGATAATGTATTTTTTCAAGAGGATGCTCATTTAATCAGATTGTCTCTTAACTGTAATTTTTTGAATTGATATTAAGAACTCCTTCTTCCTAAGGGAAAATCTTAAAGATTTAAAAGAACAATCTTGTTGACGTGTTTACTTATATTCAGCTAGTTAGTCTCTGCTTAAATAATCCCCTGGTTAAGTTTTAGTTATATTAACCTACATAACCTGACCTATTGTATTAGGCACTTTTAAATATTGTGTTTTGAATAGCTTTGGTATTTAAAGCTACATTTTCAAAAGAGTATTCATAGCAATTTTGGGAAAATCATAAAATAGAAAAACAAACCAGAAAGTAGGCTTGGTTAATATCAAATGTTGATGCTTAAAACCTAGCTGCACAAAGATCAATTTCTTTGCAGTTAACTTTGAAGCTAAAATTTTCTGATTTAATTAAGAAGCAAATAACAGATAAGGATATATCACTCCTTTCAAGATGAATAGTTTGTGGATGAGTTTGTCACATTGCACAACTGTGTGAAATTGGTACTGAAATGCTATACTTTCTTTATCTTCATTCAATATAGCATAAAAATGTCTGCAAAGCCTCAAGCTCCCAACTGGTACCATTATCAATTTTTAGCAATATCTCATCAAAAATTTAATTTTAAATATAAATCATGTACCTATATACATACGCTTTGATTCATTTGAAACTTAATAGAAAGAATACCTATTGAGAAGTAATTGCTTTTTAAAATTTGGCTCAAGTCATAATTATTACAGAATTTTGAAAGACAATATTTCCATTTTACAAAATAATAAAATATACTGAATGGAAGTGACTGACTTAGCCTTGGTAAACAAATTAAAGATTTTTTTTTGGTTTGGTTTGGCCTGGTTTGGTTGGTGACATCAAATGATTAAATACGAAATTAGCAGTGAGTCCCAGGTTGGTGTCTCTTTTTATATTCAGCACCATGGCCAGAGCATGGCAAACAGGATTTGTATTTGTGAAGAGAGAAGGGAAATTCTTTCTTCAGCAAAGATTTTTATAGAATATATATTGTGCGAAGTTTTGCTCTAGGTGCAGGGGATAATACAAAGGTAAAACAACTTGCACCGTGGAATTTACACTATAGTAAAAAAAAATTAAAACACAGTGTCTTTCCAGATAACTTTGCTTAGTATGTCTCTAAGGTTTAATATGTATGGTATACTAGGACAGGAGGAAGATGTAGTTGTCTATAAAACTAATTGAATTGTACATTTCTTTTCTTTTTAATAAGTAGTGAAAGTTTGCCCAACATTCTGGAAAATTTTGTCCTTCAATTGGCTGATCTTTGTCTACTGACATGTTAGTAAATTATGCCTATGTTGATCATTATGTAAGATCAAAAAAGTGCTTATGACTCGATTCATTTATTTGTGGTTTAGGGCAAATAAATTGATCCCTCTGAGACTCAGTTTCTTTTTATGTAACCTGAGACAATTAGACAAAGTCTGAGGACTTTTACAACTCCCAAATCCAACGGCCCAATGAATGTGAAGCAGATAGTAAAAAACAGGTGCACAGGGAAATTTAAAAAGTTCTATAAATGTTTATTGAAAGGAAAGGTTATTTACTTCTGACTATGGATTCTTGTAAGTGATGGTATTTGAATTGGTCTTGGTAGAAGAGTTTCAACAGGTAAAAATGGGAAGGGGGGCAATTTTTCTGAAGTATAGGAGACAATATTAGCAAACCTGTGGAGGGGCAAATGAGCAGAATAGGGAACAGTAAGGAATCAGTTTGGCTTGGAATTCAAAATACATGAAGAGGAATAGTATAAAATAAGGTTTGAAGTATTTGGGTGGTCAATAAATGCCTATTTAAAAAGTTTTAACTTCATTTTTGGAGGCAGTAGAAGCCACTAAATGTTTTTGAGCAATGAAGAGATGTGATGAAAGTTCCTTATTAGGAAGACTTTTCTCATGTGCAGGATAAATAAGAGAGGGGAAAGACTCATAAGCAAGTTAAGTTTTTATGTGGTGAAGAGGGTTTCAATTAGACTAGGTACAGTGAGACTGGAGATGAATGATTGATTGAAAAAAAAGGCCTTTACTAAGTGCCTACTGCATACCTAGCATAATTTTAAATGCTGGAGATACAAATGCAAAAGTGAGACAGTTCCTGCCTTCACAGAGCTTATATTCTAATAAGAAGATATAACCTATAGAAGGGAGTAGTGGCTAGGGAAAGGATGAAGTCAAAGGGATGATCAGTGAGGCCACAAGATATTCTATTGTTGATGTGTCCTTCTTAGAAGCATTGGTAATATATAGCTGTTGGACTCTCTAGACTAGTTTCAGTGTCTGTGGGAAGGTAACATAACGGGATTGGGAATTGATTGATAGTCGCATTGAATGTGTATTTGACACCAATATTTATAATCATAGGATAACTGTATTCATTTTTTAAAATTACATTTTAATGTAAATAGTTGTCCTGGGCCTGATGTAACTATAATTGGAAAGAGGGTAGCTGCTAGTTTGACTCAGGATAGGTATTTGGGAAATGCAGTACCCTCGTTTAGCACATTTGGATCTTGTAGTCCAATGTTCTACTTTTGTGAGCTTTTCAGATTGTAGCAAACAGGCCAAATGCTAAGGGAGGGAACTATTTGCCTTTACTTCATATAGTCATTTTAAGGGGCGTCAGCAAAATAATTTTTAAATATGTAAACCTTGACTTGGTAAAATCACTCTTTTATATTTCATAGTCTTGACAAGTATTGAAGGCGTCTTAAACTAAGCAGCCCCCAAGGCTAATAATTGTTCTCAGTGGGAAATCTACCCTCTTCCAGAAGTTATGAATTGATTGTCTGATTAAACAGTCTGAACCAACATCCTCAAGAATAGCCTCGGACTCCACTCAACCTGATTATAATATGGAGCTATTGGACTCTATAGACCAATTTCAATATATGCGGGAGACTAGCAGAGTGGGATTAAGGTAGTCACATGGAACATGTTAAGTATTTCTTGGGCAACGAAAACATTTAAAGGGACCAGAACTTATTCCAGTTGCTAGTCTCTTTGTGGGTTGGCGATTGATGTATGTCTCTCTCCAAAGGAAGATCAGGTTATTGAATGGTTACTAAATTACTTCCTCTCAATTCTACATTACTTCCTCTAAAGCTGTTTGTGTTTGCATTCTGTTTTGGCAAAAAGTAAAGAATCTAACCAAGTTATGCATTTACATATGGGGGAAATGCATTTTGCAATAACCTATATGCTTCCTTTTGTGATGTATGATAGGTTCGAGAGACATAATTTCTGGATAATTAATAATCAATATTATTAATTATGGGTAGTAGATAATTAATAAAATTGATAGTCATTTGGCTTTCTCTCATAAACCGAAGAGGAATCATGGAGACCACTCAGTGCTTATATGCCCGTGAAGAGTGGGTGTTCCTGACAGGTGGAAATTAATTCTGATTGGTTAACAATTAATGAGACAGTGAATATTATAATGAGAGGTGGGCCTATTCTAATGAGGGGCTGGGTACATGACTCTGATCATGTCACTCATGGACAAAGGAAGACTCTTCTCAAGCCAGACCACTTCTACCTCAGGCAATCAATACAAAAGGATCTATCCTCCACTCAATGAACAATGAACAATGGTGAGGCAAGAATTCCACCTAGATAAGATGATCTGGGTATGTTAAACTCTTTGGGCAGGGTCAGAAATGCCCTTGAGAGGCTGAGCTTTGAATGAGGAAATAGAATGGAAAAAAAACCCTGGATTGCTCCCCATATTAATTGGTTATTAATGTAAGAGAGAAATAATAATTTCTTTCATTTTGATCTAGACCATGTAGCTGATTTAAACTAGTTATGCAAATGGATAAATATATACATATTAATATGTGTATGTATATATATATATAGTATACACATTGTAAGTATATATATGTGTATATGAGTTGTATATATATATGGATTTATGGATATATTTCCATATGCATGTTTGTGATCTACTCTCCAAAGTGTTGTGTAGCTACAAAGGATAAAGAGAGATACATTCTTTTCTGTCCTTAAGACTGAATAATAGAAAATGAAGTAGTATGGTACAATGAAAAGAGCAATGGTTCTGGAGTCAGAGGACCAGGGTTCTAATCCCACCTTTACTCTCACTACTTATGTGGCCTTGGGTCAATCACCCAATCTCCAGATGCCTCAGTTTCCTCATTTGTAAAATAAAATGGTTGGACTAGATGGCCTCTGAGGTCCCTTCCAACTCTAGATTTATGAACTTGTGGCTTATAGTATGTATTTTGAATTTTTTATTGATTGCATTGGTTAGCTGCATGACCTTTGTACAAAAATAATGGCTGGAATGGGGGAGGAATATTTTCAAAGCCAACTTCTTCCTCCTAGTGACTCTTCCTTGCATAGAGGAATATCAGTGAAATATTTTAGTTTCTTGTCTTCTCCAGATAAGCATCTTAGACAAAAATTTTAAAGGCATCATTATGTTGATATAAAATGTGGAGAGTCTCTCCCTCATTATTCAAAATTTTACCCTTATGGAGCCAGTCAAAAAGTATTTATTAAGCACTTTCAATTAACCAGCTGTCACCATAAGTGCCACACATACAAAGAAAATTAAAAAAAAAACAACATCGTCCCTGTTCACAAGAAGGTCACATTTTAAGGGAACCAGATATAGACAACTTTGAATACACCAGATATATACCAAGTAATTGGCAAATAATCGCAGAGGGCAGGCACTAACTGAATTCTATGGAAGTCTCTTGTTTTAAAATCTGTCTCTACTGTTGAGTATCATGTAAAATGGTTCCTTAAATTTTCATTGATTTTCATTTCACTAAGCTATAAACAGAGATGTTTTCATTTAAAATTCAGTGCTGAACCATCAGTTAAAATTGCTGCCCATTTCTGAGGACCTTTATATAGACAATATTTATAGTAAGCTTCATGGAGTTTCAGAATGTTATTGCTGGAAAACATATCAGAGATCATCTGACCTAACCTCAGAATGTCTCTTTGATGCTTATCTTAGTTCTAATTTATAGTATCCATCATAACTCAATAATACCAGCCATTAGAAAGTATTGTCTGAAACTTCATATCTTATTTTTATTGATATCATTTGTTTATATATCATCTTCATTTCCAAATATTTTCCTCCTCTTTCCCTATCATCCCTTTTAACATAATAAAAATGCAAAGGGAAAAAAGTAGCTCAACATATTAACCAATTAACCAACACAATAACTAAGTCTTACAGTATATGTAGTATTCCACACCCACAGACTCCAGCCTTTCCAATGGAGTATGACATATTTTCTCATATTTTTTCAAAGTCAAACTTGGTCATAATTATTATATTGTGCTCAATTTTTCATTGTTATTATTCTTTCCTTTTATATTGTTCTAGTCATGTGGTAGTACTGATTCTGCCTACTCCACTTCATGGCATTTCATATGTCTTTCCATGCTTCTTTTTTTTTCTTTATCATTTCTTATTTCCCAATATTATTTCATTATATCCATGTACTAAAATTTGTGCAACCATTCCCCAATTTGTGGGCATCTGCTTTTTTCCCCCAGTTCTTTGCTACTAGAGAAAGTATTGCTATAAATATTTTAGTGTAGATGGGACCTTTCTATCTTTCATCTTCTTAGAATTTATGACTCATAGTAGGATATCTGGACCAAAAGATATGGACATTTTAGTTACTTAATTTGCATAATTCTAAATTGTTTTCTACAGTATTTGGAACAATTCACAGCAATGACAACAGCATATTAGTGTGTCTATCTTTCTATAACCTCTGCAACATTGATTAGTCTCATCTTTGGTCATCTTTGTCTGTTTTCTGGGTCTGATGTGAAACATCAAGGGTTGCTTTGGTTTGTATTTCTCTCGTTAGTGATTTGTACCAATCTTACACATATGTTTGTTAAAAGACTGTGATTCTTTTGAGAACCGTTTATTCATATCTTTTGACAACTTACCCACTGGGGAATGGTTCTTGATCTTATATATTTGCTTTGGTTCCCTCTATTTATTTAGATAGCATACCTTTATTGAGCTATCTGATGCAAAGAGATTTCCCTAATCTATAGCTTCACTTCTTACTCTAGATATATTGATTTTATTTGTGCAGAAGCTATTCAACTTCATGCAGTTAAAATTAATTCCTTTATTTTTTGTGTTTGTCCTCATCCCTTTTGTGGGTTAAGATATTCCCTTTCTGTGCTTCCAACTCTATTTGTAATGATGTAACCAGATTTGGTTCTCTTCTAATTTCTTTTTATAACATACCCTTTAATATTCAGGTCACATATCAATTTCGAGTTTATTGTTATATTTGGTATAAGATGTTAGTCTAAACTTAATTTCTTCCAATTGTTTTCAAGTTTTCCTAAAAGTTTTTGTCAACTATGGAGTTTTTCCCAAGTAATTTGTATTGAACATTAATTTTTCACTTAGGGCTAAACTAACTTCTGAGTATCTGCTTGGAAGTCAATAATACATTATAGGCTCTGCTAAGAACAATGCCCAGAATGAACAATCCAGCCTCCTATTCATATCAGGAGTGAAGGGCATTGCATTGCTTTCCACAGCAAGAAGAATTTTTAGGGGGCGTGAAAGATAGAGGCATTTCTAGACAATGAAAGAGTCTTGGGAAACTCAATCTATTCACACCAATTTGGAAAAATGTGAAGTTATAGAAAGACTGATTTTAGCTCAGTATTAGAAAGCACTTTCTGACAATTTTCCCAAACCAATATAGTTCACCTTCTTTCCCATCATTGGATGCATTTATCATAAGATCATTGGCCAGGAATATTATAGGATTCATGAATTACGTGGGAAATTAGACAAGATGATCTCTGAGATCCCTTTTAGCTCAAAATTTATGATCTTTTGAGTTTCATAGAAGGAAAGTTTGGATTGATGTAAGGTGAAACTTTCTAGTAATGAGAACTACCCAAAAGTGCAGTGGACTGCATCAGGAAGTAATAGGTCCTTAGACCCACTTCCCCACCCTCCACTAAAGATCTTTAAGTAAAGCTTGAATGATCATTTATATGAAATAAGGGGTTTTCTTTTGGTAATAGAATAGACTGAGGTCCATTCCAACTGAGATTTTGTAATTCTGTGATTTTTACTGCTGTAAATATTCAGCAAAGAAGGGCATTAATTGGAAGTAACATTTGTAGAAAAGCTTTTATATAAGAGGTGGGCCTTAAAGAATGAGTAATATTCTGGTAGAAAAGAGAGAAGATTGTTGTAGCAAAAGGCTCTTAGTGGGGAATAGTAAGAAGCAAATTTATATAAGATGGAGTAAGATGAGATGAGCCTTGAAACCAGACAGACATTTAACATTTATGGAATATCAAATAAGGATCCATTAAAGATTTTCAAGCAGTGGAGAGACAAGATGAAAATTACATGTAAGCTTTTTTTTTAGTAGTATGCAGTGATGTATAACCTTGGTTCAGTGAAGTTTGCTAGAAGGTTACATAAGCCAGGAGGTGAAATCTTCAAGAGTGGTAATAGATAAATAAAGAGTCATTTGAAGGACAGTTTTTCAGGATGAAGTTAGTGATTGATTATGTACCACCCCACTCTAGGGTCCTCTTCATAGAACCCCTGTGTAACTGAGACATTTTCTTTCAATTTCAGGCTTTCCTTTCCCCAAGGACATCTCAAATATTACTGACCTATTTATCATCCTTAAACATTGCTTTCAGTATTTCTTTTCCCAGTTCAAAAATAATCTTGTTAATACTCACTAAGTTCTGCTCATTTGTGTATCAAGATTTTGCCATATGTCTGTCTACCCATCCATTCATCCATCCATCCAAATATCTTTGAGGTAGAACATTTGGTGATTATTTTGGAAATTATTTCCACCCCCATAGCCACAGCCATTTTTGACAATGTTGCTTTCCCTCTAAATGAGTATTGAATTTTTCTCTTCCCTGAGCTCTCCTGCCAGGCCAGACCCTGCCTTTCCAGTCTATGTCCTATGTGACCCATGGCTGTCAATATTAGCAGCAAGATAAGGAGTGAGAAGTGATAGGTAGTCAGTAAAATGAATATGTTTTGCTTCATCTGTGCTATTGATTTATTGTTGGGGATTTTCATCCTTTAACTTATGACCTTGGCATTGCTATCAGTTCTACAATGAAATGTGATTTTTATGTTTGAAATGCAAAATTAAATTAAGGAATTATTTATTATTCATAAAATATCAATGACAGCCTACATGTACTGTAGGGGCAGCAATTTATACTGCTGGATTCTGGCTGTAATTAGAATTCTTCAAATAACTTGAGGGGGCAATACATTATTAATAGTGTATACTATTTGTAAATACAGTTTAGATGTTTTTTCCATATGAAATTTGTTAAAAAGAACATAGAGCACTGTTCTCCTAAGTTTAGTCCTAGAATAACATATCTATTAATCAGACCCATACATTGCACCTTGTTGAATTTCTCTTTTTGGCTTTTTTTAAACAACTCCCCTTCTGTGCCCCGAACTCTTCCATTCTTTTTCCCCTATTTCTCATCTCTTCCTCTTGATTCTCTTATCTTTATTTCCCCCCTTTTAAATAAAACCTATAGACACAGCCTGTCTCCCGGAATGGTAAACATGTTGGTATGAAATGTTGCCCACCGAACATCCCCTTTCCTTTTTTTCTCAGGTAAAACCCTAAAGCAAATTTTCAAATATTCCTCCATACGCTTAGGCAAGTCAGGGACACCCCAGAGAGGCCTACGATATGGGTCCCAAGTATCCAACCCACTTGTGTATATTGGGCCAACATTCAAATTATTTTCCAAACTGAGTCCAGCTTTTGCTGAGGGAACATCTAGACCAATTTATGAATGACAGTATACTTTTCCAATGCTGATCAATAATGAACCTTGAACGTAAGATTGGAGTGGGTGTCAAAATTACATTTTCTTGTCACCTTCTAGCTTTTAAAGCAAATGCCCATACCGTGCATGTGGTTTCTCTTTGTAAGTTATCCCTCCCTAGATGAGCTCTTTGGTTTTCACAGATTGACTTGCTGTTTTCCTTATGCCTGTTTTGTATGGATAAGAAGAAGGTATGCTTGGTTGGTGAGTGGGAAAAAATGTCATTTGTGGCTATTGGCTAGCAGCAGCTCTAGGCTTATCTGACCCTAGCTGTAGCCCCCACTGTACCCTTTCCCCAAAGTGTCTTTACTGCATTAGAAAAATAAAACAAACAAACCACTACCAACAAGAAATAAATAAATAAAACGTGACTGCTAATCCAGCAAAGATGAAAAGAACTTCCTTTCTTGAAGAGAGTTGTTGTCTTTGACAAGCTACTGTAGATAAAAAGACTAAGGTGCTTTGCTAACACTGGAAAACTTCTTTAATCCTTTATTGGTCCAAGTAAAATAGGGCTTAATTCCAAGAAACTACTGCTTCTAACCATCCAACTATCTAATTTTAAACCATTTCAGTTTATTATCCAATTTAAACTTAGTAAACAAGTGGTCTTTTTCTATGGTCTCATATTTCTAGTTAAGATTTTTACTGTGAAATTTTTGCTTCAGATCTATTTTTTAATCTTACTTTTAATGAGGAATAAATAAATGTTCCTGGTACATAGTGCTTACATTTCTCTAGTGCTTTAAGAGCTATGGAGTACTTTCCCATAGGTTATCTCAAATGCTCACAAGAGTCTTGTGATGTTCCAGGAGGGTGGCACTTAAGAGTATTATCCCCCACTTTATAGATGTAGAAAATGAATGCCAAGAAGTGAAGTGACTTGTACAAGGTCACATAGGTGCCAGGACGTGATTTCTTGATAGTTTAATCCATGCAATGATAGGTGTTAACAGAAGTTGGAAAGTAGTGCAATACTACCTTTAAAAAATATTACTTATAAGAAATTTCCTAGGAGGTGATTAAAATAAACCGAATCTGCCATACACCAGGTGGTAAAATACTAGGGGTCCTCTTCTCCAATTATTGTCAAGTTCTATGCACACTGAAATTGTGTTTCTACTAGAGAGTCGATTTTTTAAAAAGTATAAATGATTGAAATAACAGCTGTACTGACATAGGAAGGCTTCCCTCTTGTCTTTCATGAAATAAGAGAATAGATGACATAAATACACATACATCATATTGCATTCTATACAGTCCCACTCTGTTCGTAGTGATGATGGATACCTGATTTGGTTCTCTTCTATACGATATGATGTATGTGTATTTACATAGACATGTATATAAATTATTAGATAGAAAATGAGGGTGACAGGATGATATCCTTGGGAAGCTATCCCTGGCTTTGCATCCATAATGAAATGATTACATTTGTTCAAGTTGAAAGATGACCCTGACCCTTTATACGAGGTGCAGGATTGTTTATGGCTTTGCTCATTACTGCTGTGGGCCTCATGTGTCTGGAAGCAGATGTATGTAGTGTAATGGAAAAACCTTTTATGCTTTGTGACTTGAGATTCAAAGTGTGGATTGGGTAAACATGCATCTTAGGCTGCTTTCTTTTGCTCTCATTTGAACCTTTTATAAATCTGTATGAATGAAAAATCATTGGAAGAAGGTTGAAGGAAGATTCAGTAATGGTTTCTCAGCATTTCAAGTATCAAGGTGTATTAAGATTAGTTATTCCCTACTTCTATTTACCGAGAAATAAGCTTAAATTACAGTGAGGAGAGATCAAGTTTACTGATAAGGGGGAGAAAAACAACTTAGTCCCAGAGATTGAGCACAAGGAACTTTAACAATGATAAGCATTATATTGGGATATTTTAAGTGTAATTCACCTTGTGGAATAAATAGTTTCTAAAGAATGGCATTTCTTTCACCCCTATAATTCTGTGAATAGCACTCAATTCAGGGGGTCATTTCCATCAGATTCAAGTGCAGTCTACCTAATGCCTGCTTAAATCAGGGAGAAATATATAGCTGAAATGGACTCTGTTGAGGGGGCACAGAAGTGAACAGTAATATAATTTAAGGTGGCTTTTTCATTATTTTGAGAGAAAGAAAAAAATACTTCATCTACTTTTTAAATTAAGAAAAGAATAGATAAAACTTTTCAAGAAAAAAAACCTAATAATTCAGTGTTCCCTTTAGTTCTAGGTGCCAGACACTTAAACAGGGTTGGAAGGACAGATAGAGTAGCAAAGAAGGAGAATGACAGTGCAGGAAAAAATGGATCGAGTCATAGATTTCAGCCAAAAAAAAATATGTACAAAGTGTGAGAATTTTATTCAGGAAATATGAACCTCAGTCATTATTCCTCCACAAATTAGAAATGTGATTGTGGGTAAATTGTTCTTGAGAATCTTTTGAGCCTCACTCTATGTAATCTATAAAATGGTAATGTTATTTGTTCTTCTTCAAAGGGTGGGGAGATGAAATAAAAAGTTAGAAGCAGTATACAAAAGTACTAATAAGGTACAATTGTTACTCCCAAAAACTTTGGCCACAATTACTTAGAGACTCCAGCACTACCAGACCAGGGCTCCAGAAAAACAAAGCTAAAATGTATAGGGGAAGAGCACGATCCAAGTTATCAGGACTGATAGCCCAGCAGTGAAGTTATAGCTGCTTAAAATGAGAGGGTAAGCTGTTCTGAATCCCACTTCATTATCATTCATGGTGGCTTGGAACAGATACATCTTTTAGGAGCTTGGCATGAAGGAAGGAAGAGTTCAATTCAGTGATACTCAAGGAAGAAGTCCTGCTTTCCAGAAGAGATCACTGTGCTTCAGGGTGGGCAACTTTACGTTTATTTGCCTTCCTCTTCCTTTTCTCTCCTCTTCCCTTTCCACAGGTAAATAGAAATATGCTGTCTTGGTTTAGAGGAAAGTGGATTCAACAAAAATCCTGCAACTGAGTTCTTGTTGTTTCTCCATTCCTTTCCTTTATCTTGGCCCTTTCACAATGAGAAAGTAGAAAAGTTAAGGCCCTCTGTATTTTCTCAAGTTTTGAATGGGTCTTCTTTTATACTTCTGGATTTTCAAAATTTCTGTAGTTTGGGCCAGTTTGATCAGTACTTTAGGAAGCAGGGCAAATGAAGAAAACATAAGGGTGTAATACACACATGGATCAGTGAATTGTACAAAGAGAGGAATTGTTTTCTCATAGACTAACCCTTCACACTTGTCTTGCACCTGTGTACTATGGGTCATGTGAGATCTGAGTAAGAATGGGAATAAATGACTACAAATCTGCCTCAGTGTTGGAAAAATAACCCCGGAGTACATACCCTACTGCCTCATCTTTGAGATTGTGTTTTGTTGTTCTTCTTGTCCTAGGAATAGCCTGAATGATCAAAGGGCATGATTGCTAGAATAATAATTACTCTTGCATCTGTTTCCTGAAATTTTAAGTGCTCCAAATCCATGCACAAACAAAAAATAAAAATTTCTTTGAAGTGGGGCAAGAGAAAAAATGCCCTAGAATTGGATGCTTAATAAGTGCCTTTCCCCCCAAGTAGCTTCTTAATCCCTAAAATGCGTTTCTTTGTTATTCTTTTCCAGACACCCTGGCTGTGGAACACAAAGCAGTGCTGGTACAATTATCCATATCAGGTAGGAAAACTTGCTTTCCTCCTTGAGAGATTGTGATGCCCCAAATTCATTGCATTTTCTCTCTAGCCCTCTTCAGGATGGTTAACTGTTTGGCTCTTTGGTTCCCTCTACTGGCCGATATTAGAAAGCAGCCCTGGTTAGGGAAAAGGCTTTCTGGGTATGTGGTGTGTCTGTGTATAAGGGGTAAGTCCAGCAGGTACACATTTAAGGGTGAGTACAGTTCTCTATCAGTTAAACAGGTGGGGCTGGCCATTTTTAATTACTAGAAGAAGCCTGAGGGTTTGATGACAGCACTGACACATACAAACAGCTTGTGTAGAAAGATCAAATGCAGAATTTTAGGGTAGCAAGCTGTTTGTCTCATTTTGTGGTTTGAGAAGACTTTAGAAATGTAAATGAAGCATTCCTTCCTTGAGGGTGAAATTATGGAATTGGCCAATTATATGAGAAACTCATCCATGCAACTAAAAGCTGTTTGAATGGAGACTAAAATCACAGCATTGGAAGAAATTTTTCAGATCCTTGTATTCTGAAGTATCTTTGCATCTGCCCACTAATTCAGTAGAATTATTACTGGTTTTGGTACTATATCAATCTAGATTTGAATATCAAAGCTAGGACTTTTCTCATCCATCTGGGGTGGTACATACACATGTCTATCTATCTATCTATCTGTCTGTCTGTCTGTCCATCCATCTATACACATACAGGGAGTCCCAGAAGTCTTAGTGCATTGTATGCTTTAATAGTTTCAATAATAATAATAATAACTTTAGTAGCTTTAAAATTGTAATGGCTCAAAACTATACTTTGGGGCAGCTAGGTGGCACAGTGGATAGAGTACCTGCCCTGGAATCAGGAGGACATGAGTTCAAATCCAGCCTCAGACACTTGACACACTTACTAGCTGTGTGACTTTGGGCAAGGTACTTAACCCCAATTGCCCTACCTTCTTCCCTCAAAAAAAAAACCTAAACAAACAAAAAACAAACAAAAAAACTATACTAAGACTTTTGGGACACTGTACACAAGAGCCAAATATTCAACTAAATATTTTGCACACTTCTGAGTCCCAAGTGCTTTCTTTAAATATCTGTATTATTGTGTTTTAAAGTTTCTCTTCTGCTCTGTAGTGACATGCTGAATTTTAACCTCTTCAAAGAGTAAAAATCCTGGTTTTGTTATTGCTTGAAGGTTTCTAGAAACTTCAGTTCTCTTTTTGGCGTGGTAGCATTTCTAATAGGCCACATGTTAAGACAGATTCTACCATATGATCCAAATGAAAGAGAATATGTGCTTTGTGAAATATGGCATGAAATCTAATTTTTAAAAAAACTCCCATACTCAATCCTATAACATCCCCTAGCTTTACAGATGTTGCCTGTTACTGAAAAAAAAATGAGTAGCCAACAGCAGTAGCCCAAAATGTGTTGACAGATTGTGTTTCAGAGGGCACTAGAGAATCAGTGTGAGAGATTGAGTGTTTGATAGACGCAAGATTGTACAATGAAAATTGGCTAAGTCACTGTCAAGCAGAAGAACAACATGCATGGGAACTTGCATCATTATTGTGCTTTCTACTGATAAGAAACTGTGTACTACAAAGACATGAATTATTCAATACACAATTGCACAAAGCTTGTAGAAAATTGTAATTATTTATGAAAAATTGGTCATCTTAGGAGAATGTAGTACACTAATTAGAAATGAACTGCTTTTTTCAGTACAAAGAATATTAACAAATAATCATTCTGCAAAAGGAAGGTGTGACTATACAAGTAATGGTAGAATTGAACGTGTAGTTAGTTCTTTATTCACACAGAGATTGCAGTTCAAGTTCTAGGAGAGTAATGACTTTAAAAGATGAAGTTTTTCCATAGTATTGATTCATACTCTCAATAACTGATATATCAAAAACATAACTAAATAGGTAGTAAATGAAAGAGGCTTTTTTCCCTTTTACCTCTTTTACATTGTACTAAAGGTATACTGTCATGTGAAAATATAGATCTTGTGCTATTGCACAAATATATAGTTACAAAAATAGTAACATATTTATGTGATAACTTCTCATGAATTCAATGAACTTCATGAACAAGGTTGAAACTTTTAAGATATTTCTGTCAGGGCAGAGGTAAGGTCTCATTTTCAAAGAATGTAATATTGATATTGAATGAGTAATTAAAAGAACACTCTATATTTATATATATTTACATATCTACAACATCCCTATATTGCAAATGTTATTATCCCAAATTTTCATATGAAGACATCAAGACTAGCCTCAACAGTATAGGATATAGATGACATAGACTTATAATCTCTTCTCTCTCTTTGTGAATTCATTCCAGATCTCGAGTTCCCAGAGTGAGGACACACTCTGCTATAATTCACTACTATACTTTAGGGTTCTAGGGGTATGGGTTTAGGATCACTATGGTGTGTGTATTTGGGGGTGGTGGTGGTATACTACTCACCACTGTGGGTCCTGAGCCTCTACCATTGTGTGATCAATTTTGTATAATTAGTCACCGTGAGACCAGTAACTGTTATACATAAAATATTTACTAAGCGATAAGATTAAATAAACAGTAAGCACAACATTTATTCAATAGAAAGCAAGGTAGGGATAATCATAATCCATCCATAAACTTTGATCACAGTCTTCCAACAATGCACATATTATCAGTGGGGGAGAATGGATACACATAGAAACCTAGCAGGGAGCCATATGAATGAGGAACGCCGTGTGCCAGGGATGACACAATTCTAGACTTCAGACTTTGAGGTCCTTCAGGACACTACATGAAACTAGTCCTCTACTAGCTGTTTCCCTTCTGGTCCTTACTGCTCTCCTAGTGGGCAAAGCTATTCCTATTTTGCCCTCAAGTCAGTGAAACAATGACAGGCTATTTTCACTCACAACCACCTTTATCAGGCACTTAAAAAAAAGTATTACTCTTTCAATGAGAAGCAGTGCTGTTAAGTCAGAGAACTGCCAAACTCCTTAGATCCCTCTACTTTTATAACAGCAAAACATTCTGTTTCTCCCTCTTAAACCACAGAAAACAGGAGAGGGCAACACAGGGTACCTCCTGAGAGGATTCTCTTATCTTACCCAGTAGCCCCTAAAAACCAATAGTCCCCAATAGCTCTTTACACAATAGCATGGTTTAGATTGCTGTCTTCCATTAAGATTCTAGCAGCCGTTTCAGTCTTTCTCCAGCCAGTCAGCAAAAATAACGCATTTCTTCCAACTAGTGGGTTCCCAACAAAGCAGATGAAAACCTTCTATGTCTTCTATCTCTCATCTTCTTCTGATTCCTTTTCCATTCAACTCCTTCTTCTATGTTTTCCTATAGCTTCTTAATAGTCTCTAATGGCTTGAATAAGACCTTCCTGGTATTCAGTGATCCATATTTACCCTAGGGGACAAAATTCAAGAAACTCATCTTTCTGTCAGATATGGACTCCCATCAGCCCTTATATAATCTTTCCATAGTCCCCAAACAACTGTTTGATTTATAATGTCAGTTATAACCTTTAAAATTCTAAAAACAGTCACAGGTAAATGAGTTGATGGAACATAATGCCCAGCAGCTACCATTACCTCAGTTACTTTCTGCCTTAGAATAGATCCCCTCGGTATGTTCATCTTATTGGCAGTTCTCTATCTAGTACTCAGAGTAACACATGCCATTCCTCAAAATTTTATCAATGAGATACTGTTTCTTCATAAGTTGATTTTTATCATTTTCCTCATGAATTTTTTCTCTTCCTTTAAGCAACTAAACTTCACATACAAAATTGGCAGTTCTTTACACTAAGATGAAAGTATTAAACAGCCCCTCATTTTCCTCCCATAGTCTCTGCACTCAACTAGTTAAACAACAAACAATGGTTACCTACTCTGGGCCAGATACTTTGCAAATATGTTTTCTTCAGACTCTTCAGCATTTATTAAATGCTACCTAACAAGCATTCTCTATTGCCACCAATTATTAATCAGGGAACATAGAAATTTCCACAATGGGTCAAACCCAATTATTCTGTTAACCAATAGCTTCCACAAAGGATGTGTTATGACAGGGTACCATTATTCCTCCTGAAATTAACTTTAAATTTGTAATTTAACATGTTACTGTTTCTCTTAGTAGGTTTTGATGGGTATTGTCACTCATAAATGTGTCCAAACTCCTTAAAAATCCATTAGTTTCTTGGCAGTGGTATTTCTTGGGAGTAATGAGTTCCATATGTTTGTTACACAGAGGATAAAGTTGTATTTTTAAAATGTTTTCTTAAAACCTTCTCACTCAAGTTCTAACAAGATTTAGTCAATGTTAATCTTATCCACAGTGTACATAATTTCAGAAATTTTCATCCTGTTTCCTCTTAACCTTTACCTTTCTAGGTGAAGAACTGCAATGTCACAGAATCTTTTTTTTCTTTTTTGAGACAATCTAGGTTAAATGATTTTTCCCAGAATCCCACAGTTAGAAAGTATCTGAGGCCAGATTTGAACTCAGGTCCTCCCGACTCAGCCTGGTGCTCTGTTGGCTGTGCCACTTATCTGCCCAGTCAGAGACTCTTAATGTTGCATGAGACCTTACAGGTTGGCCAGTTTAGCTGCTCATTCTATTATAATATCCTTGATAAGTTACAATAACACAAAATAAATAATAAATACCGACTTATATAGAACGTTCAGGTTTTGCAAAGCGTTTTACATACATGACCTCATTTGAAACCCACAACAACCCTGATGTGTAGTACAGTTGTTATCATTCCCATTTTACATACAAAGAAGCCAAACCTGAGCAAGTGTAAGACTTACCCACGGCTGCACAATGAGTAAGTATCATAGGTGGGATTTGAACTCAGGTCTTTCTGATTCCAAGTCACTGTGTCCAATCGGGGTAGTCATATAAACTCTACTGGAGCACCTTTAGTAAAAGAGAAACTCATTGCCTCAAGAGGCAACCTTGGGCATTGTTAAACAGATGTAATTGTGAGAATATTCTTTATTTTGAACTCTCTGTCCTTGTGTCACTTTCACCCATTAGTCTTAGCCCTACTCTTTGTAGCTATAAAGAATAATTTTAATTCTTCTTCTATTTTAGCCCTTCATGTATTTGAAGGTAGTAATTATATTCCTCTTCCCTTCCCTTTCTCTCCTCCCCTCTCCATACATATAGTTCTTTTCCAGGCTGAGCATCTCAGATTCCTTTGACTGGGATATGATTCTAAATCCCTTCACTATCCTGGTGACTCTTTTCTGGATATCCTCCCACTACTCAACATCCATCTTAATACAATGTCTGCTGAGACCTGAACACAAGACTTTAGATGAAGTTGGACCAGGGCAGAGTATTAAGGAATTATTCTCTCTCTTGTTCTGAGCACCATATTTCTCTTAGGATGATAGGATTTAGAACTGGAAGGAATCTTATAGATCACCTCATTCAACCTCACTTTGCAAATGATCATTTGATCTCTCATGAATTATCAGAACTGGTTAATGATTTGTAGGTTTGACAAGTCTTGCAGGTCCTCTGTTGCTACTCTAAAATAAACTTTAGGAAGACTGTATACCTCCCAATTATTCAGGTCAATTTTACTTAGAACCATCTCCATATCATTCTCAGGCAAAAGAGTCACCAGCCACCACTATTTATGTCTTTCTCCTAGAACTAGAAATATGTTTACTTGAATCTTTCAGTGCCTCTGGATTTTATTTACTCTTCTGTAGACCATGAGCCACTAATGCTCTCTAGCAGATCTGAATTTGTCTCTATTAAAAGAGTTCCAGTGGTCCAAATCTATTTTTATTCTATATGTCACATTTCTCAACTTAAATGGTTCCTGCCCTGGATCTTGATTCCCCTTTGCTACCTCAAGAATCTTTCTTCCAGATTTCCTTTAGGGATTGTTTCTTCCATTCGGTCTAGGAAGTCTGCCTTTTGCTAAAGGAGATGTGCTTCTCCAGTCCTGTTCAACTTCTGCTAAAGCAGGAGAATCAGTTTGTATTTATAACACATGGAACTGATGAGTCCTTGTAGTAGCGATTTAGATTTGAAGATCTTTCCCACCCATTAATAGGCCATGTGACCTGCTTCTGTCACAGGAAGCCTAAGACACATATGCTGGGAGGAGCTTCCTGACAGGAAAAGGAAGTTATGTCACAGGAAATGCTGAGAGAGAGAGAGAGAGAGAGAGAGAGAGAGAGAGAAAGAGAGAGAGAGAGAGCAGTTATGACTGCTAATGGCTGCGCTTGTGATGGTTAGAACTGAACAGGCTGACTAAGCTGTACTGTTAGTTTGTTTTGGGGAAGGTCCCAGCAGGGGGTCAGAGAGGTTTTGGGGTGGCAAGGCTCCAGGTTGTGATATGGTGTTTTAAGTTCCTCGCTGTTATGATAAAGTGGGCTGACTGGCTGTGGGAGCTGAACATTTGGTTATGGGATATAGTTCTCTGGTATCTGAATAATTGTTATACTTCTTTTACCTTATTTATGGAGAGTCTCTCATACTTTGCGATACAGAACTACATAGGCATTTTGACAATTATCATCTACATTGTTATTATTGCTTTACTGATACAGTACTATAGCAGGAATATAGCACAAAATAAGTCCACATGAATAGTTCTTTTGGTTTTCACATTCCTTGCCCCTTGAATAAAACTGTAGACTTTTGTAGTTCCCACTTAAAACTCATTGTAAAGTGCAATGGCAAGCTTCCTGTTCTTCACCCTACTTATCTACTCCTGTCTTATTCTTTTGTAGTTCCTGTTCACCTGTTCCAATCTGGGGCAATTAGAACTATTTTGCTTAACTGGGTACCAGTCTAACCTTCCAGTCTTTTAAACAATTACCAGGCATAACCACCATATGAATGGAGACCCTTGCCTAAAATGTTCAAAAATTTTCTCTCTGTCTCTCTCTCTCTCTCTCTCTCTCTCTCTCTCTCTCTGCCTCACTCACTCCCTTTCCTGCCCCTCTTCCGATGGTCATTTTCTTGATGATTCCAGGCTCCTGGCTATTGGACTGTAGGGTCCCAGTCTATTGGAGTGGCTTCTCCATTATTCTGTTCATTGGAGTTAATGTTTTTAAGCATCCATTTAGTCTTGACAGAATGATAAATGATCTGTTCTATAACATCAAGGTTTAATGATAAGTTGAGATGATTTTAATTCTTGAGAGGCTGCTAGGTAGTACAATGAATAGATTATTGGTCCTGGAATCAGAAAGACCTGCATTCAAATCCAGCGTCAGACACTTAAATAGCTGTGTAACCCTGGAAAAGTCACTTAACCTCTGTTTGCCACCATTTCTCTGGGTTGTTGTGAGGATCAAATACAATAATATTTGTAAAGCACTTAGCACAGTGCCTGGAACATAATAAGTGCATAATAAATGCATGTTTCCTTTTCCTTTTGTTCTCTTGAGCCTAACTAAGCAATAAACTTTTAGTCTAAGACCGGGGACAAAAAACACTTATTCTTCTTATTCTTGCATAATAAAATCCCACAGCAGTCATAGAGTGTTGTTTTTCTTCTCTGTTTTAGGATGTGCTTGTGGTTTTCAAGTGCTCTAAAAAGTCCCAGAGTTATTCTTTAGGCTTTTTTAAACCCTTAAATACTTCTACTAGACTGATGAGAAACTAACTACCAAGTATTCATATTATCTGAGAACTCGTGAAGGAAAAGACAGGGCTATAACAATGACATCAAACTGTACGTTGGAGCCACTCTTGAAAATATCATTGCCTTTATACTGAATGAAATATCAAGTCCATTGGTTCAAGCTGCAAGTGTTGTATAACTTTGCTAAAATATATTTGCAATGTTTGCAAAATAAAATAGGTCCTATATTAACTAATAAACCTTTTCTTTCATCTCTCACTTCCAGCCACTGACACCTGACCTTCATTACTACTATATCCTGGAATTGTCCTTCTATTGGTCCTTAATGTTCTCTCAGTTCACTGACATCAAAAGGAAGGTAAGAGGAAGTCGTGATATTCATCAGAAGAGGCTGTAGCCCTGTATTTTCTGTGACACTTGGCAATTGCTGTGTGTCAACATAAGCAGAATGTGGCATGAGTAGATCTGAAACCCAGACATCACATTCTGGACTGCACAGAGTGAGGTCCTTGTTACCATTTTGTACTAATATCTTTTGGTTATCGTGGTTCTTCTCTTTCTATAAAGTACCAATTTTATATTAATTTTTGCCTGCGACATTCATTGTTGTTTATCAGAGTACCAGCCTGACCATTTCCAAAAATGAGAAAGTTTTTCTTCTCCAACCTAATGCCTTTATCTCATAGAAATAGATAATAATGAATCCTGATAATAGCAATTCCCATTTATCTGATTGTTCTAGCTTAAATATATGGGGAAGGAGAAGGGAACAAACTATTTATTAAGCACTTAACTATATGGCAGGCACTGTGCTAAGCATTATACGGGCATTATTTCATTTGATCCTCAGAACAACCCTGGAAGGTAGGTGTCATTATCACCCTCATTTTACAGATGGGGAAACAGGCAGGCAGAGATTAAATATCTTGGCTAAGGTGTTGGAGCTATCATGTTTGAAGATGAATTGAAACTAAGGTCTTCCTGACTCCAGGCCTCCTATCCACCATGTCACTTAGCTGCCTCTGTGTATGTGGACAGTTTTCCACCTATGAAGAAGATGAAACTTCATCAGCACTTGTCATGGTGGACATGGAGTCAGAATATTCCAGGCTGCATCATCCCTATATTGCCCCATTCTGTGATTCAAAGGGTAAGAAACAGGAGTGCATAAGTCAGACTATGCCAATGGCAAGAGAAAATAAATGCCAATTTCCAGGATTCTTGGGATAATGTGATTCATGTGAATGCCTCAGATCTTACTGAAATACACCTCATAAGCCCCTTTAGGCAGGAGTTTTTAATCCCAGAGTATTCATGGATAGGTTTCAACAAGTTTGTGAACTTGGATGGACAGAAAAAAAATTATATTATTATCTTCACTAACCTCTAACTGAAACTTAGCATTTCCTTCAATTATTTAAAAAAGATTATTATGAGAAAGGATCCATAGACTTCATCAGATGGCCAGAAAATTTAACAATACACAAAAAAATTAGGAACACCTGTCTTTCAAAATGATGGTGCAAATGTGTCCTGGGTAGCACAAATGTCTGTTGAATTAGGAACTGGTATCTTAATGGTGTTTAGAACATTTTCTGATTTAGAGCATTACCACCATTGGGAAGGCAGAGCAGTTGATATTCAGGAAAGGAAGTTAGTAGCTCTTTCCAAAGTGACAATGTTGGGACTAGAACTCTGATTTCTTGATCAATAGTCCTATGGTAATCACCCATTGTACTAGGCATTGGGAAGACTTTACCCATCTTCATGTCAACCATTGAAAGTGGCAGGTCTTCTATGACTTCTTGAAGGCTTTATATGTCTTATCCAATTAGGAGCACAAACGGATGGAAAAGAGCCACCTTCAAAAGCCCAGGAATGGCATTAAAATATTATTAACTGTCCTTGGCCACAGAGAATCGAGTCATGGCTACTAAAATGCTGGTATGGCAAAAATGATGAACCCCTGACACACAGCTGTGCTTTTCTTAATACATTTGTCATAGCTTTTTTATTTCTTCTTTAATGCATCAGAAGATCTGTCCTTTTGTCAATGTCAGTGCTACCTTCATCAACCCCCATGTGCCTTAGTAGAAGGGTTTATTTTTAAAAAAAAAATCATCCGTTGGGCAGTCTTCTATGTTGGTATGAGTCTCTGCACTTGGCCAGAAATGCAGAAAAAAAGATGCAGTCTTTTGCCAGGCCCGGACTCCAAGCATTACCAACTTGTTAGAAACTGCTAGAGAGCTTCTTTTCTCCTAACATAGACTTTAGGAATCCAGGACAACCTCCATGCAATCACAAGGCCCTGGGTCTAGAATTTAATAGAGATTCTAATCTTCTGAGGTCATTGTTAATTTCTTTATACATATGTATATATACACATACACACACACACACACGCGCGCACACACATATTCTTTATATATATATATATATATATATATCCATGATACTAATAAGGAACTACAACTGACTAATTTGAAGGAAAGTGTTTAACATGTTATAGATGTAACGATCAATAACCTGAATGCAGGAAATATTCATAAAGAACGATGAAACCATAATGTTTGCAGAGTTGCTGTTGTGCCTTGGAAAGGGCATTGTTAATGGCCTAGAAATTGAAGGGGTGTGTGTGTGTGTGTGTGTGTGTGTGTGTGTGTGTGCGTGTGTGTGTGTGTGCGCGCGCGTGGGCTGGTTTCGGTTGAAGGCTAGTTGGATGATGATTTTTGGCATCTTCTCCTTTCATTATCAGCAAGAACAAATATATGTCCCTGACTCATCTGGCTTATTACTGTTTCTTTTATGAAAATACGATTTCAACCACTACGAGGCCTGCTCATTATCCTGCATAGCTTTTAATCACCAGGGACTTTTATTTTGACTGTTTTCATTATGGAGCTATAACTATAGCTTTCTCCTCCCACATCTTTCTGCGGGTGTCTCCACTCCTCACTGATTCCTTACTCATTGTTCCAGTAACCAAATGACCCGCTGTCCAAGCAATCAGAAGATATATGGTATATTTGTACTGCCAGAAATCCTCCTCAGCTCCTATATTGGAACCTCTAACTAAACCCTCTAAAAAGCAAGATAACAGCCTGTTGCCTAATTGTGAAAACAAGACGTTTGAAGACACCCATTGACAATATGAAATACAAGCTGACGCCTGAAAGTCTATTAACAGGGAAGTTAATAGAAGGGTAATCAGAATATTTCTTTAGCTCCCCTGTTAAGTGGCAGTGAACTAGATTGGCAGATTTCAAACTAATACCAGGAATCCACAAACGCAGGCTCTTGCATGTACAGCCTACACTATTAGAATATACTTATTTCTTAAATGTGATCATCAGTAGACATCTGGATATTACTTTCCTAAGGCTTGAATTTGACATCTTAACTTCCTACAAAAGACATTTTTTATTTTCAAAAACTCACTTTTTGAGATTTTTTCCCTCTACTTCTGCTCTGTTGTCTTTAAATATCAATCTATTCCCATATGAAGCCCAAACTCCATAAATGAAGGACCAACTTTTTTAACATTAGCATATGCCATGGCGTAGTTTAACTGCTTTATTCCTCTTTGTCTTAGTGCTTTCTGTATAGAGATGAGAAGTGTTATTAATCTTCCCAAAGGGAAGTCGATAGCCAATGCAAGGCCATTTTGTCTGAAGACTCTAATTTGAATAATCGAATAAGTAGAACAATGATGTTTAAAACCTTTTGGGTTTTTTTTAAATAAGAAATCAAAATTTCTTTTTGAAGTAACAGGTGGAGATATATCCTTATCTTTGCTTTTTCCTCTTTCAAGGCATACTTTTTTAAAAAATATGTGTCCTCTTATACCTCTTCACAATGAAAATGTCTTCTGTGCCTCTGAGTTTTCAAAAGAGGCGCTAATGAATATTACAATGTTGGAGCTCCGAGCAGCTTGCTTGTGTCTAAACCTTGCACCCTTTTAGCTAAACTGCTGCTTGGCTAGAAGGCCTGGGCATACGGCCAGTGAATTCTGGACATTTTCAGAGTACTTCACAGCAGATTGCATGTGGCAGAGTTCCAGGACCCAGCTGGTAAAGTCAATTTGTTGTACTTTTTTTTGCTTTAACTCAAAAGAAACACTAAATCTCATGAGAAATTTTTCTAGAGTTTCATTTTTCATAATAGGGAGGGCAGAAACATGATGGTTAAGATAGGCCAGCCATCTCTTCAAGGTTTGATATGGCATCTGTGGCTAAATAGTGTAATAGGATGGCAACATTTCTCATTTGTTAGTTCTAGTGCTACCATTTGCAATCCTTCCTTCCTTCTTCTGATGCAGCCTAGATGTCTTTCTTTCCTGCTTCGATGAGCTTTCCACCAGTGGGTCTTAGAAAATGCCTTTATTTCTTTAAGTTTCACCTTCCTGATGTCATGGTCTTCTTTGAGAACAAAGGACAAACAACAATAACATTTCTTTAAGTTAACTTTAGGTCTTCTTCGGGGGGGGCGGGGTGGAATACCCCCATAAGCCCTATAATTCTCCATTTTTATGTTCATTCTTTTTGTCGAAATCAAGTCACATTAGATTATTTCTGCTGATCTACATGGAAAAAGAAAAGATGTCATTTATTCCCTACTATATAACATTAGCATTGCTTTCAATACAAGCATCATATACAAATAATTGACCACTATTACAAAGAGTAACGTGGCTTTCTTACCTTTCTGCTTCATGATGTTTCCAGGTTGGTAGCTGGATGATAGAACTATTTTTTTTCAGTAAGAGACCTGTGTTTTATTGGAGAATTTTATAGGGTTTTGTTCAAAGGCTAGCTTAACCAATAGTTTACATGCGCAATAAAAGATTAGGTGTGGTGCCAAAATGCTACCATATAAGTGTCTTTATGAGGAGATAACTCATCAGTGCACAAACCCCTGAGGAATGTAGCTTGTTGAAAGTAGCCCCAAGAGTAGATTACTGTTTTTCGTTCTGGGGAAGATGACGGTGTTAGGCTTGTGGAATTTTCTTCATGCCACATGGAGCTTAAGATTTCATTGAATTTGTTGGTTTAAATGAAAGAGGTCCGTCTAATTTCCTATAATGTGACTTTGCTCAAATCAGTAATGATAATAGTGCCTAACATTTATATGTGCTTACTATGTGCCAGGCACTGTGCTAAGTACTTTATAATTATCATCTCATTTGATTCTAATGACAGCTCTGAGAGGTGGGTGTTACTATTATCCCCATTTTACAGATGAGAAATTGAGGCAAACAGACTTTAAGGGACTTGCCCAGGGATACACAGCTAGTGAATGTCTGAGGCCAGATTTGAACTCAGGTATTCCTAACTCTATGCCCAGCACTCTATGCACTGCCCCCATCTAGCTGGTGTAAACCAAAGGACCTCCACAAAGTCCAGATTCTATGCTTCCTCATGTCTTAGGGGTGACCTTAATTTCTTAAAGGCTATGATACTAATGTAAAGACTCTACCATATAGAAACACTTTGAGTATGCTGCTTATGATATCTGAGGATCAACAAAGCTATTATGGATAAATTTCTTGGCCGCAGCAATCATAAGATAAAGAAAAAAAATGTAAGTGGTTCCTAGTCCTGTGTGGCCCCCTTATCATATAGTGATGGTTATAGAGTGGTGAAAATGGATGAGAAGAGAAGAGTGCTAAGAATCATGCTATCATGAACCACCTAAGAATTAATTTAGGGCAGCTAGGTGGTGCAGTGGATAGAGCACTGGGCTTGGAATCAGCAAGACTCATCTTCCCAATTTCAAACCTAGCCTTAGACACTTACTTAGCTTTGTGACCCTTGGCAAATCACTTAACCCTGTTTGCCTCAGTTTCTTCATCTGTGAAAATGAGCTGGAGCAGGAAATGGTAAACCAGTAACTTTGCCAAGAGAACCCTAAAAATGAGGTCATGAAGAGTTGAACGTGACTGAAACAACTGAATAACAACAAAAGAATTAATTTAAGTATGACTAGTCTTAGTGAAAAATCTTTGTCCAATGACAAATGCATTCTATCCTGTTGGAAGAACTAGACCACATCAACATTGATATCATCATGATAACGAAAATCAAAAGACAGCAGTCAGAGCATAAATGGAAGAATGACCCACAGGTTTTCCTTAGGAGGCCAAAGTGGTTGGTGGAGCTAGTTTCATCACACCCCCGACAGGTAGCAAGAAACAATTTCCTTGGATGCTTATGGTACTTATGATGAGAATAAGCAAAAAGTATCATGAAGACAATTGAAGATTAAATAAATAAGGTTAAATAAGTGACTTATAAGTGCTTTTATAATAAGGGAGACTAGGTATTTGAGCTGTGGGAACAGGAAGGCAGCAACTGTTGATATGTCTAAAGAAGGCATCAGATAGCCTATCACTCTGAGGCTATGTCCTTCCTGGCTCTGACATTCTATGACGCTATAATTGCGTGAAATAAGAATATGGAGTACAGAAGCAAAACCATATGATTTGTGGGGGAGGAGAGGGTTCTGTTACTTATAGGCCAATACTGCTGGCATTTTTCTTATTCTTAGGGGCCAACGCTGTCCCTTAAATTATTGATTAATACTAGTGCTGTAGTCATATCCCTTCAAAATTGTGTTCCTTGAATTGGGACAGACTAATTCTTTTGTTCCCAAGACCTTTTGTGTAATGGTACCTAGTTCTGGGATCTCCCCCAAGTTATAGAAGATATGCTGGCCTATTTCAGATAGTGAAGTCTAACTCTTGCTATGGTGGAAATTCTAACTCCCAACCCTAGGAAGAGAGACAGAGGGATACTGAATGGTAAGAAGAGAGAATGGAGGAAAGAAAGATCCTGACTGAAGGATGGGGTTGCTAAACTATGCCTCTACATCCGGGGTTAGATGAGTAGCCACAACCAACAGTGAGAAAAGGTGAAATGTATTAGTATTATCCTCGTGCCTCAGTATACAACAAAAGCTTCAGTTCAAGATTTACTTTACTTTATGTCCAGGGGAATCTTTATAAAAGTAAGAACTGTTAGCTTTCAAAACTATAATTTCATTAGGGCAAGTAATGATTTGAAAAACTTTAGATGTTAAGGACACTCTTTCCCCTGAAAAGAAAAAAGATGTCTATCGATGGCATGCGGTCGGGGAGTACTTTGCTGTGTAACGGATTTTGCTTCTAACTGAACTGTAAAACTAAGATTTTGACTGTTTGTTGTAGAATAAAATCATAGAGTATTTTTTTTCAGAAGGAGTCAAGGCAGTGACGACTGTGTCTTGAACCATCTCTAATTAAATTCTGACTTCTGTCAAATTTCTCTTGTGGTTTCAACTGGAAGGCTTCGTCTGATGCTGTAGATTAACTGAGTACCTAGGCAGATTTGCAGTAGCTATCTTTGTCTTCAGAAGTGCGCAAAAACCTTTTATTCTCTGCATTGTTGTTCCTTGACAGGAATTGCTGAACATGCCCCTAGAACGCTAAGTGCTATTTTTATAAGTGGTCATAAAGCCACTTCTATCATAATTATTAAAACTATTAAATACCTGTGTACACAGGACAACATCATGCTAGGTGCTGTAAAAACCACATACAAAAACTTTTCCCTGAACCTTTAGGAGCCTATAATTTAAGCCATTACAGAATGACACAGAACTATGAAGGACAATTGACAGTGAACAATAATAAATGAATAGGGGGAAGGAAAGGTCATAAGCCTATATTAAGCGCCTTCTGTGTGCCAGGCACCATGCTAAATGCTTTACAAATATCTCATTTGATCCTCACAACAACCTTCGTCCTGGGAGAGAGGTGCTAATATTATCCTTATTTTACTGTTGAGAAAAGAGGCAGACAGAGGTTAAGTGACTTGCCCAGAGTCACACAACCAGAAAGTGTCAAAGGCCAGATTTAAACACAGGTCTTCCTGACTCCAGGTCCACTACTTTATCCACTTTACCCCTAGCTAAATAACTAAGCTGTTAATATGGGTTGTTGAGTGAAGGAAGATCCAAGGTAGTTTCCTAATAAAGGAATCCCTAAGTTTTAACAACTAATATTCTCAATAATAATATTCTCAATTCTCAATTAGTATTCTCATTAAACTTCAGTGGCTACTAATTACTCCCAAGACTAAATATAAACTCTTCTATTTGGGATTTAAAGTCCTTCACGACTGGGATATAGCCAGCCTTCCCAGCCTTATTTTACATTACTCCCTTTCACATTTTTAAGGTTTTGCCAAAATGGCCTCCTTGAGTTCCTCCTTTTTCTGTGCCTTTCCATAATCTGTCCTCCCTGCCTGAAATGCATTCCCCTTCCCCTCTCCCTCTTTTAGAAGAGCCCCTAATTTCCTTTAAAATTCAACTCAAGTACCTCCTTCTACATCGAAGCCTTTCCTAATCTGCGTAACTACTAGTGGCTCTCCCTCCCTTCTCAATTTAAAAAATTATCTTGTATTTATTTTATGTATGCATACATACATTTTATCTTCCCTGAAAAAAAACCATAAACTCCTGAAAGACAGAGACTATAATTTCTGTCTTTGTATCCCCCTCCTGGCACATAATAGCTGCTTAATAAATACTAACTGATGGATTAATTGGTGGTATAAAAAGGGAATTGACAATTCTTGAAAATGGTTTTCTGTTGTCCAACTAAAATTTCGTTTTGTAGTGTCATTTTCTATAGCACTAAAATCAATTAAAAATTAAATACTAAGCAAACAGTTCATAGTGGAAAAATTTATGAGGTCCTAATCTTCAGATGGTACTGTAAATGTTGCATGGGAGAAAAATTAGATAAACGTTCACAATGAATTTTTATTTCAGTTATATATGTTCCCAAGAGCTATAAAGTAATAATATATTTAACAAAATGTAAAGTGATATTGTATCTGTAAAGATAATTGTAAAGGTAAAAATAATTCTTCCCTTATAGGATGTCTTGAAGCTTTATAAAGAAGTTAGATGCAGCATGAACTGAACTGAGAGTCAGAAGGCCTGGGTTTAAATCTGGGCTTTTCCACCTGTGTGATCAGGAGCAAGTCTTTGAGCCTCATTTTCTTCCACTGCGAAATGACAAGATTGGACCAAATATTCACTAAGATCCTTCCCAGCTCTAAAAATCCAGTGACTGAAGTGGGTCACCTAAAGTTCTATTTCACTTAGCAAAGAGTTTTAAAATTCCTACAGTGTCCAATGAACTGTGTTGGGTACTAGGGTGTGCTAGGAAACTCAGGGAGAGAAACCAAGTATTGTGATGGCAAAAATGACTGACTAGGCACATGTAAAGGGATTATTTTTAAAAATCAGTTTACATAATTTATCAGGATCTAGTTGTTGAATATAGAATAAGGATGTAGGTCTGATTTACCTAAATATCATGACCCTGTTTCTCTTTTTCTTCGTGGAGAGGACACTCAGGTTGTGGCAGATATGGCCATCATGAAACAATCTGCCAGGTCAGAGAAGGCACCACACGCACCTTTTGCACTGAGTCATTTTATATGTCCTAGGACTATCAGATGCCATACCACCAGTGTAAAGCCTTCCATTTTTCATGAAATAAAGAAACTTCTACACTCTGGCTGCTGCCTGAGAGAAGGCTTTCATCCATAGCATTCTGCAGCTCCCATTGGATTCATTTTCCTGTCAGTTCTGTAGGCTGGGGACTTGAACTTTGAAATACTATCCACACCAACTTTGAGGGCCTTTCCCTTTGAAATTCTGCTTGTTCTACCTCAGACCTGCATCCTCCCTTGTGACATATAGACATGACCATAACTCACCTCCTTGGCATACAAAGATAAAAATGAAAAGTGTCTGCTTTAAAAGGAGTACTAAATTCATAGATGTACTGGACTAATGGAATATTACCACTTGATAAAGTGTTTTATATTACCTGCTACTCCCTCCTCTACTACTTCTACCCCCCCCCCAAAAAAAAAAACAGATCAAACTTCGAGGAAGAGAGCTTTAATGGACTGAATTTGGTAGCAAATGTCATTATTTTATAGATTTTGATCCTCTTTTCCCTGACCCTCACATTGAAGAATTCCAATCCCTATATATAGCCTTTGCTCCCTTTCCCCCCATCACTCACCATAGTTGCTTTTCTCTGGATGGTCACCAGGATTGCTCATATTATGGCTTCCTGAGGAGCATCCCCAGAACTGTATGCCCTGTTTTGGTGTTCATGAATCACAATTCCAATAGATTTGTTGATCATTGGAACAGTTCACATAGTAGGGTAATTTATGTTGACTCTTAAAAATCAGAGCAGCTCTATCTCTTAGCCTCAATTAAAAGAATGCCCTGAAGAGTGCAAGTATGCCAGATGTTGCCCTTCATATACTGTTTGTTGACTTAAATTTGTCTTATTCCAGTTTGGTTGGTTCTAAATATCCAACGGTTAAAACTACACTACCTTGGTATGAAATGGGTTTGTATATGATCCAGAGTAGATAAGTTTTAATCCATATTCCTCTACTTGGTAAAAACAACTAATAATTTCTTCTGATATACACATCTTCAAATATTCCAGAACTAGAATGGGTAAGTCATTTCCCCTTTCCCTTCTCTTAAGGCTTATTTACTGATCTTGGGAGATCCTTTTGAGCACTGCTACCTTTGTTACGGGCTAAGTGAATAATGACCACACCAAATACCCTACCCTGACAGGCTAAGTCTATATCTGAGTCCTGATGAGGCAGGAAAAAAATATTTTTTCCATTCTAGCGTGGGAAAGGCTGTGTTTTATTTTGGAAATTAGAAGCAATACGTTGAGAATCATGCATAGGGAAGGGCGTTATAGTAAAAAATCAATTTAAGCATTTAAAAATAAAATTTGAAAAAAAAGACCATTGCAAAATCAAAGAAAATTCATTTAAAAGGTCTTGAAATAGCTTACTAATTTCTTGAATTTCATCATCATCAATAAATATATTATTTGAATATTGAGATTGATGCCACTTTTGGAGCAGGCTAAGTTCCAAGAGGAACTAACAACTTCAGAGAAAGGAAGATGGAATTTTATAGGGTGAAGATGCAATTACACAGCAGAAATTTACTTAGAATAGAGGAATATGATTAATATTAAAAAGGCAGGAGGAATTTGTTAAGGGATTAGGTAATAGAGGAGGGGTCCTAACCTCAGCAGAACTGTGCAGGCGTTTTCATAGGGTGGGCCCCTTCTATGGTTAGGTGGTCAAGCATCCTGCTCTGGTGCTCTGATTGGCTAGCTATTGTGGTCTTGTCTGGTCAAGATGGACAGTTAGGTATTGTGGTCCTGTCTTGGGCTAAATGGATGATGTGATTGTGATGGAACACTTGTTTCGTGGGAAAGGGTCTGGGGGCAATGCTGGGTTTCTATCACATGGACAAGCCTGCTGTTTCTGTGGGAACTAAGAGTTCAGGGATACTCCTATTGTTCTAGTGAGCAGTGAGGCACAAGTTAGGACATTGATGGGGGTGGGGTGGGGTAGGGGTAGGTACAGTGGACCTGTAGTGAAGTTAGAATATTGGGGCTGGGGGCAGCTCTATTAGGACTCCATCATCAATAATTAATAGCCTTATATCCATTTTTAGAATTTCAGAGATAAAAAATATGAAATCATGGAAAAAGATATTGAAATAAATTTGAGTCTAGGTATAGAATGAGGTGATATTAATTGCTTCAATTCTTAGAAGTCAGGTAACTGAGTAGGTGGCTCAGTGTACAGGAGTCAGGAAGACTTATCTTAGTTCAAATCCAGCATCAGACTCTTAACTAGCTGTGTGACCCTAGACAAGTCACTTAATCCTGTTTGCCTCAATTTCCTCATCTATACAATGAGCTAGAAAAGGAAATGGCAAATCACTGTTTGCCATTTGTATCTTTGCTAAGAGAACCACAAATAGAGTCACAAAGAGTTAAACATGACCAAAATGACTGACAGCAACAACAAAATTGAGTAGTACCTGCCAGTACTCACAAATAGGCTAATGTTCCCCAATCTTCTCCTTTTTATTAATTTACAGTTTTGCCATAAATATTTGTCCTAAGATGATTGTAACAAGTGTAGGTATGAGAAAGAATTCTAAATTTGAGGATCGCTGTCTGAAATTAGTTTTCTGATATATTGTGCCACTGTGGTCTGTGTAGCAGGTCATTTGAATTTAACACACCCAAATATTCATATTTTGTACATAGTCTAAAAGACTTGTACCCATATGAATTGTTATGAGAGATAAGACGTTAGATTAGGAGTTTCCCTCATGTTCTTTGATGCTGAGCAACTCCATTGTTAACAAATTTCTATCTGCAACCATTTGGTTTGTCTAGAATCTATAAATTGTCTTTACTATGCTGTCCTTTTGAGTCTTGGTTTTAATAAATGATCCGTGAGAGTTCATAATGTCATGGAGTAGTAGAAATAACAGTCAGCTGGAAGTTTGCCTGATGATCTAATCCCAACTCAGCTACTAACTAGTTGTGTGGCTATTGGAAAATAATTTAGCCTATGAAGTTCTCCATTTCTCCTACTGCCATATGAAGGGTTGGATTAGATTGCAGGTTCTTAATCTGGGGTCTATGGACTTGTTATTTGAAATATTTTTAAAATTGCATTTCAATATAGTTGTTTTACTTTGTGATCCTATGTATTTTGTTTTATGCATTGAAAGACATTATTCTGAGAAGGGGTCCATAGGTCCTACCAGACTACCAAGGGAGTTCATGATACAAAAAAAGTTTAAGTACCTCTGAACTAGATTGTCTGTAAGGTCCCTTCTCAGTCTGAAATCACATCATTTCATCTCCTTACGTTTAGTCTGGAATAGAGCTAAACAATCATAGCAGATGAGGACCTCTCCTAATTTTAGAAGTCCTGCCCACTTCAATTTTTAAAATATTTTACATTTGTTAAATATTGGCAT
This sequence comes from Trichosurus vulpecula, assembly GCF_011100635.1. Taxonomy (NCBI): domain Eukaryota; kingdom Metazoa; phylum Chordata; class Mammalia; order Diprotodontia; family Phalangeridae; genus Trichosurus; species Trichosurus vulpecula. Next base: position 222,167,724 of record NC_050574.1, read on the forward strand.
TGAATTAAGTAGACTAAAAACAGAAGAATTAATAAATCAAGCCTAATTCAACTGGAAAATTAAGAAGTGAAGGGACAAAAAAGGATAAATAGATTTTAAAAATTGTTGACAATGCTATTTTGTCTTTTATATGCCATTGTTCACAAATAAAATGCCTTTCCCCATCCTTACCAACAATCTATCTCCTTAAATGTCTCATATTCCCTCAGTAACTACTTCTAGTGTTTCTAAATCCCCACCATCAGGTGTTTGTTTGAAGTCAAACATATTGCTCATTGATATTGACACTGATTGACAGCAAACTCAATGTAAAATTGTTATTTGAGTCTTTTATTCCAAAATCTCTGTGCCCTAGTGTATCTAGAAATAACCAAGTAATTGTATTATGAGAAAGAAAAAGATGTGACCTGCTAGAGTTAAGAAAAATTCCTGTTTCAGGATGGTTCCAAAGACTCCAAAGTTTTATACTATTACTATGCTTTGCAGAGATGGATTAGAGTCATTTTAAGCTGCGTTGACCCTTTTGCTTCCTGAATTGATTGACGATCTATTAGAAGCAGATAGATGGTATGGTGGTTAGAGTACTTGACCTGGAGGGAGGAAGACATGGGTTCAAATATGGGCCCAGACATTTACAGACATCTTTAACCACACCCTACATGTTTGTACACACTAATCATTTTTTATGATGTCACCCACGAGGAAGATTTATCTTAGTTCAAATCCAGCATCAGACTCTTAACTAGCTGTGTGACCCTAGACAAGCCACTTAACCCTGTTTGCCTCAGGAAAAGACTGCACCTTCCTATTCCAGTTTTGTAGGATTCAAACTAACAATTTGCATTAAGACTATAATTTCAATCAAATGCAGTCTTTAACCAAACTAATGTATACAGGAGTTATGGGAGAGGGTGGAGGGGGTAAGGAATTGGGGGCTGAGTGCATGTAAATGTGGAAGAGCAAGTTCTTTAGAAATGATATTTCATTGTGTGATGCCGCCTGATATTCTAAAACTCCAAGAGCTTTATTTGTTTTATTTTTCCACATTCATATTGATAGATCTTGGTACTGAAAATGGAATTCATGCCACAGGCGGATCTTTGAACTTGCTCCTTCCCGGAACCCCTCCAATAATGTAAAAAAAGAAAATTCCAGTGCCTGGGGACTTAGATGCAAAAGTCACTTGTAATCTAGTATCTATGGATTTGTGTTTACAGGCAATATGTGTACAGTGTATGAAAACAATGCTTTTATAGGAATTTTATTACCATGAGCTTTGCATTGTTTACTGATGTTTATCAGCTATAAACAAGGAAACATAATTACAACATGATTCCTACGTCTCAGTGAATGTTTTAATCAATTTATATTTATTCATTCTAAATTAAAGAGCAGGATAAATTCTTTTATTATTTTTCAAACAGCCAAAAGCAGGCATCCTCGACTGAACAATGGGAGTTGTGGGAAATACATTCATTAGCTACTGGGCTGATGGGACTTAAAATTGTGTATGTTAAGCTTGGGCAAACAAGAATGCCTGAGACCATCTGAAACAGTGTCTCAATATCCCTCCTCCTCTCGCCTCCCCCATACCTTTTGAGCTTACCTAAGGAGCCGTTATTGTAACAGTCTGTCGGCCAAATCTCCTTTAGTTGGTCGACTGAATTTTGTAGTCCAGAATGTGCTGCTAATGAATTGTCATTAACTTCCCAGTGAAAGGATCCTGCTAAATAAATGAATTCCAGAGCACCTCCTTTATCCTGGAGTCTTTTAGATAAACACAGCAAAAAAAAAAAAGGTGCATTTTAAAATGTGAACAAAAGCCTCTGTAGCAGCTTAGATTTTTTAAAAAAATTATTTAGTATTTTATTTTCCCTTATTACATGTAAAAACAATTCCATATTAGTCATGTTGTAAAAAAAATAGACCAAAAAAACTTAAAAAATAAATGGCTCCTATTTTTATAAATTTGACTCAGTTCTCTATATATTTGAGAAATGAGACCTTTATTAGAGAAACTTGCTTCAATCTGTATTCAGACGTCAGTTGTTTATCTGGGGATGGATAGCATTTTTCTTCATAAGTACTTCAGGGTTGTCTTGGATTATTGTATTCCTGAGAATAGCTAACAACTGATCATCTCACAACATTGCTGTTACTTTGTACACCATACATTTCAATTTGCATCAGCTCATCTAAGTCTTTTCATCATTTCATCATTTCTGATAGCCCAATAATATTCCATCACAATCACATAGCACAATTTGTTCAGCCATTCCCCAATTGATGGGCATTCTCCCAATTAACAACTCCCTGCCACCAGAAAAGAGCTGCTGTAAATATATAGAATCTAAGACAACTCTAAAAGAAATTGCTATCCACATCCAGAGAAAGTGCTATGGAGTCTGAATGCAGATTGAAGCATACTATTTAGTCTCTTTTGTTGTTGTTGTTTCTTCTTTCTCGTGATTTTTCCCATTGGTACTGATTCTTCTTTACAACATGACTAATGTGAGAAAAAAAAGAATGTTTGAATCCGTTCAGAAATCTACCAATGGTGCATTAATATTTCATTTTTTCCACATCCTCTCCAACATTTGTGATTCTCCTTTTATGTCCCATTAACCAATCTAATGGGTATGAGGTAGTAGCTCAGAACTGTTTCAATTTGCATTCCTCTAATCAATAGTGATTTTAGAGCTCCTCCTCATATGGCTATAGATAATTTTGATTACTTCATCTGAAAACTTCATATGTCTTGATCATTTATCAATTGGGAAATGGCTCCTATTTTTGTAAATTTGACTCAAATATTTGAGAAATGAGACCTTCATTAGAGAAACTTGCTTCAAATTTTTTTTCGCAGTTTTGATTGCTAAATGTATTTCCCTCCATCCTATTCTCCCCTCCCATTTATTCTGTTCTCTCTCTCCTTTCACCCTGGCCCTCCTCAAAAGTGTTTTGCTTCTAATAACCACCTCCCCTGATTACCCACCCCTTCACTTACTTCCCTTCCTACTTCCCTGTAGGGTAAGATAGATTTCTATACCCAATTGAGTATGTATGTTATTCCCTCTTTGAGTTAATTTTGATAAAAGTAAGGTTCACTCACTCCCCTCCACATCCTCCAACTTTCCTTTCACTGGAAAAGCATTTTCCTGCCTCTTTTATGTGAGATAATTTTTCTCATTCTACCCCTCCCTTTCGCTTTCTCCCAGTGCATTCCTCTTCCTTGTCCTTTAATTTTTTTAGATATAATCCCTTCATATTCAACTCATACCTGTGCCCCCTGTCTATATATATATATATATATAACTGCCCTAATAATGAGAAAGTTTTATGAGTTACAAGTATCATCTTCCCATGTAGGAATGTAAACAGTTTGACCTTATTAAGTCCCTTATGATTTCCCTTTCCTGTTTACCTTTTCATGCTTCTCTTGAGTCTTGTATGTATCTGAAAGTCAGATTTTCTATTCAGCTCTGGTCTTGTCATCAAGAATGCTTAAACATCCTCTATTTCAATGAAAATATCCCCTGTTGATTATATTCAATTTTGATAGGTAGATGATTTTTTTGGTTATAATCGTAACTCCTTTGCCCTCCAGAATACCATAGTCTAAGCCCTCTTGATTCTTTTCTGTAGAAGTTGCTAAATCTTTTGTTATCCTCACTGTGACTCCACAATACTTGAATTGTTTCTTTCTGGTTGCTTGCAATATTCTCTCCTTGACTTGGAAGCTCTGGAATTTGGCTATAATATTCCTGGGAGTTTTCATTTTGGGATCTTTTTTAGGAGGTGGTGAGTAGATTCTTCCAATTTCTGTTTTACCCTCTGGTTCTAGAATATTAGTTCAGTTTTCCTTGATAATTTGTTGAAAGATCATGCCTAAGCTTTTGATTATGGCTTTCAGGTAGTTCAATAATTTTAAAAAAATCTCTTTTGGATCTATTTTCCAGGTCAATTGTTTTTAACAATGAGATATTTCACATTGTCTTCTATTTTTTCATTCTTTTGGTTTTTGTTTCTTGATTTTTCATAAAGTCATTAGCTTCCATTTGCTCAGTTCTAATTTTTAAAGAATTATTCTCTTCAGTGAGCTTTTGTACCTCCTTTTCCATTTGGCCAATTCTACTTTTTAAGAAGTTTATTTTCTTCAGTGAATTTTGTACCTCTTTTTCCATTTGGTCAATTATGCTTTTAAGGCATTCTTCTGCTCATTGGCCTTTTGTGACTCTTTACCATATGGCCTAGTCTTTTTTTTTAAGGTGTTATTTTCTTCAGTATTTTTGTGTGTATCTCCTTTACCAAATTGTTGATAGATTTTTCATGATTTCCTTGCACCTCTCATTTTTCTTCACAGTTTATCCTCTACCTCTCTTACTTGATTTTCAAAATCCTTTTTGAGCTTTTCCATGGCCTGAGACCAATTCATATTTTTCATGGAGGTTTTGTATGTTGGTGCTTTGACTTTGTTATATTCTGAGTGTATGTTTTGATCTTCCTTGTAGTAACTTTCTACAGTCAGAATTTTTCCCCTTGTTTGCTCATTTTCCCAGCCTATTTCATGAATTTTCACTCTTTGTTAAAGTAGGGCTGTGCTTCCAATGTGGAGGGCACACTGTCCCAAGCTTTAGGGGTTTTGTGCAGCTGTTTTCAGAGATACTTCTAGGGACCTGTAAGTTTTCAGTTCTTCCAAGGTGGTATGATTTAAGGAGAGGTCCATTTACCACTGTCCTGGACTCTGCTCTAGTCTGAGATAGGGGTTGAATCTGTAGATTTAGGAGTCATCTTCATAGATGATAAGGGAATCCATGAGAATTAATATAATCAGCAAAGTGTGTAGAAAGAGGAGAGGAGAGTCACAGAATTTTAGATCCGAAAGAGATCATACAGTCCAACAGCAGCCTCATTTTACAAATTAGTAAACTAAGCCCAAATGAGGTAAACTTGGTTAGCCTCAGGTCAAACTGACAATTCATGTCAGGTCTGGGATTCAAACCTAGGCTTTCCCAGTCCAAATCCAATGCCCTTTTCACTCAGTCCCCACAGAGATTTTTTGTAATATAAATAAGGCATATTACTTTGGGGATGTCTCACTTCCAACATTTACATATAGTGTGACTCATGGAGTTAGACTTTGAGAATGTCCACAAAACCTTTGCTTCCTTACTTTGTATATCCCCAAGGCATGCAATTTATCCTGCTCAGGTCATTCAAGACCCCTGGGAGTGTTATAAACTCTAGGAATATTAAAATGAACCTTGTACTGAGCACAGCATGATGTAACACATTAGATGGACATGGGAATGCTATGTTATTGCTAAGGCCTAATATCAATGTGGTTTTTTTTCTCCTAAAGGACTTCGTTGTTATGTTCCTGCATCACCTTGCAACCATTTCCCTGATCACCTTTTCATATGTCAACAATATGGCCCGAGTGGGGACCTTGGTCATGTGTCTCCATGATGCAGCTGATGCTCTGCTGGAGGTGAGAGCCCCTGGTTGTCTTTTAACTCTGGAAAGTATATAAGTCAGTAAGCCTACCCAAGCAAGCCATAGTTATTCTGTTTTCTGATAAGCTGGCATTTTGGAGAATATTGTAATTACAAGCAATTCTTGCTTTGAAACTTCAGAGCATTTCCTTATCAGTTTAAACAAATGCATCTATAATTTAGTGAATAAAAAGCTTTATACAATAAATATTTTATCATGTTAGGGTTCTTTATTAAAAGTATAATGAAATTTTTTTTTACTATTCCACCCTTGCTATTAAAAGATATTGCAATGGGGAAATCATAATTATGGTTTCCTAGTCATAATTTTTTTATGATTTTCCTACTCATAATTGACCAGGCTTTGTTTCCTTTACTATAACAATGCATTAGGAACTGTAATGTTCCCGACAGTGCTTTCCTTTTTCAATCCCCTTTCTCTCAGTTTTTAAAGGGGGTACTATACATGGAATGGGTTATGTAATGGTTGTAGTTCTTATTACCAATTTACATATCAACTTGTAGAATTCAGAGTATGATGTATATTCAAGCATCAAATTGTATGTAAATATTGGAAGTGAGGTACGCCCAAAAGTAATATACCCTATTCATATTATGAAAAATACCTCTGAGGATATAAGTTTATAACTCACAAAAGTACATCACTCTAACATCCATTGTGTATTTACACTATTAAATAGGAATACTTTAGGGGAAGTTTTTTTTTTCCTCCCAAGGTATAGTATTTATCCCTAATATCTAATGAATAATTCCTAGGATCACAGATTTCATGCAAGAAGGAAATTCAGTGACCTAACCCAGCCCCTTATTTTACAAATAAAAAACATTGGAGCCCAGAGAAATTAAGTGATTCATCCAAAGTTAGGTAGGTAGCAAATAGGAAAGATGGGATTTGAACCCTCCAAATCCAACCGTATACGTGCTGCCTCTCGTGTTCAAACTCAATCCTACTCCTTAATTCCTAGAGACTCAATTTGTTTTTATTAGTTAATTAAATACCTCAATTTTAGCATGATATTGAAAATTTCCTAACTAGGAAAAGAAATCAGTGTACCTCAGTACAGATTTCAATTGGATAGACCCAATAGACCTTAGAATTTATGTTATATTAATGAATTCTTACTAGCTGCAGTACTATGAATGTTACAGAAAGTGGTCCCTGAGCCCTATTAGATCCCATTTAAATGATATATAATACATAAATATATGTAATATGTTAAAATATATAATATAAAATAACATAGAGACAAAATTCCATGGAATAACTCTTAAGATAAAGATGTTTCAGAACTTGAAAAATATAGCATGCTTTAGTAAAAAATTTGATCCAAGAGGTGATTTGTGGTACAATGAAAAGAGTGCTGGCTCTGGCATCAGAAGGTCAGAGTTTAAATCCTACATCTGATGCTTGCTACCAGTCTTGGAAAAGTCATGCCTCAGTTTCCTTCTTTGTAAAATCAGAGAATTGAACTGGATAGCCTCTGAAGCCCCATCTAGCTCCAGATCTATGATCCCATGATTTATAAAAGGAAATTGGTTCTAATAGGAAAAATACATTTGTTGATAGTTCCATTGGATAATAATCCAAAATAAAATATATTCATAGTAATGTTTTACAAAAAAAAAAAAAAGAAATAAGGCTAAGGACAGTTCTTTTAAAATTAGTCTCTATTTCGTTAAAGTCTAAGTGCCGTTGGAGAGGGGAAATCAGGTAGCAACCTGCAGCCTTGAATCCTTTCTATACAATCTTCCATTTTTATCCAGGAAAAGACATAGTGGCAGGTTGAATATTGTCTGAAAAGAAATAGACTTCATGATCAGCACGGGCATTGGACATGTAAAAAGGTACTCTAGAAAATCCACTTGCTTCGTAAGACATGAGAGATTCTGTGTTTTGTTTAGGTCAGAAATAAGCAGTAAGTTGCCTGTTATTTTTTCATTCAATTTAAAAAATTCTAATTCTCACTCTTTTTGTTAGAACAGATTCAAGCCATTCAACAAATCAGTAGTTCATTTGCTTAGATGCCATTTCGTTAATAAGTATTTCCTTTGGCCTATGCGGTTCTCTCATCTCTTTGTGTTTCACTCAAAGCAGAGAAATTATAGCACTTTAAGTGCTAGAGTTAAAAATAAATGCTGTACACTGCAATTGTTTGCCAACCCATGTAAATGTTATCAACAAGCCTTTGAGCATGGATTCAGCTAATGGTAGCTTTCTACAAAATGGAACTTATGATATCATAAGTTCATTGGTACCTTGGGCTTATAGCCCTCCATTCACATCCCTGGAGTTGTCTTTGTAAGATGTAGGAACATGTCCTAGATATACCATTCATTGCCTCACATGCCTCACCACTTTTACCTTGAAATATTTAACTATTTCAGAAATGTTTGATTAACAACAGCTCATAGTTATGAAGCACCTAAAAGCAAGGTTTTGTGCTGGGCTCTTGAATACAAATGGTCCCACCTTCAAGGAATTTACATTCTACTGGGAGATATATATGTATATGTATATTATATATATATGTTTAGCCATATACACATACATATACATATATGTGTATATGTGTATATATATATACATATATATGTATATGTCATATCAGAAAATTTGAAGTGGCAGAGTGCTAGTAACTAGTAGGATCAGACAAGGCTTAACAGGTAAAGTGGCCCCTGAGCTGCCTTGAAAGAAGATATGAATTTTGAAAGGTCAAGATGAGAAGAGAATGCATTTTACGCTTTTGTACAAATATGCAGGAGGGAAGTAAAATGTTTATATAATAGTAGTTTAATCTAGACCATCAATGAATTTTTCACAAAATGGATGAGTTTAAGGAATGCAAGATTAAGGCATCCATATCATCTCCGAGTGTAGGCTGACTTGCAGAGTGAAAGTTCCCTAAAATCACATTATCAAATTATTAGAGTGCATCTCACCATCAGTCACTTTCAGCATTCTTCCTTTTAAATGGAAATAGTGTTGAAGTTAATTTACCTAGTTGCCTGGTGAGAGAGTCATTGAAATTACAAGATCTTGGCTTTATGTTCTCTGTTTCAAAGTTTACGACTGCAAGTCAGGGAGTATATTCCCAGACTATAACCACTGTACCCATAGAAAGGACAAGCAAACATTTAAGTACAAATGGGAAGAGATAGTAAAACCCAAAGTTCCAGATAGTCTTGTGAAACTTCAGTACTTGGATCTCTGTTATTATTTAATGGGATTATCTAACATCTTTGAGGCCATGAAGCAATAACGTCATGCATCACCATATCAGCAAGAGTCTCCCCCTCATCCTTGTCTTCACTCAACCTTGTGGTTGTGTTTCTATGTGGCAGAATTTGTTAAATTTGAATGAATCAGTTTATTCAGTTATGATGACTGATATATCTCCTGTAAAGCATGGATGGTTTATAAATATTGATGCCTGGCACATTAAATTCATCTGCATTATGATGCAGCTGGTCAGTCATGGCTTGGGAGAGGTCTATGCATATTGATAGAAGCTTTTCATTTGCCAGTACCACTAAATTATTGTCACATTTCTTCTATCTACAGGCTGCCAAAATGGCAAATTATGCCAAGTTTCAAAAACTGTGTGACCTATTGTTTGTCATGTTTGCAATAGTCTTCATCACCACAAGACTTGGTATATTTCCTCTCTGGTGAGTAAACTAATCTTCTTTCCTGAAATGATTCAGTGCTACAAAATAGGCTTAATTAACACCATGGAGAGTGATGAGCTGATTCTCCTTCATAACTGGACTAGAATAAGGGAAATACGGGGTTGAAAAAGATTTTTAATCTTAAGTAGAGAAAGGCCAATTCCTGTCAATACTTACCACAAGACAGGACAGGGAAAGGATGAGACATAGAGAAGCTCTAGAGAGACAAGAGCTTTTTGTTCTTGCTAGGAAGCCTGAATTCCATTGCAAGAGTCTTAACTGCCAAAGTAATACTCTTAAAGCACAGACCTAACCATGACATTCCCCTGCTCAAAAACCTCTAGTGGTTCCCCATGGCCTCCGAGACAAAACACAAATCCAGTGGTTGGTATTTAAAGCCTTTTACAATCTAAATTGTCTAAAGACTACATTCCCTCCCAGATTAACTAGTTGTTCCTCATATGTGACATTCCTTCTTCCATCTCCTCCATGATTTTGCACAGGTTATCATCCCTAGTCCCTCCTCACCTTTGTCTCATAGAATCTTTACTTTTCTTCACAGTACACCTCAAGTGACGCTTCCTAAATGAGGCTTTTCCTGTCCTCCCCACCCCCGCCCCCAGGCATCAGGGCTCTGCTCTGAAATTACCTTGAATTTATTTTGTCTAGATGATATTTCCCTGTCCTAATAGATAGAGCACTGGCGTCAGAGCCAGGAAAGTCCCATCTCTAACATGTGCTTGTTTTGTGACATTCAGCATGTCACTAGAAGGCGTCAAACATGTACCAGTAGCACTTCCAAGTGTGGCCTGAACTAGAATAAAAAGTATTTTGGAAATATTTAACAAAATAAAAATATAATCAAACATAGATAATGTTAATATGTGGTTTTCTAAGTCAATATGCTTAATGAGTGGGTTAGGGGCCTCGTTTTTATTTGAATTTGACACCACTGGTCTAGACAACTCTCTAAGATTATAAGTTACAGAGAAAGTAGGAAGTTTCCATACACAGGAGTTCCCTATGTTCATGAAATCATATTTATATTCATATGTGGGTATTGTTTTTCCCAAGAGAATATAAACTCCTTAGTCCATAAAGTTAAAAAAAATTATTAAACACCTACTATGTACCAGGTACTGTGCTAAACACTGGGGATACAAAGAAAGGCCAAAAAAATCCCAAAATCAACCCAGTCCCTGCCCTCAAGGAGCTCAGAGTCTGATGGGGAGACAACATACAAACACCTACATACCACAAGATATAGGCAGGATACATTGGAGGTAAGCAGCAGAGGCAAGGCACTAACGTTCAAGAGGATGGATTGTTGTGGATTTTAGCTGGGCCTAGAAGGAAGTTGAGAAGCCCAGAGGTGGAGGTACCGTAGGGACTGTATCCTTTTTGTGTTTATTTAGTGATCACATGGTTCAGTGTCTAGAACATAGCGTTTGATAAATGTGTATTGATTGCTTTCCTTGAAATTGAGAAACAACTTTCGTTCCATTTCTGCTCAGTGTTAGGCAGAGCTGACTTTCCTAGAATGCAGAGCCCGGACGAGTAAGAATGAGTCTTGCAGGAATGAAATGTTGTTATTAGCACCTCCTATTTTAGTGACAAAATCTCTTCCATGAGTACTTGCTGAGGCTATATAAAGAATGAGGTCAATATATGGTCAGCCCTGTACCCACAGGAGAAGTGGCATTGCTGCCATACTACTTGAGTGCAGCCAAGTTTTAGATAAGTAGCATCTAGAGAGAAAGAATTTTACACCTTTATTCCAAGAAAGAAGCATATGACAGAGGTGTAGTTGGATGCCTAGGGGGTGTCATTTTTCTCAGTGTGCCCAAAAGTTAGTTTTTAGATAAGCTGTGGTTAAATAATATGCTTTCACTTAAAAAAACTGCAATGGAATTAGGACTCATTTTACTTTCAATAGCCTTTGTCACAGTCATTTCCCTTCATTTCAGGAAGCCATTATTTTCCATGCTCAGTTTTTAAATTCTCTGCAGGCCATAGGATTACAGAGCCTTACAGATTCACATGGAACAATAAAAAGAGTAAGGCTCTGGAATCAGAAGGCTTGGATGTAAATGTTACCTGTGTGACCTTGAGCAAGCCTCTCAGTCTCTGTCTCTCTGTCTCTGTCTCTCTCTCTCTGTCTCTCTCTCAGGCAATCACAGGGTCACACAGCTTGAGCAAGTCTGAGGGAGGGGGGAAGGAGAAGAATACCCTTTTATAATATGCCAGGCACTGTAGTAAGTGTTTTTTACAAATATTATCTCATTTGATCCTTACAACAACCATGTAAGGTAGTTGTTCGTATTATTCCCATTTTTCAGTTGAAGGAGCTGAGGCTGTTAGAGGTTAAATGACTTGCCCAGGGTTACACAGTCAGTCAGTGCCTGCTTGTTTTTAAATAACTTCTTGTCTCTTTTAAGCCATATTCCTTAGAGCAGGGGATCTTAGTCATTTTAATTTTTCATCATGGACCCCTTTTGTAGTCAGATGAAATCTATGAACATCTGCTCAGAATAGTGTTGCCTACATCCCTAATGAAGGAAATGCTAAATCTCATTTAGCGTTTGGTGAAAATAAAGACCTAGTTTTTTCTCATCCAAATTCTTGGACCCCCTGAAATCTACACACAAGCCCCTGGAGATCTGGAGATCCCAAATTAAGAACCATTTCCTTCAGTATTTGGTCATGGGATCATACCTACCTTTGCTTTGAAATTCCTGAAATATACTTTCCTACAGCTGAGGGTTTATGTACAACTATAGCTAGTGTTTCACTTGAGGCTTCTAAAATACAGGGCTGGATCTCCTAAGGTTTCCAACCTTCCGACATCATTAACCAGTTCTTGCTTGTTGATCAGAAATATATTAAAAGCAACAGTCCCATTCATAGCTAAGTGGTGCAATATATAGAGTGCTGGGCCCAGAGACAGGAAGACTCCTTTTCCTGTGTTTAAATCAGGCCTCAGCTGTGTGACCCTGAGCAAATCACTTAACCCTGTTTGCCTCAGTTTCCCCTTCTGTACAAATGATCTGGAGAAGGAAATGGCAAACCACACCAGTATCTTTGCCAAGAAAAAAAACCATAGAGCATGCAGTTCACAGCATCAGAAAGAGTCGGACACAGCTGAACAACAGCAAAGAAGTAACAGAACTTGCCAATTTATTGGATATGAAGATTCAGGAGAAAAGTCAAAGATAACTTTAAGACTTTAAGTGTAGGTGAAAGGGGAGAAGAGTAGCACCAGAAATAGAAAGAGGGAGGTTAGTGACCAGAACCAGGAGAACATTGTACACAGCAACAGCCACAGTGTGATGACTGGTTTTGACAGATTTAACTCTTCTCAGCAATGCAAGAACCTAAAATAATTCCAATGGACTCAGGATGGAAAATGCCATCTACATCCAGAGAAAGAACTATGGAGTCTGAATGCAGAGCGAAGCAGAGTTTTTTCTTTTTTGTTTTGTTTTGTTTTTCTTTCTCGTGGTTTCCCCTATTCGTTCTAATTCTTCTGTGCAACATGACTAATGTGAAAATGTGTTTAATAGGAATGCATGTGTAGAGTCCATAGCAGATTGCATGCCGTCTTAGAGAAGGAGGGGGGAGGGAGGGGGAGAAAATTTAAAACTTGTAGAAGTGAATGTTGAAAACTAAAAGTAAATTAATTAATTTTAAAGAAAAGAAAGAGGGAAGTTAGGAGGAAACACAGGTTTGAAGGGAAAATTAATACGTTGCTCCTGACCAAAACAAACTCATCCATCCCAGTAGGTCATTGTTTTACCATCTTATTAATTTGTGTCATACCTGTAGTTGATTGATCTGTCTTCAAGACTTTGTATGGGGATGATCATAAAAAGTTTTAAGTTGTCTAATACTTATATGAACAAATTATTTTTATATCTTTTGTCTTATTATTACTCTATTATTGTTATCCTTTGAGTATCTTGGTGAGTGAAGTATGTATATTTGGTGGAGTATATATTATTATTATTATTAGCCAATTATCCTTTGAGCCTTTTTGTGAGTGGAGTGGTTTGTGTGTGGCGAGAAGGAGGAACACTATTATTTTGGTTTTTTTTTTAATGGAGAGCTAACTGGAGCAAAGAAGTTAGGGGATGCGTATGAGGTCATAAGGCCTTGGCAGAGCCAAGGCTAGGGCCCAAGTCCTCTAATTTCTGTTCTGCTTTCAAGTTCAACCACTATGAGACATCTTTCTGCTAAACTGTGACATCTCCTTCAAGGTCTAGACTACAAAAAATCACGTTACAGTTTTGGTATGTCTGCTCAGATACACAAGCCTTTTAAAGCTATTTCTGCTTCCTTCCATTAAATTGACCACCTATATTGTAGTTCGGGGCATTCCGTTTGTGGTAGTTTAGTAAGAAGTTGTAATGATGTGTTATCATTTATGCTAGGTACAAGATTAAAATGTCATTTCTGTAATCATTGTATGTTATGATGAAGAGAAGAATCTGATTCTTGCTAGTGCTGACTCCAAGTTTTGTTTTAATCGCTGCTACTGTGAGAAGCAGCGTGATATAGTGGATAGAGAGCCAGTTTGGGGGTCAGGAAGACACGGGTTCAAGTCCAGTCACTAATGGCTGGTTACATCCTGGCTTTGTGACCCTGGCCTAGTCACTTAACCCCTCATTGCTGCAGGCAACTCTCTAAGGCTGTAATTTGTAGAACAGTTCAGCTACCGATCTGCATTGTTGGAGAAGGTTTCCTTACAAAAATTGCCCTCCAGGAGTACCGGATAACAGTAAAGTCACGGGCCCAGTGCATATTATGGGTGCTCAGTAAGCAGAAAACATGAAACCACCACCAAAAAGCCAGGTCGAGTTAATCATAATTACTGCAAGTCACCGGAGCTATTCCCTGCTGCCAGAAAGAACCGTCGTAACTGATAGACTGCATTCTCAAACCTCCATTTATTTCCCCTGCAGCAGTATTTCTGTGCTAGCCCATTAGCTGCAGGGACTAGAGTGAATGTCCTAACTCTGAGGTCTCTGCATGTTACCAGATACTCTCGCCTTCAGAGGCGTCAGAGGACTTTGAGATCCTTTCATCTTACTCTGTTCAAGCAGGGCAGTGTTGCGGGCCTTATTTTGACCTCGAATTTACACCTGTCAGCCTCTATCAAAAGGGTGGGAGTCAATTGCATAACTTCAGTGATGGGTTTGATACCATAAATCCATCATTTTCTCTGCTGTGGTTCAGTTGAAAGAACCTCAGCTCTCTGAATCTCACTTTCTGCAGTGCTCCATTCTCCAATGTAAGGAAATTAATTGCAGATTTGTACTCTCTAGAGGTCTAGGCAGGATTTTTTTTAAGTTGCTATAGAACTACCTAGACTGTTCAACTGTCAAACAGACTCTTTAATATGATGTTCAAGTCTTTGGTGTTTGGGAACCAAATGAATATGTCAAGTTTAGCTTTCTCTTTGACTCGCTTTTCAAGCTGAAACATTTACCAAAGGAACATTGCAGGTTTGCTTTTCTGAATAGCTAGTGATTAACAGATTAGTCTTAGAGTTCACAAATATGTGAGAGCTGAATAGATTTTTTTCCGAATCAATTCTAGGAAATTACTCTGAAATTTGTTTTTCTGCTTGTGTTAAATGGTATATTTTAAATGCAAGGGGCAAAGGCTGGACTCTTTACGCCATTGGGAATTTTGGTACATTTTTTTCACAATGCTTCCATTTTATATTAGCAGGTAAATTTTATTGAGGAGAAAAGACCTGATTAAATTTAACCATGGAAAAATTTTCACCGTTTAAAATAAGCAGAGCACTTATTGTATCAACGTTAGACAGAAATTGAGCAATACCATTTAATCAGAAGCATAAATACCGAAGAGGAAGATGGTATATTTAAGGGAGCTAAAACTCTGGTCTGTAGAGCTGTGAATAATGGATCCAATTTTCCAATAGTCTAGCAGTCTTCCCTTCCCCCACCTCTTTTTTCCACTGATTTTTCAGGAACATGTTAACTTTTACAGAAAGCAGATATTTTATACATCTTGTTGTGTATGTGTTTGTACCTCCCACCTCCATTTGGTATAGGTTGTTGTCATCGTTGTTGAGTCATTTTGTCGCGTCTGACTCGTGGTGACCCCTTTTGGAGTTTTCTTGGCAAAGATACCGGTGTGGTTTGCTGTTTCCTTCTCCAGCTCTTTTTACAGATGAGGAAACTGAGACAAACAGGGCTCATTGACTTGCCCGGGGTCACACAGCTAGTAAGTGTCTGAGGCCAGATGTGAACTCATGAAGATGAGTGTTCCTGATTCCAAGCCCAGTGCTCTATCTACTGCCACCGCCTAACTGCCCTCAGTATGACTTTTTTTTTTTTTGCTTTTGCTAAGAATTAGCCTCTTTGGACTATACTATAGAATGAATGTCTTTAGAAGACAGATAAGAGTGAAACAGCTAATGCAAACTTATATTATATGACTTCTTCTGTGATGGTCACATTAATTCAACATGTGCAGTTAAAGGGTTCTTTTATTAAATAGATTGCAGAGGTGATTTAACAAAAGCCCAAGGTGAGGTAGAGGAAGATAGTAAAACTTTTCAGCCTCAGGTTGATTTCTAGAAAAGAAGGCAGTCAGCCTCAGGAAACTTGAATGGAAGGGATGCTTAATTTTATTATATGGCAAATATTTTCACATTTCATGCAGGAGGGATTTTTATTTTTCCCTGAGAGAGAACAAGAGCAGTGACTCAACAAGAATGCAGTATCCTAGTAACGTTCTCTATTCAGAGATGATGGCTTCGTTTTTTTCCTAGTGCAAAATTCATTGCTGGGAGAAAAAAAAAGGCAGTATATCAAAGTATCAAAATCCATTCCTGTAAAATTCATTTTCATTACCACTGAAATTTCAGAATGACCAATTTCATTTCCAACAGTACCAAGCCTAATGTGTGAAAAACATTTTTTAAATCAATGTGCCTATCACTTAGTTTCTAGAACAGACTCATTTCAGGCAAGTTTGCTATAAAACCAAATTCAGTATATGAAGACTGGACCTCAAGTCAGGCTTTTTCCTTAGGTGCATATGCATTGTGCATCATTTCTCTTTTGGAGCCTCCACAGAAGGACCATGTCATCCCCACAGCCTCCATCCCTTCAGCAATCACTGCCCTGCCACTACTGCTGCTGTCCCCTAATTTTCACAGCCCCAGAATTCAATTGAGAACTGAGCGCTGTTCCTCACTTTAAGGTCTATTGACTAGTCAGGGCTAGCCTAGCACCAGGCTAACAATCACTGTGGAGGACCCCATTGTGGGTGTTCTCAGACAAAGTCAAGGTCATTCTGAGTTTCTTTGCAAGAATTCAGGCAGCTTCTTTCACTGCCACAGTAGCTGCCTTTGGGTATGTTATTGACAGTGAAGAGACATGAGATGTGCCAGCTCTAAGATCCTTGGCATTTCATGCCTGGCATCATTGACATCAGCTGGATCAGAGCCCTAGCTTTGCCAGTTCTAATGAATTCAATTCAGTGAACTTTAATGACGATCACTTGCCAAACTTGTAATCCTAGGTGTGCTGTTTAACCTCTTAGAGACTCAGTTTCCTCTTTTGAAAATGAAGATAACACCTGCAGTGCCTACCCTGCCTGTCTACTATAAGGTTCTAGTAAAATAGTATATATGAAAGCATTTTGTAAGACTTAAAACTCTATGTAAATATAAGTTCCAAGTCTTAAGCCATGATTAGACTTATCATGTGTTCATTCCTTGTTTCCTCAGATAGACTGCAAGCTCTTTGAGGTTAATGTTCATCATTCAGAACTCACTGTCTTTATGTCAATAAGAGCATGGGCAGGCTAGCTGCAGAAACCATTAATAAAATTTGAAATCAGAAATATTAAAGACTAAGCACTTTGTTGTACTGGTACTTTTGTAACATTAAAAGAAATCAACTTTTGGCCAAAAGATAATAGCTCTCCTCCCCAAAAATCTCTGGCTTCATGGAATCCTTTCTTTCTTCTTTCAGTTCCTTTCTTTTGCTTTTTCTTCCTCCCTCTTTCTTTCCTCCTTTTCTCTTTCCCTTTCTACTTCCTTTTTTCCTTCCTTCCTTCCTTTGCTCCCCTCCACTGCCCTTCCTTTTTCATCCTTCCCTTCCATTTCTTTCCCTTCCTTTTCCCTTTCCCTTTCCCTTACCCTTTCCCTTTCTTTTCTCCTTCCCCTTTCCCTTCCCTTTCCCTTTTTCTTCCTTCCTCTGATACAGAGGAATAAGTATTGGACTGGAAATCAGAGGAAATGTATCCATGTCCTGCCTCTGCTATTTACTACCTGTGTGACCTTAAGCAAGTCATTTAACTCCTAATGGACCTCAGTTTTCTCATGTTTAAAATAAGGGAGTTGAACTAGATGGTTTCCCGGATACTTTCTAGACCTTATTCTATGATCTTACGTTAACTGATATTTAAAATAATGACCCAAGGTACTATAATATCCTGAACCATCAGAACAAATTTAAATTATGTTCAGTGTACTATACTTACTAAGGCAGGAAACCATGAATGCATTTTTACAGAGACTTTTATCAACAGGTTAAAATAAGCCAGGTTTTTCTGGTTAAATGGGAATTAACCAGAACACTCTATTCTCTGTATAGTTCCATTCACCCAGGTTTTAATGAACTATATTTTCCCTGCCTTTCTCATTGGAGAGATGTGGGTCCTCATTCCCTGCTGAAAGATAGATTCCATGCTATACCAGCAAATGTTTTAAATTAAAAATAAAACCTTATATAAACTCTGCCCCTCAGTCAGTTTGTACTCTAATGGCAAAAAGAACATTTTCCTTGTTTTGTCTAAATCACTGTAGCATTTAGAATGCTCTCCTTGCTTCCAAGCATTACGTTAGGTAGATAGGAGTATTACTTGCCAGTTTAGTAGTTGAAGGTAAAAGGGGGTAGAGTGGGGGTGAGGGGAAACCTTTTCACACATGAAAAAAAAAATTACAGGCCTTTGTTATAGACTGTTTCTATACTTACCTCAGACCAGCTAGGTGGTGCAGTGGGTAGAGTGCCTGGTCTGGGTTTAGAACACTCATGTTTGTGCGTTCAAATCTGGCCTTAGATACTTACTAGCTGTGTGACCCTGGGCAAGTCACTTAATCCTGTCTGTCTCAGTTTCCTCATCTATAAAATGAGCTGGAGAAGGAAACGGTAAACCACTCCAGTGTCTTTGCCAAGAAATCCAAAATCTGGTCACAAAGAGATGGGCATGACTGAATAACAACAACAATATGCTTACCTCCAATGTTGGGGGCTAGGGAGATGCTTTGCAAAAAAGTTTTCAAAGTTGTTATAAAAGGGTGCAGTGCAGTAAGAGCTGAAAAGCATTTCAAAAACCAAGTTCTCCATAGGGCTTGAGAGAGGAGGCCTGAACTCCTTTCCACTGAATCTGAGAATCTTAAAGTTGGAAGGAAATTTAGAACTCATCAAATCTAACCTCTCACTCTATGCTGATAACAAGCTATATGGTCCTTGAGAAATAGTCATCCAGCTCCTCCATGAAGACTCCAGAAATGGGGAATTCAGGACTTAATGAGGCAACCCTTCTGAGAACACAATTAAATTTGATTCCAACTGTTGTTTGTTTTTCTTCATTCAGAAATTTAATCAGATCTTTGTGTCTGCCAACCTCAGTAAAATTTATTTGAAACCCATGCACAGCCTCCCAGCCATCACAGCCATCATCACACTGCTCGCTTTGTTGAAGGCTGTGTCCTGAGAGATGGAGAGGCCTTTGTGGGTTTCATTCTAATTGGATGTAGTTCCTTTTATTTTCATCTTCAGAAATTGTGTTGTTATGATGTAGAGTGTAGGGAAATTTCTGGTAGAAAAATATCTCAACTGTTCAGGCTTAGGCACTATTTGCCACAATACTTTGTCCCATTCACCCCTTAGGGTTCTTTCCTCATGTGGACTCTTTGAAAAAGGCTTTTCTCTCAGGGCTAAGATATTGGTATGAGGTGGTCAGTGTTGACTACTGGCAACCTTGTGACTAATATTCATCTCCCCAGACCTGTTCCATTCCACCTAGATTATTCCCACCTTGTCATCTGGAGTTTGGGAATGGCTGCTAAAATGTTAACTTAATACACAGCTTGAATCATAACTTATTTTTATCTTCTTACCTACTTTTCTCCCGAAACTGGGGTGAACTGAAGCTGCTGCTCCTGATTTCCTGACTTCTTCCCCCTTTTCATGTAGCAGAACTGAAGACAACATAACTTGTACCAGCATAAAATCAACTCACTATTTAGTCGCTTCTCTGTATTTGGGTGGTTCTCATCTCAGGGGTAATACAGAATAAGGCCAGACAGTTTGTTGTCTCCTCCTGTCAAGAAAATTTAGGCATGAAGCTGCAGAATGCATTTTCCACATAAATAGTGGGACTAATGGCTAAGATGGAAAACCCATAGGAATTGAGACAAAAGTTTCAGCAAACAGATTAATTTACATACCTCACTGTCCCCACAACTTTATTAAATTCTTTTTTGAAGTAATCCTGTGAGCCTCAAGGTCCAGTGCTACTTTTGGGAATCATGACTGGACTTCTATTATTTCTAATCTGGTTTAGGATGGACTTTCTGGTGTTTATAACTTGGCAATGATGAAAAACAACGTAGTGGTTTTCTTTTGTCTTTTAGTTTTCTTTTTTATTATTATGAATCTGATTAACATGAACATTTCCACATTCAAATCATAAAGGACAAAGTGTTGTACAATTTATGACACCATGAATCTTTGTTATATACAACTTGTTTTTTTAAGTAGATACTAAATTTAACTCTGAATCCAACACTGCCCTAATTGTCAATGTCCTCTCCTGTGCTTTCTTCTGTTTTCTCATGTATATATTTTTAAAATGTTTCTTTGATCTTCTTTTCTTTTCTCTTTTCTTGGGTTACTCCTCCCTTCTTTTCCTTTTCCTCTTCCAAAAAAAATCCTTCCCTTATAACTAATAACTATATATAGTCAAGCAAAATAAATTCTCACATTGGCTGTGTTTAAAAATATGTTTCATTCTGCATTTTTAGTCCATTACTTCTGCCAAAAGGTGTGAAGCATGATTCATCATCAGTCTTTTGGGATCATGATTGATTATTGTATTCATAACACCTCTTAAATCTTTCATAAGCTGTTTTCTTTTACAATGTTGTAATCATCACATATCTTGTTCTTCTGGTTCTGCTCACTTTGTCCTGCTTCTGCTCTGAGTTCATACACTTCTCTCGGGTTTCTCTGAGTCCTTCCCTATCATCATTTCCTACAGCAGAGCAATATTCCAACAGATTCATAAATTATGATTTATTCAGACATCCTCCAGTTGATGGGCATCCATTATTTCCCATTCTTGCTACGATTAAAAAGTGCTACTACAACAATTTTTCTTCATATGGGTCCTTTCCCTCTTTCTTTGATCTTTTTGGGATAAATTTCCAGAAGTAGTAGCACTAGATTAATCAATCAAAGAATATTTTTTTGGGTTCCTGCTATGTGCCAGGCACTATGCTAAGTGCTGGGGATGTAGGTACAAAAATGACATGACCCCTATTTGTAAAAAAGCTTACATTCTAATGACAGAAACAGCTAATACCTATATAAATATATAAAGCATAAATATACATGGAATAAATATAAATATATGCAGAAGAGTTAAATGCAAGGGAATTTGGGAGAGAGGCCACATCTTTGTCAGATGCAGAGGAGAGAGTGGAAAATGGCATCAAAAGATTTTGAGATGAAAAGAATGAGAAGGGAGTTCACATGGGAGAAAGCATATGCTCAGTTTAGTGACTTTTGGGGGGCATAGTTCCGAACTGAGTTCCAGAATGCTTGCATCAATTCACAGCTCCACTAATGGTGTATTAGTGTGCCTGACCTCCAACATCCCCTCCAGCAATTGTCATTATCATGTTTGTTGTTGTTGCTGTTGTCTTTGCCAATCTGATGGGTGTGAGATTAAGCCTCCAAGCTGTTTTAATTTGGTTTTCTCTTATTAATAATTTGGAACATGTTTTCATATGGGAATTAAGAGTTTACCTTTCTTCTGCTAAAGAAAGCTAACGTTCTTTGACCGTTTATTTATTGGGAAGTGGCTTTTATTCATATAATACACATATACATATTTGTATCAGTTCCCTATGTAGCTTTGATACAGACTTTCACTCAAAAAAAAATTTGCTACAAATTTCCACCCATTTAACTGTTTGCCTTCTGGTTCTAATTGCTTTGATTTTATTTGTGCAACAATTTTAAACAATTTCTTTGTGCAGATTTTATGTAATCAAAATTGTTCATTTTATCTTCTGAGATTGTCTTATGCCTTGTTTGGTCAAGAACTCCCCCACTCTCTCTAGTTGTGTGAGGACTTGTTTGTTATCTACTTCCTTGCTTCTCGTATTGCTTATGAGGTGTCTGGGTGATAAAGTGGGTGGATCACTGGACTTGGAGTTGGGTAGATCTAAGTTCAAATCCTGCCTCAGACACTTACTAGCTGTGTGACCCTGGGCAAGTCACTTAACCTCTCAAATTCTTATTTTTCTCATCTGTCAAATGGGGATAATAGTAGTACCCACCTTCCAGGTTTGTTTTGAGGATCAAATGAGATAATAATTGTGAAGTAGTTAGCACAGTGCCCAGCACATGGTAAGCGCTATATAATTGTCAGTTATTACTATGAAATACCTAACAACCAGGTTTGTTATGAGGACAAAATAGGATAGTATCTGTAAAGTGCTTTGCAAACCTGAAATGCTATATAAATATTAGATATTATGATGGTGCTGCTCTGATATGACCTTTTATATCTAGGTTCTATATCCATTTGGAGTTTATTGTAATACATCATGTATATTGTATAATGTATCACTTGAAACCTTATTACTTCCAGATTCCTTTCCATTTTTCTCTGTACTTTTTTATCAAGTAGTGAGTCCAGCATTTGGAATCCTTGGATTTTTTTAATACTATGCTTGATTGCTTCTGTATCATGTGCACTTAGTCTGGTCTGTTGATCAACTTTCCTGTTTTTTTTTTATCCAGCATCAAATAGTTTTGTGGTATAGTTTGAAATCTGGTATTGCTTGGCCACCTCTTCTCATTTTTTTTTCAATGTTTCCCTTGAAACGCTTGACCTTTTGTTCTTTCAGATGAATTTTATCCATTCAAGTTCTATAAAGTAATTCTTTGGTAGCTTTATTTGTACAATGCTACATAAATTAATTAATTTTGGTATTGTTGTCATTTTTATCATATGGGCATAGAAAAACCAGGACCAGTTAATATCGCACCAATTACTTAAGTTTGTCTTTTTCTAGAAAGAGTGCTTTGTAGTTGTGATCCTGTAATTCCTATGTCTGTCTTGGTAGGTGGATTCGCAGATATGTTATATACATACTGTAGTTATTTTTAAAGGACTTTATTTTTCCATCTAATTCTGATGGGTTTTGTTGGTAATATATACAGATAAGCTGGTGATTTAAAAATTTTATTTTACATCCTGCTACTTTGCTGAAGTTATTGTTTCAAATAATTTTTAAATTCACTCTTTTTACAAAGTAAACCATCATCCCATCTGCAAAAAGTGATATTTTTGTATCCTTTTTGTCTGTGCTTATTCCCTCAATTTCTTTTCTTGTCTTATTGCTATAGTTAGCATTTCTAGAATTATAAAAAAAACAGTGGTAGCAATGGACATCTTCGCTTTTTCCTTGATTTTATTGGAAAGGCATCTATAATTTTTCCATTACAGAAGATGCTGCCTCTTGGTTTTAGATAGCTATCATTTGCCATAAATGAAGTAGTTGTCTGAGTCTTTTAATTAAGGCCTTGGAGTCTCTTTAAAGTGAACCTAAACAGATAATCTGAGATGGTACTAAAAGTCATTGTTTACAGAGAACTTTTTACCTATTGGACTTGATATTCGATATATACTTATATAAAAATTGTAGAATCATAATTACATAATTATGTTAATTACTTTGAAATCATTTGGTATAATTTTATTTTCCAGACAAAGAAACTGAGGCCTTGAAACCTGAAATGATTTGCCCAAAGACTAGTGAGCTACAGTAAGGCAAGGCCTAGCACCCAAGTCTTTATTTTCAAGGGCTGTTTAAACTATAGTCTTAACCTTTCTTTTTGTTTACATATCTAGGAAAGCTTCCTATTAGTGGGAAATTGTCAATTTTTTTTTGTAAAATAGCTTTTGGAAAATAGGGAATGTCAGTGTTGCCCAAAAATTAAACCCAATGAGGCAAAGAATTAACTGAGAAAGATAGCTCTGATCTGGGTGAACCTCAGCTATTTAAAACAACAGCCATAGAGTCATCTGCCTTTGCCTATGGTATAAATCTAACCTTAGGGCAAAGCATATTCCAAGTACTATAAAAATAACTGATGATATTTATGTTTAATGCTAGGTGTACAAATTAAAAGACTATACATAATACATTTCATGCTCCTCTATCAACATTCCCCCCAAACTAAAGCCTCTGATGTTTTTCCAACAAGGAATTCCCACTTTCATGTCTCCTCTCAGTTGTATTTCACATGAATCTTTGGTTCTTGCTGTTTAGTTGACCAATATGTGACATGGCCTCTTAGCCCTTGAGGTGAATATATAGAGTGACCAGATTTTTACTTCCTTCTTAGAAAGAATTCTGAGTGACCAATTATTCCAAGAAGGGATATCATGCTTTGTTAGAAAGGAGCAGATAAGTCTTTAATTTGGGAAAATTGTGAACATTCACTCATTTCTTTAACAAACATTTAATTTTAAAATAGTATCTTCTATGGCTAAGACGTGTTAGGCATGGGGGGAATATTTACAAAAATAAGTAAGATATGTTTCTTTTTGCTACTTAAGCTGAAGGAGCGACCCAAATACAGTTTGAAAAAAAATGTATTGCAAGAAATGATGAGTCAGAGCAAGTAAATTGGACAGTTCTGAGTGAAGTCGAGTTGACTTTTAAAAGCAATTTTTTCTTTACTTAAACATGATGTCATTTCTCCTCTCTTTCCTTCCTATCTCTATATTAAACAAGTGGATATCTGTTACAGATAGTTATGGTCACTGTTAGTCAGTATCCCCTGACCATGTTCTTTGTTTCTTTGCCCTTCCCCTGGGCTCATGATGGCTTCTATATTTAGACTGCCTTCTCTGCCCATCTTCACCTATTGAATTCCTAGCGATCCTTTAAGACTCCTGTCCTCCATTAAGGACACTCTCCTCCTGCCACCTTCTCTGCAGATATTTCCCTGAGGCTCTCAACTGCATATGGAACTTCCTAACTTAGACCTTACATTTACTCTTTTCTCATGTGCTTATCTTGTTGTAACTTTATTTTAGTTTTTGTGTATGTGCATGATATCTCCCCCATGACAGTCATGTTCAGGGATTTCAGGAAATATGGTCAAAGCCTTATGCCAAGACGCTCAAACCACAGGGTTTATTGATAGTATACAAAGCCCTGGTAGAACACTTACTTGCCCCAAAAGGATGTAAGTCATACAAACTCTTCATCTCACTTTCCTGCTGGTTCAATCAGTTAATCAATAAGTGTTTAAGTATCCCAGGGCTGGAGATAAAAGAAAGAAGGAAGGAAGGAAGAAAGGAAGGAAGGAAGGATCATTTAATAAGAATTTGTTAAGTAGCTACTTTATTCCAGGAATTATGCTAAGTGCTGAGGATACAAAGAAAGCCAAAAGAGGCCCCATTCTTAAGGAGCTCAGTCTAATAGAGCAGACAACAGGCAAACAACTTTCTATAAATAAGCTATAGATAGGATAAATTGGAGATAATAAACAAAGAGAAGGCACTAGCATTAAGGGAAATCATAAAAATATTCTTATAGTAAATGGGATTTTAGATGAGACTTGAAGAAAGCCAGGAAGCAGATAAGAAGGCATACATGGGGGATAGCAAGTAAAAATGCCTGGAGCTGAGCGATGAAGCATCTTGTGAAAGAAGCAGCATGTCATTGGATCGCAGACTACTTTGTGCCAGGTAAAGCTAAGAAGACTAGAAAGGTAGGAGGGGAGCACATTATTAAGGAATTTGAATGCCAAACAGAGGATCTGCATATTATTCAGGAGGTAAGAAACAATTGGAGTTTATTGAATGGTGGCCCACCCCATCTTCTGATGTGGTCAGAACTTTAATTTAGGAGATTGAAATGATAGCTGAGGGGAAGATGGATTGTAGTAGGTAGAGCATTGAGGCAAACGGCAGATAACATACCCAGGGTCACGTAGTTAATCTGAAGTAGGTGATGGTAGCAGGGGTAAGGTACACATACTTTTAAGGGAAACAGATAATATGTACCCCTTTTTCTTCATATCCCCTTTTCCTGAAAGCTCATAAAGGAAAAAAAATTATTCTGAGAATCTATAAGATTGTATACAGTTTAAGCTTTGGCTGTGCAGACTGACTTCTGAAGGTAGAAGAGACCTTGGTGAATATGTTTGGACAAATGTTTACCTTAAACATTCTAACTTACTCTAGGATCCTATGATTCAAATCCAGTCCTAAAGTGTGGTGGACTTTGAATGAGTTAGTGGCACTAAGCACCTAAAAACCACAGAAAGTCAATTTAATTTGATAATCGATTAGCTAGAGTGAATGGAAGAATGATGGTATCATTAAGAGCAGTAGAGAAATTGAAGGAAAGAGGGGAATCAGTTTGGTGACAAAGGTAACTCCAGTGTCAGGCATGTTGAATTGGAGGTAGGGGAATATGCAGGTGGAGCTGTCCAGCTAGCAGTTGGAGATGTGAGGGGCTCAGGAGGAAGATCAGAACTAGAAACCATCTACCCAGGTACTAAATGAGACCATGCTAGTGGATTGGGTCTTTGAGTGAGAAAGTTGATAGAGAGGTGTGCTAAGAGCTGAGGACTGATTCTCGGGGAACATTGAAATTTAGAGGTGAGAGAAAGAAGGTGAAGAAGATAATGAAGGAGGTAGAAGGAAAAACAGATCTAGGGTCTTTAAAACCTGAACAGGACAGGTCTTCAGCAGTATCAAGAACTACAAGAGGACACACACAGTGTCTTCTCATGTCTCTTCTTTGATCTTTATAATTTCAAAACATTCAGTTTCAGTTATTTTGCGGTGATTATTCTTTCCATTTATGTTACCGTAGTCATTTAATTGCTGTTTTCCTATAATTTATATTGTTTCCTGGCTCTGCTTAACTCATTTGCATCAATTCATATAAGTTTGTGCTTCTCTAGGTTCATCATATTTGTTGTAATGTTCCATCACATTCAAGTACCACAATTCATTTAGTCGTTTTTCTAGGCAATGGGATTCCAATTTTTTCCAGTTCTTTGCTACCACAGTAAGTACTGCTAGCTCTTTTTGTGGGGGCAAAGAAAGGGAAACTGAGGGGATCCCCATCAATTGGGGAATGGCTGAACAATTTGTGGTATATGATTGTGATGGAATGCTATTGTGCCAAAAGAAATGGTGAGCAGGATGCTCAGAAAAACCTGGGAAAACTTACATGAAGTAAACAGAACCAGGAGAACATTGTACACGTTAACAGCAATATTGTACAATATCAACTGTGAATAACTTAGCTATTCTCTGCAATACAATGTTCCAAGACAACTCTGAAGGACTTAAGATGAAAAATGCTCTCCACCTCCAGAGAAAGAACTAATGGAGTCTGAATGCTGATCAGAGCATTCTTTTTTACCTTTATTTTTTGTTGGTTTTATTTGTCCATTTTTTTTTTTGCAACATGGCTAATATGGAAATATGTTTTTCCTGATTGTACGTGTATAATCTATATAAAATTGCTTGGCTTCTAAAGGAAGGGGTAAAGGAGGGGTATTGGGAGAGAATTTGGAACTCAAAATTTAAAAAAGCAAATGTTAAAAATTATTTTAACATGTAATTAGAAAAAAATAAATATAATTTTTGAAAAACCAAAGTGCTGCTATAAATATTTTGGTGTATAGAGGAGCTTTCTCTTTGTCATTAATCTCTTTAGCGATGTATGCCCAATGGTGGAATCTCAGGGTCAAATGAAAAGTCCTTTATTTTTAAAGGGACATATGTTCCTTTTCCTTTCCAAAGCTATTCTCTCTCTTAAAAAAAAAAAAAAGAATTTCACAAAAACAAAAACCACAATCTAAATACGAACATTTCCATTTCATTTTGTTTTACTTTTATTTTAATTAACCTTTTTGATATAGATATAGTTTGATATAGAAATTTAAGAAAGCCCTCAGCTCTCCTAGCTCTCCTATAAAATAAGGAGTTAAATAGTTTCCACTCCATCCCTACCAGAGGGACAAATGACTAGAAGAAAGAAGGCTTTGAAGCAAATGGTACTTTACAAGAGATGGTTGGTTGGTTGTTCCTACTTTGAGCTAACCAAGAATGCAGAACTGAAATGAAATAAATACAGAAATAAAAGCTACCAAGTAGTTTAGCTAAAGGGGTTTTTAGGTTCATTTACAGCTTTTAATCATCACTTCTAAAAGTCTCATGAAGAATCAACAGTTCCTGTTTTTGGAGGGTTACTATGGTTCTGGACAAACCTTCTTTTGGACCAATTCTTCCCTGTCCAGGTAGAGAGCAAAATAATTCTCTTTGGGGAATTCTCACTACGATTTATTTTTTACAATCCTGAAGGGCCCTTGCAAATGGTTGCTGCAGATTTGTCATTAGACCAAACTGGAGCAGGGATATTTTTTACTTCCCATTCAGGAGATAGCCTGTGTGAGACAAAAGAGCATTTCATGGTAGTGGGAACTTAATACTTTCATATTATCCTGGAAAGTCCCCAGGTGATGGTTGCAACTTACTTACTGGTTACTGACAAAAAGGGCATTTGGCTATCTCCACTTTGGGAAGCAACCTATGAGGGATAAGACACAACTTGACATGATCATTTGAAGTTAGTGCTTGTTCATTTTAAAGATAAGATCTGCCTACAACAAAAGAAGAAGTAGTATATTGATTTGGAATAGTGTTTTAGTTACCAAGTACGGAAATTTGAGGGGTTAATCAGGTTTTGCTGTGTGTGTACATTTAATTTGTATTTTGGGAACTCTCCCATTGCTCTGACTTCACATGAACTCATTTTTGTCCTGCAGAGCCTCACTGGTAAAGAATTCATGCTATAGCAAACATTTTCACTTAAAAGTTGCTCAGCGGTGGGACAGAAACTAGAGAACTGAGCAATTGGGTATATATTTAGCCATCTATCTACTTGCATCTGGAATGTACTTCAGCAGTAATTCAAGAGGGCCAGGCCATTTCATGCCTCCTGCTGCTAAATGAATGTAGGAGCAAAGCTGCTATTTTCACTGTGTAAGACATTTATTGTTGGTAAAAATTCTCCCACTTCCACATAATCATCATCCTAGCAAATTACACCATAAAAATGCAACTCTTTATATATAAGGTGGAACAAGATGTTTTTTATCCATACCCCATGAGCTAAAATTAACAGCTGAATCAGTCATACAAATCAGAGTATTATTAAATATACAATATTTTCATAAATAGATCCTTTTTTCCCTGGGTATGTGCTCTGTTGGCACTGATGGCAGCAGATATTTGCATCTTGCTGCTTTTTTGAACAGAGCTGGTCCTCCTGTTTTATCATGCAATTGTTGAGTACTGGGACACTCTAATAGGAATATTTACTGATACTAGGATGAATAAATCTTGGCATCAAACTGTTCCTGTTGTGAAGTTCTTTGAAAAAATACAAGGTGTAAATACTGACATGCTAGTGAGAAATCAGTGGACCTAGAGTTACTGCCTCCTTAGACATCCTCAGATTTCCAGAAATCTTCATGAATCCCTTTGACTCTTAGGTCAAGGGAACATCGAATCCTTATTTTCTCTTAATGGTGGTTGTTTCAGCTAGAAGCTTGAGTCATCTAAGTTACTTTCTTCCATGCAAGTTAAATGTCAAAAAAAAAAAACCAAACCATTTGCAGTCAGGCTGCTTTTCAATCACATGTGGAAAAAACCCAAGTAACATTGTGGTACATGGGCTAAAACTGTTTCTGAATGAGAGTCTTGAATTTGACATTAAGGTTTGGCAGCAACACTGGAGAGACAATTTCCAAAGCTGACAAAGGTAGAGGAGAGGAGAAAGATAGATTCATCTTATGTCTCCTTTAAAAGTAATCCTTTTATGAGTTAGTCAACAAATGTGGATCAAGAACCTTCCCATGACTATGCTAGGTATTGTTAGCGATATCAAAAAAGGAGACGAGGCATACTCCTTTATTCTAGGATTTAAATTTAATGATAGAGATATGTATATATGAACTATAATATATGCATATACAATATATTAATGTAATAATATAAATATAATACATATGAAATATTAGGTCGGTTTCCTTGATTGTTTTCAGAACATAGTGTTCCTTTCATTATTCGCTGCTTTGAGGAAAATAAGGAACATCGAAATGTCTTAGGCGATTGGCTTCTTTCACAGAATCTGAATGAAAAGAGACGTGAAAAGTCAACTAGTCCAACCAAGAATTCCCTCAACAACTACCTGACAAGTGCTCATGCGACCTTTGCTTGAAGATGAGATCATTCCTTCTATTTTGTGATCATAGTATAATTGCTGGAAGGTAGTTGTTACTGTTGTTATTTTCCTTTCATCCAAATTAACTTTGCTTCTCTCCATCCTATGGCTCCTCGTTCTGTCCTCTAGGGCCAAGCACAGATTTACAAATAGCTGTTCCCTCCTTAGACACCTTCAGTTTCTCAAAATCTGCATGAGTTCCCTTAACTTTTGGAGCAAAGAAGGCTTGATTCCTTAGCTTCTGTTTGTGATTTTTGTTTTAGTTTCCTAGTTCCCATCCTCTGAGGCCAAGCGGGACATTCCTCATTCTCATGACAGCCCTTCAGGGCCCTGAAAACAATAACATCTCACTACCACCACTGACAAGGAATGATCTCTTTTCCAGGTGGAACATCCTTAATTCCTTCGAGTAACATGTCCATCATGAAATGATAGTTGCTCAGTTGAAGTCAGCTTTACACTTAGTAGGATTTAATTTCTTTTCTTATAAGCAATAGCTCCCAAGCCAGTCTCACTATCACCAGTCTGAACCCACTGCTACCAAAATAATATTCCTTATTCATAGCCCTTATATCAGTCCATTGCTCAGAAATCCTCAGTGGATCCACATTGCCTTTGGAATAAAATGCAAAATCAGCCAGGCATTCATTACCATCCACAGTCTGGTTCCAGTCTGCCCTTCTGGTCTTATTCCACATGACTTCACAGGATATATCCTGTCATCTCACTATTTTGGTGTCCTCTTCCAGCTTCAAGCTGTCAGCCTTATTTATCAATGCCCCCCAAATCCAGATTCCCTGCAGAAAGGATGGCCAAGTTACTTCACACAACTCTTTCCACTGGTTTCTGATAAAAGTATGCTAAACAGTAATGTATTTGCAAACAAATAAACAACAACAACAAAAACCATGTACTAAGTACCTATGGCATATAAAGTCCTGTGTTACAGAGGCCTAAAGAGAAACCAAGTTTAGATAAAACACTGTCCCTGACCTCAAAGAGCTTAGAGTCTAGATTAGAAGATTTACTGTGAATTACTACAGAGGAAATATATAATGGAGCTGGGAGAGAGGAAATAGGGTAATGAGATATAAAGGTTAACAGTCCATACTATGAATAGATTCTTACAGTTTAATCCTGGTCTTCTACCGGGTATGTGACTTCATACCTACTATATATTTCTTAGTCTTTTGGGGAGGCAGGGAAGGCAGTTGGGGTTAAATGACTTGCCCAAGGTCACACAGCTAGTAAGTATCTGAGGCCAGATTTGACCTCCTGACTCCAGGGCCAGTTGCTTTATCCACTGTGCCATGTAGCTGCCCCTGTTTGCTACTCTTCTAAGCTCTCTCCTGCTGTTAAATTCTTCTTTTTGCCTTGAGATTAACTTCATTCTAATGCTATCACCATGAAACCAGAGAGTAAGTTAGGGTGATAATAAGACAGCACCTTCTTTTATGAATTCAAGTCACCAAGTCCAGAGGAACTACATCTCAACATCTACCATTGAACTGTACACAGTCA
Source organism: Trichosurus vulpecula (assembly GCF_011100635.1). Classification (NCBI taxonomy): domain Eukaryota; kingdom Metazoa; phylum Chordata; class Mammalia; order Diprotodontia; family Phalangeridae; genus Trichosurus; species Trichosurus vulpecula. The sequence continues at coordinate 222,199,038 of NC_050574.1, forward strand.
TGAAATTGAACACATGTGATTCATCAGTCTTAGACTCCTTATGGTCAGGATTACAGGTATGTGCCACCTTGCCCAGCCGCTGTTGGTGATTTCAAAAGGGTGTGGAAAATATCTCATTTAAAAAAAAAATGAAAAGAGAATGGAATATTGAAAACCTAGACTAGTGGGTTTGATAAGGTTCTTGACAAAATTGCAGAAAATATTATTAAAGGGATGGGTAATGAACATATAGAGAAGTAGTAAACACAAAAGAAAACTGGCAAGGATTTCATCATGAATAGGTCATTCCAAACCAGGTTCATTTCCTTTTTTGAAAGGGCCTCTAGGCAGGTAAATCAAGGGAATATTATAGATAGTAGACCTAGATTATAACAAGGTTTTTGACAAAGTTTCTTGTGCTAATCTTAGGGAATAGAAGTAGTATAGGCTAGATTGTGATTTAAGTTAAGTGGATTTGAAACTAATTGAATGGCTGGACCCAGAGCGTGGCCATTGTTTCTTTGCCATGCTGCCATGTTGTGGAGTGACCCAGGAGCCTACATTTGCTCCTGTGCTGTCAAACATTTTTATTAATGATTGAATAAAGGTATATAGATGGCATACTTACTAGATTATGAAAATGATGCAAAGCTATGAGAGATAGTTGACACATGGGATCTAAAAAGAACTCTACCTGATAGAACATTTAATAGGAAAAAATGTAAACTCCTATACTTGTATTCAAAAAATCAACTTCCCAAGTAGAAGATGGGGAAGATGAGGTTAGGCAACAGTTTATCTGAATAAGATATGAGAGGTTTATTGTACTCTATGCTAGAGATGAGTCAGGAGTTCAGTATGGCAGAAAAAAGACCTAAGGAGATCTTAGAATACATTGTGAGGCATGGTCTGTTAGACTAAGAAAATTCTGCTTTCATTTTATACTACCCTGGTCAGATCACAGCTGATGATCTGGGTGACACTTTTTAGGAAACACACTGATAAGCTGAAAACCTCCAGGATGGTGAGGTCCCTTGAGAGCGTCCCATATGAGAGTTAGTTGAAGGAATTGGAGATGTTTATTTGGAAGATGTGAAGACCTAGGGAAAGTGGGTTAATGATAGTTTCATTCAGAACTATCATATCAAAGATGGATCATATTTGTTCTGTGTTCTAAAGGGCAGGACCAGGAGCAATGGATACAGGTTTCTAAAAGGCAGATTTAGGCTTAATGTAAGGAAGAAAACTTTCTCACAATTAGAGCTATCTCAAAGTGGAATTAGCTGTCTCAGAAGGTAGTGGATTTCCTCTTAAAATTATCAAGCAAAAGCTAGATGAACACTTACTGGGAATATGGTAGAGAGGATACTTGCTGAGGTCTCAGTAGGAATAGCTAGCACTTGAAATGCCTTATGACTTTGAGAGTCTGTGATTCATTGAATCTGGTGAACAGAGCTGCCCTTCACAGCCTTCCGTGATGGATCTAAGCAAAGACCTTCTTGCTACTGACCTTACCTGCTGGGATCGATTCACCCTCAATTCATTGGTCAAAGCCTAGACAAGCCTTTAGCTCCAACCCACCCTCAATTTCCATAGTAAGTGACTTCTCTTTCTGGGCTCCAAATCCATATTTCCTGGGTTTTAGGTATTTTTGCCTCCCTCATTCCATCTTAGACATCTGCATGTTCTGGATTAGTCTTTTGGATATAGCTCAGCCTCTCCCATCCCTAACAAATGACAGAACAGAACTACAGCACAGTGAGATTCCAATCCAGGTCCCCTATCTACTAGGTCAGTGCTCTTTGTACCATTCTGTTTTTTCTAAATATGCTAATTATGATAGAGACAAGTTTAAATTATCAATCAGGAGCATTTTTTATGCAAAAGCTCTATGACACAAGGGAATTTCTATAACAGTATTAGAGTCTGAGGAAAAAGAAAAGACAAAGTTTTTTCAGGTTTGATTTAAATAACAACTTCTTGATAAAAAGCTAAACACCAACAATAAAAAATTCGGTGTTCTACAGGCAGAAAGTAACTTAGTCTTACGTGTTCTTTTCCTATGCGTAAATCACATACGTATCTCAAATACATTCCTGTTGCAACCTATTTTTAAAATTGAATTCTATTTTCTTAAATTTATCACTTCTTTAAAATTCCAGAATGATAATATTCATAGGAAGTTCACTTATGAGCATCAGAAAGGGTTTGAAATTTTGTAATGACTGATCCAGTGTAATGAGACAGAAAAGAATGAAGGATTTATAGGCAGAGGATCTGGATGAGAATCCCATGTCTACCACTTATTTGCTTTTAGGTGTGCAAATCAACTGGCCTCCTTGGGCCTCAGTTTCCTCATCTGAATATGAGAGGGGACTGGATAAGATAACCTGTATGGTCTCTTCTAGCTCTAAATCTGTTAGCATTATCATCAACATGCCTAACATCACATGGGCAGTGTTTTTGTTGAAGACTATCATTAATGTATCCATATTTGTGCACTCACAAATCAGTGTCTAAGATATTATCTTGTTGGGGTATATCTGAGTCATACCCTTTACCTCCTAAGTGACTACAGAAAGCTAGTATTTTACTGTTGTCTAAACATAGCTAATTCATTTCCTAGCAGAACTCATTTTGCAGTTTGTTCTTCTTAACCTTAGAAGAGAACTTATTCTAGTGGTACCCCAGGTATATCATTTATAAAGTAGCTTTAAGTAACTTACCATGAAAAATATTGCATGAGTATGAGTCATTTTTGCAACAAAATTGTTTAGGTCAAACACTAAATATGAAATTTAGATTTAATTTCTATTAACTTAAGATAGAACCATATGACTTACTTGAATTCGCTGGGCCCTCTATTCATTTGTGATTGTTTTTTGTGGAGGGAAAATGCTGTGTTTGAAAACTTTGAAAGCACTTTGTTGTGCTAACAATTAAGTCTAAGTAGCAAACCCATCATATTTGACCAGGGAGAATATACATGGTTCAGCCTTACCCTTTTACATTGTGTTAACTCATGTTGCTAGTAAATTAAATGACAGATGGTGGAGATTATTAAATGCATAATAAGCATTGAGTTTACCAGGCACAGAAGAGAAAGAGGTTATCCTTTATGCAGCTGGTGATACAGCTAAATTGTCCTTTGCTAGATAATGGGTATTTTATCACCCTGAATTATGTGATGTGTTTAATAATTTGGAGTTTCTTTTATGAATTACAACAGATTTACAATGTTCAAAGCCATGGCTTACTGCTTACTTAGCTCCTTCGAGCAGAATTTAGACATTTGAAATGGGTTGATTGTTTTTTAAACACACAAAAATGCAGACAGATTAATAAAGGAAGTTTGGGGGTAGAACTGAATATTAAGGGTCATATCTTAGAAATGGGCTGGTCCAAAAGACAAGCAAAATGTAGAAGTTGTGTTGCACTGCTCGCCCTAGCCCTCACCCTTTGTATTTGCCATGACCTAACTAAAGCTTTGAGTACGTTCCATGATGCAGGTGGTAATCTTCCCGTTTAGGGATGCATGGAGGAATAGTTCCTACATAGTTAAAGGCCGGAAGCATTCTATGATAAGCCAGAGTCAGAAGTCACAATATGGGGTTGCTAAGCAGATGGATCGGAGGCAGAAAGCAGCATCCAAAGTAAATGTACTAGCAAGGAATGGGATCATGAACTGAGTCCAAGGGCAGAGGAATGGAGAGATGTGGTCTGGAGCCAACCTGCTGGGATGCAATACCAAGTTAAATAATAGAGATGTGAGTTCAACAAAGAGTATCTTCAATTTTCCACATTCAGCTTTCTTTGGATGCAGATGTATTTTGGTGCCCAGCTATTCTCCAGTTCCCTCTAAATTAGCTATAGCAAGACAGCTCTCTACCATTACCCATGTTGTTCTCCATGGCAACAGTCTCTAAGCAGCTGCAATCATATACCTTCCTGCCACCTTGAGACAAGATTTTGAAAACCTTACTATGACAAAAGGCAGTAGAGAGAAGTGGATTTGGTGCCGTTTCTAGAATTTTTATCAACGATCTTGGGAATAAAGGGTAAATAGTGCAAAAATGGTTTGCTAGTCAGCTCTTTGTCTCTCAAGGGCCCATATTCAATAAGAGACTTAAAAACAGAGATCAGATTTGGGTAGCATTAAAAGAAATCCATACAGGTAATGGTAGCAATGTTCAATATTAGCTTTCTTTTAATGTGATTATTTTAGTTTTGCACTTAAACGGCTTTCAGAAACACTTTGTATTATTTTCTGTGCAAAGTTTCAACCCCATTCCCTATAACAATTTCCTATAACTCATACTATTTTTTGTCCTTTTTTCCTGTTTGGGGTACAAGGTTGGGGTACTAGTCTGTTGCTTTGGCTAAAACTGAAGGCTTAATAGTAAACAGGGCAAAAACAATTACCTTGACACATTCCCCTGAGAATTCTGCCTGAAGGGTAAATATCTCAAGGGAAGAGAGGAAAGTATAGTTCTGTGCCTTTCACATATGAGTTTTTAGTAATAGCCCTATAAATCAACATATCCAGGAAGACAAAGAGATCAAAGATTGGACTAGAGGCAGCTGATTTATAATGTATTCCTGGAGATTTTGTCTTGGTACATACTCATGGAATCATATTTGATAAATCACCATTTTTGAACCTTAGCTCGTATTCATTAAATAGTCATAGTTGCTGGACACACTCCAAAGCAAGTTAAATGGATGCAGTTGCAACTTGGAGTGGATGGACAAAAATAAGTGACAATGACAACACAGGTGGGCAGAGGCACTTGACCTGAAGTTGGAGGACCTGTGTTGGAATCCTAGCTCTGCTGCTCACTGATGTGTGACCTTGGGCCAGTCACTTCTCTTCTGGGTCTCAGCTTCCTCATCTCCAAAATGAGGGTTTCACCTAGATGATCTTGAAGGATCCTTACAGCTCCACATCCCATTTCATGTCTTAGAAGGTGCTGTCAAGGATGAAGTCATCTCTAGCCTTTGGCGCAGCGACATCACTGCCAAAGCCTTTTGGTGTATGCTCTGCCTTAAGACTTGCAACAGCTTGCAATACAGCAACTGCATAGGGCACAGGGAAAGATAAAACATAAAGGAACATGGATAACTGGAAAAGCTACCCAGATAACTAGATTCCCCCAGAACTGTATAGAGTCTATTAAGAATCTTTCCCCTCACGGCAGCCCAACCAGTTTGAACATGTGGGCTAGCTCTTCTTTTAAAAGACCCCAAAGGGAGATCTCTTATTAGGGTTATTGGCAACAGCTGCTGCCTTTCTGCCCTGCAGATCAATTACCCAACCTTCTTACCTACAAGAGGAAATGCTACAGTTAGGACCCTAAGTCCAGGCCTACCACTTTTGGAGAATTTTGGACAAAAGGAAAAAAAAGACATATCCACACATGATAGAGGATAATGTTACTTGGAGAATTCATGCTAATTTATATATTTAAGTTATTTGTAAGGTTTTCTGCAAAATAATTGACAGTTTCATGTAGTGAAACAAATGAGTTTAAAGCAGAGGAGGGTGAAAGGCTTCCCTGCGGTCAAGGAAGATTTTGTGACGTGAAGAAATAGGTACATGGCTTTGTACAGTTTTATTTCCAGACCACTCAGAGGGGTCTGGAAATAAAGCTTCATAGAAATTGTTACATTTTGCTCTCCCAACAACCGAGGCTTTACAACTTGTTCCAAACAATGAATTAATGAAAAAAATGGAACTTAGTCTCTTGCCTCTCCATTAATTTTGGCTTGTTTACGAATAATTTCTGAAACACTTGAAGGGAAATTAATATTTACACTCACTTGTTTCTTAAGACATGATCTCACCAAAATGTCCAATGAAATTAATGTCTAAAGTCTTTTTTTTAATAAAAAAGTTTTTAATCAGGAAAACCGATATTGAGATCTTAGCATAGAAATATAATATCAATACTAGTGATGGCTTGACAATATCTCATTTCAAAAATTTTAAATTATGTTTTAGCATCTGGAGAACATTCCACAGTGTCTAAGTGGTTAGGATATAAAAAGGATATTAGCAGAAAATAACAACACCATAGACAGGAAAGATGAAAGATAGGCAGTTAGGAGACAGAGTCACTAGTTATCAAAGGATATTAACTAAGTTACTCTGAATGTAAGAAGAGGAAAACTTAAAAAAGAACACAAGACTATGAAGGTGTGTTAACTTCTAGTTGTTTTCAGGTCCAAATGAAACCACATTTATAAAAGCATTAAATACATTTTATATACATATATATGTACATATATTCCTATTTCATGTTCAATAATGCTGCTATAATTTCTGAGAAGTTTATATTTAAACAGAAAATGAAATAGCATAAGGGAATTTTGAATTAATTTTATCATTGATACTAATCCGAATTCTCTGAATGTTATAGGGTTAAAAAAAGGTTGGGCGGTCATGATCTCAGAAGAATCAAAATTGCAGATGACCAAAGAGTTATAAGACATACTCATGTATCTGTCTGGGTACTTGATTACTTTGAATTTTGGTTTCTTTATTTAAAAAAAACCAAACCAGGGATGAGAGAAGAGAGCTATAATCATAAAATCATATAGCCTCAGAGCTATAAAGGGGACCATAGAAATGAGGAAGTAGATGATTTCTAAGCTTCCTTCCAGCTTTAAAAATTATATGTTTATATGACTCCAAAGTTCAGAGCTCTACTATTTGCATTAAAGAGGGAATATTATTATTATTACCTAGTAACATATAACCTGGCAAATACTCATCGAGTCATAATTTCACCAAACATAAATACTTAAATAAAAAAATGTTCTTCCTTTAGATAGCTGACTGGTAGGGAATTTGTTTGCAGATGAAAGGCTAGATAGGATATAATCAATCATAAATCAGTAAACATTCATTAAGTGCCTATCATGTTCCAGGCACTGTGCTGAGCACTGAAGATACAAAAAGAGGCAAAAGACAGCCCCTGCCTTCAAAGGGCTTACAATCCAATGAACTGGTTAATGTAGAATATATAGAACAGGGATGACATTTAGGTGGAGAATGGAAGACTAGTTAAGTCAGAGGTTCTGTTAATTATCCCCATTGTATAGTTGAGGCAAACAGAGGTTAAGTGACTTGGCCAGGGTCTCACAGGGTCCCACAACTAGTAAGTATCTGAGTTTGGATTTCAATCCAGATCTTCCTGAATCCAGACTCAGTACTCTATCCATTGCATGAAGTGATCTTCAACTGAAACATAAAGCACGTGGGTTATAGGTGGAGAATTTCTTGGTAACAAAAGTAGTTAAACATGGGTTTGTGTATTGAAAGAAAGTTCTGGAATCTTATCTGATCCTTACTGCTCTGATCCTAGATCTGATTTGATTTAGATCGCTGCCCCCACCCCTACCCTTGTGAAGGAGAAGGAACACAGGCAATTTAATCTGCTAAAGTTCCTCCCTCCCCTCCTTACCAGTCTGCGCACCCAGATTGGATTCATTTTTACTAGTGTTTCCTAATGCCAAGGGTATTTTGCGAATGCTTTCATGCTAACTGGCTCATGTCAGCCCTGAACCAAAATGTGTTGTGACACATACCTTGATCTCTATGGCATGGATGCAATTTGAAATGAATTCTTTAAATACGTGCAGATTTGTTGCAAAGGAATCAACTTGACCTCCTTCCCTTCCTATCATTGACTGAAGTCACAGGCATTTTTTTTTAAACTGTTCTGGAAGGAAATCAAAGGAGTTAAGGTTGGTATTGATACAATTGCCTTCTAGTATCCATTCAGAGTATTTTTTTTAAATCCACAATGATTTAAACTGTTAAGGGATGACCTTGTGGCAGCAGGGATTCCATCAATAAAAGTAGAAATATTAGTATTCACACTGGTCACTGCAAATATTCTGTTCTCGGGCAGTGAATATGCATCAGAAGAAAAAGGGTTTGAACAGATAAACTGAACAGAACTCAATACAACGGACAACATAATTGGTAAAGTACTTTTTACAAAGCATTGGGCAGAAATAATTTCCTGTCTGTTACGTGATTTTAGTTCAGTAGTTGAACTCTCTGGTGGCACGATGTGCTGTGGCTTGTGCCACCCATTCCTCATCAGGAGAACACACATTGACTGCAATCTGAGATGTGTTTCTTTATATTCTTTAGTTGTTTCACCAACTATATGATAAATTACAGTGGAAAAAGTACTGTCTGTGGAATCAGAGGATGCGGGTTCAAATGATGCTTACTACTTGTGCTACCTTGGTCAAATCACCCAACCTCCTTGGGCCTCAATTTTCTTCATCCACAAAAGGAAAGGGTTGACGTTAATGACCTCACAATCTGTTTTTTTTTTCTTTTTTAAAAATGCCACTCAATGTTTAGTAATCTTGGACACATGGTATATACCTTAAAGAACATGGATTAATTTTTGAGTCCACTACTATACCATGACTGGTCTTGGATAGGCACAGTTGTATCCATTTATGGTGAGTTGTGGTATTTCCCTCTTTAATACAGATGAAATAGATATGTGGCCAGATATACAAAGAAATACTCACAAGTTACACATTTCTTTTTTTCAAAATCTCGTTACTTCCACAAAAAATATTCAGATTCCTTTAGGCCTATTATGAAATATCCACATAATTTCAAAGCATCTGGAAATGTAGTAAGATTAGTGTAATATTTTACATAAAGATGCATAGGATGAGAGAAGGTTTAGATTCTCATCCCAAACTGGGTGACATTAGGCAAGTCACTCAACCTTTTTCCTTTTTTTTTTTTAAATATGTGAAATGAGGATATTAATACCTATCCTCATCTACCTTTTACAAGAATGTTGGGAAAATAAAATTTATATATGCAATATAAAATATATACATATATGTGTATATATGTATGGGTATGTGTATGTGTAGAATGAATCTGCCTTCATGCTCTATTAAAATGTCCATGACTCTTTGTGTAGCCTGAGACTTTAATAACTAGTCCCTGCAATCTGCAGTATATGAGTACACACACACACACACACACACACACATATACCAATTTGGAAAAACTAAATGTTATATAATAATAATAAATTAATAAATAAAATATTTAATATATAAAAATATAAAATAAAAATAATAAATAATAATGATTATTACCTTAATAATCTAGCTAAATGGTTAAAAATCAATAAAACTCTAATAGTGTAAGTTCCAATTGAGATTGAAATGTAGAAGCACATAAAAACATATTATTTTGGAGAGGAAAAAAAATTCTTTGTTTTGCTAGTGGTTTGGCTTCTGGTGAAACAAGCTGTACTTTTCAGTCTTAAAAGATAGAGAGAGAGAGAGAGAGAGAGAGAGAGAGAGAGAGAGAGAGAGAGAAAGGAGGTAGATTGGTGTTGAAAAGAAGCAGAAGAGAAAAAGCAGGAATTTTCAAGTATAGATGAAGAATTGTTTTCCAAGAAACAAAACAGACCTGAGAACCAGCTGAGGTAGGTGTTGGCAGATCAGTTAGAAGGGAAGATGGCAGATTTGACCATGGGTAATAACTCTCTACTGTACCACAGAACACGTTTAATTTTTCATATAGTCATGAAACATGCAGTAACACAAGAAGAGAAATAACACCGGACACATTTCCCAGTATCTTGACTAATGTCATTCAGATCACTTTGGAGCTATAACAGTAACAAGCAGACATAAGTCAACGAGTAGTTGTTTCCTTGACAAATGGTGCCATGCTTGCTTACGGGTGTTTCATTTCTTCTGGATGAAGCCAGGGTGCTGTTTTCTTGGTTCGCCTGGGAGGATAAGTATTCCAGAATGAGGAGCTATGACCCAAACAGGCCTGAAGCCTCTCTCCCCACCTCTCCTGGTCTCTCTTTAATACCTGTTCCCATCAGGGAGTATTTAGTTTATTCCATGGTGCTTTCTCTGCTAAGAATCCATGTGGCCTAGTGCTCTGACGTTTCATTGCTGACTTTGATCTTCAGCCTTTCCCACCCTCCCTCACCCTTGGTGATATAAACCTTTGAAGCAGCCTGAGCTGAAGGAGGGAAACAGCTGGATGGTCCACTCTGGGAAGAAAAAAACAACAACAATTTTTTGCCTCCAATCTAGAATGAGAATCCGTGGATATGAAAAGAGCAGCCTCTGTCTGAGATGCCAATCTGGGGCTTGGAGGGTCCTCAAGGGCAGCTTCTTAGAAATCCATCCGGCTCCACTAAAATCTACAACAGCTCTCTAAGCAGATTAAGGCCTTCATTAACTTCCTGGAGTAATCACAGTCTGTCCCATTCTTTTGCTGCCTCCCAAACCATAAATCCCTCACAGTCTCTTTCTTTTGTCACCCTCTCCCACCATAGTGCCTAGGAATGTTGGGCATGTAATCTATACTTAGGTAGTTTGTGCCTTGACATAGCTTTCTGGAAATAATGGTTAGGGAAATTCACTGCCGTTTTCAACTCCAGTTGTCTTAACAACTTTTAGTATCCCAAAGCTACCTTTCTAACTGTCTCAAAACTCACTCCAACTTTCCTTTGTTTTACAATTTAGAGGGGTCCAGTTTGTGTGTGGCTGGAACCAAATTAAATGCAATTGGTAAATATTTAACAAAATAAATAAAAATACAGTAAAACGTAAATGGCATTACTTTATTGTTTTTTAGTTAACACGTGGCCCACAAGAATCCATTTCTCTTGGAGTTTGACACCACTGTTCTACATAGTAAAAACAGATGTTATGCATGTTTCAGGACTATATGAATGAGTATATGAACATGCAATGGATGTTATATGGGTTGTGGCTAGACAGTGAAGATGGGGGTCATTATCCATTAGCCCTTATCCCCTCAAACCTCTTATTCCCCCTCCCCCCAAATGTGCACTCTTTAGCAAAAAGAGACAAAAAAAAGAACTCTTGGTATAGATAATTTAGAATCAATAAAATAATAAACATTTTTGAAGCAGCTATTATATATGCCAGGTGTTGAGAATACAAAGACAAAATCCTTACCTCAAGGAGCCTACATTCTATCTAAGGAACCATGTACACATGAAAGGATTTACAAAATACATACAAGCTAATGTGGAGAAACACCAGAAAAGCCAAGGGGAATCTAGAAAGATTCGTGTAATAGATGGTATTTGAGCCAAACCTTGAAAGTAACAAGGGATTCTGAGAGGTAGAAACAAGGAGCAAGGGAGTACATCCCAGGCAGGAGGAACAGCCAAGTGCAAAGGCATCGAGGTGGTAGATAGAATGCCAAGAGTAAGGAACAACGAGAATGCTTCTTTGTCAGGTCAGTAGGACGCATAAAGAGAATAATGTATGATAAGGTAGGAAAGGTAGGTTCAGGCCGGTTTGTGAAGTGCTATAAATAATAAAACAGGAATTTTTAGTTTATTCTGAAGGCTTAAATTAGAGTTTATTGATCAGGGAGATAACTATTATTATGTTCATTTTACAGTTGAGGAAACTAAGACAACATTCAGATGACTTGCCCAGAGTCACACAGTCTGAGGCCATATTCACACTCAGGTCTTCCTGACTCTAGTTCCAGTGCTCTGTCTGCTATACCATCTCCCTGTTAACAAAAGTACACACAGTATTGTTGGATAACAGAGTACCACCTCGTATGGACTACTCTCATTTCACAGTTGTACTAGTTTCTATAGATTATAGTTGAAAATAATAGCATTAAATCCCTTTCAGTTTTTTCTCGCCATGGAAGATGGAAAACGGACTTCCTATGGTTTTTCCAGGGCAGCTAGGTGGTATAGAGGATAGATAGAATGTGGGGGCTGGAGTCAGGAAGACCTGAATTCAAATGTGACCTCACACGCTTACTATTTGTGAGACCCTGGGCAAGTCACTTAACCCCGTTTGCTTTAGTTTCTTCGTCTGGAAAATGAGCTGGAGAAGGAAATGGCAAACCACTCCAGTATCTTCGCCAAGAAAAAATTCCAAACGGGGTCACAAAGAGTTGAAAAATGACTGAACAGCAATAAAAATGGTTTATCCAGCAATCAGATTCTTTATCCTGGCATTAAGGCAACACTCTTATTCCCCTTTTCCCTCTCTTCACAATTTTCCAGACCATTTCTACCTTCTTGGGTTTGAGAGTTGCCAGGCAGTAAAATTGCAGCTGTTTCTGAAGGAAGACAGTTTCTATTCTTTTTTTTTTTAAAGAGGAGACACATTGCTTATTTTAAAAGGTAGTTTCTTTTGTTTAGCGTAAAGAAGACAGGATGACTAGATATGCTTTGGGAGAGGAAACTTTAAGAATAACCATTGTATCTGACATTGGCTGCTGGGAACAAAATGTAATCAGCTGTTCTTCAGTGTGCTCCCAACCCAGGTTCACTCACATGCCCAATTGTGTGATTGAATGAAGAATGCAATTCATATATTATATAGGTCAAAACAAGAACTGAATGATCTAGAGGGCAGCAAACTCTTCTTGCTGAAATCTGTCAGCATTGCTCATCTGACCAGGAAGAAAATGAGGAAGAAAATAGAGGACTAGTTAATCATCTCCTTATTTAGCATGATTGACATCTCTAAGACTACCACAGGGTCTGATCCTCAATAACATAAGGATATAAACTCCTAACAGATATCAACTACTAACATTTGACTGAAGGCCTAGGAATGGATGTAGGTGGGGGTAGCTATAATGAACCTGGGTTTGTAGAGCCTCAAAAAACATCTGGCCCCATTTTATATTTTATCCAGCTCGAAATTTCCCATTGTGAAACATTTTTTTTTTATTTTTTTTAATGCAATTTATTTATTTAACATATTTGGTTTTCAGCACTGATTTTCACAACAGTTTGGATTACAAATTTTCTCCCCATTTCTGCCCTCCCCCCCCACTCCAAGATGGCGTATATTCTGGTTGCCCTGTTCCCCAGTCAGCCCTCCCCTCTATCACCCCCCTCCCCTCTCATCCCCTTTTCCCTTCCTTTCTTGTAGGGCAAGATAAATTTCTACGCCCCATTGCCTGTGTATCTTATTTTTTAGTTGCATACAAAAAGTTTTTTTGTTTTTGAACATCTGATTTTAAAACTTTGAGTTCCAAATTCCCTTCCCTCTTCCCTTCCCACCCACCCTCCCTAAGAAGTTGAGCAATTCAACCTAGGCCACACATGTATTATTATGTATAACCCTTCCACAATATTCATGTTGTGAAAGGCTAACTACATTTTGCTCCTTCCCAACCCATCCCGCTTTATTGAATTTTCTTCCTTGACCCTGTCCCCTTTCCAAAGTGTTTGTTTTGATTACCTCCACCCCCATCTGCCCTCCACTCCATCATCCCCCTGCCTTTTATTTTTTTTTTTTATCTTCCTCCCTCTTCTTTCCTGTGGGGTAAGATACCCAACTGAGTATGTATGGTATTCCCCCTCAGGCCAAATCTGATGAGAGCAAGGTTCACTCATTCCCCCCTCACCTGCCCACTCCCCTCCTCTCCTAGAACTGCTTCCTCTTGCCACCTTTATGGGAGATAATCCACCCCATTCTATCTCTCCCTATCTCCCTCTCTCAGTAAGTTACTCTCTCATCCCTTAATTTCATTTTATTTCTTTTAGCTATCTTCCCTTCATCCTCAACTCACCCTGTGTCTGCTCTCTCTCTTTTACATATATATATATATATACACATACATACACATACATACACATACATACATATACACATAGATACATGCATACATACACATTCACTTATATATATACATAAACATATATATATGCATATATATATATATGCATATTCCCTTCAACTACCCTAATACTGAGGTCTCATGAATCATACTCATCATCTTTCCATGTAGGAATGTAAACAAAACAGTTCAACTTTAGTAAGTCCCTTGCAATTTCCGTTTCTTGATTACCTTTTCATGCTTCTCTTGATTCTTGTGTTTGAAAGTCAAATTTTCTATTCAGTTCTGGTCTTTTCACTGAGAAAGCTTGAAAGTCCTCCATTTTATTGAAAGTCCATATTTTGCCTTGGAACATGATACTTAGTTTTGCTGGGTAGGTGATTCTAGGTTTTAATCCTAGCTCCATTGACCTCCGGAATATCGCATTCCAAGCCCTTCGATCTCTTAATGTAGAAGCTGCCAGATCTTGGGTTATTCTGATTGGGTTTCCACAATATTCAAATTGTTTCTTTCTGGCTGCTTACAGTATTTTCTCCTTGATTTGGGAGCTCTGGAATTTGGCAACAATATTCCTAGGAGATTTCTTTTTGGGATCTATTTGCGGAGGCGATCGATGGATTCTTTCAATTTCTATTTTGCCCTGTGGCTCTAGAATATCAGGGCAGTTCTCCTTGATAATTTCTTGAAAGATGGTATCTAGGCTCTTTTTTTGATCATGGCTTTCAGGTAGTCCAATAATTTTTAAATTATCTCTCCTGGATCTATTTTCCAGGTCAGTGGTTTTTCCAAGGAGATATTTCACATTGTCTTCCATTTTTTCATTCCTCTGGTTCTGTTTTATAATATCCTGATTTCTCATAAAGTCACTAGCTTCCACTTGCTCCAATCTAATTTTTAAAGTAGTATTTTCTTCAGTGGTCTTTTGGACCTCCTTTTCCATTTGGCTAATTCTGCCTTTCAAGGAATTCTTCTCCTCATTGGCTTTTTGGAGCTCTTTTGCCATTTGAGTTAGTCTATTTTGTAAGGTGTTGTTTTCTTCAGTGTATTTTTCAGTATTTTTTTGGGTCTCCTTTAGCAAGTCATTGACTTGTTTTTCATGGTTTTCTCGCATCCTTCTTATTTCTCTTCCCAATTTTTCCTCTACTTCTCTAACTTGCTTTTCCAAATCCTTTTTGAGTTCTTCTATGGTCTGGGGCCAGTTCATGTTTTTCTTGGAGGCTTTGGTTGTAGGCTCTATGACTTTGCTGTCTTCTTTAGGCTGTATATTTTGGTCTTCTTTGTCACCAAAGAAAGAATCCAAAGTCTGAGACTGAATCTGGGCGCGTTTTCGCGTCCTGGCCATATTCCCAACCAACTAACTTGACCCCTGAGTTTTTCAGTGGGGTATGACTGCTTGTAGATTACAGAGTTCTATGTTCTACGTTTGGGGGGGAGGTGCCAGCTCTGTCAGAGCCTCACTCCTCCTTCCCCAAGGACCCCCAGTCCAGACTGGGCTCAGATCTTCGGCAGGCTGTGCACCCCTGCTGTGATCCACCACTTAATTCCCCCCACCAGGTGGGCCTGGAGCCGGAAGTAACAACAGCTGTAGCTGCCCCACCTCCGCTGCCCCCGGGGCTGGAAGCCGAACCCGCAAACTCCTTCTACTCCCGCAGCTTTTCCCACTAACCTTCTCCGCAGTCTTTGGTGTTTGTGGGTCGAGGGGTCTGGTAACTGCTCACGTATTCAGGGCGCTAGGGCCCCCTCCGCCCGGCTTCTGGACTGGATCGTCCACGCCGCTCAGGCTGGGCTCTGCTCCACTCCGTTCCCAGCTCCCAGCTCCCAGCTCCGTGTGGAATAGAGCTCACCCAGAGACTATCCGGGCCGTCCTGGGCTGGAGCCCTGCTTCCCTCTGCTGTTCTGTGGGTTCTGCCGTTCTAGAATTGGTTCAGAGCCATTTTTATAGGTTTTTGGAGGGACTCGGGTACGGAGCTCACTCTAGTCCGTGCTTACCAGCTGCCATCTTGGCTCCGCCCCCTTCCATTGTGAAACATTTGAAGTTGAAATAATAACATACATTATTTCTATGTAGCGTGGAAAACATTTTATTTTTGACCTACGATTTCATCAGTGTGAGAACTTTGGTTGAGGAAACTCTGCCAAAGTAGATTGGCTCCCATCAAACTGCTCCTCTGTCAAACTAACCTATTTCTGTTGAGTGTACCAGCATATTCTCAGTGACCCAATTTAAAAAACTTGGAGTTATCATTGATTTTTCCCATCTCTCTCACCTCTACAATCCAAAAAGATTTTTACAGTTATACCTGATATACAACAAAAATACTCCTTCTCTGGAATTTGGGCATTTTCTCTCACTGCCCCCGATACCTGAAATGCTTCCCCTTCTTGCCTCTGCCTGTTGACCTCCCTGGCTTCCCCCAAGTCTCAACTAAAATCCCTTCATTTACTGGAAGTCTTACCCAACTCTTCTTAATTGTAGTGCCTTCCCTCTGTTAATTATTTACCATTTATTCTGGATATAGCTTGTTTTGTATATCATTGTTTGCATATTGTCTCCATTAGATTGCAAACTCCTTGAAGGCAGGGGCTTTCTTTTGCCTCTTTATGTATCCTCAGCACTTTTATATCCTTAGCACAGTTCCTGGCACATAATAGGTGATTAATAAATGTTTACTAATTGCTTGATTTAAAGATTAATGAATCTACCTGCTGGAAATTCCAGGCTCTCCTTTCTCTGCTCTCTCCTTCACAGAGCTGCTAAAATGATCTTCCTAAGGCACAAGACTGACTATGTCACCCTCCCTGTTCAAAAAGTACCAGTGGCTTCCTATTTATTGCCTCAGGAAAAATATGGTCCCCTCAGCCTGGCATTCAAAGCTCTGCACATTATGGCTTCAAGCTACATTTTCTGACTTAGGTTATATTGCTCCACTCACTCAATATGAAGTCCAAGCTGACTAGTAGCTGTTGCCTGAACTTTCCACCCCATCTTTCCTTATTTTCCTTCAAAGGTCTATTCAGGTGCCCACTTCTCTGGGAAGCCTTCTCTTTTCCTGGTTCTTAATTCTTAGTGCTTTCTACCTTCTTTCACTTCCCTGGGTTTAATTACCCGTTCATCTGTTGTATTTCCTATTCCTAGACTGCCTTTGTACCCCAGTACCTAGCACCATGTCTTAGATCCAGTTGGTGCTTAATGGAATATCTGTTGAATTCGTACAGCTACACACAGAGCCATAATATACAACATCACCTAATAACTACAGTCAATATTTACAAAACAAGGTGGTGTGCGTGACGGGAGGGCAAGGCTGTCGCCAACTGAAGGGATCTGAAAAGGGTTCCTGAAGGTGGTAGTGTTCCCCCTTCAGAGAACAGGTCACAATCTGGCAGGTAAAGATGTAGAGGGGGAGGACATTCTAAATATAGGCAAGAGACTAAACAAAGGTACACAAAAGGCCCGTAGTGCAGTGCATGTTTGGGAGCCTTAGTTTAGCCTGAGTATATGATTGGAATAAGGCTGGAAATGTAGGACAGTGTGAGTTTCCATAGGGCCTTGAATGGTAGGCAAATGATTTTGAGTTGTATTTGAGGGCAACAAGGTCTTTCAAAAAGAGAGCTGGGGCAGCTAGGTGGCATAGTGCATAGAGCATCGGCCCTGGAGTCAGGAGGACCCGAGTTCAAATGTGGCCTCAGACACTTGACTACTTGTGTGACTCTGGGCAAGTCACTTAACCCTGATTGCCTTGCAAAAAAAGAACAGGCATGATTAAACCTATACCCTGGAGAGATGATTCTGGCAATAGTCCAATGGGCAGGCTGTAGAAAGGAAAAAGTAGAAGTAAGAAATTTTGTAAAGAGTCTACGGTAATAGTCTAGATAGGAACAGCCACTTAACAGCCCACAGCATTCCTGAGTGACACCCAAACCAGATTAAAATGTAACTGGGAAATATTTAATAAAAAACACAATAACATATAGATAATATTACATTTTAAAACTAAGTCAATATGTGACCTGCAGGGATCCTTATATACGGATTAGTGATCCTGTTTCTAATTAACTTTGACATTATCAGTCTAGGTAAATCAAAATGAGTCTGTACTAGGGTAGTTTCTGGGATATTAGAGAAGGGAGGGGATGGATTCAGAGATATTATGAAGATCTTGGCAGGTTACAGAGGGTAGCAATATTTCCAGAATTTCAGCTGCTAACTAATTAGATGAGAAAGAATCAAAGATAACTACAAGGTTAAAAACAGTGGTTCCACTGGCAGAAATAATAATGTTAGGAGGAGGTATATGTTTAAGGGGGAACGTAGTGAGTGGACTTAGCCTGAGACATACTAAGTTTGAGGTGCTGGGGGAACATCCACTTGGAGATGTGAGTCTGAAGTTCAGAGCAAGATGTAAATATGGGAGTCACCAGCAGAGATGTGGCAGTTGAGTCCATGGGAGTGAATGATGTTGCCCAGAGAGAGAACATAAAGATCAAAGAGGGCTGAGGATGGTCTTGGGCTGTCACCAGCATTAACTAGGGCTAAGAAGGGAATGAGAGGAAATGAAGATTGGCTAGAGAGGCAAGAGGAGAACCAGGAGATGGTGGTGTCTCTGAAGCTAAGGGAGGAGATAATATCCAAAGGTGGACAGAGTGATCAACAGTGTTAAAGGATGGAGAGGGGACATGGATTATGACTTCAAATAACCATTGTTAGCTTAGGCATTCATATAATGCAATTAAGAATGCCAAATATGAAGAATTTTAAAAAGTGGTATTGTTCAGTCATTATCAGTCATGTCTGACTCTCCATGTCCCCATTGAGGGTTTTCTTGGCAAAAATACTGGAGTGGTTTGCCATTTCCTCCTCTAGCTCATTTGACAGATGAGGAAACTGAGGCAAACAGGATTAAGTGACTTGCCCAGGGTCACAAAGCTAGTAACTGAGGCTTTACTTTTAACAGCTAAAATCTCCAGTGAATTTTTTTCTAAAGTAAAATTGAAATTTGAGTTCTGTACATATTTGAATCAGCACAGAAATGGAAGAATACCTTTTACAATTGTTGAGGATTAGTACAGTCCAATCTTTATGGCTGATGACGATATATTTGGAAATTCTGTAAGTCAAATTGCTTCCATTCAAACAGAGCTACATATAATAGAAGCTTGAAATAATATAAGCGAATCCATGACACAGGAGCCATCCTGTCCCTCAAACCCAAAATCCTCAAAGGGGTGCTGCTGTCGTTAAGAATCAAAGAAGGAGCTATTCTTCAATAAATTGGTGGTCAAAAGGTGTGAACATTTTCAAAAGAATCCCAAAGTATTCACAACTACATTAAAGAGTGCTCCAAATCACTAATAATAAGAGAAATACAAATCAAAACAACCCTGAAATTCTACCTCATACCCTGAAAATTGGCACAAATAACAAAAAAATGGAAATAGTCAATGTTGGATAGATTGTAGAATGATAAGCACACTAATTTATTGTTGGAGGAGCTATGAAATGACATAACCAGCTTAGAAAGTGTAACAACAATGCTACTTGCTGCTACTGTGGCTGTGTAAAACCAACAACACCAGCACACAGAAGAGCTGCTAGCACAGATTCTTTGATCTGCTTTTCTAATGAAAGCAACTTTAAGGGGTTTACAATCTCGCTTTAATTAAACATACATATGTCATTCACTTATTTCAGGGGGAAAAGTAAGCACCCTGAACTTCGGAGAAAATATAAACAGAAATTACAAACAGAGAAAATATAAACTGAGCAAATAACACAAATCAACGGACAGGCTTCTAGCTGTCTGGCCAAAGCTATACATACATAGTTACCAGAGAGAGAGAAGCATCAACATTTGGGTTTTGAAAGCCAGGGGGTAGGGGTAGTATGGTGGGGGTGCTCCTTAATGGCTACCCAGAGTCTCCACACCAACACTCTTCTAATGAGTGAACCCCCAAAACAAAACCTCTCCTCCTGAAGTGCTGAGAGTTCTGCTTAATGGCTACCCTCACAGTATATATACCCTTTTTCAGGGCTCAAGGGCTTCACATCTCTCATGACCTAATTAGCAGAAGGGTGTGGGCCTTCCTGCAAGACCCATTCAAAGGCACTTGATTGCCTTAGTGCTGAGAAGCACTCCAAAAGAAAAAGCAGTCAAAGTCCCACTTTGCTTGCCCTTAAGAAAATAATTTGGAATTATGCAAGTAAGGTAACTAAAATGTTCATACCCTTTGATCCAGAGACTTTGATTGGATCCAGATTGATCCAGAGACCATTGATAGGAAGAAAGTCCCCATATTCACCAAAATATTTATAGCAGCACTTTTGCGATAGCAAAGACTTGGAACCAAAATAGATGTTCATTGATTTAGGAATGGCTAAACAAACTATGGCCCATGATTGTAAAGCATGTACTATGCTGTAAGAAATAACAATGTGATGAATACAGAGAAGCATGGAAAGATCCATAGGAACTGAGGCAGGATGAAGTTAAGTAGAGCCAAGAAAAGACAATGACTAAAACAAAGTAAATGGAAAAAACAGCCACGCATAAAAATATCAAAAATGAATGTAGTAAAACTCAAGCATGCCATGAATGAAGAGAGGGTACCCCCAACCCCCCCCTCATGGAGATGGGAGGTGCTGTACAATGGATATTTTCAGACTTTTTTCAACCTATTGATCAGTTATACTGATTTTTCTCTTTTTTTCCTTTTTTTGTCTTTAAAACTACTATATGTTCATGTAAGATGACCCTTTAAGAGGAGAAGGAAGTGGGATTATGGGGGAAACTGTGATAATGTAAAAAAATTAGAAATATATATATAAATATAAAATCTTATATAAAACATCAAAAAAGGAATAGACCTTTCCTACTGGACCATCCCATATATGGCTGTGAACCTTTCCTTTTGGGCTGTTGTATAACACTGACATTCACACAGCCTTCATTATCTGCAAACCACCTCTCAGCTAGGGATGAATCATTATCTCCTCTTTGTAGCGGAGGCAGGTGACAACCTGAGAGGCTAGGTGGCTTTCCCCAAAGGCAGGCAGAGACAGTCTGGTAAAGATCATGCTGGAGTTAGAACTCTTGAATTACTGTCATCCAGACTCATACAGGAATCATAAATCAACACTGCCTCTCCTCATGTTCCTTTGAGCAGAGGAAGAAACGTGCTGGCAGTTGTATTCAGCAGTGAGAAGATTCTCCCCAAAGCAGGACAGCATTGTAGTCTTATCTAGTGATTTTTATGAAGTGGACAATCATCTTTCTGATTTCATATGAGTACCCCTGCCCAAAGGAAAAGGGTAGACTTGGGCCAGAGGGAGGGTGTCTAAAGGTCCCACTTTTCTAAATTTGCTTTAGAATTGGCAGAGACACGCGGTTCACAGAAAGAGACAGAGTTTTAGGTCACTATGGTCTCATGAAGTACTCAAACCCTTGTAGTTTGTAAAGCATCTGCAGGCTAGTAAGTGATGTGTTTTGCTGATGCTTTTTTCCATTCCTTTCTCACTGCATTCTGTCTTTCATTTTGAAACATAAATAATAGTGTATAGGCATGCCCTTAGTTCCGTCTCCAGGAGCGGAGGCAGAGCCTCATTTGTCTATCAAATGTGTAGATTACATCACTCCTGTCAGCTGTATTCAATAGAATGGCCATTTAGATGCCATCACGACAAACTCCTTTGGCCTGAGTTTGTGCTTAATGAGAACCTTTCCTACACAGAAGATGCTATTTAAGCTTCTAGTGGGAAAATATAAATGGCACCAACCTACTACAGTAGCAAGAAGCCAAAGATTAAGCGTACTCCCAAGAGGCAGGTGAATAGATAAGCTCTTTCATTTTCCTGGGAGACGTAGTACAAAATAGAATCTTTCTTCTGTATCTGTTCTGTCATGTGGATAGTCAGCTTTTCATTTTCTGTGTCTGCACTATGGTTTGGGCTACAGAAGAGTATGGAGAGAGGGAGGAAGCTGGGACTTAAAGAAACAATGCAGAGCCCAGGAAGAAGAGCCAGGGCCCCAAATCCAAAATGGAGCCAGGACTGATCTGCAGCCAGGACACGTATAAGTATCATAAGTCAGATTAAGGCAGTGGGGCCCAAACCAAGCAGGTAGGAAGAGACCAGGAACACATAAATCCCAAAGGGCAAGGTATTTGATTGAAGCAAGGGAAAGGCAAGAGGTCAACAGCAAACGTAGGCTATCACTAGCAAGGAGATGTTGATATGGACAGCTAGGTGGCGCACAGTGCTGGGCTTAGAATCAGGAAGACTTTTGTTCAAGTACTGCCTTAGACCCCTTACTAACTTTGTGACCCCCGGCAATTCATTTAACCTTTCTTTGTGACAATTAGGAAATTTCTCATCTGTTACTATTACAATCTTCTTTCATGAATGAGATTACAGCTAAGTTATGTAAGATAATCAGGCTTGGGCATGCAAACCATTTTACGCCATATCCAGTATTTATCACTTTAAACCAGGTGCTCTTTCTTAAAATTATTCTTTATTCTTTTTTTTTTAATTTCGGTGTCTAAATGTTCTCTCTCCCTCCAGCCCCACCCCCTTCCCTTGAGAAAGCAAGCAAGATGATATCAATTATTAATGTGAAGACATGTAAGATATATTTCCATATTAGTCATTTTGAAAAAAAAAGGCAAGAAAAATAAAGTGGGAAACAAGTATGCTTTAATCTGCACTCAGAGTTTTGATTCTCTCCCTGGAGGTATGTGACAATTTTCATCATGGATGCTTTGGAATTGTCTTCAGCAATGGTCTTGATCAGAGTAGCTAAGTCTTTCATAGTGGATCATCATTGCAATATTGCTGTTTCTGTGTACTGTGTTCTCCTATAAACCAGGTGTTATTAACCAATTTTCATGGACCCTTTTCGGAGTCCAAAGTCTATAGACCCTTTCTCAGAATAATACTTTTTAATACCTTAAATAAAATACAGAGTATTACTAAAGAAATTAATTATGTTTAAATATAATCATAAAAATTTTCTTAAAGTTCATGGATCCCAATTTAAGAAACCTTGTTTTAAACTATCAGACTACTTTTGACCCAGAAATACCACTTCTAGGTCTGTATCCCAAAAAGATCACAAAAATATTTATAGCAGTTCTTTTTGTGGTGGTCAAGAACTGGAAATTGAGGGGCTACTCATCAATTGGGGAATGGCTGAACAAGTTGTGGTATATGCATGTAATGGAATACTATTGTGCTATAAAAAAATGACGAGTTAGGCAGACTTCAGAAAAACCTGGGAAGGCTTATATGAACTGATACTGAGTGAAGTGAGCAGAACCAGCAGAACATTGTACACAGTAACAGCCATGTTGTGCGATGACTGACTTGGATAGACTTAGCTCTTCTCAGCAATGCAAGGACCTAAAACAACTCCAAATGACTCATGATGGAAAATGCTATCCACATCCAGAGAAAGAAGTATGGGAGTGTGAATGCAGATTGAAGCATACTATTTGCTCTCTTTTTTTGTTTCATTTTGTTTTGTTTTTTCTTTCTCATGGTTTCTCCCATTCATTCTAATTCTTCTATACAACACAACTAATGTGAAAATATGTCTAATAAGAATGTATGTGTAGAGCCTATGTTGGATTACACACCATCTTGGGGGAAGGGGAGAAGGGAAGGAGGTGGAGAAAACTTAAAACTTATCAAAATGAATGTTGAAAACTAAAAATAAATAAATAAATTTATTAAAAAGTAAATAAACTATCAGACTAAGAGGGAACAAGTCTGCAAACCCCAAAAGTCAGAAGAATTCTGAGTTGTGTGTGTCTTTGAAACAAATGTTTTAGAAAAGGGCAAATCTGGGGGGAAATAAAGCCTAAATGGCTTGAAACAGGTGGAAACTGTCAAGTAGACATCATAGGAAACCCTAAAAACTCGTAGTACAATGAGTCAGTAACCTGCTCCCTCCCTTTTTTTCTTCTAAGTGCAGGTTTGGAATGCCAGCATTTTGAGTACAGCTGCTATTTTGTGAAGCAGTTTTGAATGCGTTTATATCTAAAGTCTCCTTTGGGCTGAGAAAGGCATGTTGCTAGATTGCTTATTATCTTTAAGGAAAGCCAATGTTTTGCTGGTGTGGCAGTGTATATGACATGAGCGTGCTAAGAAAACAACACATTGGAAGGCTTCATTTGGCTCTCGTATTGAGCCAAAGTTCTGAGTTGGGTTTTAGAGAGTACCCTAGTTTTAAGGCAAATCACCACCCATGTTGACTCATATTCCTCATGGAGGGTCCTTAATTTATTTTCTACTCATCTCAAGCAGAAGTTTATGATCATATTTATAACCCTGAGGGACCTTGGCACCCTTCTCTTCCCCCCTCCAAAAAAAAAGTTTACTGTCATCAGGCAGATCTTCTCAAGGTGAAGATATTAATTTTATGTGGAACCTGGAAAAAGAATATTACTTTTCTTTTTTCATACCTGATGATCTAGTAGCCATTAGCATGGTTTTATGCAGATAAATTGAAAAAACTAAGCTTTGACAGATTCTTTTCTGGTGATGGATCCCTTCCTTATCTTCACTGTCTAACCACATGACTCATTTGTATAATGAGATTGCTTCAGGAATTTTTTAAAATCCCACACATTTCTTGTTCTCTCTGTCATCCTTAATGTTTCAGATATCATTATGCTACGAGACCAGCTATTAGGTTTGGGGAATTTGTAAGATATATAAACTTACCATGAGAAGTGTGATCCAAAAAGACCAATATGATGTCTGATGTTCATTAAAATTTTTAGTTGGAGAATTGTCAAGTAAATAAATAGTCAAAACTTTGGTGAATGTGGTGACTACAGAGATCTTTTTACTTTGAGGTTTGACATAGACCACAGGATGTAGATGGAGAGTAGGATACTGTAATTCGCATAGGGGAGTCCCAAACCCCATAACTCCTCAAGTCTTTAAGGGGCTTATTAAAGTAAGACTCATCTGTCTTTTCTGTTCTGTTGCTTATAAAACTGGTCATAAACCTCCCTCTGTCCTTCCTGAATATATCCATTTTCTACCTTACCTTGTATAATATTTATGAGATAATCCAATTTAGCATAAGGGATCATTAAAAAGTAGAAAAAGAACCATAGGAGAGTTATAAGATATAGTCCAAGTAGAGTCTTTTACATTTTGTAACAGCCTATTAAAATTACTCTCCTAGGTTCAGTTATTAGAATTGAATGACTAATGATTGCCAGGAATTCTTTATACTCCAAAATGAATAATGATTAAATCTTTTCTTCTTTTTGATGTATGTTTACAGCTTCTACTGCTTTTAATTACAGCCATGCATATTGGATGAAGCTTAGAGGAAAAAAAATGGCTAGCTCATTCATTTGATGAAAGAATTCTTATAATGGGGTACATAAGACCTATCAAATCCAGTGCCTTAGTCTCAGAAGACAAGGTCCAATCAAAATTACTCTGCAACACTGGGTCAGGCTGTGAGATCCACACCAACAGCATAGTGCAGAAGGCAGAGAGAATGAAATATTCTATTTTCAATATGCCAAATCTCCCATCTAGTGGTTAGGTGCTGCTGCTAATTAAAAGGGAAAAAAAATTATACAGTGCTATATAGTGGTGCTCTCTAGTTCCATATACCTCTCCATCTCTTCTGTCAGATTTTGGCGAATGTTATCATTTGGTCAGTGTTTGTGCTGTGATATCTGTCATTCTCCATGCCTTTATGCTGATTGTCCCATGGGTTTAATTATCTCTATGCAAATGATTCTCAGATCTATCTGCCCAGTCTGAACCTCTCTCCTGAATTCCAGTCTATCATCTCAAAATGCCTATTAGACATCTCAAACTGGTGTCCTATGGATGCCTTAAACTCAACCTATCTAAAACCGAACTCTTCTTTCCTCCCAACTTCCCCCAACCCCAGGATTATAATCTAGGCCTCATCCTTGACATCACAGTCTTCCCCCCACCTCAATCTAAGTCCTGTTGATTCTGTCTTCATTGCTGTTGCTGTTGTTCAGTCATGTCCCATTCTTGGTGACCCTGTTTTGGGGTTTACTTGGCAAAGATACTGGAATGGTTTGCCATTTTCTTCTCCAGCTCATTTGACAGATGAGGAAACTGAGGCAAACAGGATTAAGTAGACTTGCCCAGGGTCATATAGCTAGTAAATGTCTAAGGCTGGATTTGAACTCAGGAACAGAAGTCCTTCTGACTCCAGGCCCAGCACTCAATCCACTAAGCTACCTAGCTACTGCTTCTATCTTCATAATATCTCTGAAATATGACCCCTCCTCTCCTCTGATACTGCTATGAGCCTGGTACAAGTCGTTATTACCATATAGCAGGAGTATTACAATTGCTCACTAGTTGGTCTCCCCACCTGAAGTATCTCCCCATTCCCATTGATCCCTCACTGAGCTGTTAATTGAGCTTTCTGCATTGCAGATCTAACCATGTCACATCCTTCTTCTCACAATTCAATGAACTCTAAGGTCATTCAGTCAATAAACATTGATTAAGTGCCTGCTGTATGCCAAGCACTGTGCTAAAACCCTGGAGATACAAAAAAAAATTAGAAAACAGCTTGAGCTCTGAAAGAGCTCAGAGTCTAATAGGCAGACAACATACAAACAACTAGGGTACAAGACACAGACTAAGTTAGAGATAACAGATAGAGGGAAGGCACTAGATTTAAGGGAAAACCAAGAAAGACTTTTTACAGAAAGTGGGATTTTAGCTGAGACTTGAAGAAAGCCAGGAGGAGACCATTCCAGGCATGGAGGTCAGCCAGGAAATATGCTGGCAATCAGGAGATGGAGTATCTTGTTCAAGAAATGGAGAGAACATCAGTGTCACTGGATCTCAGAGTAGATAGGGTGAGGGGGGTGGTGTTAGGTATAAAAAGAATGGAAAGGTGGGAGAGGGCACAGGTTGTGAAGAGCTTTGAACATCAAATAGAGAATTTTACGTTTGTTCTTGGGAGTGATAGGGAGCCACTGGAGTTGGTGGGGGAGGGGGAGGTGACATGGTCAGACCTCCACTTTGGGAAGATCACTTTGGCAGCTGGGTGGAGGATGGACTGGGATAGGGAAAGACCTGTGGTGGGAAGATCAACCAGCAGGCTACTGTAATAATTCAGGTACAACGTGATAGGGACCTTCATCAGACTGGTAGCAGTGTCAGAGGAGAGCAGGGAATATATTATGAAGAGTATTATAAAGGTAAAATCAACAGTCCTTGGCAACAGATTAGGTTTGAGGAGTGCGTGAGAGTGGCAAGCTGAAGATGAGAATGTGACCCTAGGGGACTAGGGGATTGTGGCACCCTCAACAGTCGTAGGAAAGTTAGGAAGAGGGGAGGATTCAGGGGGAAAGACAATGAGTTCAGTTCTAGACATGTCAAGTTTAAGATGTCTATAGGACACCCAGTTGAAGGTGTCCAATTGGAGATGTGAGACTGGGGGTCAGCAGAGAGATTAGCACTAGACAAGTAGATTTGAGAATCGTCAGCATAGAGAAGATAATCGAACCCATGGAAGCCAGTAAGATCAAGTGAAATAATATAGAAGAAGATGGCTCGGGACAGAGTCCTGTGTCTCCCTATTACCCCTAGGATGAAATATGAACTCTTGTTTGTGGCTTTTTAAGCCCATCCATACCTGGCCCATTTGGCCTTCTTACACTTTACTCCCTTGCACTTACTCTGAGATCCAGGGCACCAACCTCCCTGCTTTCCCACAAAAGACATGCCATCCCCGCTCTGGACATTTTCACTGACTGTCTCTCATGCCTGGAATCCTCCCCATCCTCATCAGTGCCTGCTAGCTTTCTGGGTTTCCTTTGAGTCTCAACTTCAGTGAGAAGCCTTCCCTGAGCTCCTTAAACCTAGTGCTGTCCCTCTGAGGGTACCTCCAATTTATCCTGTTTAGATCTTGTTTGTACATAGCTGTTTTGCATGCTGTCTTCCCCATTAGACTTTGAGGCCCTGGAGAACAGGGATTTAAAAAAAAAAAATTTCATTGTATCTCCACTGCTAGAATGGTTCCTGGAACATAGTAGGTGTTTAAGAAATGCTTGTTCACTTGACTGCCCCACATGCCCAGAATTCACTACCTTCTTGCCTTTGCCTCATAAAGTGCCTCTCTTCTTTCAAGATGCAGTTCAAGCACCCTTTTACATTTGAAGCCTTTCTGATTCCCAACTGTTAATGCCCTCTCCATCAAACTGCCTGTTATTATCTGCTTCGTGTTGCTTTGTATTTTATATGTGTGTGTATATTTTATATATAGTGATACACATCTTTGTTGTCGACATCATTTGAATGTAAGTTCCTTGAAATTACAGAGTTTTCATTTACTGCATTTTATCCCCAGTACCTAGCATTATGTCTGACACACAGTAGATGCCCAAGAAATAAATGCTTGTTGATTTTAATTTTTTTTCAAATGTGTGTTGAACACAAATCTTCAGATAAAGTAGTCTCTCTAGTTCAGGTTTTACCTCGATCTTATTTGCTTCACAACTACATGAGAAGGACTGAAGTACTTTGACACAATATTGCACATGGTACATGCATTGCACGTAGTAGGTACTTAATAAATGTTTATTGATTCCTATTGATTAATTTTTCTAGAGACCAATCAGTGCCTTTTCTTTCTTTTTTTAAAACAAATTTATTTTTTATTTTTAGTTTACAACACTCAGTTCCACAAGTTTTGGGGTTCCAAATTTTCTCTCCCTCCCTCTCCTCCTCCCCTTCCCCCCCAAGACAGCATGTAATCCAATGTAGGTTCTACATATACCTTCACGTTGAACTTATTTACATAAAAGTCCAGTTGTAAAGAAGAATTATAACCAATGGAATGAATCATGAGAAAGAAGAAATGAAACCAAAAAAGAAGGAAAAAAAAAGAAAGCAAAACGTTTGCCTCAATCTGCATTCAGATTCCATAATTCTTTCTCTAGACGTGCATAGCTTTTTCCATCTTGAGTCTTTTGGAGCTATCTTTGAACTTTGCATTGATAAGAGGACTCAAGTCTATCAAAGTTAGCCCTTACAGACAACGTGTGTTTGTAATTGTGTATAATGATCTCCTGGTTCTGCTCTCCTCACTCAGCATCAGTTCATATAAGCCATTCCAGGTTATAATGATGTCCATCTGCTCCTCATTTCTTATAGCACAATAGTATTTCATTACATTCACATACCACAATTTGTTTAGCCATTCCCCAGTTGATGGGCATCCTCTTGATTTCCAATTCTTTGCCACCACAAAAAGGGCTGCTGTAAATATTTCTCTATATACAAGTTCCTTTCCCACTTGTATGATCTCTTTGGGATATAGCCCTAGAAGTGGTATTGCTGGATCAAAGGGTATGCACATTTTCATAGGCCTTTGGGCATAGTTCCTAATTGCTCTCTAGAATGGCTGGATCAGTTCACAACTCCACCAACAATGTAACAATGTTCCAATTTCCCACATCCTCTCCAGCATTTATCATTTTCCTGTTTTGTCATGTTAGCCAATCTGACAGGAGAGATGTGGTATGAATTCTTCCCTTTCCCATAAATCTGACAGGTAAGCTATTCCTTGCTCTCCCAAATTGCTTATAGTATTAGCCTTTATTCCTAAATCATGAACCCATTTTAACTTTTGGTAAATGGTGTAAGATATTGGTCTATGCCCAGTCTCTGCCATAGTATTTTCCAATTTTCTCCGCAGTTTTTGTGAAATAGTGAATTCGTAGCCCAGAAGCTGGATTCTTTGGGTTTATCAAAGAGTAGATTGCTATAGTCATTGACTACTACATCTTATTAACCTAACCTATTCCACTGATCTACCACTCTGTTTCTTAGCCAGCACCAAGTAATTTTGATGACTGCTGCTTTATAGTACAGTTTAGTATCTGGTATAACTAGGCCACCTTCCCTAGCATTTCTTTTCATTAATTCCCTTGCCAATCAGTGCCTTTTCAACCCACTAGAAAAGGAGCAAAAAAAGATTCATTTGACATCTATTATAAATGGCCAGTATAGTGACAAAACAATGGTGTACTCTTTAATGATCTGTGCTTTGGTTTCTCTTTCTCCCCTCATTTCTAGAGTTCATTGGTTTTTCTGAGACCATATAGTAGTGTGATATTTCTCTCAATCCAAATTCCCAATATTTTGTGGTTATTTTTCATGCCTAGTCTCTCACTGAGATACATCCTGTGGTGCCCTGATATTTTCCCAAGTATGTCAGGAGGCAGCCAAGTCAATTTTCAAAAAAATCCTATTACCTTTGAACAGCATCATAGAGGTGCTACAGTCGGCTATAGCATAGCTATTGAATTCTGATGCAGAATTTCAGAAGTTAGTATGAGCCCCTTGTCACCCCTGACTTGGTAGATGTTCTAAATCCACATTAGTGTGAAAGCATTAGTGTAGTAGGGCATATCTGGTACCCCTATCACCCCCATGGCATGTGCTTGTATTGTTAGCTAATGAGATCTCTTTTGTAATGAACAATCTTGTCCAGCCAGGACTCCTGTTTCTGCAGAAACTTCTTTTCTGTTAAGTGAAAAAAAGATCCAAATCCCCTCTGAAATTCAAAATAAGCACAGGGCTCTGAGGCAGAACTCATTGAGGAAGACTATTGGGGCTCTCAGTGTGCCCTGCTGTGCTCATCACACAAGCCTGGTTTGCCACTGTTACTACCCAGAGGAAGAGTAATTGATGACATGACCATTTCTTCTGTGTGACAGCAAGGCAAGTATATGGGCAGCAGCAGGGTTAGTTACTGGTTTATGCGCACATCTTTAGAAACAGGGAGGACACAGGGAATTGTGGTCTATACCTCCAGAAAAAAATGATCAAAGAATAAGTGTGTGTTATAACGAATAACCTAAACAAGCACCCTCTGATGACTTAGCTAATTACTAGAACTAAGGAAAGTGAGGAGAGGAAAAAACCTTTCCTCTTCTTGCTCCTCTTTATTCTTCCCTCCCCTTTGCCCCACCTTCAAAACAAACACAGTTCAATTTGAGCTGCCTCTCATGTTTTTCTCCCCCCAAAAAATTGGCACGGGAGTTCTCAAAGTTTTTCCTTACACAGACCACTTTTAATAGGACAAGAGTCCCATAAGCCACCTAATTCACTTACTAAGGACTATAGAATCCTAGAGTTAGAAAGGACCTTAGAAAAGAACATTGACATTGAGATCAGAGGCCCTGGCAGCATTAGACAAATCACATAACCTCCCTGGGTCTCGTGGTTCTTCATCTGTAACAGGAGAAGGCTGGCTCATTGTCCTCTGGGGTCCTAGCTCAAATCTAGGACTGATGGTCTAGTCCAACTCCATCATTTCATAATTGAAGAAACAGAAGCCCAGACAGGTGGATACTCACTGGAGGTTGCTAAGTAGTGTCAAGAACTGGGACTAGAATTCAATTCTCCCAACTCTAACTGAGTAATTTTTCTATACCACTATGCCACCTTTACTTGAAACCACAGAAAATGTCCATTAGAAGTAATGAGAAAAATAATGCTATGTTGAATGAAAAATAATTTTGGTCTGAGCCTACGATTGTACCAATGAGATTTTGCAGGCATGATTTCATTGGTGAGCTCCCTTCAGCAACACAGATCAACAGCTTGTCTACAACTCCTAGTCTGAGACAATTGCCCCAGCCACTAATAGACCAAGTGACTTGCCCCGGTCACATAGCTAGGATGTGTCAGAACTTGAACCCAAGTCTGCCATCTGACTTGAACACTCTCTGTGAACTGTGCCATGTTACTCGTAATGAAATACTAGTGAGCAATAATGTAATTGAATTATTCATGCCAAAAACAAAAGTATGGATGGTGTTAGGTTGCAAACATTGATACTTTTAAACAACTAGATTTTGGGCTACCTGAAGGGACCCCCCAGTCATCCAGTGATCTGTGGGCCACACTTGGAGAGGCAGTGCTCTAGGGACTCAGTGTTTGGAGGATATTTGCTCGATACAGCCTGTGCTAAATTGTATCAAGGTCTCCATTGATATCAAAGTTACCTGGACTGTGTCTGATGACCGTTTGCTTCTTCCTTTCTCTAGGGTATTAAATACAACATTGTTTGAAAGCTGGGAAATTGTGGGACCCTACCCATCCTGGTGGGTTTTCAACTTGTTGCTGTTGCTAATTCAAGCCCTGAACTGCTTCTGGTCTTACTTGATTATAAAGATAGCTTGCAAAGCTATTTCCAAGGGCAAGGTAAGGCAACATCAACCCTTTCCAACATTTTCTGGGGAAAATGGCATTTATCTTGCCTTCCAGTCCTGTAGTAACCTTTTTTTGTTGTTCTATATTTTATCAAAACAATTGCTCTTTAGTGCTTAATGTAAACTGTAGTCAATTTAAGGCTATGTTTTCCTACTGTTTTATTTAATGTTCACTTATGGTAGAAAGCATTAGTGTTGCTTCACTGGTGGTCACATGTAAATGTTCCACATTTACAGTTTTAGATTTAATGATGGCGTGTTGTTTATGTGCTGCTTCTCTCTCATTGAGAAGAGAATATATTTTTATTTTTCTCTTTATGAGAAGAACATTAGTTGAATGCTGTTCTTTCTCCATTTTGTATACTTCTTTTTCTTAAAATGGTGTTAGGAAAGCATGATCTTCCAACTGAATTTCAGTAAAAACAAATTGAATCTCTATTATTCACAGTAGATTCATGAGGCTGATTTCCCCTAAGTCTTCTTTGATTCTAATCTTTAGTCATCTGTTTGTATTTGACAAGTGATTTCTCTGAAACATCCTCTGTGCCATTTTTTTTACTTGTCTGTTCTCTTCTTCCTGCCATCCTGGAAGGCTGGGAAATGGAATCCTTTGCATGTAAGTTTCTTAGACCTCTATCTGTACTTATACTGGGTAACCATAACCTATTAGAGGGGGCTTTAAAGAAAAAAATTCTCTGTGCGTATGTTTCTAACAGGATTGAATTAACTGAATGCTCCAGTTCAGACTTGCTCATGACTAACATCCACTTCATGCCCTACACACCACTGACTGCAATCTAACCTACTATGGAGGAGTCCAATTTTCCATCCCTTGGGAAAACATAAGTCAACATTTCTTCAGAACAGTTACTGTGTTGCTTCCGCCTCTATCTGATCTTCCCCTGTGGGTTTTGATCCTTAAAATGTGGGTGAGACCACAAGACATCGAAGAATGTGTTCTATCCACATTCAACCTTTTGGCAAACAGACAAGGACAAAGAAAATACTAGGCTTTAGATCGTGGCATTACTTGTTCTTTAGGGGAGAATGACAGAACACAGTACTCAGGACCAAGCACAAGACTAGGAGACAGGATTTCTAAGACCCAATGCCAGATCTTCTGCGGTTTCTCTGCCTGCCATCCAATGAGACACTTCTTCATCCTCTTCAGGGTTATTATCTAGGGATAACGTAGCACTGAAATTTTCTCTGGGGAAGATTGAAATCAACCATCTAAGTTTGCTAGGAAAACAGATGACCAGCTCCTGTGCAAAGGTTAAATATAGGCATTAAACCTAAGGGTTGGAAATTTTAAATCCCATTATCCAAAATGGCTTTACTTTTGTTTAAAGTCCTCATTTAGAAGGAAAAAGAAATAATTGCTCAGACAGTTGTGTAAACTAATAGTTTTAGGACAACACCAATAGGATTACTTTCTTCCTTATTACTTCCTATTCTATCAGACTTGTCGTCATTTCTGTTTTTTTTCTCCCATTTTATGAAGAGATGGGCATTAGTTTCGCTACAGATATCATGCTTGAGAGCATCTTAGCTGCTGTTCCTGGCTTATCTGTAGCATTAAAATTTCTTCTCAAGCATGGCTTACAGATTTGTGTTTTCCCAGAGGGAAGAAGTGATTCTGGTGTCCTAGATTACTTTTTCTCTGAAGGTAACATTTTTATAGATTTTTCTTAATACAATTTAGCCCAGACACCTCAAGCCTGCAAATGTGGATTCCTTTTATTGGTAGTAGCATTTACAATAAATGGAATAAAACATATCCTAAAGCTTAATTTTAATAATGCTGGGGACCTGTGCCATATTTTACCTTACAGGTAAAATAAACTGATGACATCCTTTAGGAATTTGAAGAACTACACCTCCTCAAGTTGGGGGACCATGATGGATGAGCTTTATATCAAATAGTGTCATAGAGAGGTTACAGTATAGTTATTATAAATGGGTAAGCTTCCGTTTTGAATAGACAGCATTAGAAGTGTTGAACAAGGTTAGACAGATTTACATTGTGCCAAGCTAGTAGGAAGATTTTCAAGGCAGCAGACTACTACTTTTTTTATTCCTCCCACTAAAAAAGAGTTACAGTGTCTAAGTTATTTCCCAAACCTTATTTATTCAGGATCGGCTAACTCTACTAATAAGGTTAAGCATTCTTAAGCACTTAGGTATAGGAGAGTATATAAGGATGGAATTCCAGCCATGGGATTTTAAGCCTTCCCTTAGGGTGGTTTTTCCCCCTGGACTTAAAAATAACTTTTAAAAATGCCTCTTGTAAAAAAATTGAAGCCCACAGAATATGCTTGTATTTTTCCTAGATCTGTTTATGTCTTATGGTAATCCATGATTACTAAAGTTTCAGACCCCATTCTTCTTGGAGTCAAAATTTCTTTAAAACACAATGCGATGTTTTTTCCTTAACTAGCTTAAACCTAGAAGTACCTTCCATCTACCCATTTCTAACCAATAATTTATATACATATTAGGGGCATAAGAAAGCTTTACTAATCAAGACCTAAGTAAAATAAACGAATATATGAAAAGATCAGCATACCTCAGTATTTCTCTCTGGACTCTGTTATTTCATCCATAACTTTTATTTCTAGAATTATAAAAATCAAATTCAAACTTTTTTTTTAAAAGCAGTCATAACAGGAGCTATCAGTATGAGAGTCCCAGACTTTAGCAAACAACATGGGCCAGTCCAGTCAAATATTGTCTGGCTAGCAATTTTATCCTATTTACTTCACAGATTCCCCCTTTTAAAATCTGTCAGTCCCTAGCTGGTTGATTTGGTTTGGTAAGGCTATTGATGAATCATATTTTAAATGGCTCAGTAAAATACCTAAACCTGGGTCCCAGTATTTTAACAGGTGACTCCTGTATTTCTCTTGCAACCCTCTAACAAGTTTTTCCATCCAGCTGTGCTATCCCATCATTGGACCACAGATTTAGAGCTAGAAAAGACCTTGGAGACCATCTAACCCAACCTTTTAATTTTACAGATGGGGAAACTGAGGCCCCAAAAGGTTAAGTGACTTGCCCAGGATCACAAAGCTACCAAACATCTGAGGCAGGATTTGAGCTTGACTTTCTGACTTCAAGTCCAGTGAATTATCCACTATATTTCTCTGCCTTATGTAACAACAATGTGGGTAGCAGCTACTGTGGCTGTGTAAGACCAACAACAACCAGCACACAGAAGGGCTGCCAGCACAGATTCTTTGATCTTCTTTTCTAAGGAAAGCAACTATAAGGGGTTAACAATCTCAGTTTCATTCACTTAGTTCAGGGGGAAAAGATCAGCCCCCTGAACTTCAAGGCAAATACAAATAGAAATTACAAACATCAACAGACAGACCTTGTCTGATTCAAATCACAATTCATAGTTGCCAGAGAAGCACCAACATCTATCTGGGTTACAAAGCCGGTAGGGGGCGGGGGGCAGGTTCAATGGCTTGCCCGGAGTCTTGTCACCCACATTCTTTCAATGAGTGTACCCCCAGAAGTCAAACGCCAACCTTGGATCTTATATACCTGTCTCAGGGACCTGGGGCACTTGATTACCTCAGTGCTGAGAAGCACTAGAACAAAGAACAGTGAAAAGTCCCATTTTGGGTGTGGGAAAGTTAGTTAATCCCTAGTACCTCCTTATACATGGTTTCCAATCAATGACTCCCAATTGTTTTAGTGCTGAGAAACATTCCAAGACAAAAAAGATCTCACTTTACCTGCCCCATTCAAATAAAGGCCAGAATCATTAAAGGCACTTAAGAGCAGCAAAAAACCCCACCCTGATTACCACTGCACCTTCTCTGAATATGAGAAAGATGAGATGATTCTTAGAGTTACGGCCTGTCAGAACAAGAGGAGGACTTTTAGGGATCATTTAATCTGATGGAGCTGTTTGACAGTGTTTGTATCTATTTCAATATTGTACGACTGCATGTGCTTCTTGGCATGACCCCAACAGAGGTGACTTCCCATGAGCTGATTGTGTTTGGGCATTCTACAGGTGTCCAAGGATGACCGAAGTGATATTGAATCCAGCTCAGATGAGGAAGATTCAGTGCTTCCTGCAAAGAACCCACATAACCCCACCACCAACACCAATGGGACCAGCGGCACCAGTGGCACAAATGGGTATCTCACGGGGGGTCCGTGTGCAGAGGAACACTAACTACTCTAAACCACAAGACCTGAACAAAGTGAACTCTTTGCTACTGGAAGTATTTAACTAAGTTGTGAATGCGGTCCCTTCCCTATATCTCAGCATCAGAAACAAAAATTAGGATTATCAAAGCATTCTGATAGTGCACTGCCATATTTCCTGTCTGTGAATGAAGAAGACTTTCCATTCTCTATATGTAGGCATGCTGTATGTATATGTTATTGACCCAAATGGGAACAGTATTTTCATATGTAATGTCTTTGAATATTATTTATTTTTTGTATTTGTTTGTAAATCTGTGGACAAAAGGGAACTGCCTCACTCCTTTTACTCTGCAAATTCTTTATGAGAGAAAGAGATGCTCCGATCTCTTCTATCCCTTCTTGTTGCTGTAGCTTAGTCCGCTATAAGTATTTGTCAGCTTGAATTGTCACTTATAGTAAGCTAAAGGCAGCTTTGCATATTACAGCTCAGCTCCAGATGCGTTTGCCTCCTTTGTGTTATAGTGCTGGTTTTGACATTGCTGATCAATTCACAGTGGCTGTTCTCCCAATGTAAAGTTTAAACAGGCTGAATTAGTTTTGTAAGTAGTCTCTCTAATGTGATCAATTAGCAGTTCAAATTAAACAGTGGTTATTATAGGGTATTATTTTAGCATTGTTTTAAAACTAAATTGGTAGTTAATTGCATTAGAATAGGCTCCATTACTTGTGTGCATACCCGTGATATATTCATGTCAATGGCTATGGTAAATTCCTAGTTGCAGATTAATTCTGCCTTGTAAGCTTAACCCCGGCAGGATACAGCATCTTGCATTGCTTCTGGTTCAGCTGAGAAACACTTGCTCAGGTCCATAGTTGTAAATGGAGAAGTCACATTTAATATTGAGAATTTGTCTCTGTGAGCTGGGAAGAATGAAAGCAGTGCCCACCAGCTCAAAGATTAGTCATTATTGCATGCATGCGCAGAAAGCTTTCAGCCAGGCTTCGCTGCTCTCACTGTAATTGCTGTAGTAGTCTGCCTTGTCGTGGAAGAAAGCAGGCTGAAAGTCTTGCTCAAACAGAAAAGTCGATTCTTAGAGCCTTCGAAGAGTTCTCCCTGGTGTTGAGCACTTTATTGCATCCAGCTTTTAAAACTCCTATAGTATTTGACCTGGGCGTGTGTGTGTGTGTGTGTGTGTGTGTGTATGTATGTGTATGTGTGCACGTGTGCATATGTAATTATTATGCCTGACAAAATCAGAAGGAAAAGAATATTTGACCTTCTTCCTCATGCAAAAACCAGAATGATTTGCCTATTCCACAAACTAAGCTACTGTCAGCTTGATGCTCGATATCCCTCTATGTAGACTTGTTTTGTTTCAAGCAAAGTTTCCACAGGAAACTAACTATTCCTATTGGAAACATTAACTTACTCTTGGAAAATTGCTGTCCCCAGCGGTGGCTGGATCAGCAGTGAGAGATTTCTGGGCAACAGACTTGCTTAAACCTCCTTTCTGACAGTGTTATATGTGGGAAGGAAGAACAGAAGGAAGGAAGGAAGGAAGGAAGGAAGGAAGGAAGGAAGGAAGGAAGGAAGGAAGGAAGGAAGGAAGGAAGGAAGGAAGGAAGGAAGGAATGAAGGAAATAAGGAAGGAAGGAAGGAGAACATGAACCAAAGAACTTTTTTTTTTTTTATGTAGGAGGGAAGGAGGAAGGAACAATAGCTTTTCCTCCTTATCACAAGAATAAAGAATTGTCTCAGCTAGAAGATCACACATTAAAGAATTGAATCTTCCCACTTCTTCAGAAAACAGTTTCTGGTTTAACCCATCTCAGAGATTGAGGAGATTTGGAAAGATATGAGTCATTGAGAAAGCAATATTCCTACTTCTCATAGAATCCCATTTCTTCAGTTCAGAAAATGAGGATGTGTGTGTGTGTGTATTTGTGTGTTTATGTTAGCAATCAAAAAGAATTAATAGCACTTGTTTGTCATCTGAAAACATGCTGAAAATGTGAGCTGTTTTAAAATAATGTCAAGCATGTTAGAAAATTAAGAACAGAAAGTTCATCTTATATCTTTTAAAATAAAGACAGAAAAGGTTATGTGCTACCCTGCTTTAGTTTCTATGGTCAGTTTTCAGTCCAGTTGATTTCCAGCAGAAATAGTGGGCTGTAAGCAACATATCCTAAGTATATGTGGGAACTGGTCCCAACGAGGCCGCGTGCTCTTCTATTTGTTTGGAAAAGTAATTTCAGAACTGTGAGTTTTGGAATACTTGGCATAGGAATCATTGCTTAAAGATTAGGTAGATGATTTCTGAGCGTTGTTCAGGTCAGGTTGTGGTTTATATTTTTACCCAGAAGGTCAGTTAGCAGGAGGTTTGGAAAGACCCCAAAGATAGCACCATACCAATTGATTTTAATCTAACCAAGTCCTTCCAAGAATCTGCAGATCCATATTTCATTCAGTGCCCTTGGGCAGGGAGTTCTTTTAATTTAACAACTTTCAGTTTGTTGGCTCCCTTGATAAACTATTATATGTATGTACAAATATGCATATTATATATGCATATATGCATTTTGTGTGCATATATGTATATACATACATATATTGTATTCTGAACCCCCTCAAGGCTAGGTGAGGGTCATGTATAACATAAACCAACCTCATAGCCTTGGAAGCTTAGACTGTACATTTAAACAGGTTGATAGTTTAGCATAACATAGCCCTGAGTAGACGTCATTCACCCTTCAGTTTGCATTCATGCCATCCATCTGTGGGAAGGTGAAAGATAGAAAAACTTCAAAATGTTATAGATTTTCTTGACACGTTAGGGAAAAACCAGAATTAGATGGTTAGAATTTGGCCTTGAGTCAAATTGAACAACTGATATATTTTTAAAATTGTGACCTGTGTATTTTTGTGTGTACATTTAATCCAAAAAGTAGGATTAAGCCAAACCACGCGTAGCCTTGGCCGGGTCCTTTTGTAAAGCTGCCACCATACGTCTCTTTCACCTTTTCCTCCATTGTTGACTTTCCCGTTACACTGCTGACCTAAACAAAAGTTATAGAAAACCGTAACTTGGGGTGCCAAGAGAGCAGAGTCTTTCTGACTACAGTGTATAAACTGGTTATAGTTCATGCTTTCTAGCTGCATCAGTAGAATTAGGGCTTTGTCTGTTAATGGAAGTGAGGGGAGTGGGAGGGACAATTGTTAATGTTTGGGACTTATTTTTAGCTTAATTTTTCCAGATATACATACTGTAGACACCTCTCCCCGTGACTTCGTTAACATCCAACCCCAACTGTGCTGGTAGACAGACTGTGCTCTGGGGCTCATTCAGATAAGGAAGTAGCCTTTTAATGAAGATGAATCTATGTGGGGAAAATGGGCAATCCTCCAAAAATGCAGCCAGTTGAGAAAAGAAAAACGTCAGATCTCTACTGGCCAAAAATGGAAGAGAAATATAAAAAATATTCCATTCTTTTGCCAAAATTACAACCCTAAGTATTTGATAGAGTTTACTTTTTAGCACACTGCATTCTCTAATCCACAAAGAATACCACAAAAGAAAGGATCTGAGCCTTTCACAGTAATGTCAGTGTTATTTGGTCTGAAGTTTAAAAAAAAAAAGTCATTGTTTCAGTTGGCTCAAGCCTATCCCATTACTGTTCATAAAGAAAGCCGAGGGACTGAAAAATCATTCACTCACACCATTATCTTGCACAGAGAGTAGTTTGCACTCAGAAATTTCTGTCAGCATCTAGAAAATATCTAGTAGAGTATTATTCTAAGTCTTCATGCCCATTATAAGATTTTAATTATTTAAAAAAATCAATACAAAATAATTCTAAAGACTAAACTTTTTTTAGTATATGCCCCAGGGTCATGATTATATTCAAATGAAACATTTTGTAAATTTTAAACAGAAATGATTTATTGTTATTGTAATTACCAGAGAGGTCTCAAGATATCCTTTAGAAACAAGAAAACCTGTATTCACAATCCATAGTAGGGTTTAAGGTCCTAAGAATGTCCCCCCTTTTCCTCAAGTATTGTGCTGACAGTGACCTCTAGGTTTCTGTTCTGTATGCTTATCATAGATTAGGGAAGTAATTGCTGGGGCACTGATACATCAGGTCATATGCAAAAAAAAAAATTAAATACTCGTCAGCTTGGTCACAAAGGGACCAAAGTAAGTGACTTGTAGTTCCTATCAAACCTGCGTAGAAAAATAAATTCGTTTGGCTTGTTGGCCTTGCCTCATAACATACTAGAAAGAACTGACCAGGTTTTCATAAACAGCCTTCGGAGTCATCAAAGATAGAGTAAAATAATGCCCGGAAGGAGCTTGTGACCTCCAGAATCAGCTTGACTTTGTCAGTAAAATGAAGTTGTGCCATTCCCAGAATACCAAAAAGACTGTGCTGTTTCATTGTTGCCAATTCTTAATAACAAAATATCAAAGAAAAACATTTAAAGCCAAATTCTGCCTTCTGCTATAATGGGCGGCGCGCACCTAGCACAATGCCCAGCTTGTATTCAGAAAATGTTTGCCTATGATATAATATAATGCTTAACCACGGGGAAGATTGAGTCTTTCCTGTTGAAAGCCTAAGGTGGTGAGAAGCAGGTATTATTATCCCCATTTTAAAGAGAAGGAAATTGAGGGTCAAATTGACTTGCACAAGGTCATACACAGCCAGTAACTAAAAGGCAAAGGAGATCGCTAGGTGGTACAGTGGACAGAGCGCCAGCCCTGGAGTCGAGAATCTGAGGCAAATGTGACCTCAGACACTTACTAGATGTGTGACCCTGGCCAAGTTACTTAACCCTGATTGCCTCCAAAATTAAATAAAAAATAAAAAGCAGAGCTGGGACTTGGACCTAGTTCTTTGTGTCTCTAAGACACATACTATTTCTGCTAAGCCACACCGCCTCAGTCTATATGTTTAGAAGTATTTGCTTCTGATATTTTTTAATAGAGAAAATTGTATGAAAGCTCAGAAATGCCACATAATCATCAAAGAACTCTGCAGAGTCCCAACAGTATACCTAGAGGGCATTTTGAAAGTGGGAGGGGTGCAAAATATTCTCAGTTTGGGTTCAGGCTGACCCCCCCCACCCCATCAAGAAGAAAAGTACTGAAAAATAAGCACCCCCTAGAACAAAAGAGGAAAAATTCTATAAGCAGATACCAGAAACAATCAGCACATGATGTCTCTAGCTCAACAAGATTAGACACTATTAAGATTGTACAGGAAGTGGGGGCAGGGATGCTAGTGTTTATCTCAAAAAGGATTACAATCCTTCCAGTCTCCTGTTACTTTCAACAAAAGAAAGACAGGATATTGTCTTTCTTCTGCCATTGATTCTTTGATAGGTTTTCAAATACTCATTTGCTACACTTGCTCCTTTGTGTGATTCCATTTGTCTGAACTGTGTTGCATTTGTGTGAACTACTTTGTCACACACAGTGTCCAGTCCCTATCAACACAAACTTGACTAACCCCCACTTTCCAGACTACTGTAAACTACAGTTGCCTTGACATCACAAAACAGGAGTTGTCAGTATGGTTTCTATGTTCAGTAGGAAATAGTGTTTCACCAAAAGGACTTTTCTTTTCAGAGTTGCCACGAAGGCTTTAGAAACAGGGATTGATTGACCGAGATTGAACTGACTTTAGAATACAGGGACTTGGATAGTAGTTGCAAAGAACACAGTCTGGATGTGTCCGGAGATGTTTAAGTCTTGTTTGCACAGATGTTTACCTGCATCGTCATTTTGTCACGGTGCATTTGGGGTGTAGCGTCGTTCTTTTAACCTCCAGTGAGGAATGGAGCAGATGACACGGTT
The DNA here is from genome assembly GCF_011100635.1 of Trichosurus vulpecula. Taxonomy (NCBI): domain Eukaryota; kingdom Metazoa; phylum Chordata; class Mammalia; order Diprotodontia; family Phalangeridae; genus Trichosurus; species Trichosurus vulpecula. The sequence continues at coordinate 222,240,957 of NC_050574.1, forward strand.
TGGTTTCACCTGTGTTATTCAGACAAATATGTATTTGAGCAGCTCTCAGAAATGGAGTGAAGTATGGTTAGCTTATTAGAATTCCTTTATTATATTGATATTGTGCATAACTGAACTTTGGGAGTTACTTTGTGTTTTGATGATTTTTTTTAATATGGAAAATGTAATTATTCATCCTTGAATCTCTGGAACCAATCATTATTGTGGATTATTTTACTTTGAAAACACTTTCATAATAAAGATAAGTATTTAAAAACGTATGAATGACTATCCTTCTCTATTAGGTGGAAACACTCTAATCTCTGCATGGTCTTTACATACTTTCCTGGGAGTGAGAAATGATGAATATTCAGTGCTGAATTGAAGTCACCAGATCTAAGTTTGCATCCTACCTCTTGACACTGACCACATGAGTGACTCTGGACAAGTCACTTAATCTCTATGGGCCTAAGTTCCCTTATGCCTAAAATGAGAAGGTTAAGCCCAATAATCTATGATCCTAGATGATTTAGTTTACAACACACATCCCTCAGAGTCATTTCTATGCATTCATTGTTGGAAAGGTATTTTCATAGTTTCTTATGATACAATACAATATTTCTCCAAAATTCAGAACATAAACCTCAAAGTGAAATTCTCTTTGGAACACTTATTTCAGAAAAATATGCTGAGCAGAATTGAAGACATTCAACTGTCCCAATTTTTCAAAACCAAAAAAATCCAGGAGCATGAAACACACAGAAGCCAAAGAGGCACATTTCATCTCATGGCCCGGGGATGTGTGTGCCATACAACAACTTTTGGTCTCTTGGCATCTCCCTCTGTATCCAACTCTCTGTCATTGTGCCCTTCCTGTTGGTCGCTACCCTTGTGTTCCAGCTTCTCTGTGTGTGTCACCTCCAGCCTCCAGCGTATTCTATCACTCCACCCACCCCCAATTCTGTTTATACCATCCTTGTGTCTTCCTTTTCCACATATTTATGCACCCATCCTCTCCATCCCCCAGCCTAGAGTAGGCCTCTTATGTCTCCCAAACATGGTTCCTGCTAAAAAGAAAGCACATGCACTGGACTGGGTTAAAAAGGAACAAACTGAAAACCTTGGGTGTTAGTAGAGTTGTGATGGGAACAACAGCATAACTTGCCCCTTCTTTCCCACCCACCGCCCTGAAAATTAGGCTAGTTTTTCCTTTATAAATGATGAAACCATTCTTGAGAGTTAATTGACTTAAGGTACTAAGGCTTCCTAATCACCTGGATATAAAAAAAAACAGCTAGGACAGGAGGGGCTGGAGCACCCTCCCTGAGGCTTGAGACCAAAGACAAGCAACATGAACAAGACTGAGAAGCCTTGCTCAACTGACTCAGTGCTTTATCTAGGCTGAACATCCCTTCTCTGCTCTGGACATCCTTCTTCTGCAAAGACTAAGCCAGACCCCCTTCATTGAATGTTAAATAAATTCTGTTACCTTTCGGGATCACGGAACCCTTTGGCAGTCTAGTGCAGCCTATGGATCCCTTCTCAGAATAATGTTCTAAAATGCATGAATAAGACATCACATTATAAAGGAAACCAATTATGTTTAAATAGTTATGAGGAAAAGAGAGTGTATGGCTCCATTTCACCAGTTTTAAAGACACAGGCAGCCAATCAAAGGAAGCTATCCCCCACTACCCAGGGCACACAGCAGACTCCGTGATAGGCAAGCTGTGAGAAGCCTGGGTTACATCCATCTATCCATCTATTTATCTATCTATCTAATCTATATCTATACCTACATATCTTTTTTTTTTTGACATTTCATTCAGATTTTGGAACTAAGCTACAACAAAACGAGCTTGAATCAAGCCCACACTAATACAAGGGCTTATATGGTAGTTACTCTGCTAGGTTTCCTTTTTTCTGTTAAACATTAGCTTGTGTGGCCTAAAAGCCCCTATTTTGCTTCAAGAAGTCAAAACAATTTGGTCACGTCATCAGTGGCAAAGGAATTTTATCGAGTACCCTGATAGACCCCGAAGGATGACAGAATTTCCCAGACACCATTAGTTGGGTCTGGTCCCATCAATCCCATTCCCTCAGTGTGCTATTAGATGAGGCTTTTTTGCCTAAGGGAGCTACCTCCTTCCTGATTGGTGTTTAGGGCATTCACATATTCCTGCTCTTGGTTTTGAATTAGGTTTTTAAAAGCAGTATCCTCCAGTGTATGCAATATCTTATTATGAAGTTTTCTCTAGGGTCTTGATGTGAAACGATGGCACAATCTTATTAATAACAGCTAGTCCTGTTTATTCTACCTCCAAATTATCTCTTATCACCCCCTTCTCTCCATCCTAGACCAGGCCATCATTCCCTCTTAACTTAGACTTTCACCATCATTTCTCTCCAAACCATCCTGGATACTGCAACACCATTAATGTTCCTAAGGCACAGCTCAAAAACCTTCCTTAGTTCCCACTCTGTACCAAAGAAATAACTCACTCTTATATAGTGAAATTAAGCAATTAACAAGCATTTATTAAGTGCCTACTTTGTGCTAGGCACCATGCTAAATGCTAGGAATATGATGACAAAAGACAAAAAAATATGAGCCACCACCCTGCGAGGTAGGTAGATTATCTCCATTTTACTGAGGCTCTGGGTGATTATTGTCAGTGAGCCCAAGGTCACACAGTTAGTAATATTTATAGGCATTTAGTCTATCCCATAACCTGGTTTCTACCTGTCCTTCCACCTTTTCCTCACACTAATATGCCCTTTGTTCCAGTTGAATTTAACTATTATCACCTTTACTCATGTTGCAATGTGTGTTCAGTTGTTTCAGTCATGTCTGATTCCATGTGACTTCATTTGGGGTGTTCTTGGCAAAGATAGTGGTTTTGTCATTTCCTCCTCCAGCTCATTTTACAAATGAGCAAACAGAAGCAGACAGGGTTAAGTGACTTGCCCAAGGTCACACAGCTAGTAAATGGCTGAGGCTGGATTTGAACTCAGGTCTTCCTGACTCCTGGCTCTCTATTCACTATGCCAGGGGTGGAGAACCTGGGGCTTTGAGGCCACATGCGGCCCTCTGAGTCCTCAAGTGTGGCCCTTTGACTGAATCCAAACTGCTCCGTGAAGTTCCCCACCCCTGCATACCGTCTGGCAGCCCCTCACCTCCCAATAAGCAGCATGTTTTCCTGATTCTTTGCTTTGCTTACACTATTCCATATTCCTTGAAATCCATCTCCTATTTTCTACTTATGGAAATCCTATCCACCTTACAGGGCCTGGATCCATTGCTACCTGCAGCATGAGCTTTCCATTATTCCCCCAGATCCAAATGATCTCTTTAATCTATGAAGAATCCTCACAACACCTTCCTGGTACTACTCTTAGGCATTTAATCTAGTTCATCTTATAACTATTTGTGTACTAGATTGTAAATATGAGAGCACAAACCATGCCTCTTAATCTCCCTAACTTAGCACATTTCTTAAAACACAGTAGGCATTCAAATGTGTGTTGAATGAATGAGTAAGGTCAAAGTAGTAAGATTATATAAAATAACCAAGAGAAGTGCTGTTAAGCCACAAACCAATGTTCTATCAGTAAGAAGACTCACGAAGCATTAGAGAACACTTTGAGGCATCAGTTAGAAATCATAGTGAGCCAGAGGAAAGGGGTATGAAGCAACCAGAGGTTTAGTATTCCTTTAGGTGAGCATCTCAAACATAATGTACACTCCGTAATCTCATGCCAAGGACATCAACATCTAACTTTGGAGCAAGGCAAATGGCAAAACGCAGGAGAGAGAAAGGGTTGGAAAACATGAGAGGAGAGAGGGAGCAAAGGCAAACTAGAAGAAAGTGGAAGAAGGAGAGGAAGGACTGGATTAGGGAAATTTGGTGCTAAGGTCTAAATTTGGGTACCCACTACAAAACTGGCAATAGATATTTTGAGTATGACATTTTTGGACAATCCCAATGAACTACTGGAAATATGCCATTGGAAAAAGATACATGATTCCTGCTCCCTGGCCACACTCGTAGGCCTGGCAAATTGCTGTATAGATATGGGTAATTGAACCTACGAAGGTCTAGAAAAAGGAAAATGTGGATGAGTCAATGTCTTTCCTCCAAAGCTGATCCATCCTTCTTCTGAGTTCCCCTGTTTCTATTAAGGATGCCATCTTTCAAGTCAAAGAGGTTCTCCCCCTTGGAGACATTCTTGACTCCTCAGTCTCCCTCACCATCCAATCCAAGTCCTGCTGGGTTTTGTCCATTCTACCTCTACATCTCCTGAAGCTTTGAGCTTCTCTCCTAATAAGGCCACCCCAGTAATTTAGGCACATAATACCTTTTTCCTGGGCTATGAGGTCCCTTTGTCAAGTCTTTCCTCTCCGTATTCCTTCATCTAAACAACTGCCAAAGTAATATTCCTAAAGCACAGAACTGACCGGGTTACTCACCTGCTCGTTATACTTCAATAGCTTCCTTGTGCTCCTAGAATCAGAAACAGACTTTTATTTTGCCTCTAAATCTCTTCCCAACCTGGCTCCAACCTACCATTCTAGATTCATTTGTTACACATTATTTCCTGTCCAGCCAAGTTGGCCTTATTCCTCTTTCTCTGTCTCTTTGCCTCTGTCTGTCTCTCTATCTCTGTCTTTGTCTTTCTTTCTCTCTCTCTCTCTCTCTCTCTCTCACACACACACACACACACACACACACACACACACACACACACATACACACACACACACACACACACACACACACACACACACACACTTACTTAATTTCCCATTTTCATGCCTTTTCACCTTTATGTCTAGAATGCCCAGCCTCCTACCCTCTGCCTCCCTAGCTTCCTTCAGATCTCAGACTAAGTGTCAATTTCTAGATGAGGCTTTTCTTAAACTCTCCAGCTGTTAGTGCTTTCCCTTGAAATTATCTTGCATGTACTTTGTATATGTAAAGAAAGTGTTAGAGAGATTTCCCTAGAACCCCACAACACAATGTGAAAGAGTCCCTTGATCAATTTGAGAAGATTATAGGGCCCTGGCTATTGAATAAAGGCAACTGACACCATACAGAGATGATGGCCTGAGTGAATAAGGTACACCCTGGGGTACACACACACACACACACACACGCATGCACGCACACATAATATGTACAAATATAATATGTACCACATATACATAATAGCGTATGTAATGTGGTATGTTATATATAGATATATCTCATGTGTGTACATCATATATGTGTAACATGTATGTATAATATACTTGTATATATGCATATATAAAGTTTTGTATGGTCTGAATCTGAAACAATGTTGCAGTCACATAATTTGTGTGTGTGCCTGTGTGCACGTGTATATGTGTGTGCATGCATATGTGTACATGTATGCACGTGTGTGTGTGTGTGTGTGTGTGTGTGTGTAAGCAAGCTATCCAGTTCCAATCTGCGAATCAGAAGTGGAGAAAGAACCTGGACCCTGAAAGGGAATCACCTTGAGGAGAAAGTGGAGGTTCCTCTGTCCTTCCTCCCCACTGCCTGGATAGGTTTGGAGGACATTTAGTAGCTCAGTAGGAGATGCTTTGTCCTGTAGGGATCAGGACACATACTCCCAGCAGACATGGATACGGTGGAGGGGCAGTCATTTGACTAAGGAAACAGGTTTGAAGACTGAGATCTCTAGCAGGAGAGAAAAGAACTGGCTAGGGACTCCAAGAGAACTGAAGCTGGCAGGCTAGAGCAGTGCTGCAGAGAGAGCTCTCCCTCAGGAAACAAAAGACTTCTGGTTCCTTGAAGCAGGCACTTACTGCATGTTTTTCTTTCTATTTCCTGGGCCTGGCACAATTTCTGGTAAATAGTTGGTGCTTAATATTGGCTGGTTGATTTGTTGAGCCAGACAACTGGAGTTTCGAGCTAGCAGGACTGCAAAACCAGAGAATATTGAATTTAAGAGCTAAAAAAAACCCTTAGCAATGACCTAACCCCATAGAATTACATCACTCTAGTAGGCATATCTGTATCCCCAATCTGTGACAGGTTGCTCAGTCAGCGTCAGGGACACAGGGCTGTGCAAAGGGTTTGTGTGCTGCTAAAGGCAAACCGTCAGCCTCAGAGCACTTTACTCCTTCCTTCCCTGTTACACCCAGACTTATTTAGTTCCATCAGTCATACTTGTCACTCATTGGCTCTAACCTCCCCACCCCCACACTGGCCACCCTTCCAGATCCTGCATGTTATATTAACCACTGAAGCCTCCGGGTAAAGGGGCAGTATTTACATAGCTACACACACACACACACACACACACACACACACACACGCCACACCTACACATCATCCTGGAATTTAAAACAAATATCTACTGGATATTCCTTTGGTGGTTATACTTGGAATCCAAAAGGCTGAAGATTAGACTCTATAAGTAAGGATCCATGAATATCAATATAGGTGATCAGATGAAGATATAATGTAATTTGGACTAATTTGCATTTCTAAAATGTCCTTGTTCTTATACTTCCCTTGGAAACACAGCCATAGATCACAGCTGTATGAAGAATGGATTGTTAATTAGTCATCCATTAGTCTTCATATTTGAGCACTTATTTATGAAAAGCAGATTTGGGTTAATTCATTTTATGTAAATGAATCCATTTGACTTCCATTTTTACTCTCCAGTAACACCTGGAGCCTTGAAATGAATGTCTTTGGAACTTGGACACATACATTAGACATGAAACACACAGGGCACAGAAATGAGGTCTAGTTTGCCTCTATAAAATAAGTGAATAATTGCCATTTGGGTTCCAATTTGAAAATGATGGAATTTCTGTAAAATGGCAAAAAGCTTATTTCTGGATAATTTCTTTGAACACAATGCGATTAGTATAAACTCCATGTAAAGATGACTTTGGCTGTGACATTTTCAAGACTGGCTATTAACATTAACAGCCACAGTCTGTGTGCTTGCAGCTTCTTTCCTGGTTTAAAACACTCATTAGTGATTTAGAACTGCGGAAAGAGCTATGTCCAGAGGCCCTGGGCATGAAGGTACATTTTATAAAACCAGCATTAAAGAGTGAATAAATGCATGCACCAGCTCAGGTGGGATATGGAAATCAAGGGACCTAATCCTGGCAGAAACCAAGATTGGAACTGTGTGTAATTTAATCACCATGAGATTAATGATAGACTGCTTCCCTCTGAAGACTGGCTGCTGCAAGCATAGCCATACGGTGTAAATACTCTCTGCCGTTCTCTTACCTGAAATGTCAACACCACACAGAATTTGCCTCCCATCTGCTCAAGCCAACTGAAAACAAGAGGCTGCTTCCAAGTCTCAGAAGTGGGAGGGTTGACTTGGGATCTGCAAATGTGTCACAGATGAATCTGTCATTCAGGGAGAAAATGGCTCCTACCAATGCCTCATTCTAATTACTGCACCATAAGAAACTACAGATATGAGGAATTCAGGAAAAAACAAACATGGAAACTTGTTGAGAACTCATGCAGTACAAAGAAAGTGGAGCCAATAGGACAGTATGCATAATGAATACAATAACATATATGAAAACAACCCTAAGAAGCAGTTGAACTCAGATTAATTACAATCAACAACCTCAGTTCTAGGAATCAGAAATACCCTTTTCACTCCTTGATACAGAGATGAGGACTCTAGGTGCTGAATCTTGCATACACTATTAGACATTGTTCCTTTGATGATCGATTTGGCTTAAATGGTTGTTTTTTTGGGGGGACTTGGGGTGGGTTTATTTTTTCCCCATGGCAAGGGAGAGGTCAAGGCAAGTGTTTTAGGAATTGACTTTGATGTCTGCCATTTAAAGCTTTTCTATCTGATTGGAATATTTTTTTAGACTGATCTCACGCTATTTCTTACTGGTCAGTCAGTTAACAAATATTTAGAGGTGCTACTTTGTGCCATGCACTATGCCAAATGCCAGGGGTAGAAAAAGAAGCAAAAGACAGTCCCTGCCTGTCCTGAAGGGATTCACAATCTAAAGTCACTTGATATTCTAGTGAAACTGACCCCTTCCTTGACATTCCATCTCCTCTTTCCATGCCTTTGAACATATTTCCACCATATGACAAATGTTCCTGTTCCTCACCTCTGGCTCTAGGAATCCCTTGCTTCCTTCAAGGCTCAGCTCAAATGCCACCTCATACAAGACGCCTCTCCAGATCCCTGTCTCCCGGGTGTTAACGCTTTCCTCCAATCCCCAAATTGCTTCATATTTACTTTGCATATATTTTGTATTATGCATCTGAGAACCTGTGCTTTCCCCCCTAGAAGAATCCAAGTTCTTTGAGGGCAGGAACTGGTTCATTTCTACTTTGCACTTAGCACAATGCCTAGCATGTGGTAATTACTTACTATATACTCAGAGCTGGAGTCAGGAAGACTTGAGTTCAAATGTGACCTCCGTCTCTTACTATAGTTGTATAGCCCCAAGACTGTTATTTAACTTCTGTCTACCTTGGTTCCTTCAAATGTAAAGCGGGGACGATAACAGCACCTCACAGGGTTGTTGTGAGGATTGAATGAGATCATATTTGTAAGATGCTTAGCACAGTGCCTGGCATAAAGGAAGTACTTAATAAATGTGTTCCTTCCTTCCTCCCTCCCCTTCCTTCCTTTCCCTTTACTGAATTGAGATGACTATATTAAAAAACATAAAAAGCAATAACAAAAACAAAAAGAATTTCAGATCTTCCTCAGTTTGACCTCACTCACTTAGGGTTTGGCAAGAGGGTCACTGGGAGTGAAGGAGGAGGGGGTTCACATTCATGTGATCATTAGGATTGTCAAAGCTTTTTTTACATATATTAACTTAATCAGCCTTCACAGCACTGATTAGAGATGAAGTGAGCCAACAGTGTGGGCTTTCTTCATTTTTCAAAAGATAATAAAAACAAACAAAGTTATATATACACAAGTCTGTAAAGGCAACTTGTAACAGCAGCTCTGGAGGGCTGTCCTTGGAGCCACCTCTGATACATACTGGCTGAGTAACTATTGGCAAATCACTTAACCTCTCAAGGTTCTGGGAAATTCTCTAAAACTATCTGTTGTGGAGAAGGCACCTACCAGCCTTGGGGGAGGGAGTTTCCTTATCTGGGAGCTCCCTATAACCATGAAGTCATAGGTCTGGTGCCTATTTCATTAGGAGACTCTGGGCAAGTCACTTAACTCATTAGTGCCGGCAGCCTCTAGTCTCTAAAGACTGGAATGTGTTGATCTGAGTTGGCAGAGGAAATTCTTTACCTGGAGCCCCCCAACCCTAACGAAATTGCAATCATGATTCTTCTCGTCCCCCAATTGTGTGCATGCGTATTCTAAATATCCATTTGGAGCAGTAGTAAGGTCAGTTGCTTGTGGCAGATCAAATAAAGGACTTCAGTAGCAAACCTCAATCCCGATTTAACATATCCTTGCCTATGTTTCTCATGGTTTTGATTTTAAATTTTAAAAAGTCTGCTCCCATTCTCTCCTGATCAGTGCATGTTCTTTTGTTTGCCTCACTTCCCAAAGTTGTCTAGAGCACCCTTTGTCTATAAAGTCAAACTTTCACTTGGCTTCTATAGTAGTAACTTTTAACTAAACTCCTTACTCAAGGAACGAGACCAGGAGTGGGGAACCTGCCTCCTCAAGACCACATGTGGCCCTCTAGGTCCTCAAGTTTGGCCCTTTGACTTAATCAATGGAAGGTGAGACTTCCTGACTCCAGGCCTAGCAAGTCACCTAGGTGCTTCATCTTCCATCTAGTCTGTATGTAAATCTTATGGACCTAATTATTTATGTATGATCTCCTCCATTAGAATAGAAGCTCCTGGAAGGCAGGGATTGTTTTTGCCTTTCTTCTTATCTCTGGAGCCTGGTGTATAATAAGTGTCTAATAAATGCTTGTGGACTGACTGCTGTGGCATAGCCAGCACAGAGCTGAATCTTGGGGCAGAGAAGCTGGCTTCCAATCCCAGCCATGCTACTTCTCTGTGCCAAATCAAATAAAGGACTTCAATAGCAAAACTCAACCCCGATGACTTTGGCTTATAGGATTTGGAGAAGAATAGGCCCTTGAAGCTACCTAGCCCCTACAGGTGAGTAAACTAAGGAACAGAGGCAGCTATGTGGTGCAGTAGATAGAGCCCCAGAACTGGAGTCAGGAAGACCTGAGTTCAACTCTAGCTTCAGACACTTATTAGTTGTGTGACCCTGGGCAAGTCACTTAACCTCGTTAGACTCAGTTTCCTCATCTGTAAAATGACCTGGAGAAGGAAATGGCAAATCACTCCAATGTCTTTGCCAAGAAACCCCCCAAAAGGGGTCATAAAGAGTCAGACATAACTGAAAAACCACTAAAAGACAAAATAAAAACTGAGGAGCAGAGGGATATAAGATATGTAACTTATCCAGGGCCATATTGCTAGTAAATGGTAGAACCAATGCTCTAATTCAGTTCTTCTGATGCCAAATCACATGATCTCTCCATTATTCAATGCTGAATTCACTGCACCTCTTTGAATTCTGGTTTCCTCATATGTAGAATGAGGAGTTTTGACTATTAGACTCAATATAACTAAGGTCTATCCCAAATCTAAATTAGATGATTTCAGGACTTATGGACCAATCTGCTTTGCTCTATTCCATATGCCGATAATAATAATAAATAATAGCTAACATTAACATAGTGCTTACTATGCGCCAGGCACTTTGCAAGTATTATCTTGTTGCTATTATAATTATTATCTCATATGATCCTCATGACAACTGGTAGGTACTATTATCATCTCCATTTTACAGCTGAGGAAGCTGAGGCAAACAGATTAAGTGACTTGCCCAAGGTCACACAGCTACTAAGTGTCTGAGGCCAGATTTGAACAAAGGTCTTCCTAACTTCAAGCCCAGTACTCTATCCCCGGCACCACCTCACTGCCCTTAAACTCTGGTTAGTTGTCTTCTGTAGGTCTGTTATTTATGGGTGACCCAGAGGGAGTTGGGGAGAATATGGATGGCTTAGCACAGGTCACCAGCACCAATGGAAAAACAACCAAGATCATATGTGCTACCGACAATGAGTCAACAGAGTGATCGTCACCCTGGAGGAGTGCAACTGTTATTAAAAAGTGATTGATGGCAGTAGTGCTACCAAGAGGAGAGGCCCCTACCCACCTTGCTGGTTCAGCTTTGTTTCTCCCTTTTTGTTCGGCATTTCCACTGACTTTAAATGGACCCTGCATGTGGGTGATAGACAAATGGAACCTGAAAGGGAATGAGAATTGAACGTTTTGCCAGGCTGACTTAATAGAGCTCTTTACAAGCGTTATGCTTGCTCGTTCCTTCCTCACATTCTGAGAAAATTCCATGCAGCTTGGTAAGTAGATCTTACAAAGAAATAGGCTATTTGTATTAAAATTTCCTAAAAATGAAGTCTTAAAATCAGAGACCCTTGGTTGAAAAGAAACCCTAAAAAACTAATCTTACTCTCCCCCTAAAAGGCTACTCCTTCTGAATGAATAAAGGAAAGATAGAATATTAAGCTATGTTTTCCAAATTTATGTCTAAGCTTTTCAGTCTCCACAGTATGAGGCCTAGGAGGCAGTTTTGGGCAAGGACAACCATTAAAATTCAAAACCTCTTATCCCTAATCTGAATCTTAATTCCTGAGTGATTTCATGACGTATCTCTAAGGAAAGATCTCTTCTTCCCTCTGGTCTCAGCCCTATAACCTATTTATTTGTGTCATCCACTTAACTTAAGGCCCCTGGACTTGACATCCAAGATGGGTTCCCACAAAGTGGTTAAGGTGAGAGAAACAAGGTGGCAACAGACATAGTAGCCCTTTTGGTCAATCCAACTCAACAAACATGTATTAAGGACCTGCTTTGTGCAAGATACTATTGTGACCAAGGAGAATCCAGAGAGACAGGTTCTGGATAATTAATAGTCATTATTAATCAATAAGTTAATGGTCAGTGGTCTCTCTCAGTAACCAAAGACAAAACTGTGGAGATCCCTGATCATTTAAATACATTTGGAAAAGTGGGCGCCCCTGACAGGCAAAGATCAACCCTGA